>NC_091437.1:79396983-80022236 GCF_964237555.1 Oryctolagus cuniculus
ACAAAGTTAGACTGTTCATTGCTCAAACAATGCACATGTCTTTAGAGGATAAATGTTACATTGTTCTGTTAGTCAAGATGCAGTCATGGAATTAAAAATCACTGCCAGTATTTCAACTTGAGGAATTTAATTCAGGAGGTTAGATATAGAGGTGTTGGAAGTATGAAAAAGCAAACTGGTAATGCCAAGGTGACCTAGATATTTTTTTTTTTTTTTGACAGGCAGAGTTAGACAGTGAGAGAGAGAGAGAGAGAGAGAGACAGAGAGAAAGATCTTCCTTTTCCGTTGGTTCACCCCCAAAATGGCTGCCGCGGCTGGTGCGCTGCGCCAATCTGAAGCCAGGAGCCAGGTGCTTCTTCCTGGTCTCCCATGCGGGTGCTGGGCCCAAGCACTTGGGCCATCCTCCACTGCACTCCCGGGACACAGCAGAGAGCTGGACTGGAAGAGGAGCAACTGGGACAGAATCCGGTGCCCCAGCTTGAACTAGAACCCGGGATGCCGGCACCACAGGCGGAGGATTAGCCTAGTGAGCCGCGGCACCGGCCGAAGGTGTCCTAGATATTAAGACCCGCGATAAGCACCTATCACCCTCAAGACTTGGGGACAGAAGGAAGAGGCGGTGTTGGCAGAACTTTGGCCCTCGGAGAAGGGGCCTTCATGACTGATCCTTGCACCACTAAGGCAGATGCTGTGGGGTTAGTGCTTGGCAAATGAAGGAGTGTCTCTGTGGGCGCAGAGAAGCTGCTATGGGGAGTGCCAAGAAGATTGAAGTGAGAGTTTTGCCTAAGGCCAAGCATTCAACAAGAACCAGAAACAGAAATTCCCGCTGCTTCCTTGCTACCTTCCACTTCTGGTCTTCAACAAAGAAAATCCAACTAGAGAGGAAGTCTGGGGAATGTGATTTGATTTGTCTCAGAGCCCCAGCCAGCCTGAGAGTCATGAGCAGTATGATGGTTCCTCCAAAAATGAAACATAGAATTACTGTATGCTACAGGCTGAAGTTTGTGTCTCCAACAAATTCATGTGTTAGAGCTTAAATTCCCACCTGATTATATTGGAAGTTAGGTTCTTTGGGAGGTAATTAGGCCATGAGGGTAGAGAATTTGCTTATCAAAAGAGATGGTTGTCCTCCTATTCCCCAGTGAGCATACTACACAAAGACTATAGGCTGTAGGAGGATCCACTGGCACCGGATTCCTGTTGTTTAAGCCAGTCCCTCTCTGGAATTGTGTTATGGAGGATCAAGTGGACAAAGACACCACTGAATGAGCAATTCCACTTCTGGATATGGAAAAAAAAGAGTTGAAAGCAAGGATTCAGACATATTTATACATCCTTGTTCATAGCAGCACCATTCTGCATAATCAGAATGGGGAAGTAATCCAATGCCTGTTTATAGATGAATGGACAAAAAAAAAAAATGGCTACATGCATCCACAGATCACTATTCACCCTTGAACTGAAGGGAAATTGTGGCATGTGCTATATACATGGGTGAACCTTGAGGACATTATGCCAGTCTCAGAAGAACAAATACTGTATGATTCTAATTACATGAAGAACCTAAGTGAGTTTGCTTCATGGAGACAGAATGTAGAATGGTGGTTACAGGGGCTAGTGTTGGGGTGTAAAAATGGGGAATTGTTTCATGCATATAAAGTTTCAGATTAAGATGATGAAAATTCAGAAAACTGGGGCCGGCGCTGTGGCGTAGTGGGTAAAGCCGCTGCCTGCAGTGCCGGCATCCCATATGGGCGCTGGTTCGAGTCCTGGCTGCTCCACTTCCAATCCAGCTCTCTGCTATGGCCTGAGAAAGCAGTAAGAGGGTGGCCCAAGTTCTTGGGCCCCTGCACACGCGTGGAAGACCTGGAGGAAGCTCCTGGTTTCTGGCTTCGGATCAGGGCAGCTCCAACCGTTTCGGCCATCTGGGGAGTGAACCAGCGGATGGAAGACCTCTCTCTCCCTCTCTCTCTCTCTCTCTCTCTCTGCTTCTCCTCTCTCTAACTCTTACTTTCAAATAAATTCACTAAATCTTTAAAAAAATTTTCAGAAAACAGACAGTGGTGATGAAACTGAACCCCCATAATGTAAAAACAGGACCCAGCCTCTTGTCTGTTTCCATTAGCCTGTCTTATCATAAGGAATTCACTGACATGACAGTGTGATACAGCTGGCCCTACAAGGTTCTAATCTCTGACTCAGGCAGTTATTCACTTCTCCAATGGATAAAATCCGTGGTGGCCAGTATTGTCCCAGTGCAAGGGGGTAGAGTGGTTAATTCCAGGTCCAGGCAGAATGTAACTGCCACCTTCACATAACTCCCAGACCAACTGGAGCCCACCTGGCCATCATAAACTCCCTAAAGAGCATGGCACCCCTGACCAATCAGAAGAAGGTTGTGAGCACCACTGACCAAATAGGTAGTTGGCCCAAGCTGATCATGCACCTCTCAGCCCCAGTTTCAGTCTATAAGAACCTTTAACTCCTTAGGTAGCCTGGGGAATTAAGCAATAGATGCGCAGCTCCTTGCTCTGTGTCTTGCAATAAATACTTTCTTCCACCATCCCAATGTCAGTGATCCATGAGCAGAGATTGTTTTACAGCAGCACTTCCAACTAGTTTGATGTGTTGTTTAACAGTGATGGTTATACAAAATTGTGGATGTATCTAATAACACTGAATTGTATACTTCAAAATAGTTAGAATGACAAATCTTATGTATATTTTATCGCAGTTAAAAGAAACAATTGGAGTAGAGGAGCCTAATGGTTGCTAATAAGTATATTTCTTACTTAAGCCTATGGCTGAGGACGTAATCGCCTTCTGTGAGTGTAGTAATGTTGCCTGGGCAGAGCCTCCTAGTTCTAGGACTCTGCATTGGAGACATCATGTTACACCATGGTGTATAGAGAATCAGGACACATTTCCATGTTCAGGTCATGTTCCTAAGTCATAAAGAATAGTATACAAAATATTTTATGTATCACATCAACAAGTATTTATCAAACTCTTGCCATGCACCAGGAACTCCTGGAAACCATGAATGGGAGAGCAAAGCAGAGAAGAGTCCCTGTCTCCTGAGCACTTCCACTGGGGAAGAAGGAGCAGAGGGAGGGAAGGGGAAGTAAACTACGTATAGCCGATCCTCCTGCTTCCCTATGGTGTGGAAGCAACTTGCGTTTGTATTTCATTTTTGGAGTTGGATCTTCTCTCAGGCTTGTGCTGTGTCTGATCCTCTGTGGCAGTGCTGGGCCACTGCAGTGATTGCAGTTCCCAGTCAGCCCTGCAGTCACCAGAGGAGCAACCCCGTGGTCTACAGTGTGCTGTGAAGCTCAGCTAGGGTGTGTTATATGTTAGGTGGATTGAACACATTTTCAAGTTCCTGGGAGAATACTGCTTTGTAAGGCATGGAGTATCCTGCTTGTTCCTCCACTTCCAGCACTAGAGGCAACAGCACCCACAAACAATCTCCTTAAGAAGTCTGGGAAAATCACAAGGAGATGATTTGCACCTGGCTTTGTTGCCCCCCCCCCCCCTTTTTTTTTGACAGGCAGAGTGGACAGTGAGAGAGAGAGACAGAGAGAAAGGTCTTCCTTTGCCATTGGTTCACCCTCCAATGGCCGCCGCGGCCGGCGCGCTGCGGCCGGCGCACCGCGCTGATCCGATGGCAGGAGCCAGGAGCCAGGTGCTTTTTCCTGGTCTCCCATGGGGTGCAGGGCCCAAGCACCTGGGCCATCCTCCACTGCACTCCTGGGCCACAGCAGAGAGCTGGCCTGGAAGAGGGGCAACCGGGACAGAATCCGGCACCCCAACTGGGACTAGAACCCGGTGTGCCGGCGCCGCTAGGCGGAGGATTAGCCTAGTGAGCCGCGGCGCTGGCCTGTTGCTCCCCTTCTAACCCACACTATTTTCCACCCATCTTCCAGAGAATTTTCCCTTGCTGATCTCCCTTCCTTTACAAATCAGTAGCTGGATTTCTGCTCCTGTTTTGCAAGCACCGTTCTCACCTAGGTGTCAGAATAAACTGCCCAGGGGGTAAGGTGATAATGATGCTAGTGGGTATTTGGTTAACCTCCTCAGTCAACCTGCAGTCAGAGGCCCACTGCACCCCCCACAACCCAGACCTCCAAAGTGCTGCCTAAACACCTGCGGGGGTAGACAAGTGTGGGTGGAGACAAGAAACCAGGAAGCAAATATTTCTGTGAAAAATCTAGAAAAAGAAGGTCAGCTGCATGCTGTGAAAGGGTTTTCACAGACAGCTGATAAAACCATGCTGCTCTTGAAATTAAGATACTGGCGTTGAATAAGCACAGATGTAGACTAAATATGTGATTGTCTCATCCTGATTAACAACCTAATAGACCTAACAATAGGTTCCACCTAGTGAGAAGGACTGTGGTGTATCTGGTCTTGCTTTGTTACAGTGGAGAATATTGTGAGAAATGGCCCATTAGCACAAGAAAAATAACTTGAAGGTGAAGTGCTTTCTGATAGTACTTACAACATTCTTCCAAGATACACAGATTTAATGAAAAGAGGAAAAATTTAGTGACGATAACACCATCATTGAAAAACAAAGCCTGTTTCTAGGGAAGCAGCAATATTTTCCTTCTTAACAGAAGCAGAAGGTAACAGTGGACTTTGAAAATTCCAATCCTTGAACTCAAGAGTCAGGCGTCAAGTGAGTTCCATTATTTTCATAGATTTAACAGATTTAGTTCACAAATTTGTTCTTGGCAATGTTTATGTTTCTCAAATAATTGATTTTTGCAGTTCAAAATCCTGACTTTCCTAAATGGCTTTCTAAGTATTCTTCGATTTTTTTATTTACAGGTTGAGAATCCCTTATTTGAAATGCTTGGGATCAGAAACGTTTCGGATTTCAGAGATTTTGGAATATTTACATACACATAATGAGATATCCCAGGGATAAGACCCAAGTCCAAACACCAAATTCGCTTAAGTTTCATGTGTACCTGATACACGTAAATTGAAGGTAATTTTCACATACTTTAGTGCACCTGCATTTTTATGTCACCCTGTCTTTAGAGGTCAGGTGTGGAATTTTCCACTTGTGACAGCATGTTGGTGTTCAAAAATTTGGAGATTTGGAGCATTTTGAATTTTGGATTTTCAGATGAGGGATGGTCAACCTGTGTGTCTTTGGAGGTTGAGTCTGATCGGAAGCTACATGGTCACAGATGGGTTTCTTCTTTTTCAAGCTTTATTTCAGAATGGTTTTTTCTTTCTTTCTTTTTTTTTTTTTTTGAGATTTGATTTTACTTGAAAAGCAGAGAGACAGAGACAGAGACAGAGGCAGAGATCTACCTTTAGGTTCACTTCCCAGTTGTCTGGGCCAGGCTGAAACCAGGAGCCAGGAACTCTGCCCTTGGGCTATCCTCTGCTGCTTTCACAAGTGTTGGCTTAACCTGGTATATCAGAGTGCAGAATAGTTTTAAATTTACACACATGTGTTTGCTACAAACCTTTCCTGAATTTCTGTGCCATTGTTAAATACGCCTAGTTTCTTAAATATGCTCTGCTCTCTTTTACTTCTGAGTCCTTTATACGGGCTGTAGCCTCTGCCTTGAACACACACAATCATACAAACACACACACACACACACACACACACACTCCCTATCTCATTCTGGGAAGTGACTTCCTCCAGGAAGTTATCCTGGACTCCCCATATCTAATTTTGGGGTCCGACCTACTCCTACTCCCAGAACGACCTATGTTTCCCATGTCACAGCACTTGTCATGTGATATTATAGCTGCCGATTTCCCCCTTACCCTCTCCTCAAAGTTTGTAAACTTCATAAGAAAAGAGGCTGTAGTCTGAGTTGTTGAAAGCTTTATCCTCAGGACCTTGCGTGGTTCCTGACACAGAGGAGGTGTCACCAAGTAATTGTTGAATGAGCCAGTGATAATTAGAACGACTTAGAATCAAGCAAAGGAATGCTTAAATTTAAGGTAAAGCTGGAGGTAGAAGAGTAAACAAAGATATTAGAAGGAGTGGCAAGTAGGTGAGGGTAATTGATTTACTAAATTTAATCAGAATATGTTAATCTAATGTTGTTGGATATGTAGTCTTTCCAACATTTTAACAATTTGCTTCTTCAAACAGTATTATCATAAAATGAAGTCTTCAGAATAAATTGTTAGAGGTGGAATTTCTGTGTCGAAGGACTTCATGTCTTTTTGATGACTGTGAGAGCCAATTTATCCCCCAGAAACATCGTTTTGTATTTCTCAGGACTGAATTGTTTAACATTTTTAATATGAACCATCAATTATGGATTACAATTTTTCAATGTGGCAAAATGCTTATAAAATTTACCTTTTCAGCTGTTTTTAAGTGTGTAAGCCAAGAGTATTCAGTACATTCACAATATCATAGAAGCATTACCACTGTCAATGTCCAGAAGATTTTTTTCATCCAAAACAGAAATTTGGTACCTATTCAATAAAAACTCTCCATTTTCCCATTCTCATTATTCTCATTTATTTTTTTAGAATTGCTGCAGGTTTTAGAAGGAAGTTTGTATCTACTGCATATTTGTCCATCCATAGGAACTAAAATGCCTTTTTAAAACTTTTCATACTATGTCATGCCATGGTCTTGACAGCATGGAACGGAGATTTGATAAAGTAAATACAGTCCCCCAGTGCCAATGGATAAACAGCCTTTGGGGATTCCTAGACCCAGAAGAGCATCCTTTTGTAATACCCAGACACTCCTTACTTTCTCTGAGAGATTTTTGACATCCAATAGTTTAAAATAAATGAAGTAGCCAGCACTGTGGCATGGTGCATTCAGCCATGGCCTACAGCACCAGCATCCCATATGGGTGCCAATTCATATGGGTGCTCCACTTCTGATCCAGCTCCCTGCCAATGCACCTGGGAAAGCAGCAGAGGATTACACAAGTACTTAGGTCCCTGCACCCACTTGGGTGACCTGGAAGAAACTCCTGGACCCTGGCTTCAGTCTTTCCCAGCCCTGGTCCTTGCAGCCATCTGGAGAGTGAATTAACAAATGGAAGATTTCTCTCTGTGTCTCTCTTTTTTCTAATTCTGCCTTTCAAATAAATAAATAAATCTTTAAAAAAGATAAGACCAAAATGTTTAGGATTTTGGAAGCCTATCCTAAATTAGAAGTAAGATATTCAGGGGTTTTCTGTGAACATAGAATGCTTTTTTTTTTTTTTTTTTTTTTTTTTTTACAGGCAGAGTGGACAGTGAGAGAGAGAGACAGAGAGAAAGGTCTTCCTTAACCAACCTAAATGCCCATCAATGGTAGACTGGATAAAGAAATTATGGGATATGTATTCTTTAGAGTACTATACCGCAGTAAGAAACAACGAAATCCAGTCATTTGCAACAAAATGGAGGAATCTGGAACACATCATGCTGAGTGAAGTAAGCCAGTCCCAAAGGGACAAATACCATATGTTCTCCCTGATCGGTGACAACTGACTGAACACCAAAAAGGAAACCTCCTGAAGTGAAATGGACACTATGAGAAATGGTGACTTGATCAGCATAGCCCTGACTGCTAATGGACAACTTAATACATTATCCCTCATAGTATTTTTTTTTGTCTGTTCTACTTAATATGACTGGTTTAATTCTGTAATTATCACACAGTTATTCTTAAGTGTTGAAAATTAACTGAAATGTGATCCCTGTTAAACATAAGAGTGGGAATAAGAGAGGGAAGAGATGTATAATTCGGGGCATGCTCAGGCTGACTTGCCCCAATTGGTAGAGTTGGAAACATACCAGGGGATTCCAATTCAATCCCATCAAGGTGGCATGTGCCAATGCCATCTCACTATTCCAAGTGATCAATTTCAGTTCACAATTGATCATAATGAAAGGACTAAGAGTCAAAGGGAGCACATAAACAAGTCTAGTATCTGCTAACACCAACCGATAGAATAAATAAAGGGGAGAGTGATCCAACATGGGAAGTGAGATACTCAGCAGACTCATAGAATGGCAGATGTCCTAAATAGCACTCTGGCCTCAGAATCAGCCCCAAAGGCACTCGGATCTGGCTGAAAAGCCCATGAGAGTATTTTAGGCATGGAAAGCCAAGACACTCTGGCAAAAAGATCTCTGTGAGTGAGATCCCAGTGGAAAGAACAGGTCTTCAAAGAGGGAGGTGCCTTTCTCTGAAGGGAGGAGAGAACCTCCACTTTGACTATGACCGTGTCTAAACAAGATAAGAGTCGGAGAACTCAAGGGGCTTCCATAGCCTTGGAAACTCATAACTGGTGCATAGGGAGATTACTGATGCCATAGACAGGAGTGTCAATTTGTAAAGTCAACAACAGGAGTCACTGTGCACTTACTCCTCATGTAGGATCTCTGTCCTTAACGTGCTGTACACTGAGGCTTAATGCTATAACAAGTACTCAAACAGTATATTTCACTTTGTGTTTCCATGGGGGTGCAAACGATTGAAATCTTTACTTAATGTACACTAAACTGATCTTCTGTAAAAAAAAAAAAAAAAAAAAAAAGAAATTATTAATTCCCAACTTGACTCTCACTGGGATTAAACATGACAATAGGTCTGATCTGATTTCATCATCATTTAAAAAAAATCATCTATTATATTTCACTTTATGTTTCTGTGTGGGAGCAAACTGTTGAAATACTTACTTAAGGTATACTAAGCTGATCTTCTGTATATTAAGATAATCGAAAATGAATCTTGATGTGAATGGAAGGGGAGAGGGAGTGGGAAAGGGGAGGGTTGTGGGTGGGAGGGACGGTATGGGGGGGAAGCCATTGTAACACATGAGTCGTACTTTGGAAATTTATATTCATTAAATAAAAGATAAAAAAAAAAGAAACAAATGCGAGGGAGCTTCAAAAAGTTCATGGAAAAATGCATATTATCAAAAAAATGCATGGATGTAGAATTTTTTTGCACCAGAATAAACTTATCTTTTAATTCCAAAAAAAAAAAAAAAGAGAGAGAGAAAGGTCTTCCTTTGCCATTGGTTCACCCTCCAATGGCCGCCGCAGCTGGCGTGCTTCGGCAGGCGCACCGCACTGATCCGATGGCAGGAGCCAGGGGCTTCTCCTGGTCTCCCGTGGGGTGCAGGGCCCAAGCACTTGGGCCATCCTCCACTGCACTCCCTGGCCACAGCAGAGAGCTGGCCTGGAAGAGGGGCAAGCGGGACAGAATCCAGCGCCCCGACCGGGACTAGAACCTGGTGTGCCGGCGCCGCAAGGCAGAGGATTAGCCTATTGAGCCGCGGCGCCGGCCAGAATGCTTATTCTTAATTACCATGAAGTGGAGATCTAAATGGTAGCACTTGTAAGGAGTACTTTAATTCTTTTCAGAAGGTTAGAAAGAAAAACTTATTTTTAGCTTTGAAATGATTTCCCAGAGGAGAGAGATTCATTTAAAGTCTTCATTTAAGTTTTATATTTCCATATCACTTTCAGAACTCTCTGATAGGAAGTCAGAATAACCCAAGGGTGAGACCCTGTGGAACTGAGAGAAGAACAGTTCAGATCCTAGGGACCTGGAGGTTAGAATGTGGCTGGAGACCCCCCCTCCCAATAACAGTAGCTTGCAACTCTGCTTATCATTGGCTTTGCCTATCTTTGACTGTTGGCAAAAAGGCATTGTATGGAAACTCTGGCTATAACAGGAGGGAGAATTTATGGAGGATTAACTTTCTTTCATCTTTCTACCCTTCTACCTTTGTTAGGGAGCAGTCTAACAAACCAAATTAAAGGGAGGTGCTTTCTTCAAGACTTTGAAGTTTTTCTTTGAAAACAGTTGAATTTATTTGAGCCCTTTCTCTTCAAAGTAAAAGTCCTAAAGGAAATGATTTCTTTTCTGCATTCCTGGCTCTTGGTGAATTAACAGAAGTCATACAGTAAAAAAGAGGTCAGACAGGGAGGGAGGGTTAGCCAACTCCAATAGAATATATATAGATGCCAGGGAGCTCACGTATGAGGATTCTTCAACAAATTCATGGAAAATGTCCATTATCAAAATTTTTATGTGCAAACAATGGTGCATATATTTCAGTTTTTTGCACCAAAATAAGCAATGGGAAAATATTAGGAAAAAACTATACATGGATTTCAAATTTTTTTGTGTTAAAATTAACTTACCTTTTAATTCTTCCTTTTCCATGAACTTTTTGAGGTGCCTTTGTTTATGACAGAACAATTTTTCAGTGTTTAAAAGGTTTTCCTTCTGCATTCTGGAAGCATTAACATCTGAGGATGGGGTAAGGTTAATGGGAAAAAAATCCAGGTACTATAGGACTGTAAGATATCTGCATCTTGGTGTTATTTAAATTCAGCTGAATGCTTTCTGATTGTGGGACTTTCTGTGTTTGTCTCTAAAGAAAATAGCACAGTTGTGTGTAAAATGTTTCAAGACAGCCAAAACTGATGTCACCTGTGAGTACACGGCCACTCTTGCTTCAAAATCATTTTTGATAGAGAGAGTGTCTTGAAGCAGGCAAATCCTTCACTGCACTGCCTGTCTATGATTCAATTTCCTTATCTGTGCAATGGGAATACTCATGAGGATAATTCAGGAAGCTACCTCTGGGTATACTGTCATGGAATTGTAAAAGATTTTCACGTTATATGCTTTTGAGATGGTTTGCATCAATTTTATTTTACTAAGAAGAGACAGAGACTTTTCAGGTTCCATGGAGCTGTGTATGTAACCAGTATGGCTCACTTCTGCAGAATGACATTAGAAGTGGTCTTATCTGGGAAGTTGCTGGCCGCCTGGATCTGCCCTCAGCATAACTCTGGGCAAGTGGTGTTAAAATGAGGAGTGTCAGGGCCCAGATATGTCTACAAACTCCAATATTAGAATCTTGAAAAGCAAAATTCCTTTGGAGTTGGACTTTGGATAACAGGAAAGTGTTAAGATCTAACTCAACCCTAGCAGAAATGAAAAGGATTGAGAATGTTTTCTGTGGTTGGGATCATCAAGGAGAATCCAGTGTACCCCAGACAGTGAGCATTTGCCAAATAGCTGTTCTAAACCACAGTATTCCTGTGAGTACCACTGCTTGGCCACCCTATGCATGTGTTCTTGAGCAGGCTGAGTAACTTAAGGCAGTGACCAGCCCTCCTACACTGGGGTACACCTACTCCTTGACCCTTTGGTGGGTGGGGCCTTCATTCTCCAGAGTTTCTCCCAGTCTTTCTCTCTCCTGCACCAGGAACACCTGAGGAACATCTGAGCAGCCCCCGAGAGAGCCGGCCGGCGGTGTGCCGCTCCCCCGCGGAAGTGGGGAAAGTGGCAGGGGGAACTGCCCTTCCACGGAGGTTGTAGGGACGGTAGCCCACCCGGGAAGAACCAGCAGCAAACCCGGGGAGGGCCGAGCAGACAAAAGAACAGTGCAGGGTCCTGTGTCGTTCCTCCGCGAAGAGGGGGAGTGACAAGACTATGCCCAATAATGATAGATAATCTGTCTTTGAAATACATATTTCAAAACACTTGTCTGGTAAACATTATTCTGGTTTCTTCATTTTGATGACTAGAGAACAAGGGAAAGAAAGATTAATTGATTTAGAGAATTGAAAAGGCGGCAAGTCAAAAATTCTCAATTACATAGTCAACAAATTTTCATACCAGCAGGAAAGTTACAGCCACAGTTAAGTTCCAAAGGAATGGTGCTGCTGTCAGCAGGTTCAGAAGTCTGTAAAAGAAAATAATCCCAATTCAAAAATGTTTTTAGGGCCAGTGCTGTGGCGTAGTGGGCTAAGCCTCCTCCTGTGGCACTGGCATCCCATGTGGGCTCTCTTTCTGGTTCCGGTTGCTCCTTTTCTGATCCAACTCTTTGCTATGGGCTGGGAAAGCAGTAAAAGATGGCCCAAGTGCTTGGGCCCCCTATATCTGCGTGGGACACCTGGAAGAAGCTCTTGGCTTTGGATTAACTCAGCTCTGGCCGTTGCAGCCATTCGGGGAATGTGCCAGTGGATGGAAGACCTTTCTCTCTGTCTCTCCCTCTCTCTGTAACTCTACCTATCAAATAAATAAATAAAATCTTTAAAATAAAATAAAATAAGATATTTTTAGGAAGTTGTTTGCCTAGTAGAATGATAAGCCATAAGTCCTTTAAAGGCAAAATTGTGTTAGAGCATATTGAGTTATATTCTCAATAATATATTACCTTTGAATGTGGTGATGAAGTGGTAATCAAAATACTAATTTAAAGTATATTGTAGAAAATAAGATAGGAGTCAGCACTGTGGCAAAGCGAGTAAAGCTGCTGCCTGCAGTGCCAGCATCCCATATGGGTGCCAGTTCAAGTCCTGGCTGCTCCACTTCCTATCCAGCTCTCTGCTACGGCCTGGAAAAGCAGTTGGGGATGGCCCAAGCCCTTGGGCCCCTGCATCCACGTGAGAGACCCAGAAAAAGTTCCTGGCTCCTGGCTTCGGATGAGCACAGCTCTAGCCGTTGCGGCCAATTGGGGAGTGAACCAGCAGATGAAAGTCCCCCCCTCCCCCGGTTTGTGTAACTCTGACTTTCAAGTAAAATAAATAAATCTTTAAATTAAAAAAAAAAAAACCACTTAATAGTCATAACCACTGCATAATTTAAATCTGATTAATACTTTTCTAGAATACAAACTAAAACCTATACAAATTTTTATATTCTTTGACATTTAGAACCATTATTTATTCATTTTTACAAAAGATGTATCTATTTATTTGAAAGTCACAATTACGAGTAGGGGGAGGAGAGATCATTCATCTGCTGGTTCACTCCACAGATGACTGCAATGGCCAGCGCTGGGCCAGACCAAAGCCAGGAACCTGAAACTCCTTCCGTGTCTCCCATGTGAGTGGTAGGGGCCCAAGGACTTGGGTGATTTATGCTGCTTTTCCCAAGCCATTAAGCAGGGAGCTGGATCAAAAGTGGAATAGCTGGGGCAGAAATTGATCTGATATGGGATGCTGGCATTGCAGATGGTGGCTTTATCTGCTGTGCCACAATGCCAGCCACTACTCTTTGCATTTAAAAAAATCATTAGGGGGGGTGAGGCTTTGGCACAGTGGATTAAATCCTTGGCCTGAAGCACTGGCATCCCATATGGCACCAGTTCTAGTCCTGGCTGCTCCTCTTCCAATCCGGCTCTCTGATGTGGCCTGGGAAAGCAGTAGAGGATGGCCCAAGTCCTTGAGCACCTGCACCCGCATGGAAGACCCAGAGGAAGCTCCTGACTCCTGGCTTTGGATCAGTGTAGCTCTGGCCATTGCGGCCATCTGGGGAGTTGGCCAGCCGATAGAAGACCTCTCTCTCTGTTTCTACCTCTCTCTGTAACTCTGTCTTTCAAATAAATAAATCTGTAAAAAAAAAAAAAAAAGTCATTAGGGGTGAGCATTTGGCACAGTGGTTGAGATACCACTTAGGATGCCTGCATCCCATATCAGAGTACCTGTGTTCAAGTCCCAGCTCTGCTTCTGATTCTTTTTTTTTTTTCTTAAGATTTATTTATTTATTTGAAAGAGTTACAGAGAGGCAGAGGCAGAGAGAGAGAGAGGGAGGTTTTCCATCCACTGGTCCCCTCCCCAAATGGCCACAACAGCCAAAGCTGGGCCAGTCTGAAGCCAGGATCCAGGAGCTTCTTCTGGGTCTCCCAAGTGGGTGCAGGAGCCCAAGCACTTGGGCCATCTTCTACTGCTTTCCCAGGCCATAGCAGAGAGCTGGAACAGAAATGGAACAGCAGGGACTTGAACTGGTGACCATAGGGGATACTGGCCTAGCAGGTGATGGCTTTACCCACTACACCACAGTGCTGGCCCCTGATTCTAGCTCTTGCTGATGTGTACCTTGGGAGGCAACAGGTGATGTCTACTACTGTGGTCTGTGCCACTCACATTAGAAACCTGGCTGAAGAATTTGTATATATGAAATGTATGAAGTTTGTATACACTACATAATTTTTTAAATTAAAAATAATAAAATAAAAATGTATTCAGGGACTGCTGCTATGGTGCAGTGGGTTACGCCCTGGCCTGAAGCGCTGGTATCCCATATGGGCGTCGGTTCGAGACCCAGCTGCTCTACTTCTGATCCAGCTCTCTGCTGTGGCCTAGGAAAGCAATAGAAGATGGCTCAAGTCCTTGGGGCTCTGCACCCACGTGGGAGACCTGGAAGAAGCTCCTGGCTCCTGGCTTTGGATGGGCACAGCTCCAGCCATTGCAGCCAATTGGGGAGTGAACCAGTGGATAGAAGGCCTCTTTCTCTCTCTCTCTCTTTTTGCCTCTCCTCTCTCTGAGTAACTCTGACTTTCAAATAAATAAATAAGTCTTTTTAAAAATGTATTCAAAAGTAAGTAAATTAAAAAAAGAAAAAGAAACTTTCGTTGCGTTCCAGGTTCTTGGCTTTGGCCTGGCCCAGACTTGGTTGTTGTGGGCATTTAGGGAGTCAACTAGGAGATAGAAGATCTCTGTCTCTGCATTTCCGATAGGTAACGATTTGAATTGCTGATCCTTTAAAAATCATTAAATTTATGTAAATGTTATGGTTTCTTCTTGAAACTTAAAGACGTTTTGAGACTGAGGAAAACTAAAGATGCTGCCACAACCACAGGGCAGTAGTTCTTCAGTGATGTTCCATCAGGGACATATATTGAAACTGAAGTGCTTTCCTCTGTATTCATTCAGATACTGGATAATTCAAGTTGCAAAAGTGAAGTCAAATAAGAAAAATAGGGAAGAACATAAATCAGGAAACAAAGAAAAGTATTGGACATTCATTGAGTGCCTGTTTTATACTAGATTTTCATCGATTTTACAATAGGCTCTGGGATTACCGTGTTAAAGTTCTAGTCTTTGCCAATGGTTTTCTTTCTGGAACAAAAATCTTGAAGGGCTTGTAACAGAACTCTGTGTGGGAAACACCTCTTCTTGAAGTTTGCTGGGAAGAATGCTATTGCAGTCGTTCCCCATTATCTGCAGGATGTGTTCCGCGACACACACTGGATGCCCAAAACTGAGGGTAGTACCGAATCCTTGTATGTCCAGCTTTGCATCAGTTGCTGACCAAATGTGATCAAATCCCAGGTTGGTGTCTATGGCCTTGATAAAGTAAATTTTGTTTTAGTCAAGGGGCAGAAGGCCTACAGATAGACCTACATAAATGTAGTTCACTGAACTTTGACAGAGGAACAAAGGTAATAAAATGAAGCAAAAGTAGAATTTTCACAAATGGTTTTAGTATAATTGGAGATACAAGGAAAAACAAAAAATCTAGACATATACCTTATACTCTTCACAAAAATTAACTCAATATAGACCGTAAGCCTAGATTTTCAATGCAAAATCATAAAACTCCTATAAGATAACAAAAGAAAATTGTAGATGGCCTTTGGATATATCAAAGGCACAATTCATGAAACAATTGGTGAGATAGGCTTCATTAAAATTAAAAGTTTCTTTGCTGAAGACAACATCAGAAAATGAAAAGGTAAGTCATAAACTAAAAAAAAAATTTGCAAAAGACACATCTTTTGAAGGACTGTGATCCAAAATATTCTAAGAACTCTGAAAATTCAGCAATAACAGAACAAACTGATTTTAAATGAGCCAAAAGTATTAGCTGACACCTCTAGAAAGAAGATATCCAGATGACAAATAAGTATATGAAAAGATGTTCCACATTATATGTTATCATAAAAATGCCAATTAAAACTATGATGAGATGTCACTATACACCCATTCTAATGGCCAAAAGCTAGAACACTGACAACACCAAATGCTGGTAGCAGCTATGGAACAACAATATTCTCATTCATTGCTGTTGAGAATGAAAATTGTACAACCACTTTTGAAGGCACTTTGGTGTTTTTTCTTTTTTATTTTGGTTAAGATTTTATTTATTTATTTGAAAGGCAGAGAATCCGAGGGAAAGAGAGAGAGAGATCAGTCTTCCATATGCTGGTTCACTCCTCAAATGCCCATAGCAGCCAGGCTGGCCAGCCAAAGTCAGGATCAGGAACACTACACTGATGGCACTTGTGCTATCTTTTGCTGCCCTCCAAGTGCACTAACCAGGAAACTGGATCAGAAGTGAAGCGGCCAGGACTCAAATCAGCACTCTTATATGGGATGGGATCATGGCAAGTGATGGCTTAACCTGATGTGCCACAATGCTGGTCCTAGTTTGGTCAGTTTGGTGGTTTCTTACAAAATTGAACTTAGTCTAACCATATGAACCAGCGATCACACTCTTCGGTATGTCTTCACATAAACCGAAATTAACATAAGGACACAATTCTACACAAGAATGTTTCTAGAAGCTTTATTCATAATCACCAAAACTTGGAAGCAACCAAGATATCCTTCAGTGGGAGAATAAATACATAAACTGTGCTATATCCAGGCAATGGAATATTATTCCATGATAAAAAGAAATGACCGCTCAAGTCATGAAAAGATGTGAGGAACTTAAAATGCATATGAAAAGTAAAAGTACCCAATCTGGAAAGGCTACATCCTGTATGATTCCAATTACATGACATTCTAGAAAATGTAAAACTATGGAGACACTAAAAAGACTAATGGTCACTGGGGGGTTGGAAGGAAGGAAGGATGAATAGGAGGAACACAGAGAATTTCCCGGGCAGTGACACTATTCTATATTATATTGTAATGATGTCACTATACGTTTGTTCAAACTCAGATGGACAACACCAAGAGTGAATTCTGTGGAACACAATGGATTTTGGGTGATAAAGATGTATTAATGCAAGTCTATCAGTTGTGACAAATGTACTACTCTTGTGGGGGATGTTGATAATGGGGAATACTGTACATGACTTAGGGCAGGAGATGTATGGGAAATCTCTACCTTCCTTTTGATTTTGCTATGAACCTAAAACTGCCCTAAAAATAGTTTTTAAAAGTAAATTTATGGTAATTTCAGTTTACTTTATTCATTTGCTAATGATATGTGTACCTTTTCATGTAGTTACTAAGCTATTTAAATTTCCCATTTTGTGAAGTTCTGGTCAAATCTTTGGCACATCTTTGCCTCATCTTCCCTCATGTTCTTACTGAGTCAATAGAAGTACACATTTCACTCTCTGAATTATATGGTATAATGAACAAGAATAAAATTAGGTACTCAGATTTATCTGCCTTTTCTGCTTAAAGCTGTGCTATTGGGTTTTTCTATGGCTTGATTTCCTTGTTACTCTGTGATTGGCCTCTGGTGTATGTCCCATTTCTGTCTGGTAGATGGGACAGCCTCAACATGTCAAATCACAGGCTGCCAAGACTGGGCATGGGCCCCTGAGGCTATACCCTTGGTCATTGCTAATTGGCCCAGACTCAGGGGGCTGTTCATTTTTCACAGCAGTGAGGGAGTGCTTGATGGCCCCTTCTCACATTTGGGGACCTTGTGATTGGCTGCAGCTATCTCTGGCCTCTGTGTCATGGAGAATGCTGCTAGTCTAACTGGGAACATACTTTAATTCCTTTGTTATTCTTTCCACCTCCTTTCCGTAATAATGCCCACTCACCCTCAAGTCTCTTTTGGTCCTCTCTCCCATCCTGAGCTTGGATTAAGGTCCCCTTCTTGATCTTCCTGTTGTACCCATTTCACCCTGGCCACCATGCATGCCAGATATCAATATTCGGGAAAAAAAGAGTAAACATATTGACAGCACTGTGTATTCCAGGAAGACAAAGCCTGCTGACTAGTCCTCCTGACCCCAAGGCCCCACACCATGCCTAACATATAATGGGCACCAAATAGCTGCTTGTTAAGCTGGACATGAACTCTGAAAAGCATTGTCAAGGTCATCAGCCTAATGAGTTGTGTTGGCTGGATGCATTGTTGAGATATCTATTGATTTATTAATAGGGTGAGAACTTTCTCTTCTTACCATAAACTCGTATTAGTATTTCTTTCCCACAGTAGCTGTCCTGGTAGTGGGTTGAGGGTGGCTGAGAGTAACCGGATGCTTGGAAATCTGCTAGGATAACAGGAGGTCCTCAGACCTAATTATGGGTACTGGATCAAAGGCCACAATCAAATCATCAGAAGCACTGTGCACGTTTTGGGGACACTTGCAAAACCTGGCAAAAGCTAAGAGTGAGGTTCTTGTGTGGTTTGGATGAATTTGAAGCAGGCACTGTGTTAATTCTGTGCTGTTCATGCTGTTTATCTTTTTAAAATAGGGCAGTGGTTCTACAGCTGAAGCCCTGAGCCTGCCCGCTCCCTGCACGACCCTGCCTGCTCTGAGCTTGATAGCACTTCCTTCCTGGCCTCGTGTGGCTTCCTGCTCTGGCCTTATCGCCCACAAAACTTGACACTGTATTGGAATGCACTTACGGTCCATAAATGGAAATCTCTTGCTTTCCACATTTACAAATAACTGTCACCTATAAATCGTCATCTTTATTCCCAGATTATACTTTTTACTTTAGTGGGAGCTAATGGAAGCTCTTTTCTACTCCAGCCTTCATTTTCACCCGTAGTTTTAAACATTAGTTATATGACCAAGAAAACAAATGATGAGTGTGGCATCTGTGTGTGTATTAGTCAGAGATAGTGGCGAGAAGCTGCAGGGTTTGACGGCAGTTTTGGGAAATGTCTTTCCACATATAGTGAATTATATTTTCTGCCATTTCCTTCATTTTATTACTTGCCTTAAAGAAGCGGGGTAGGTTGATGGATTGTGACTAGTGTTATATGAACAAGTACTCAAATACTTTTAGTACTGACTTCTTTGTCCTCCTTAGCAAAATTTGAATGTCTTAATAATTTGGAAAGTGATTTTTCATTTCATCATCTGAGGTCTCAGGCCATATTACTTGCTTTTTTTTTTATAAAATTGTGAAGTAGATATTAGATAAACCTCACACTGAAAATTAAAATTTGAAATGTCAGCTTCATCAGTGAGAAGATGGGTCTCAGAAGTTATTAAGCTTATTTTTATTTCTCTTAGCTATTTACTATAGGTGAAGATAGTGCTACATGAAGAGTTTCTTGCAGCATATTAAATAAAGACTATTTAGAAAATAATTTAAAATTCAGTATGGTGTTGATCTGGAAAATTCAAGGAATTAGAAAAGGGAAAAAATAACTGCAAGAAGGTTTCTGGGAGTGCCTTGGCTCTCTCCGTTCAGCTGCCTTTCATGAGCTCATCGACCTTCTTGAGATATTATGATCTTTTACCCAGGCTGGGGGAATTTCCTCAGATATGATTAAAGAGTGGGCGGGGCGAAGTCCTCAGAAGTCAGAGACTTAATATTGGAACCATGAGCTCTCTTGGAGCCATTCCCGATTTTATTTCAGAGGAATTCCCCCTTGAAGAGCCACTCCCACGATGGAAGGCAGGGGATGGAGGAAGCCTTTTGAAATGTATTTCTTTTTCAATATGAGAGTTGAAAAGTCTTTTTCTCCCTTTTGGAAACTGCTAAAGTCAGAGTCGGGGAAAGTAGTGTGACGTCTCCTTTTTTAGGACAAATGAGATGAACAAGGGATGAACGCGCACAAGTCCTTGTGAAAGGTGGACAACAATCCTGGAGCTGTTATTTCCCAGTAGACTTTACTTAAACCATGGGAAGAAGTCCCATGGGTCCTGAAGGTAACTGTAGCTATTACTTACTCTTGAAGAATAAGGCATCTTTAGTTAAGCTACTAAGTGTGAATATGAACTCTCCCTATAATAAGTCATAAAGCAGTAGGATGCGATAGAAGAGGGAACCTAAGATTAGACAGGGAGACAGATTTCTTTTGTGCAAACAGTTGTCAAAAAGTTTAATTATTAAACACTTTATTTTATTGGGGGGTAGGAGAGAGAGAAGCGGAGAGAGCTCCCATCTCCAGGTTCACTCCCCAAATGCCCACAAGAGTATGGGCTAAACTAGACCAGGCAAAAGCCGGTAGCCTGGAACACAATCAAGGTCTTCTCATTTGACTGGAAAGGACCCTATTAGTTGAGCCATCACAGCTGCCTCTAGGGGTCTGCCTTACTAGGAGTCAGAGCAAGGGATCAAATCCAGGCACTCTGAGCAGCATGTGATATGGTCATCTTAACTGCCAGGCTGAATGCTCCTGGGATATTACTTACTGAGTCTGATGGAGGAGAAGCAACACATTCCAGTGGAATGGAAGGAATGGGGGTGTCTCCCTTTCAATATCAGAGTTTTTCAAAGTAGTTAAACTGAAGTCCTTGTTCCAAATTCCTAGAGCCTGATCTGCTCTAATGAAGGTGCTGACACAAAACTAGTAAGATCAGGCTTCGAAGTCAAGACAATCCTGGGCTTGTGCTTGGCTCTGCCACTTGCATTTGTGCTGTGTGACCTTCAAGGCTCAGAGGTGGGAAGGAACCTGTGACTGGCAGCACAGACAAACGTCAGGGAGGGAAGAAGTCGATGAGGTAGGCAAGGATTGAATGGAGCCTGACCTCTTAGATCAGGGTAACAGCTTGGATAGTTACTTTTTTATGTGTTGTATATATACGTAAGTCACAGTTTATCATTTTAACTATTTTAAGTGTACTGTTCAGTGGTATTGAGTATACTCACACTGTTGTCATCCATCTCCAGAACCAGTTTATCTGTCCAAACTAAAAATCTCAGCCTATTAAACATTAACACTCCATTTCTCCCTTACCCAAACCCCTGGCAACCACCATTCTACTTCCTTTCCCTGTGAATGTGACTACTCTAGGATCTCCTATCAGTGGAATCATGCAGCCTTTACCCTTTTATGTCTGATTTATTTCACTTAGCATGATATCTTCATGGTTCATTCATATTGTAGCATATATCAGACTTTATTTTTTTAGGCTGTGTAGTATTTCATTGCATGTACACACCACATTTTGTTTATCTGTAGACATTTTGATTGTTCATAGCCATTGGCTATTGTAAATAATGCTGCTATGAACATGGTGTACAAATATCTGCTAGGATTGCTGTCTTTGGTTTTTTGGGGGGGGATATATATATACCCAAGCATAAAGTTGCTTGCTGTCATGCTGATTCTACATTTAATGTTTTGAGAAATCACCACCATGTTCTCCATGGTGAGTGCACCATTTTGTATCCCCACCAGTAACGCCCAAGGGATCCAGTTGATTTACATTGTTGTCAACATTTGTGATTTTCTGTTTTGGTGGAATTTTTAAAGTAAAAACCATGCTAATGGGTGTGGAGAAGAGTTTGAAGTTTGAAATTAAGTTAGAAGCCATTGCATGATTTGAACAAGGAAGTGATAAAGTGCATTTTCTTTTTTTTTCTAAGATTTATTTATTTATTTGAAAGGCAAAGTTACAGGGGGGAGGGAAGAAACAGAAAGAGAGATCTTGCATCCACTGGTTCACTCCCCAAATGGCTGCAACAGCTGGAGCCAGGCTGATCCAGAGCCAAGAGCCAGGAGCTTCTTAAAGGTCTCCCACGTGAGTGCAGGGACCCAAGTGCTTCGGCCATCTTCCACTACTTTCCCAGCCACACTAGCAGGAAGCTGGGTCAGAAGTGGAGCAGCTGGGACTTGATCCAGTGCCCATGTAGAATGCCGGCACCACAGGCCTCAACTTTACCTGCTATGCCACAGCACGGGCCCCCAGCTCCTTTTAAAAATGATCACTCTGGCTGCTTGGTTGAGAATGGATTTAAAGGGGAGAAGAAAGCAGCTGGCTGTATAATTATGGGGATGTTTTTATGTCCAGGAAAGGGATGATGGTGGCACAGACTAATGTAGTCGTTTTGAAGTATAGAGACACAGATTCAAGATACACTTAAGAAGTAAAACTGACTGATGTTGGTGATGATTTGATATGGGGGGAACTGGGAGAAAGGAAACCCAACAATGGCTTGAGGTTTCTGTCATAAACAACTGGGTGGGTGGGGGTATCATTTTCAGATATATAGACTGGGAGTTGTCAGGTTCAGAGAGCAGTAGCCCAAAAGTATTCAGTAGACATATCAAGAAACAGAAAATTGGACCTAGTTGGTTGACTAGTTATGTATCCTGCAGTTGATTGCTTAATATTTGTGATCTTCATATTTCAAGGAAATAATTATTGCATCGCCACAGAGTTTTAAATGCATTTTAAATATGGAAAGTTAAGTGTGTCAAGCAGTTGCATCCTCATGATCTAGGTAAAATTGTCCAAAAGAAATAACCTCAGCTGTAGATTTACCTAAGTGGCTGGCAACTAAAGTCACTGGATACTTTGGCAGCAAAAACAGCAACATTAGAAGGCTTTTCTCCAGATTTTAAGATGTGATTCCTTCCTAAAGCACTATAATTTATTTAGCTATCCATGCTTACTAAAAGTAAGCAATAAGCTATCATCTATTTCCTTTAGTCCCTGGTTTATAGAGCCTCCTATTCTGTGGGTATGTTTCACCCCCATATTCTTTCTTCACTTCAGAGGTTTTAATCATATCACATATTTTTTTTTAAGAAAAAAAGATTTATTTGTTTATGTGAAAGGCAGAGTTACAGAGAAGCAGAGAGAGATGTCGCTCCCCCTCTTCGTGGAGGAACGACACAGGACCCTGCGCTGTTCTTTCGTCTGCTCGGCCCTCCCCGGGTTTGCTGCTGGTTCTTCCCGGGTTGGCTACTATCCCTTCCACCTCCGTGGAAGGGCAGTTCCCCCTGGCCACATTCCCCACTTCCGCGGGGGAGCGGCACACCGCCGGCCGGCTTTCTCGGGGGCTGCACGGGTTCCCTTAGATGTTCCCCATAGATGTTCCTGGTGCATGCCGTCTCTCTCCTCCTTTATAGTCCTCCTCCGCCAATCCCAACTCGGCTGAGTACGCTGCTCTCCAATCAGGAGCAAGTCCTACAGTTAATTGGTTGAACTGGAGGCAGCTGTGCGGAAGCTGTTTACTTCTCTCCCAGCGCCATATTGTGGGAGAGCAGATGCATAGAATAAGTCCTAATTCGAGCAACTTAGTCTAGTCCGGATTGCTCCCCACAGATCCCCCTTTCTTTTTATTTTTTGGCGTTGATACGCGCCTGTCTTCGGTGTCCCGCAGCACACACTCTGCTGTACTTGCTAGAGTTGCCACAGGCTCTTACAAGTCCTATCAATCAGGAAAACCGAATCCGGGTCCTCTCTTCGCCATTGTGAGGAGGTTTTTAGGCGCTGATGCGTGCCTGTGTTCGGTGCCCTGCAGCGCATGCTCTGCTCTGCTAGAACTGCCTGCAGGTGTTTACAAAACCTATCAGGCAAACCGAATCCAAGCCTTCTCATTGCCTTATTGTGGGGGAGACTTATTAGTGTTGGTTCGTGCCTATCTTCGGTGACCTGCAGCTCATACTCTGGTCGAGCTTTGCTGGCGCTTACCGCCTTAATTCAGGCAGACCGAATCCAAGCTTAATATTGTTGTATTGTGGGGAAGCCTTACTGATGTTAATTCGTGCCTGTCTTCGGTGACCTGCGGCTAGCCGCCCAGGTGCTCATCGCCTCACTAATCGGGCAGACCGAATCCAAGCCTTCTAATTGGCATGTTGAGGGGAGGCCTTATTTTTCTCTATTTCTCTATCTCCGGGCATTCCTACTTCTCCCATTTTACTTCTATCTTCCAGCATTCCTATTTCTCTCACTTTACTTCTAAAACTTCTGTTTCTCTTATCCCCGCAGCTTCCCGGCACCTCGCCCCGCCGGCGGGTTCCCGGCTCTGCGCCGCTTCAGCCCGCGCGCCTCTCTCATCTGCGCAGCTTCCCGGCTTTGCGCGGCTCGGCTTTGCGCGCTCCACGGTCTCCACGCTTAACCCTTTCGCGTCTGAACCACGGCCTACGCCAGCCCCGTTCCCTATCTACTCACGCCCCGTGCTCTCTCTGCACGCGGCGGCTTCCGCGAGTAACACAGCGTAGCTTGCGTCTCCACCACTAGCATTCAATCCAAGTTCCCCGGGCTAGCCTGGCGAATTCAACCCAGCGTACGTCTCCGCCCCACGGTTTGGCTTCCCGTCCTTTGCTCCCCGGGCTAATCAGACGGATCCCAACCTGGCTTGCGTCTCAGCTTCTAGTTTCAACTTTTCGCCCCCTATTCCCGGGCTAACCTGAGAACCCCAAAGTGGCTTTCGTTTCCGCCTTGGCCTGCCCCCCGCGGCTTCAATTTCCCTAACAGTTTTCTCTACCCGGTATGTTTCCCCAAGCTTTCCTCCAACGATATTCCTCCCTCATTTCTCCTGGCCTCTCCCCACAGTCCGCGTCCGAATCTGTTTGTTCTAGCTTTCACTTTCGCTTTCGACCTTAGAGATTTCTCCCAGCTTCCCCCCGTAGTCCGTATCCGAGTCTATGCCTAGGCTTTCAATAGCTTCTTCCGGCACCCTTTTCGTCCGGCTTTTCCCTAGGCTGTTTGCTAGTCTCTCTCTCCGGTAATTTCCCTAGGCTGTTTGCTAGTTTCTCTCTCCGATATTTTCCCAGTTCTTCCCGTTTCTTCCCTCCTAAGTTTTTTATCCGTCCTAGGTTTCCTATCCAAGCTAGGTTTCCTATCCGTCCTGCGTTTCCTATCCGAGTCACGGCACCACTATGTCGCTCCCCCTCTTCGTGGAGGAGCAACACAGGACCCTGCGCTGTTCTTTCGTCTGCTCGGCCCTCCCCGGGTTTGCTGCTGGTTCTTCCCGGGTTGGCTACTATCCCTTCCACCTCCGTGGAAGGGCAGTTCCCCCTGGCCACATTCCCCACTTCCGCAGGGGAGCGGCACACCGCCGGCCGGCTTTCTCGGGGGCTGCACGGGTTCCCTTAGATGTTCCCCATAGATGTTCCTGGTGCATGCCGTCTCTCTCCTCCTTTATAGTCCTCCTCCGCCAATCCCAACTCGGCTGAGTACGCTGCTCTCCAATCAGGAGCAAGTCCTACAGTTAATTGGTTGAACTGGAGGCAGCTGTGCGGAAGCTGTTTACTTCTCTCCCAGCGCCATATTGTGGGAGAGCAGATGCATAGAATAAGTCCTAATTCGAGCAACTTAGTCTAGTCCGGATTGCTCCCCACAAGAGAGAGACAGGTCTTCCATCTACTGGTTCACTCCTCCAGATGACTGCAACAGCTGGAGCTGTGCAGATCCAAAGCCAAGAGCCAGGCGCTTCTTCTGGGTCTCTCATGTGAGTACAGGGTCTCACAGACTTGGGTTGTCTTGCACTGTTTTCTTTGGTCATAGCAGAGAACTGGATGGGAAGTGGAACAGCCGGGACTCGAACCAGCACCCATGGGAGATGCCGGTGCTGCAAGCGAAGGATTAAGCTACACCAGCCCCATATCACATATTTCTTAATGAAGGTGATCAGAGAGTGAAAACTGCTAATAAGTTTTGGAGGGCTTTCAACTCTTTTTAGGTAGATCCTTTAGTTTTGTTTGTGTTTGCTGTTTTAAAACTCACCCTTCCTATTTACTTTTTTTTTTTTTTTTTTTTTTACGGGCAGAGTGGACAGTGAGAGAGAGAGACAGAAAGAAAGGTCTTCCTTTTGCCGTTGGTTCACCCCCCAATGGCCGCTGCAGCCAGCGCACCATGCTGATCCGAAGCCAGGAGCCAGGTGCTTCTCCTGGTCTCCCATGTGGATGCAGGGCCCAAGGACTTGGGCCATCCTCCACTGCACTCCTGGGCTACAGCAGAGAGCTGGACAGAAAGAGGAGCAACCGGGACAGAATCCGGCGCCTCTACCGGAACTAGAACCCTGGGTGCTGGCGCCGCAGGCGGAGGATTAGCCTATTGAGCCACGGCGCCTGCCCTATTTACTGTTTTAAAATTTACTTTAGTGATGTGCACAGCAGTTAAGCCACTGCTTGAGACACCTGCATCCCCCACTGGAGTTCCAGTCTGAGTCCCAGCTACTGCACTTCTGATCCAGCTCCCTATCATGGATACTGGGAAGCAGTAGCTGATTGTTCAAGTACTTGAATTCTTGCCACCAACATGAAAGACCAGTGTGGAGTTCTTGGCTCTTGGCTGTGGCCTGGCCCAGACCAGACTTGTGGCCACCTGGGGAGTGAGCCAGTGGATAGAAGATCTCTTTATCTGACTTTCAAGTAAACAAATAGATAAATAAATCTTTTTTAAAGGTTTTATTTTACAAAAGTTAAAACGGTATTTACTGCCGGCGCCGTGGCTCAATAGGCTAATCCTCTGCCTAGTGGCGCCAGCACACTGGGTTCTAGCCCCAGTCTGGGCACAGGATTCTGTCCCAGTTGCCCCTCTTCCAGGCCAGCTCTCTGCTGTGGCCGGGGAGTGCAGTAGAGGATGGCCCGAGTGCTTGGGCCCTGCACCCCATAGGAGACCAGGATAAGCACCTGGCTCCTGCCTTCGGATCAGTGCGGTGCGCCGGCCGCGGCAGCCATTGGGGGGTGAACCAACAGTAAAGGAAGACCTTTCTCTCTCTCTCTCTCTCTCACTATCCACTCTGCCTGTAAAAAAAACAAAAACAAAAACAAAACAAAAACAAACAAACAAACAAACAAAAAAACTGTATTTACTGGAGTGGTAGTGTTTCTTAATTTTGCTCTGTCTGATGCGTGTTGCTTTCGTGTACTAATAGCAGATCTTTGTTACAACTTGCCACTGAGCTGATGGAGACAGCAAATGGAACTGCCACGTGTAACACGGAGTCAGATTCTATTAGCTTATTCGTTAATAGAAATCTCCACTTTATGGGGAAACATTAATTATTATATTTCACATGTATTAAAAGTTTAAGTTTTATAGCTCTAATTATGATAAAATTAATAATATGATACAAGATAAAATTATTTTATGGTCAACCTTTATTTTCTGAATCTCTGGTTCTCAAGTGCAATTTTCTGTCCTAAAGAACTTAACACTAACCACTTGTTTTTAGACTTTTAGATTTCATGAACTAGTAAGATCAAAAATGTAGCATGCTTAGAAGCCAAGAGGGTTTGCAGAGTGGAGTATGTTGTGCACATGCGGAAACAGGGTGGGCAATTCTAATTTAGTTGGAGTGTCTCCCTAAAGTCCTATTGCTAAAGTTACACATGACTGGAAACATGAGAAACCAGTAGGCATGGGTGCTTGCTGAGTGGGTTGGGAGACTGGGAGACTTACTTTTCACTGAATATTCATTTATGAGTGTTTGTTTTTGTGATTACAGAGAGAGAGAGAGAGAAAGAGAGAGAGAGAGGGAGGGAGAGAGAGAAAGAGTGATCTTATCTACTGGTTCACTCCCCAAATGCCCACAGTAGCTGGGACTGGGCCAGGCTGAAGCCAGGATCCAAGAACTCAGTCTTAGTCTCCAATATGGATGGCAGAGGCCCAACTACTGGAGTCATCACCTGCTGCAGCCCAGGGTCTGCATTAGCAGAAAGCTGAGTCATAACTCTAACCTGACATAATACATAGGATGTGGATTCCAAAGTAGCATCTTAACCACTGTGGCAAGTGCTCACCCCTCATCTTGCTTTTTGAAGTCTGTATTGTGTGCATTCAAAAATAAATATGATTTTGAAAATTAGCTTTGGGAAAATTTTACCAGTGACTTTTTTTTTTTTTTTTTCATTTCGTTGCAGATCAGTAAAAACTGTCCTGAGGCTACAAATTAACTTTTGAGAACCTTCAACCTGATCTACTCTCCAGTTATCTCTAAATGAATAAGCCAGGCTGCAGAGAGTCCGGCTATACCCTAGTCCCCTTCCCCTGAGAAAATGACACATGACGGAAACTATTAGCTCTTATGAGGAGAGTTGCTGTGCCCAAGATTGAAGAGGAGATATAGTCTTCCCAGTGATTCACCTCTCCCCCTTTTCTCTTTTCTTGTTTATATGGATGGAAAGGTTCATGCAAGGAAACCTAGGCTAACAGCACTTTCCTTTCGCGGGTGTTTGTAATGTGAGAGTGTGCCAGAATGCTTGAGTTTATTAATATGCACTACACATTGTGTTTATTTCTGTTTCATCAAGGTTTTGCCAGATTATGGCCTGTCTGTGCCTGATAGTGGCTGTGTTTGTGTATGAACACAGGGTCATCTGATAACGAATGGTCGCATCATGCGATTAAGCCGTGTTTGAAATGGGTGTAAGCCAGAAGAGTTTGACTCCCAGAGCACTTTGAGAAGGTCCAATCAACAAAAGAAAGTTCAAGGTATCTTGGAAGAGATCATTGACTACAACCATCTTGATCATTCTGGACTTGTTCCTTCCTGCAGAGACACAATTAAATAATGTTTTACAGTAGAAATGTTTCATTGCTGGAGGAAGGATGCTTTTTTTTTCCAGAAATAAATCAATATAAAATTTACAAGGGCACTTCAAAATATTTGTGGCTTTCAACAAATTAAAAGGTGTTTATTTTAGTGCAAAAAATATTGAAATTCATGCCTATGAGGAGTCTTCAAAAAACTCAAAAATGCTTGTTATTAAAAAACTATGCATTGATTTCAAATTTTTTTTGCACAAAATAAGCTTGTCTTTAACTCCATTTTCTTTTGACTTGAATTACTTATATCTCCTTTTTAGAAAGATTAAACACTAGTGTTTTTAAAAGTTCACTGAATGAATTGTATGAAGAATGCTTTATTCCCTTCCTGCAAACCCTCTTGGCTTCTCAACTGCTGTTTCCCATGACTTTCACTGCCATATCCGAGGCCACAGGGATAGTCAGTGAATATTCTGGGGCAAGGAGACTGTGTCATTCACTTTTGCCTGTTTTGTGGCCCAGTTTTGTGGCATCCAGTTAGTACCTAGTAAATATCTGTTGACTAAATGCATGCTTCGAATAAACAGTATCAATAATAAACAATATCAACTAAAGCCTAAATTTTGTGTCAAATTTTATATGAATACCTAATATCTAATTTATCAGTGCTATAATCAATCAGTTTTGTAAACTGTAAAGTATTGGAAGAAAGTTTTATCTCGTAGTTAAAGTTCAGGAAAAGATGTCACTCATTACTGTTGGTTTTGTGTTTGGGGAAAAAATCATCAAGTTAAAGTTGTGTCTTCGTTTTCTTTATTGTTATTATTGTTATTTGTCCTTGGTTTTTTTTTCTCTGTTCAATAAGCATATCATCTTTTTAACAACTCCTTTGAAATCTAAGAAAATGTGCAAAAGCAATGAATTTTCTGTTCTCTTCCGTGAAGTCTGGTAATTTTAGTAATCTGCTGCCCTACGAGATACAAGGCAACTCTGTTTCCTCTGTAGTCTGTTTTTTCTTCCTTTCTTTCAAAATAACCTGCCATCTTTCCAAAATAAACATGCAGGGGAAATGCATGAGTGGGTATGTAATCACCCAGATATTTGCAGCAGCATACCTCTAAAAAAGTAGGAAAAATAAAGTAGTCATGAAAAATTTATTCTGGTTTTAGACCTTTTTGATGTTCTTGCCTTGTCTTTATAAGATTTTTAAAAATGAAACATTCATATTCATATAAAAATTTGTCCAAATGAAAATTAGATAGCTATCTACCCAGAATTTATTATCTCATATAAGAATAACTTTAGGTTTCTAAGAAACAATTTTGGGTGAACTTCATGAAAGTAATTATTTTGAGAGTTTTTTCTTTCTAAAATTATAATATCATATTCTGCTTTTAATCTAATATTTACAAGATGACATTCTGATGAGTTTCTTGATTACTGTGTTAACTATATATATAATTATGTTGTATGTCAATATATGTAGTTCACATTTATTTTCAAATACTTTGAATTTAAAGAAACTTTAAGGAGTCCTTGTAATACTGAGTAGTCTGTGATATTTAAGAAATATTCAGAAAACTGACTTGCTTGAAAGATGTGATCTGAACCTGTGAATCCACTGGATCATTTTATAATCTTCAGTTTATGGTTTAGAAAATGAAACAGTCACTTCCTCTCTCCCTCCTTTCTCCTGTCCTCCCTCCATCTTTCCTTCTGCTCTTCTTCATCTGCATTTTTCATCGTCAGCAATTTTTGAACTGTTTTCTATACTACAGAAGCAGAATTCAAAGGCTCCAACTACTGCCCTTAAATTTCAGAGCAAGACAATATCCCAATAGTCAAATCCTGAGCTCAATGGAGATCATTAGTGTGGTCACAATCTGTTTGAAGGATAGTATATATTTATTAACAAAGATCCTATTCATTTGGAGTCTGTGATAATTTTTAAGGAGCAAAACAAAACATGTGTTCATCCTACCAGTCTAAGGAGAGAGGGTTTGCTAAATATTTTAATTGCATAAGTAAGATAACAATGTTTGCCCCTCTCAGGCAACTCATCTGCTTTTACCCAGACACCTATTAACGAGGCCTGAAGAAGCTCATTACAAATCATTCTGAACTTATCACTAAAGGTAGAGAGAGCCTTACTTGTAACCAGACCTTTGTCAAATCACAGAGGTTTACAGGTAAAACACCAAATTAGGGGGGAAAATCTTCCATTTAGACTAGCTGCACCCTATGTCTCAAATTACTTGAACAGTAATACGTGGTGTGTGTAGACCTTGCTTTCCTTTTAAATGTTGATTTATTACAGTTCTACCTGCTAAAAAGAGCCCATTGCTTCCTCTCCCATGAGTGAGTCCACCAGCCTGGGCAGTGGAGAGACAGCCATGAGATCTCAGCCAAGTTCATTGCAGGAGACCTGGGCCAGTTTTGAGGCAAAAGTTCCTGACCACATGAATGGGATGAGCTCACTCCTGGTGGCTCTCCATCTGAAAGACATCACAGGCTTTTCTCTGAATAGTTTCCATGACTCACCTTGCCCAACCAGCAGTGGTAGCATGAAAACTGCACAGTTCACAAATCAGAAGAAAGAAAAGAGCAGCAACCTATCTGTGTCGAACAGTCTATGGCTGTGTGCCCATCACTCCTGACCCAGGACTGGAAGCATCCTGATGATGGAAGTTCAGTTGGCCATCACTGCACTATACTGGCTTCCTTGGTGTTTCACTGAGCCATCAGAATGCAGTCCCAGGAAACGAGCTCACACACAGTCAGTCGTGCTTGAGGCCATGGATAACAACCAAAGCTCCTGGAGATAAGGAGGAAAAGTCAAATCGAAGTATGTAGCCGTACTTCCTGCAGGCAGAGTAGTGGAGCAGTCCTGTGTGTGTTTTGGAGCCAAGCAGGCCAAAATGTGTAGTTTTCACTAGAGATGAGGGGTTGGTATTGATTGAGCTAATTCTTTCCCTTGTGGTTGCCATATAGGGAACTGTCAGGATTGAAGTCCCAGACCAAGGGGCAGCCTGCATGGGTTCAGACCAGCTCTGAGATGCTGGGCAGGTTACTTTGCAGCCTCAGTTTTGACATGCATAACAAAATGGGGATAAGAACAGTTGTGCTTCAAAAGGGGCGTGGGAATATTGTTCCCTGGATTAAATGAGTTAACATCTGTAAAAAGGCTTACAACAGGACAGTAGAGAGTCAGCACTAAACACAGTTCTATTTCCACTAGCACAGGCTGTTTAGCACCTTTTCAAGCCAGAATACAGAACTGAGTGAGTAAAATAATGGCAAGGGAAAAAAATGATGAAAGTAGAGAAAAGGAAACTCTTTGGTGAAGAATAAAGGTAACATCATGTATTTCACCTCACATACTACTTCCTTTCTCTTTTTTTTAGATTTATTTATTTTGTTTGGAAGAGTTACAGAGAGAAAGAGAGAGCCAGAGAGAGAGAGAGAGAGCGAGGTCTTCCATCCCTGGTTAACTCCCCAATTGGCCGCAACAGCCAGAGCTATGCTGATCCGAAGCCAGGAGCCAGGAACTTCTTTTAGGTCTCCCACTTGGGTGCAGGGTCTCAAGGACTTGGGCCATCATCCATTGCTTTCCCAGGCCATAGCAGAGAGCTGGACAGGAAGTGGAGCAGCCTGGTCTTGAACCAGCACCCTCTACACCACACACAAACTACTTCCTTGCATTTTCACATTAACTTTGAGAAATTAGCTAATATTATGAGAGCTGTTAAGAGAAAGAATATTAACAATTTTTTTTCATTTTATTTGAGAGTGTGAGCTCTTCTATCTGCTAGTTCACTCCCCTATTGCCTGCAGCAGCCAAGACTGGGCAAGACTGAAGCCAGGAACCAAGAGCTCAATTTGGGTCTCTCATGTGTGTGTCAGGGAGCCAAATACTTGAGCCACCATCTGCTACCGTTCAGGATGCACATTAGCAGGAAGCTGCTTCAGAAGCAGAGAAGATGCTACTCAAACCAGACCCTCTGATGTAAGTGGGCATCCCAAGTAGTGACTTAAGCCACTATGCCAAATGGCTGCTTCTGGAATAAATATTGAGGGTCAACTACCCTTTGCCAAGCACTAAGATAAACCCATTCCAGATGTATCTAGCTACATTCTTAAAACTCTTTTTTTTTTTTTTATTAAAAAAAGGCTTATTTGAGAGGCAGAGTTATAGACAGAGAGAGAGAGTGAGAGAGGGAGAGATCTTCCATCCACAGGTTCACTCCCCCAAATGACCTCAATGGCCAGGGTTGGGCCAGGCTGAAACCAGGAGCCAGAAACTTCTTAGGGATCTCCAGTGTGATGCAGGGACCCAAGCACTTGGACCATTTTCCACTACTTTCTCAGACCAATAGCAGGGAGCTGGATTGGAAGTAAAGCAACAGGGTTTTTTGTTTGTTTGTTTGTTTGTTTGTTTTACAGGCAGAGTTAGTGTGAGAGAGAGACAGAAAGAAAGGAGAGAAAGGTCTTCCCTCCGTTGGTTCACCCTCCAAATGGCCTCTAGGGCCGGTGCACCGCGCCAATCCTAAACCAGGAGCCAGGTCTTCCTCTTGGTCTCCCATGCAGGTGCAGGGCCCAAGCACTTGGGCCATCCTCCACTGCCTTCCCGGGCCACACTGGAAGAGGAGCAACCGGGACAGAACCTGGCGCCCCAACCGGGGCTAGAACCTGAGGTACTGGTGCCACAGGCAGAGGATTAGCCTCGTGAGCCGTGGTGCCAGCCAGCAGCAGGGTTTTGAGCCAGTGCCTGTAGGGGATACTGCTGCCTCAGGAGGAGGCTTAACCTACCACACCACAGTGCCAGTCCCCTTAAAACTCTTAAAGACTTGTTTTTATGCATTTTTTTTCATTATCTCATTAAAGAAAATTATTTGAGTGGGTTACTTCAATTCATAACATAAAATAATAGAAAAAATAAAGGAAACAAGGGCTATGAAAATAAAAAAAGATCAGAAAAATAAAATGAAGGTAGCAAAGAGACAGTAGGAAGTCTTCTAGGTAGATGAGGATCCTGAAGATCTGAGAAGTTGAGAGCATTTTCCAGATTGTGCAGCTGTGGTGGGATGGGGTGGGGTGGAGTGCAGGACCTGTGGTTGAAGAGAGGGAAGGGAGAAGGGAAACAGTAGGTCAGATCCAAATTCACTTGGCTGTTGGTTTCTAGCCGTGGGAGCTTTCTGCAGGGATGTGACAGCTCAAGTGAGGACAAGGGGGAAGCCGCTCTCAAATCTGGCTTCTTTTCCTAAGAGAGGGAACACCAGGGTCTTAAAATCATTCTCTGCAACTCCTTGACATGAGGCCCTTAATGGAGGCCTCCCTAATGGGGATCCTGGGCTTCTCTAAAAAGACAACTTAAATGAGAGCAGCGATGAGAGTTTATCATTAGGTTCTGAGAGCACAGATGCACGTTTGCTGTAGACAGCCATCTATTCTGCTCTGGGAAGAGTTGGACTCTGGGTCTGGGATATTCAGGCTGACCGTCATTGAACAAATCTACCGGATGCTTATTATGTGCCAACTATTGGTAGGTGGAAGTGAAAAGATCAATAAAAAAAGATCTGGCAAGGCATGGTTTAGTGGGGAAGATAGGCAGCTCGTAGTTGAAGGACACTGTGGTAAGTACCCTTTGGGGGATGTGCTTCTGTCCCCATTTTTTGAGGGTAGAACATCCAACTTGTTGGGGACACAGTCTTCAGTGGAGGAGACCATACCCACCTTACTCAAAAAGGCTGGGCAGGCCTGTGCCAGGTGAGGAAGACATTGGAAAGGAATACCAGGCAGAAGGCAGCATGGCAAACATGGTGGTCCCCAAAAGTAACTGAGAAAACCTTTCGGTCAGATTTGGGGTTGTAAATGGTGAAGTAAGCAAGGAGAAAGGGAGTGGGAAATGAGACTAGAAGGTGGGTTCCAGCAAGATCATTAACAATCATCGATGCCCATTGCTTGCTTTAAACCTGCTTGCTCCAACAGGACTTAGGACTTCCCAGGAATATGCATTCATTTTTGGGAACCCAGTTGAGGTTTGAGAGCAGAGGGACATGAGTGTTGTTCTGCCAGTCTGGCCACCCAGCCCCTTCAGCTGGCAATATGAGGGATGGCTGCAGGTGGAAAGAGGGCATGGGAATGGAGGTGCACTTGGATCTGAACATGAGTATTAGGATTTGGAGCTTAGCTGACTCCCCTGGGGTTGCAGCCTGGGAGACCTGTCAGACTGTGACCATACACCCTGTGGTTTAATTAAGGGGAGTTTAAGCTTAGCATAGGCAACACCATTTCCCAAGAACTCCTGCTTTAAAATCATTAAATTTAGCTCATTTTCCACAGTGCAAAGATTTGAATGTGTCCTCTACCAAATTTGGTGTTGCCAATTAGGTAGTATTAAGAGATGGGCCTTTGAGAGGTGATCAGGTCAAAAGGGTTCCCTCTTATGAGATTAAGACCCTAATAAAAGAGACTTCACAGAGTGTTTGGGAAGCTTGGCCTTCCACCTTCTGCCTTGGAGGACACAGCCACAAAGTGACACCTTGGAAGCAGCCCTAACCAGAAACTGCAATCTGCCGGCACCTTGATCCTGGATTTCCTGCTATTGACAAATTGCCCAGTCTCAAGTATTCTGTCTCAGCAGCACAAACGAACTAAGACATATGGTATCACACTGCATCAACAAGCTAATGCCACATTATTGCTGTGAGATAGGAGCTGTGTCATCCTAGGCACATCTTCTGCTTCCTGAAGCTAGGTCCTCAGGAATAAAATGTGGATAATATCTAGCTCCTAAGAGTTGGGAATTCAATGTATGATTTATGTGAGAAACCAAGTCATGGTCCAAGAGTTGGAACTTGCAATGTGTTAGTTCCCTTTGAGAGATGGGAGAGTTTTGACTAACAGCAAGAGAGACCAACAGGGAGAGACGGTGACTCTTTCCCCATTTCCCCCTTCCTCCTCCTCTCACTCCTCTGTTCCCTTTCTTCTCCTGCCTCCTTATCCTCAAGTTCTCCCCCTCCCCACTGTTATTTCTCCTTCCTCTCCCCATCTCTTCCCCTAAATTTCCTTCTGTTCCATTGCTAGATTCTGTAATTCAGCAAAGCTGAATATTGTTTTTCTTATAAATGAGAAAAGACAAATACAATGACTCTTGGTATCCTTGGGGAATTTGATCCAGGAATCCCAGCAGATATAAAAATAGGCAGATCCTCAATTGCCTTCTGTAAAATAGTGTGCTATCTGCATAGAACCTATACACATCCTCTCAAATATATTAACTCATTTGTAGTCACTTAATAATAGCTCTTACAATATATATATGCTATGTAAGTAGTTGTTATACTGCATTGTTTAGGGAACAATAACAAGAAAAGAAATGTGTACATGTTCAGTACAGACAAGGCCATCATAGGCCCAACTGCATTTTTTTTAAACCTGTAATTGGTTGGCTTTGCAGAGGCAGAAACTGCAGGTACAGAGAACTGATTGTAAACCAGTTCTGGACTTATATTTTTGGACCTAGAAATTAAGATTTAGATTTTAGTATTTAAAATAACTTTTAAACTGTCCTTTTGTCTCATTTGGTCCAAGTGCTTGTAGTTTCCATCCTCTCATTTGTTTCAGATCAGTATTTGGGAATCAGTGCTAGCGCACGTAACCCCAAAGACTCACACGCATTTGGCGAAGATGCTACCCCTGCCTGTCAAGCCAACTGTAGACAGGCTTCTGACCACTCCTCAGGCCTTTCCTGATCACCTGGCCCCAGCCCACCAGGGACCACGTGGCTGGGACTAAGAATGCTCATGAGTCTCGCTGCATCGCTGAGTTTTGAGTGAGGTATGCTGGCTCTCTCTGGACTCCTCAGGCCTCTGTGCATTTCAGATCATGGGAGCCAAACCCACACCAGCATTTAAATATCTCTTTACCTGTCTCTATCCTCTACTAGGGCTAAAAAGTGAGGAACGTGTTCTATTCATGGTGCCGTTGGAACACCTAACACAAGACCCTGCACACGGCAGTTACGGTATGACTGAAGGGAAGAGGTATGTATGTGAGGGATGTGGGTGGACTTGAGTCTACTGCTCCTTCTCTCTGCCAGAGGAGACTTTGGAACTCGTGGAACCCAGGTTACTTGTCAGATCTGTGGAGTTAGGAGACCAAGCCTTGTCACATCATGGGGCACGGAATGCAGGGAGAGGGGATAAGCGATGGGGTCTTTGGTCTTCCCAGGCTCATCTTTCAAGTCCTTTCTGGTAAAACCGCACAGACATCCATCATGGGAGTGGAGCTCTTTAAGGTGAAACGCTTACAACTCTGCAGCTACCAGATGGTTCCCACTGTCAGCCGGGGCAGCGGCATCATATTCTTTGCATGCTTGATGGAGTCCAAGGTGTCTGTCAGCACCCCTGGATTATCTGTATTTTAACAGTTGCATGTCAAAGAAACATCTGGGGCTGGCAGGGGTGGGGATTTTTGTAGTGTCGGTTCACGGGAGCCAGAGTGTGGGTTTCCCTTGCCCTGTGACCTGCAGAGCAGTCCTTGGCCCCTTTTGTTGGGTTCTCTGTGGGCTCCTGCTCAGCTTGCATATTGTCTCAGGAACAAGAGAGAGGGGAGCCAGTGCCCTGGTGGCTCCTCCTGGGAACAGCTTTATCTCTGTCGTTTCTAGCACGTAGGCTTTGTAAATAAACCAGGGTCTCCACTTCCCTGCTTTGTTAGTTTGGGCAATCCTCGGGGCCTGGAGCCGCTGGCTTTTCTGTCAAAGACACTTGTTTATGTGTCGTCTAGAAGCCTCCCCGCCTTGGTGGAGTGGGGGGAGGGAGGTCAGCCTGCCTGGGGCATGTGTCTGTGGGGCTGACCGCAGCGTCTCTAGTGTCCCTTACAGTAAATATTATAAGCCAGATTCCTACAAGCAGAGAGATGCTGAGTTGCTCCCAGCCTTCCGGTAAATAGCCATATTTCCCATTCTTCTTGGAATGATCTAAGCTATGTTCTATAATTAGGATCTAAATCAGGTGTTGTCCGCCTTAGACCAGACACCACTACTGGGGGTGGGGGGAAGACATGCAGGTGAAGTAGTTTTTTCGACAAGCAGGACTGAATAAATACCTCTCCTTTTTTATTGTGGTAAAAGGCACATGAAATAGGGATTTGTCATTCCAACATATACAACTCAGTGATACTCAGTAAATTCACAATATTATGCACCAACACTGCTGTGCAGTTCCAGAACCTTTTCATTACCCCACACATGCTCTCCTTTTCAAAAGCTAAGAGTTTGTCTGGTATAGAAAGCAAAAGTTTCACTCAACCATTGATCATGTCGATCAGTTCGTAAAGCATCTGGATTGTATGTTGACCATCCACAGGAAATCACAATTTGATTGAATTCTTTGATATAAGGCATTATGAAAAGATGTGTGCAAAACACACACACACACACACACACATCTAAAGAGCAACAGTATGGATAGGTAGATATTTAATTAAGCTATAAATGGTGGGCGTTTGCCATAGCTGTTTTTGGTCTGCTTGAAAAGCTTGCATCCTTGTGGTGGGTGCTGTGGCGCAGCGGGTAAAGCTGCCGCCTGCAGTGTGGGCTTCCCATGTGGGCACCAAGTCTCTCTGCTCTACTTCTGATCCAGCTCTCTGCTACGTCCTGGGAAACAGTGAAAAATGGCCCAAGTCCTTGGCCCCTGCACCCGCAAGGGAGACCTGGAAGAAGCTCCTGGCTCCTGGCTTCAGACTGGTGCAGCAATGGCCATTGCGGCCAATTGCAGAATAAGCCAGCGGATGGAAGAACTCTCTCTGCCTCTCCTTCTCTCTCTGTGTAACTCTGACTTTCAAATAAATAAATATTTTATAAAAAAAGAAAAGAAAGAAAAGCCTGCATCCTATATTCACCCTATATTAGAGTGCCCTGGGTTTGAGTCCCTACTCTGGTTCCTCTCTGGCTTCCTGTTATTGTGCATATTGGAAAGAGCAGGTTGTGGGTCAAGTAGTTGGGTCCCTGACACTCAGCTTTTGAGGAATGAACCAACTGGAATGAACCACCCTGCATTTGAGGAATGAATCAAATAGAATGGAAAAATCTCTGTTTCTCGCAAATAAAATATTGCAATTAAAATTTTAAAAAGAAATTGATTAGAGGAATGCCTATATGGATAAAATATGTTTGTAAGAATACTTTATTTGTGAAAAGAGGAGCAGTTTATTGAGTGCATTAAAATTTTAGATATTTTCCTTGATTGGAGAGGTCAAAATATGATATGTAGAATATTTTTGAAGAAATACAGTTTTACTGCTTTTGTGTTCATAGGGCTACTCTACTAATAGAAAAGGGAAGGTTGAAATATACATTTGATTGTTCACTTAATAAAGATGTAGATCAGTAGATAGATATGTAAATATTCTTTATTATTATTACCAAATAATAAGATAAAATCTCAGTGATGGTTAAATCATCATGGTGATGATTTTCTGTATGCTCCCCATGGTAACTGACTTCACTTTTCAGCAGGGTACAACTTTCTTTTTGCTATTTTCTGATATTTCCTTAGTAAAAACTCAAAGAATACAAGGTCCATGAATCATGGCAAATTCCAAGTTATCAGAGCCCTAAATGTCCCCTTCTCAGCAGGTTCTCATTGACTTGTAGCTTTGTAGCAAGACTGACCCATTCATTCCTCTCTGTTGGCTAGTTGCAGTTTTAGTGGTAATAGGCATGAGTATCTGTAACGAAGTGTCATAAGGAAATGTTTGTAAATTAGAATTCTGTGTTCCACAGAATATGGAATATACAGTATTGGGTGTGTCTTTGCAAATTAACTTTCCATCCCTTAGGGAGCTTCCCTGTATGTAATTCATAGATCTCCTTTCTCTCTTTTCCTTCCACATCCCTCTTTTCTAATGTTATTTCTTTTCTTCAAATTCCCATTATCTGATTTTTGGAACTGTTAACATTCATCTCTTTCCAGTTTTAGTATATGTGCTGCCAAAGTGATCACAACGTTCATCTCTTTCATTTGTTGGTCCCTAGGTCTGATATAATTAAGTACTAGCCAGGGCCGGCACTGTGGTTAGCAGTAAAGCTGTTGCCTGCAGTGCCAGCATCCCATACAAGCGGTGGTTCGACTCCTGGCTGCTCCACTTCCGATCCAGCTCTCTGCTGTGGCCTGGGAAAGCAGTAGAGGATGACCCGAGTCCTTGGGACGGTGCATTCACATAGGAGACCCAGAAGAAGCTCCTGGCTTCAGATCATCACAGCTCCAGCCGTCGCGGCCAAGTGGGGAGTGAACCATCAGATGGTTCTCTCTCTCTCTCTACCTCTCTTCTCTCTGTGTAACTGACTTTCAAATAAATAAATAAATCTTTAAAAAAATAATTAAGTGCTAGCCTTATATCCTTTCAGTAGGCATATTATGTTACATAATATATAGATACACACATATATATCGATTTACTAAAACAAATGAAAGAATTAACCAAACTCTGTAATAAAGGCAAGATGTTTTCTTGTGTTATTCTCTATATATTTCTCTGTATTTTATTATTTTAAAAATAAAAAAGAAATGGAATAAACCCAGGAATCAGAAGCTTAGAATTTTAAAATTAAAATTAAAAGTCAATTTCATTATTTCTGAAGTGGAAATTATGTGGCCTTTCACATTCCTAGTTTACTTAGTAGTATTATCACTCAAAACAGTTCCCCGAATGTCCTTAAGTGAGTGTGGCTTTAGTTTCTAAGGTGACTGAACATACATGTTTTCTCATTTCACTTAATTTTTCCTTGAATATGATCCCTATCCTTCAAACTTCATCCCTTTAAAGAAGATTTTTCCCTCAATATGAACTTCACCTCCTTCTCACTGGCTCTGTGAACTTAGACCACCTCCTTAAGTGTTCTAGGATGTACCCTGGGGTGAAATGGAGGGGATAATAGAAACTGGCTCCTGAGATCATGGTGTGACTAAAGGAACAAAGGTGTGGAAAGTATGTCCTCAGTTTCCGCCCTTTGGAAGATGCTTCCTGCAGTTAGCTCTCACCACCTGTCGCCTGCCATACATTGCAGTTACAGGTGAATTCATGTGCTTCTTAAGTACTTAGGGAAAGGGCTTTTTATTCTATAAATAAACTGCTAGAGGGAGGTTTGTTACCTCAGTTGGTGCAGAAATTCACGAGCCAGATCCTAATGAGAAGGAAAGATGGGGTACTCACCAGATGAAACCTGTGGCTGTGAACTCTTCATAAACAAGTGGTCCTGAAAGGATGCTTGAGCCATCATCTGCTGCCATCAGAGTGCACGTTAGCAGGAAGCTGGACCCAACGTAGGATAGCTGGGTGGCTGGGATGTGAATCAGGCACGTAGATATGTGGGTGACCTAACCACTGTGCCAAATGCCCACCCCAAGGCTTCCTATTTCTGTACATCCTTGACAAAATTTTGGGAAGTCTTTGACTACTCAATGTCTCAGGACACGCCAGTGATGGCCACTAAAGGACACTTATGAACCGCCCCATTTTAAAAATGTATTAGATGTTGAGATGTTATGAAAAATTAACACAGGAAACAGTGAAGTACAGTAGTTCCAAGTCCAGCTTTGTAATTGAATCACATCCGGATTTGAAATCTGGCTTGGAGCCTGCCAGCTGATAACCTTGGGCAAGTGCTGTGACATTTCTGAACTTCACTCCACTTGCACATAGACTGGGCATTACAACGCTTAGCTCATAAATTTATTGAGGGTCTTAAATGAAATAACTTTTAGGAAGTACTTACATAGTGCTGTTCACATAGAACTCAGCAAATGGCAACTTTGTTATAATTTTGTTGTTGTCTGAGAGGCAGAGATAGCTCTCAAATGCCTGCCATGGTCTGAGGTGGGCCAGGCTGAACCTGGGAACTGGAGCCAGGAACTCAATCCAGTTTTGCAAGTGGATGTGCAAGAATGAAACTGCTTGAGCCGTCACTACTCCTGCCCAAGGCACACATCAGCAGGAAGCTGGAACTGGAAATGGAGCCGGGAGTTGAAGCCAGGTACTCCCATATGGGCTGTGGATGTTCCATCTGTTGGCTTAATAGTTTGGCCCAATACCCACCCTCATTAAATTTTTTTCAGAATTTTCTTCTTGGTTGTTGCTGTGGATTTGTTCTGAGAGGAGGAGTGCGGGTATGGGCAAGAGGTGCAGAGTCACCACACAGACCCTAGGAGTCGGGTGAAAGCAGGCCAGAGGCGAGCAGCCCACAGACTCATTTATTTCAGTTGGCACAGCAGTTTAAATAGCCAAGGCAGCCAATCCGGTCAGGGGGCTGTTTATACCCTAACCAATCACTGCCTGTTGCCAGGCAGGCTCCGTTGCCAGATGGGTTTTGAAGCTATTCCTGAGTAACTGACGCTCGCTTGCCAGAGGCCATCTCGGCATGGCCTTCTCATTCCACCACACTTGGTAAAGTGATTATTTAAGGATACCATCTTTTATTAATTCAATTAGTACATATTTTACTTCCGTTTTTTAATCATTATTTATTTTAAAAATCTGCAGATACACAGACATTTCAAATATCTAGTTACAATTGGACCTAGAAGATGAGAATCTGATGTAAGATAACAGTAGTTCCTGGAAAGAAGCAGACTTGAGAGAATAGCCCTGTTCTGAAAGGTGGGAAAGGGGCAGAAATGAGACAGGTGATGAGTCCAGGCCAGGGGGCTGGGTTTAGCAGATGAAGACCTGGCTGAGGATCCAGAGATATAAACTCTACACCCAGAACCAGTACAGGCTGTCCAGGAATATGGGTCCTTTAGATCACCTGGACTTCAGTTTAGCTAACTTTAAAATAGCCACAGAAATACTTAGTCTTTCAAATGCTTCTCAAAGGATGGGTGAACAAAATAATGATGCATTCTGAATACTGAGGGTAGCCACAACACTGTATTGAAAGTCTTCAACTTCCTTTTAAAAAATATATTTATTTGAAAGGCAGAGTTACAGAGAGGCAGAGGCAGAGAGGGTCTCAAATGAAATAACATGGTATGGTAACAACTAACCGAGCACCAAAAAGGAAACCTGTTGAAGTGAAATGGACACTATGAGAAACAGTGACTTGATCAGCCCTTGTCCTGACTGTTGGTGAACAACTTAATACTTTATCCCTTTTAGTATTTTTTTGTTCTACTTAATACTATTGGTTGAACCCTTTAATTAACACATAATTATTCTTAGGTGTTTAAATTTAACTGAAAAGTGATCCCTGTTAAATATAAGAGTGGGAATAAGAGAGGAAGGAGATGTACAGTTCAGCACATGCTCAACTGGACTTGCCCCAAATGGTAGAGTTAGAAACGTGCCGGGGGATTCCAATTCAATCTCATCAAGGTGGCATGTACCAATGCCATCTCACTAGTCCAAGTGATCAATTTCAGTTCACAATTGATCATAATGATAGGACTAAGAGCCAAAGGGATCACATAAACAAGACTAGGGTCTGCAAATACTGATAGAATAAAAAAGGGAGAGAACGATCCAACATGGGAAGCGAGATACACAGCAGACTCATAGAATGGCAGATGTCCTAAACAGCACTCTGGCCTCAGAATCAGCCTTTAAGGCATTCATATCTGGCTAAAAAGCCCATGAGAGTATTTCAGGCAAGGAAAGCCAAGACACTCTGGGAAAAAAAAAAAAAAAAAAAAAAAAAAACACCCTAAATGAAAGATCTCTGTGAGTGAGATCCCAGTAGAAAGAACGGGCCATCAAAGAAGGAGATACCTTTCTCTGAAGGGAGGAGAGAACTTCCACTTTGACTACGACCTTGTCTAAATATGATCGTAGTTGGTGAACTGAAAAGGCTTCCATAGCCTTGGCAACTCATGACAAGAGCCTGGGGTGATTACTGATGCCATAAACAAGAGTGTCAATTTGTTAAGTCAACAGGCATCACTGTGCACTTACTCCTCATGTAGGATCTCTGTCCTTAATGTGTTGTTCAATGTGAATTAATGCTATAACTAGTACTGAAACAGTACTTTACACTTTGTGTTTCTATGTGGGTGCAAACTGTTGAAATCTTTACTTAATATATACTAAATTGATCTTCTTTACTTCTTTATATACTCTGTATTTAAAAACAATTGAAAATGAATCTTGATGTGAATGGGATGGGAGAGGGAGCTGGAGATGGGAGGGTTGTGGGTGGGAGGGAAGTTATGGGGGAGAAAAAGCCACTGCAATCCATAAGCTGTACTTTGGAAATTTATATTTGTTAAATAAAAGTTAAAAAAAAGAAATGCCAAATTTATCAGAAAAAAAAAAGTGAAATAACAGAGAGATCTTCCACTTTCTGGTTCACTCCCCAGATGGCCACAATGGCTGGAGCGGCGTGAGCCAGGAGCTTCTTCTGGGCCTCCCACACGGGTACAGGGGCCCAAGGACTTGGACCATCTTCTGCTGCTTTCCCAGGCCATAACAGAGAGCTGGATCAGAAGTGGAGCAGCCAAGAATCGAACTGTTGCTATATGGGATGCTGGCAGCGTGCAGCTTTACTTGCTACGCCACAGCCCTGGCCCCTTCAACTTGCCTTTGATATTAGGTTTTCCATAGTTTTTCCTCTTCTCTGACCATGGGATGCAAGCAGAACTTGGACAGCTGAGCTCCATGCTTTTTCCTGTTGGAGAGGCACTAGATATTCCTAGGCAGAATGGTAGCTTTTATCTTTCTTCTTATTGTTCCTTCCTCCTTATTACTCCAGCTCTTCTTTTCTTTTTTAGAATTGGGTGTCACTGAAGAGCACTTGGATAGTGTCAGGTAGAGGCAGTCCCCTGGGACCATACCTTGGGTGAAGTCCTTAGCAAGAAACACTCAGGACTGGCCTGCACCTTTTGCCCTCTGGTAAGTCAAATCATGTCATTGCTTCTAAATTTATAATAAAGTTAAATTTATTAAGGTCTCCTTGCCAGCCAAATCAGACTGGATCTCATGATCCAAACTGGGGCTTTGGTGTGATTTTAGGAATGGGGTGGCTAATGAGATGCTTCGTCCTCGATGACACTGAAGTTAAACACAGAACACCTCACTTGGAGACAAAAATATCCCATTCTTTCCTTGGTGGAAAGATGGTCTGAAGACACACGAGGTGTCTTTAGGGACCCTTTAGGGACACTTGAGAGATGGAATATTGCTCAAAATAATGGTTCAGAACCCTAGAAAAAGAATTTGTAATACTCCCAGCGAAAGACCTGGGTTCATATAGGCAAGATACAAAGTACACTAGGGGCCTGGCACTGTGGTATAGTGGGTCAAAGCCCTGGCCTGCAGAGCCAGCATCCCATATGGGCGCCGGTTCGAGTCCTGGCTGCTCCACTTCTGATCCAGCTCCCTGATAATGTGCCCGGGAAATCAACGGAAGATGGCCCCAAGTCCTTGGGCCCCTGCACCTATGTGGGAGACCCAGAGGAAGCTCCTGGCTTCTGTATTCACCTGTCCCAGCCTCAGTCATGTGGCCATTTGGGAATGAACCAGCAGATGGAAGATCTGTCTCTACCTCCATCTCTGTAACTCTACCTTTCAGATAAATAAAATAAATCTTCAAAAAAAAAAAAAAAAAAAAGATATGACTCCTGACAAGAGCCTAGGGTGATTACTGATGCCATAAACAAGAGTGTCAATTTGTTAAGTCAACAACAGGTGTCACTGTGCACTTACTCCTCATGTAGGATCTCTGTCCTTAATGTGCTGTACATTGTGATTTAATGCTATAACTAGTACTCAAACAGTATTGTTCACTTTGTGTTTCTATGTGGGTGCAAACTGTTGAAATCTTTACTTAATATATGTTAAACTGATCTTCTGTATATAAAGAGAATTGAAAATGAATCTTGATGTAAATGGAAGGGGAGAGGGAGCGGGAAAGGGGAGAGTTGCAGGTGGGAGGGAAGTTGGGGGGGGGGCATTGTAATCCATAAGCTGTATTTTGGAAATTTATATTCATTAAATAAAAGTTAAAAAAAAAAGATATGAATCATGATCTTAGGAATGGCAGGTCTTTATGGACTCCAATGGAAAGGAGACTGAAATTCTTCAATAGGAAGAACAGAAAATTAACTGCCCTCCCCCATCACTGTTAGTTTTTTTTAGTATGTTAGAATAATTAAGTGGAGAACAGATTTTTCTACATTAAGAAATGGAGGCAATAAGTACTTGAATTATATTTTTTCAACTGCTCCAGTCAACCAAAGGGAAACTTTATTGAGGCCCTGGGGCCATGGGGCTTGGGGTGGGGGCAGGGCCTTGTTTGACCTCTTCTTAGGGTGCAGGTTGTTGATGTGGCCTCATTTTTCTTACGGCACTTGGCAGCATGGTGTGCAGGCAAGCGTAACACTTGGGGAGGACCATCTTGTTGCAGTTGTACTTCTGGGAGAGCTGGCGGAGGGAGGGCTCGATGACATCACCTTGCAGGTGGAGCACCAAGTGCAGGGTGGCCTCTTTCTGGGTGTTGTAGTCTGTGACAGAGTGCAGCCCTCCTCCAAATGTTTGCTGGCAAATAGCACACGATGCTGGTCAGGTGGGATGCCCTCCCTGTCTTGGATTTCAACTTCGTCATTCTCCATGGTGTTACTGGGCTCAACCTCCAGGGTGAATGGTCTTGCCCGTTACGGTCTTCGTCAAGACCAAAATCTCTACATCTGTGGAAACACAGCTGCTGCCACCTACCAGCTTGACCACCTCATTCTGAATTCTCTTTCTAAGTAGTAAGTTGTAGACCTGAGAAAAGAAATTAAATTTGCCGGCATTTCAGTTGTGAATCAGTGAATGGGGGCTCATTCTCTGTCTTTCTTCCCCTTAAATGAATAATTTTTAAAAAGTTAAATTCTCATTGTAAATTGGTTTCATTTTTCCTATTGCACTTTGATCTGTGACAAACATATAGTGTTTTCTTAGTGTGGAACTTGACCATGTTTTATATAATGCATATGAATTTTGTACATAAATAAAGTCAAATTTTATTTTCTAAATGAGATAATATTGTGGAAATGGGTATGGTATATCAATAGGAATTTTCTTGAAAATTTCTTCAATTTTAATATCTTACTTATATATTCAAACACAAATATGTATTTGCATACCTACAGACATGTGTATAAACAATTGCTCTTTCCATAGACTTCAGGGAAAAAACACAGTTAATAAAATCCTTATGACCTTAATTTTTCATCTTGAGTTCTGGAAATATATTTGAAAAAAATGCTTGTCTATTTGATACAATTAAAGTACAAATATGTATTTCAAAAATCTGTTGTGAGAAAGCTGGTGGAGGGGCCAGTGTTGTGGCATAGTGGGGTAAGCATTCCATATAGGCTCCAGTTTGAGTCCCGGCTGTTCCACTTCCCATCCAGTTCCCTGCTAATATGCCTGGGAAAGCAGCAGAAGATGGCCCAAGTGCTTGGCCTTCTGCACCCACACGTGAGACCTGGAAGAAGCTCGTGAATCCTGGCTTCAGCCTGGCCCAACCTGAACCGTTGCTGTCATTTAGGGAGTGTACAAGTAGAATGAAGATCTCTCTCTGTCTCTCTTTCTCTCTCTCTCTCTCTCCTCCACTCTGAAACTCTGACTTTCAAACAAACAAACAAATAAATAATTTTTTTTAAAAAAGAAAGCTGGGGGAGAATCTTATTGTGGGAAAGTACAGGTGTAGAGATTTAGATTGGTTTACTAGATGTAGAGGTTTTTGGTTTCTTTTTGTATTAAAAGCAGGGTGTACAGCTATAAAAGTTATCTGAGTTTTGTTGATAGAGAATTTTGGTGAAATTTTTGGAAGGTGGTTTAGGTGAACTCAGCGGCCAGCCCTGGATGACATAAGCATACCTATGATAAATGGAGGTCTCACTGACCCAGTGGAAAACTACAGATTGATACTTCTTTTGTTGAACAGCCTGTGATTTCATTAGTTTCATTGACAGTAATTCTGAGAGAAATTTATGATGACCACAAAGCAGAGTTAGTGAACCGCGTGAAATGTCAGCATGCCCACTTTGGACTGTGTCTCTGTTTTTCTCCTCCTACTCCCATCAGTCCTGTTTGCTTTGGCAGGTGACATTTTCTAGTCTGATTTATAAAGCTTGGGCATGCCTTGGCCTCTCTTGAACTCCATTTCTGACAGCCCTAGAAGGACTCTTTAAAAAAAAAAAAAAGCTTTTATTTAATGAATGCAAATTTTATAGGTACACCTTTAGGAATATAGTGGTTCTTCCCCCCCCCCCCATTCCCACCCTCCCACCCCCACTCCTGTCCCACCTCCTACTCTCTCTTCCATCCCATTCTTCATTAAGATTCATTTTTAATTTAACTTTATATACAGAAGACCAACTCTATACTAGTAAAGATTTCAACAGTTTGCACCCAAACATTCACACAACGTATAAACTACTGTTTGAGAACAAGTTTTGCAGTTAATTCTCATAGTATAACTTATTAAGGACAGAGGTCCTTCATGAGGAGTGAGCGCACAGTGACTCCTGTTGTTAATTTAACAATTAGCACTCTTATTTATGACATCAGTGATCACCCAAGACTCTTGCCATGAGCTGCTAAGGCTATGGAAGCCTTTTGTGACCACAAACTCTGACATTATTTGTACAAGGCCATAAGCAAAGTGGAAGTTCTCTCCTCCCCTAGAAGAACTCTTAATTCCGTAGCACCACACCAAAAGACAAAAAAGGCATCTTGGAGATCACTCCTATAAAGCTGCTGTCTCAAGTTTTACATCTGATGAACTCTTTGACAGGCATGAGTGTCTTTGTTCATTTTATATGGTCACTAACACAATACTGTTACGGGCATAAGTATCTCAACATTTATTGCGAGTTCTTGCTCTCACAGAGATAAGAACTGTAAGCAGAGGCATAAAAACAGTGCACAAATGAGAGCAGGACTTATTTAAAAGTGAGAGAGTGAGTATACATTCAGGTGAAAATGTGTGCACTCCCACACAGAGAGATGCTCATCATATCTGGGCCAAAGAATTGCCTTTGAGGAGACAGAGGGTGAGAAGGCCTGAGAAGAACCATAAGCAGAAATCTAAATGCAAAAAGGCTGCTAGCATGTTATTAGTCTCTTATGAATTAGGGGGTGGTACACAGAATGGAGTTCAGTGTGTGTGAAGCTTTCTGGGAGTTCCATGGGACCTCCGAGTGGAGCTTAGCTTCCTTGTGGCCATCATGGTGTCTCCTCCTGCCTGCTTCTAGATGAGACACAGATGCATCTTGGGAAAGTGGGTGTACTGGATTGACAGGTGGGGGGGGTCCAATGCAATGCTACACAGAAATTATGAAAAAAAAAATCTTCCCGCTTTCTTTATTCCTGCATAACTCCCTGCCTACTTCCCCCATATCAATACCACTGACTGGGTAAGTTTATATAAAGAGCGGTAAATTTGGGCTTAGGGTTCCAGCTCAAGGTTGGGAGTGGGCCGTATCAGGTGATGGTCTGAGGTCATGAAAAACAAGGAGCACACAAGAGATCTGGCCAAGCTGGCTTTTGTAGCAGACCCACCTTCAATATAACCCATTTACCCATTAATTCATTAACTGCATGAATGAACTTGTCCATTCATGAAGGCAGAGTGCTAATTACCTCTTATAGTCCCACCCAGTCCCTCCTCCTACAATCTCACAAGTGGGGGTTACATTTTAACATTACCTTTAGAAAGGCTAAAGCCTATGGAAACCATAACACTGAGCAATTGCTTTCTCTGCCCATCATCATTTCCTTTTAATAATGTTGCCTTTTAATAATGCAGCCACTTACCTCGGCCCTGGTCTACCAACATGGCACATCTTTCTGGCCCCAGTACTTGATATTGAGAATGGTTCATCGGAACTCGGGGGACCTAGCTTCCTGGCTGTTGAGGGGTGGTCGGGAGAAAGACACACTGGTGTCTCAGTGATTTTGGAGTTGTGAGTCTTATAAAGAGTTGCCGTAAGTGGCCCTGCTACCCTGAGAAGGAGTGCCTGTTTGAGAATGGAGCCACCATAGAGAAGAGTGGGCTGTGACCTGGGGCCCCCTGACCTGCCCCCTTCCCCAGCTTCCCACTTAATGAGCTCAGTAAGGCTTTGTTTTCCCTAGAGTTAGTTTCAATTGGATTTTCTGTCACTTGCAATCTGAAAAGGTTTTAGTAATAACATTTCTTAGAAAAAATTACTTTGTTGTCTTTCTGAGATAGTTTGAGTACACAGTACTGCTGCAGCGCTGATACCTGATTTGTGCATTTGGTAAACACTTTTTTCCACCTGTAATTTTTATTTACAGGGCAATTGGCTAAGTTATAGAATTTATAACTGAGAATACATTTTGATATCTTGTTATTAAAAATAAATGTGTTTTATTTTGATTAACTTAATTTCTCGGTTAGGCATTTTAGATACTTTTCTATATAAAGATAAGTAAGTATGTAGCCTCAGTAAATTTGTAAAATTGAAGTCATATCATGTGTTTTCTCAGGCACAATGGAGTAAAACAAGAAAATAACATGAAGAACAGCAAAAAATTTACAAATATATAGAAATTGGACAGTGTGCTCCTGAAGGACCAATGGATCATTGAAGAGATTAAAAACAAAATAAAAAGGCCGGCGCCGTGGCTCACTAGGCTAATCCTCCACCTAGCGGCGCCGGCACACCGGGTTCTAGTCCTGGTCGGGGCGCCGGATTCTGTCCCGGTTGCCCCTCTTCCAGGCCAGCTCTCTGCTGTGGCCAAGGAGTGCAGTGGAGGATGGCCCAGGTGCTTGGGCCCTGCACCCCATGGGAGACCAGGAAAAGCACCTGGCTCCTGGCTCCTGCCATCGGATCAGCACGGTGCGCCGGCTGCAGCGCGCCGGCCGCGGCGGCCATTGGAGGGTGAACCAACGGCAAAGGAAGACCTTTCTCTCTGTCTCTCTCTCTCTCACTGTCCACTCTGCCTGTCAAAAAATAAAAAAATAAAAAAAATAAAAAAAAAAAAAACAAAATAAAAAAATTCTTGAATCAAATGAAAACAAAGATGAGCTTATAGTTATCAATTTAAAAATTAAATGCTTAAATATCTTAGAAAGATGATTTGTCAAATACAAGAAAAGACAAATGTCAGTGTATGCTAGCAAATTATATATATTGACAAAACAACAGATTAGCTGGCATAGGAGAAAAATGAAAAATTTAATGTGTTTAGTGTTTTAGAATTTTTAAATAGTAATAATTATAAATAAGCACTAATCAATTAATATTCAATATTTTTGCATCTATAATACCAATATTCCAGTAATCTGTGGAGAATGTCTTATATTAATGTTTATTTTAAATTACATAAAGTTAACAATGCATCACAAAAGATGATAATAAATTAAATTATACTACTAATTTCTAGACATATCTCTGTAGCACTTTTCCCTATAGGCTTTGCTGCACACTCTTTAAATGCTTCTCTGTATAATACATAAGTTTGTAATAGAATTTTCTACAGAGAGAAGATAAAGAAAAATCAGTCTGTTTAGCAAGGTAGACAGACTTTTTTTTAAAGTTTTGACACTGGAAAAATTTCCTTATGTTTTGCAACTTTTTATTTGTAATAAATCTTTACAATTATTGTCACTTGGGGGACAACCTCTATCAAGTGTCTCTCATATTAAGGTAGGATTTTAAGACATTTTGCTTTTCCTGTAACTACTTTCAAATGCTTTTAGAATTGTTGATTGACATATCAGTGTGTCACTGATGCTCTATCCTGGAGTGGAGTCTTACGAATTTTAAATTTTCTTCACCTACATCAGTATTTTGTGTAAGCTACTCCATAACTAGACACAAAATACATGTGCTACTCCAGCATGATATGAAGTGTGATGAAGGAGAAGGCAGAGGGAAGCAACGGAGGTCTTAACTGATGGTTGTGAAGCAACTTAATTTTTCAATTCTTAAATATTATATGAAACCAGCTGAATATAATGTTGAGACCCTTGACAGACTCTTAAAGGGAATATATTCAGGACCAGCACTGTGGCATAAAAGGTTAAGCCTCTGCCTGCAGTGCCAGCATTCCATATGGGTGCCGATTCAAGTCCCAGCTGCTCCTCTTCTGATCCAGTACTTGGGCCCCTGCACCTGCGTGGGATATCTGGAAGAAGCTCCTAGCTCCTGGCTTAGGCCCGGCCCAGCCCGGACTGTTGGGGCCATTTGGGGAGTGAACAAGTAAATGGAAGTGCTCTCTTTCTCTCTCTCTCTCCCTTCTTCTTCTTCCTCCTCCTCCTCCCCCACCTCCCCCCCTTCTCCTTCTTGTTATCCCCCTCCTCTTTCTTCTCTCTGTATTTCTGCCTTTAAAATAAATAAATACATCATCAAAAAAAGGGTTCATATTCAAGTGGAGAGGCAAAGCAGTCATTAACTTCACATAAACGCACCTCTGGATAACGCTGAAAATCAGGATGACTTGAGCTAAATCTCAGTTCTAGTCTGCTAGTAAAAAGTGAGACATACTTTCTAGCTTACGTGTCATTCTGAAACCACTAGGAGAAATATAATAATTGAAGTATTTGTCTCGACATTTGACATAAAATTTGACAGCAGCCTGAGGCTGGAATAGTTCTGATGCCATACAGGTTCCATTGGATCTGAAAAGTAGGTGAATGGCTTCCTCTTTGGCTGTTGTGCAACTGAACCCAATGCCCAAAGTGTTCCTGGGAGCCTCTGGCTTTCAAAGGCCATCTTGAATTCTCCAGAGACAGAGCAGATTCTGTCTCTTTATTGCTCCACCTAATTGTCAATCTTTACCAAGTCATCAACATTTTGAAAGTGTAGTTAAGAGATTTGGAATATACTAGACTGATCCCTATTTGGTTCAAAATGATGAAATGTTTCTCCTTTGAGTGTCTTTCCTGGAGGGAGGCATGCCTCCATGTTTTAAGGATACCCCAGCAACTTGCAAGGAGAGGTTTATGTGGGGAGGAACTGAGGACTTCCAGCACCAGCCAGGACCAACCTACTGGTCCCTCAGTAAGCTACCGTGTTAGTGATCTCTCCAGCCCAGTCAGACCTTTGATGACTTCTGCCCTATCTGACACTTTGCCTACAACCTCATGTGAGACTCCACACCAGAACCAACTCTTCTTGAATTCTGAGCCACATAAATTGTAAAAGTAAATGCTGCTTTTAGTTATGGATTTTAAAATGTCCAACAGCTTTATTGAGATGAATTCACATCACATAAACAGCTGTTTAAAGAGCAAAAGTCCTTGGGTTTTAGTATATCCACAGAGTGATGGGTCTAAAAAAAAGTTAGATGATAAAATATGCATAACATGAACTTTATCATCATAGCCATTTTTCAGCTTCAATACTGCTAAGTACAGTCACATTGTTGAGCAATCAGTTCCCAGGACTCTTTACCTTGAAAACTGAAACTCTATACCCTTTAAACAAAAACTCCCCATCCCCTGGCAGCCACCATTCCACTTCCTGTCACTGTAAATGTGACTACTCTAGGTAGCTCCTATAAGTGGAATCAAACAGTATTTGTCTTTCTGTCATGGCTCATTTCACTTCGCATAATGTCTTCCACATTCAGGCATGCTGTAGCATGTGTCAGAATTCCCTTACTTTTTAAGGTGCAACAACATTCCATTGTATAGATGTGCCACATTTTGTTTATCCATTCATCCATCAGTAGATACCTGGGTTGCGGTTACATTTTGGCTGTGAGGAATAAAGCTGCCATGAACATGGGTGTAAAATTATTTTTTAGGCTCGATTTACATCTCTTTTAGTTACATACCCAGAATTGGGATAAGTAGACCATATGGTAATCTTAGTTCATTTTTAAGGGTTATCATACCATTTTCCTATAGCATTCACACCATTTTATAGTCCTACCACAAATTATGGCTTTTTAAATAGTAGCTGGTCTTTTATTTTATTTTATTTTATTTTATTTTTTTTGACAGGCAGAGTTAGACAGTGAGAGAGAGAGAGAGACACAGAGAGAGTTATAGACAGTGAGAGAGAGAGAGACAGAGAGAAAGGTCTTCCTTCCATTGGTTCACTCCCCTAATGGCTGCTATGGCCGGCGCGCTGCCCCATCCGAAGCCAGGAGCCAGGTGTTTCCTCCTGGTCTTCAATGCGGGTGTAGGGCCCAAACAGTTGGGCCATCTTCCACTGCCCTCCCAGGCCACAGCAGAGAGCTGGACTGGAAGAGGAGCGACTGGGACTAGTATCCGGTGCCCCAACCAGGACTAGAATCCAGAGTGCCGGCACCTCAGGCGGAGGATTAGCCAAGTGAGCCACAGCGCCAGCCAGTAGTAGCTGATCTTACAGAAAATATGTATCAATAGAACATGCATGAAGTAGTAAGCACAATTTCACATTTTTACCTTCAGCTTCTAGTATACACAATTATAAGACAAATCTTTGAAAATTACTGTTGAAAGCCATACTCAACATTTGTTGAATGGCTGGCATTGTGGGTCAGTGGGTCAAGCTGCTGCTTGTGATGCCAACATTCCATTTCAAAGTGCCAATTCCAGTCCAGGCTGCTCTACTTCTGATCCAACTCTTAGCTAATGTGCCTGGGAAAGCACTGGAGGACAGCGCGCGTGCTGGGGTCTCCGACACACATGAGGGAGACCCAGATTGAGTTCCAGGCTCCTGGCTTTGACCTGGCACATCCCTGCCATGGCATCCATTTAGGGAGTGAACCAGCAGATGGAAGATATCTCTCTCTGTCTCTTATTACTCTGCCTTTCAAATAAATAAATAAACCTAAAAAAAATTGTTGATTGTTGAATATACGGTGGAAGTTGGGTTGCCAGATTCTAATACCTGGTCAAATCTTCTGGAAGCTACTTTCTTACTCTTGTCTTTATAATGGTGTCTATTGAAGATCAGTCAGCCAATATATAACCATTGATCTGCAATCTGGCCCTTTTGGGAGAGAAAAACCCAAGTTCAGGAAACAATGAACCAAAAAATTTTTCTTCAGTATATATGAATGAGAGTCCATACTGAGGTTCACATTCCTTTTTATTGTGTTCATTAAACTGTTAAACACAAACGCAAGAAAATTGAGGGTGTTTTAAAATAGTCTTCAGGAACCCAAAAACTATGTGCTATGAAGGGGACCCATTTTTTGGAGAGGAAAGTTCAGGCTATCATCAGTCTTAGTTTCCTAGGGCTGGACAATCCTGCTGAGAGTAGAAAGAAATCTTGTTTGGGGTGAATCTTGGATGGGTATTCCCCAAATTTCAAATCCGAAGCTGGTGCTTGAATGTGAGCTGGTAAAGGGAGTGCCCTGTGCTTCTCAGAAATCCCGAGACTAAAGAAAGTTTCTGGAGTTTCTGGAGGTGGATTGAGTAAATTCACCCATGTCAAAATGGTGACATGGACAGCCTGTGTACTGTGGCCATGCAGGGTGGTGTGTGAGCGAGGTGCTCATAAGTCATGGAGGAGCTATTGTACTCCTCTGAAAATGAGGAACTGGAGAATACACTAACCCACCTTCCAGTGGTGGTGAGGAATCCGGGACTAGAGAGCCGTCAGGAAACATACCAGAGAAACAAAAGCAGGAGGGCATTTTTGAGGCATTTTTTTTTTCCTTTGATTCTGCATTTTTGTCCACCCTGCCTTAAAAGCGTGGTTTGTTCAAGGTGGAGGCTACATGGTTTCCATTAGGAAAAGCATGAAGAATACTTCCTTAGTGGGGCCCCCACTGCCAGACATGGAGAATATTTAAGGTGGCTTTAGAAGACTTTCCCAGAAAGTAGCCCAGCTTCTCTGTGCATTGGTGGACAGCAAGTGAAGTGGTCCCCACAGGGCTCTTAATTTAGCTGATGAGAGGTGACCTTTCATTTTGAGTGGCCTTTCATTTTTGGGTGTCTGGAGCTTTCATAGCATCCTAAGTTGAAGAATTTTACAGTCCTTGAAAAATAAGTTCCTTGGGTATCAGCAGAGCCTGAATTTGAGTGTTAGAATAAACAACTACCTCAATATTTACTGTGAATAAGAGACTTGGGTTACCACTTTATCAGCTCTCTGATTTTATGACGTTTGGTGGTCTGGGTGAGGTCAGGCATAAATGCTGAACTCAAAGCTGCTCTTTGGGGATTTTCCTTTTTTCCCTTCTCTTACCATCTACCTGCACCTCTCAACCCCACTCCCGCCCCACCCCGCCCCCAGCTTGTGGAATTCTGGCACCAAGGATCATGTCTCTTTGTTTTTGAAGTTCCTGAAACTTGCTTAATACAAGGTATAAAATACATGCTTGGGCTGGCATATGTGGGTAGGGCTAGTTCCTGTGCAAGCATCCCATATGTGTGTCAGTTCAAGCCCTGGCTGCTCCACTTCCAATCCAGCTCCCTGCTAATGTACCTGGGAAAGCAGTGCAAGATGGCCCAAGTGCTTGAGGCTCTACATCCATGTGCATACCTGGGAGAAACTCCTGGCTCCTGAATTTGACCTTACCCAGCCCAGTCCGTTGTGACCATTTGGGGAGTGAACCAGCAGATGAAGATCTCTCTCTCTCTCTCTCTCCCTCTGAAACTATGACTTTCAAATAAATAAAATAATTTTTAAAAAATACATGCTTAATGAGAGTTCTTCACATTTAAATTTTAAAAATAATGAAAATGAGTGATTGTATCATCAGATTAAATTCAAGCCCACAGAGCCATTTGCCTTTACCTGTAATATCCCCAGGTATCACTGCCCCACAGAGACTGAAGTCATTACCATCTCTCTCCAACCTGGCTTCTCTTCTGACTTCCTTCCTGGGGCCCCAAGAGAAGAATGGGAGTCATCTTGCCTTGCTGTCTCTTTCAGCCTTAATTATGCCCCCACCCTATGTCTTACTGACTCAGTCCCCAAAGTCCTCCTTGGTTGACACGGGGTCCTCAGTGCTTAAGTAGTATAGAGTTTGACACTGTAGGTGCGCAATGACTATTAATTGAATTAAAAATGACATTATTTAAGGGGTCTTCAGAGTCTCATATGTTGACCCTCCTCAGTAGTACCATGAGTCGTCATCTGTTTGAAGTGGTCTAAGTCTGCAATCAGAAAATAGTAAGAATGCGCTTGGTGATTCTGTATATTGATTTTTTTTAAAGATTTATTTATTAATTTGAAAGTCAGAGTTACACAGATAGAGAAGGAAAGGCCGAGACAGAGAGAGAGAGAGGGAGAGAGAGGTCTTCCATCTGATGGTTCACTCCCCAATTGGCCGCAATGGCAGGAGCTGTGCTGATCCAAAGCCAGAAGCCAGGAGTTTCTTCGGGGATTCCCACACAGGTGCAGGGGCCCAAGGACTTGGGCCATCTTCTACTGCTTTCTCAGGCCACAGCAAAGAGCTGGATCAGAAGTGAAGCAGGCTCCTGTCATCGGATCAGCGCGGTGCGCCGGCGCGGCCATTGGAGGGTGAACCAACGGCAAAAGGAAGACCTTTCTCTCTGTCTCTCTCTCTCACTGTCCACTCTGCCTGTCAAAATAAATAAATAAATAAAATTATAAAAAAAAAAAAAGAAGTGAAGCAGCCACATGGGATGCCGGCACTGCAGGTGGTGGCTTTACCTGCTACGCCACAGTGCTGGCCCCTGCATATTGATTTTCTAGAACAGACTTTACACTGGGGTACATGCCTCTCCCAAGGTATATGAAGACTGGCCAGGTGGTGCAAGACATGGATAGTGCCCTGGAGTTCGTTTCCTACCCTCAGCTTGCACATATGTTTTGAGCTGACTGGTGTAAAAGATGTTCAAAGTTCTTTCCCACCTATGCTTTCCCATGATCCCTCACTATGCTTGACAAGAGAAGGGCATTGCACTGTCGTACATTGGTTTGAGATATAAATATTCTCTAGTCATCAGAAATGGAAGAAATTGAAATACTGCCTCTTTTAGCCAAATTAACAACTCTGTTTCTACATTTCATGAAATGATATATATTTCTATACATTCTATGAAATTGTACATTCATACTTGATATTTACCTATCAAAAATAGTTGTTTTGCTCAATTATATAAAAACTAAAATGATTTTATTGTTTCATCTAGAATAAATTATTCAAAATGTTAGGTTTTGATTTATGTACATTTTTGCTAGAGATATAGGATGGGTGATCATAAAATAAATTCTCAAACATCTAAATAGATTATATTATGCTAAAAGTCTGAAAGGATCATGGAATGGAATATTGCTTTTGAGAAGAAAATGGGTTGCTGTAAAACTTCTGACTTTTTCTAAAAATCTGGGTCCAGTATTTTAAAGCAAGACTGATTAGTAACAAATGACTGAGGTACTTACATTCCACTGGATGAGTTTGAAAGTGAGATAAAGAGTTTTATTTATAAATGCAAGTATTTAAGCATTTTCCAGTACACTGGAAATCATGTCTTTTTCAGCAATTTAAATTTAAGGTGAAATTTTTTGGATGGCAAGGCATCATTTTGCAAAGTAGGGAGGTAGATTTTCAAAATTCTTGAAGGGGGTGTGTGTTTCAGTTGCTTTGTAGATAAAGCCATAATATTAAGTAAAGTAAACATCCCTTGACATTCAGTTTACCATAAAACTGTAGAAGGTTAGCCCTGAAGAACCAAAAATAGAAAGGACCCTGTACGTCATGTTGCCATGGCATAGGTGCTATTTCAAGCCAGGAAAAGTGAAGCTTGGTTGCCATACAAAAGACCTCCCAATTGTGTATTGCTTATTTCCTCACATTGTGGGCCTCCAGGATCTGCTGGCAAATGTGGAGTGAGTCAGGCATAGGCTGCTGATTCCAGGGCCTAGATAAGGTATCTGGAAATCTGTGTGAGCCCAAAGAAGTGGGGCAGCAGCCACCCATTTCATCCAAGTTGCTTAGGACCATGCCAAGGGCATGATGCTAACTGAAAGGGAGGCTGGGTTATGCTGTAGTAAATCAGAACAGTCTGGAGATACAGGACTTTTTGCTAAAGAGAAGTCATCAGTGCAAGGTCATCCAAAGAAGGAATACACTCCTAGGGCAGTACCTGGCACTTGGAAACATTAAACATTCTTCTGTCTATAGATTCTTTCAAAGCAGCCATGGAGATATACCCCCAAAGGTTAAAACCCAGAAAACCTTTTTTTTAAGATTTATTTTATTTATTTGAAAGACAGAGTTGCATAGAGAAGAGGGGCAGAAAGAGAGAGAGGTCTTCCATTCCACTGATTCACTCCCTAAATGACTGCAACGGCAGAGCTGAGCTGATCCAAAGCCAGGAGCCAGGAGCTTCTTCCGGTCTCCCACATAGATGCAGGGGCCCCAGGACTTGGGCCATCTTCCGCTGCTTTCCCAGGCCATAGCAGAGAGCTGGATCAGAAGAGGAACAGCCAGAACTCAAAAGGGTGCCCATATGGGATGCTGGCACTGCAGATTGGAGCTTTAACCTGCTGTGCCACAGTGCTGGCCCCCAGAAAACCTTTGAATAGCCTATTACTTCCCTTAGAAGTAGACTAATGGTAAATAAATCAACTATGTGCCTGCACTCTGCTTCTGGCTGAGTCTACTGCCCATTGGCTTCTGTCTGGCATCTCTGTGAATCCTCACCTAGACACAGGTGATAGCCACTGAATGCTTGCTTGGTGATTTCACTGGAATGCTCACAGTCACCTTCAGTCCCTTGTATCCGAAGAGACTTCTCAATCCCCAGTCCTGACCCCCTGTCCTGACCCCGATTAGATCCTCGGTTCTTCTGCATCAGCCACCCTCTTGACATCTCTATTCAGCCATCCTTCATTTATTTAAATCCAACACTTCCATCTCTCACCTATATCAAATAATGTATTATTTACATTTATTTTATTGTGATAAAATATACATAACATAAAATTACCATTTTCACCATCTTAAATGCACAGGTCAGTGGTGTTGAGTATATTCACTCTGTTATGCAGTCATCACCACCATCCATCTCCAGAAACTTTTCATCTTCCCACACTGGAACTCTGTCCCCATTAAGCAACAACATTTCATTTCCTTCCTCCTCCATCCCCTGACAACCACCAGCCTACCTTCATTCTCTATAATGTGACTACTCTAGCCTCTGTAAGTGGAATTGCTTAGTATTTGTCCTTTTGTGATTGCCCTATTTCACTTAGCACAGTGTCCTCTAGACTCATCCATGTTGTAATATGTCAGAGTTTCTTTCCTTTCTAAGGCTGAATACAATTCTGCTGTGTGGATGCACCACATTTTGTTGACCCACTGATGGGCATTTCTAATACATTTTGTTCTTATTAATCACTGTTTTATCATTACTCTAGTTGACAGAGCAACTCCTTAACTTCCTGGTTTGTCTCTTTGTCTTCAGTTTCTAATCTTTCAAATCTACCCATGCACCAAAGTAATTTCCCTAAAATTTACAATAATTGCTCTATCCTCCTAAATTTTTGCCCTGTTAAAACTGGCACCCAGCCAATCCTTCCTTCGTTATCTTCCATCACTTTCACCAGCTCCCACATTCACCCTACTCATTGGGTTAATGGATGAGTACTGTGCTTAGGGAACACAGGAAAACAGAAAAGTCAGGAAAGATTCCACTGGATAAGCACACCCTGAAAGCTGGAACTTTTCATGAGAATTCCGTGCCCTTCCAAAGAAGCCACCTCTTCATCATGCCTATGGAGTCATTCTTCTTGCCTTACTTCCTTGAGCCTCATCTGCCATCGCAAAGGGGACAGACAACTCCTGTGTGCACTGGGCTTTAGTGCCATGTTGTAGGATGGGATAACAGTAATAGTACTTCCCGTTGGGTTGTTGTGTTGATTAACACTGTACTGTGTTTGCAAAGAAATTTGTCCCCAGACCAGGCTGCCAACTTGTTATTGCAGTGTGACTTTCTTCTGATAATCCTTAGTTGAATTCTAGATGTTAGCTCATTTATTAAGTTTCTGCTCTTCAAAGTGTTTATAAATGTATCAACAGACATGTAAATATTGCACATATTTACGGTGTGTTGTGTAATGTTTCTATACATCTATTATGTATAATCTACAATCAGAGTAAATGTATCAATCTCTTTAAACGTTTCATATTTGTTGATGGTGAAAACATCCAAAAATCCCATATTCTAGGTTTTTTTTTATTTTAGAGAAATACACAGTACATTAACATTATCTATACTCATCTACCATGCAGTAGAACCTCAGAATGTCCTACTCTTATCTAGCTAAAACATAGTGTCCATCAATCAACCTTTTCCTTCATTCCCTTCCCCCTTCACTCCCCAGTTTCTGTGTTTCACACAAGGAGTATATATACTGGAGACAAAAAGACATCGTTGGGGCCGGCTCTGTGGTGTAGTGAGTAGAGCCGCTGCCTGCAGTGTGAGCATCCCATATGGGCGCTGTTTCAAGTCCCGGCTACTCCACTTCCAATCCAGCTCTCTGCTTTGGCCAGGGAAAACAGTGGAAGATGGTCCAAATGCTTGGGCCCCTGCAGCCACATGGGAGACCCAGAAAAAGCTCCTGGCTCCTGGCTTTGGATTGGCTCAGCTCTGGCCATTATGGTCATTTGGGGAGTGAAACAGCAGATGGAAGACCTCTCTCTCTCTCTCTCTCTCTGTGCCTCTGCTTCTCTGTAACTCTGCCTTTCAAATAAATAAATAAATCTTTAAAAAAAAGACACTATCTCTGATTTTCAGGATCCCTTAGTAGGTATTTATGCTTCTATTTAGAGCTCCATGGCATTGGCAATTGTGTGTTACCTTCCCACTTCCCTCCTTCCTAGCAAATACATAGCAGGTGTCCACCTTGTGCTGGGCACTGGCCCCAAACACTGAGGTCCTTGAGCAGACAGGACAGCTACTCTCCCCTGGAGTGTGCTAGCTAGTGGGAAAGAGCAAGCATAAATACATACATGAATAAATAATAATATCATGCAAGAAAAAACTGAAGAAGTGTGACAAGGATGGTATCTGGTATATCTTAGGGGCGTCCCCTTTGATGAGACAACCGCTGAGTAGATCAAAAGGAAAAAGCTGTCAGCCTTTCCCAAACCTTCAGGAAGAGCAATCTAAGCAAAGAACAGCGAAGATGCGACAACAGGGTGGGGCTTGACTGTGTGGCTGCAGAGAGCCAGTAGGGGTGGGAGGGGATAATGTTGGAGGCCATCAGAGTCATGGGCAGGTACAGGTGTGGGTTCTTGAGGTGTAGCAGGGGATTTGGGTTTCATCTCAGATGTGACCAGAAGCCACCCAGAGGGCAAGTGCCATGGTCAAATTGTCAGGGAACATGATCTGAATACGTGACAACAAAAGCCTCCTACACCTGTCTGACTGTGTGGAGAAGCACAGGAGGAGAAGCTGGAGGTCAGGTGTGGACTAACACCTGCTCGGTGAATACCTGCCATGCAGCGCCATCGCCCGGTGCTGACTGCCCACCTTGCTGCTTGGTTTTTAATTTTTTTTAAAAAATCAAGAGATAAGTAGGTATTGTGTTATCAGATCAGAGATTCAAAAAATCCTTAAATTTTTAAAATATTTATTTATTTAAGAAAAACAATCTAATATTGTACAAATTAGAAGAATTTGTTAAACTTCTAAGCTCAAGAGGGACATAGATTTCAAAAGTGTTCCCCTAAGAAATGATATTTTATAGACAAATTCAGTCTTCCATTTCTATCTAATACAACATCCTTGCTAATATAATTTTAAATATCTTATGGGGTGAATTTTTCTTATTTCTTAAGGGCAACTCTTCTCATATTTAAAACACCTTTGTTTTAAGCCATTGAAGCCTATTTTTTTCTATTTTCAACTAACAGCGTAGATTCAGTATAAGAAGTAATAAGGAGATATAAATAATTTTTGAATTTATTTCTTAGCTCTCTTTAACTCTATTAGCCAATTTGAAAGGAATTCGTGTCTCTCCTATATCGTTATTTGTTTCAGGCATTTGCAGGTTACTAATCTTAATCCTTTACTCATCTCCAGTCTCTTAATCCATGTCAAAAAGGAAAAAAAAAAAAGAGTCATTGATTAGCCTGGCTCAACATCAAAGGAACGATCTTCCCATAAATCAATCCCTCCATTCTCTGAATTGCTTTGTTGATTTCTCCCAAACTTCCCCATTTATCTATTGAACTGCTCATTCCTAAAGCCTTGGGTTTGTTGTCAGAAATTCTTCCCTTTTATGTTTTTCTACCACAAGTTATTGTCCAACTAGGGATGCCTAAAAGTAAATCAAGTGACGCCACCCTGGTGAGCAGCACAGGGGATGTCAAAACCCAGAAATGTGGGAGAGTCCTGTCTTGGGCAAGAATTTGACTAAAATCTGAGACCCTCGGCTCCTTGCTTCCTTAGAAAGCACATGCATTTCTCATAAAACAGAAAGGTCATTGGTTGGCTTTGATTGCTTTCTACTCCCTCCCCCCCACTTTTTTGGTTTGTTTTGGAAGTGAAATTAATAGGACGATAACCTCCTTCTCACCAGATCTGCGTATTGATTTCTTCTTCATTTTCTGGCCCCTCTTCCAAGTGCTGAAGATATCAGCGAAGGAGGCCATTGATCAGCAACCAGGCTGCCTGTCACCTCCTTGGGTACAGAGGACAGTACCCCGTCACCTCCATGCCCTGGAGTAGACCTGCAGGTAAAGGTCAGAGATGAAAGGCTTCTGATCAGTTCTTTGTCATGAGCCTCTCAGGAAGCCCGGTTTCTGTTTACACCTGTCCTTGGGGTTTAAGATGGAAAACTTTTACTCCCAGGGCCATGCATGGGTGTAGGTGAAGCAGAACTCTTATCTTTCTCAGCTGCTCATTGGGAGAGGTGAATTGTTTGCTGTTGGCGGAGTTGCCTTTCTAGAGAAAAAAGCGTGTGTCTCCTGGGTCTGTGCCCTGCTGGGGCTTCATCTGTTACAGACACCTCTGCGATTTCAGCATTGACTAACACCCGAATCAATTTCCTCTGAGAAAGGGAACACGGAGGGTCCCTGACTTAAGTTGTGGCAATGCCATTGATTCCATTGTTGAAGCAGAGTAGAGAGGGTCAAGGGGGTCCCAGGAAACTAAGAGAAAGAATGCCAGAAAAAAAGTAAGAAGCGATCCACAGCCACAACGGCCCCTGCAAGATTCAGGAGGTCAAGCAGCCTTGGCTTAACCCATCGCCCTCATAGCTAACTCAGTAACTAACCTTTAAACACAAGGCCATGCTGAGAGTCTGATTGGCATTAGTCCTTTGTTAGCATTTCATATACACCTGTGTTCCCCCCTTCCTGGTCCTGGATGGTCATGGTAAAGCAGGCGGGAGCTTCTCACCTGAATTATGACAACATTTTCGCTCTTTTGCTCTCCTTGCCCTAGTCAAGCCCCTTGAAAGCCTCTCAATGGCTCTCAGGTATCAATTAGGTAAAGGGGCCCAAGTCCCTGGCATGACAGACAACGGCCTTCACTTTTGGTCCCATGCAAAACACTGTTGCCTCTCAACAGCCGAATCCAGGTACCTGTCCTCCCTCAGCCAAGGGTAGATTTGCTGAGAAGTGACTGCTGCTTCACCTGTCGTTAAAAAGCCCAGCACCAGATGTAAGGTTCATCTTTCTGGATCTTTAAAGAAAAAATCTTCAAAGGATCTTAGTAGATAATCTGTGTTTTTTATTTTTTAAGTTTTATTTATTCATTTTTATTTGAAAGGCAGAAAGAGAAAGAAAGATTTCCCATCTGCTGATTTGCTTCTCAAATGCTCACAACAGCCAGGGCTGCACCAGACTGAGACCAGGAGCCTGGAACTGGATCCAGGTTTCCCACACAGGTGGCAGGGACCCAGATACTTGAGCCATCATCACTGACTCCCAGGGTACTCATTAGCAGGAAGCTGTATTTGAAACAGAGTAGTCAGGACTCCAACAAGGCACTCTGTCATAGAATGCAAGTATCCCACACAGTAACTTAACCACTCCGCCAAATGCTCACCCCTTGGATCTTTTTTAAAAAGAGGACCTCCCATCTTAAATGAGCTCCAGGCCCTACAACACCTGGCACTGCACTGCCTCATTGCTTTATTCTTTTTTCAAAGATTTATTTTATTAATTTGAAAGGCAGAGTTACAGAGAGAGAGAGGTGTAGAGACAGAGAGAGAGGCCTTCCATCTGCTGGTTCACTCCCCAAATGGCCAGGGCTGGGCCAGCTCAAATCCAGGTGCTAGGAGCTTCTTTCAGGTCTTTCACTTGGGTGCAGGGGCCCATGGACTTGGATCATCTTCCGCTGCTTTCCCAGATGCATTAGCAGGGAGCTGGAAGGAAAGTGGAGCAGCCGGGACTCAAACTTGCCCCCATATGTGATGCTGGCATTTCAGGTGGCTTTAACCCACTACTCCACATCGCCGGCCCCATAAATTTATCTTTAAATTCCATTTTTCCACAAATTGTTTGAAGTCTCATCATATGAGATGCAAACTGGATATACGTGAAGAAATAAATGAATGAAAACCAGAATGTTGTAATCTAGTGCCATCATCCAACTTATCTAACAATAATATTAACCAGATGGATATTATGTGAAAGGTACTACCATATAAAAATGTACTATTATAAGGGATTTACATAGTATGTTTCATTTAAGCCTCTCAAAAATTCTAAGCCCAGTTTGTAGTCAAGAAAATTGAGGCACAAAAAAATCAAATTACTTTTCCAGTCCCTCATTCCCTAATGTGTTCATGCCAGTATATTAAATTAAGTAGGCAATTATTGAACACTAAAGCACTGTTTCAAAGAGTAAGGATAGTTCACTTGAATTTGGAATTCCTTTTCCTCCATGCCCTCAAGGGGAACTGATATCTGATGAAAAGAATGACATTCCCAAGAAAAGACAGGAAGGGTTTGGAGCCGGCACTGTGGCACAGCGGGTTAAAGCCCTGGCCTGAAATGCTGGCATCCCATATGGGCGCCGGTTCTAGTCCCGGCTGCTCCTCTTCCGATCCAGCTCTCTGCTTTGGCCTGAGAAAGCAGTAGGAGATGGTCCAAGTCCTTGGGCCCCTGCACCCACGTGAGAGACCTGGAGGAAGCTCCTGGCTTCGGATTGGCGCAGCTCTGGCCAGCTCTGGCCATTGCGGCCATCTGGGGAGTGAACCAGCAGTTGGAAGACCTCTCTCTCTGTCCTACCTCTCTCTGTAACACTCTTTCAAATAAATAAAATAAATCTTAAAAAAAAGACAGAAAGAGTTCATTAGAATCAACGCAGATACCTTGACAATATAGTTCAGATTCTTGGGTGCTCACAAAGAAAGGGGAAGGTGCTTTATGTTCTACTTGACCAAATAAACAAAAATATTTTAACCATGTGTCCTAATTGCTCTCTAGTGTTTAGCACTGTGAACATATGACTATGCAATATGTCCAGCAAACTACAGAGAAGGAATCAATGTGTGCAGTTTAATAATATGACTAAAGCAACTCAATAGTGCTGCATGGTAAGTGGGCACAATGCACTTTTGATTTGGCCAAGAACATCCTCTTTCTTTTCCCTTGTTCTGTTTTCTGCTCTATGCCATCTCCTCTGTCTCTTTCCCAGTGAAAAAAGAGAAACTTCATCAGCTTTCTCTGGTTTCAGAATAATATCTTTCCGTCTTCTTCCTTTGCACGAACCTGCAGAACATGCTCCAAATTCTGCCCATTCTGCTTGCTGACCACTGAGGAGTTCCCTCTCTTCGACCTCAGGTTCCATCACAGAAACCAGGGAGCAGGTTTATCTGTGTGGTCATACTGCACCCAGTGTACCAGGGGGCCATTCACTGCCTGCCTAACACCCTCGTTAACGCCCCTGAATGTAGGAAATGGAATTAGAAATGGAATTGCTTCCGTAGCCAGCTGATGATAACTTGCTAAGTTAAATACAAAGTACTCTTTCAGTCAAGGCTCAGATGTGATTAACTCTGTACACTAAGGTGACCATCACACAACCATGGTGGGAAAGCACATAGATTTGCTGAGAAGTGAAGGCACTTTTGTTTAATTTCCCTTAAATTTTTTTCATTTGTACATCCAACTTTCCTGAATATTTCAATCATAAATAAAATGCAACACATTTGGGGGAGGATTTATATAAAAAGAATGACATGTAAGCTAGTTGTACCCCAGATTGTGATAAACTAACCTAACCTAATACAGGAATGATGAAAGATTTTCACACCACCACCAATGTCGACTTAATTCTGTCATGAAAGAATTAGGATAGTTTTCAGGGGTTGATCTACAAATGTTCATCTTTATTGTGATAAGCAAGAAATCTAAGTGCCATTTGTTTAAAGTATTTTCCATCAACGTCAAGCCCAGGTGGTAACTCAACTTGTGTCATAAAACAATTCACATAGACACTAGGATTAGCAGCCCTTTGAAGACAGTGTCAACCAAGATATGGTCACCTTGTATCCTACCTACTGCTACTAAATGTTGCTAAAGTTTGGCTCACCTTAGCTGTCCAGCAATTCTGGATCACTAATTAACACTGCCATGGTATGTGAACCCTGGTTGCTCAATGAGTATATGATGAAATTTAAACTCACTCACGGAGATCTTGTCACCAGCCAGGAAAGATGCCCTTTAGAACTAACCTGATGTGGCTAGGTTAAGTCAATACAATGTCTCTTCCCTTCTTCTTTAATTCTTGTTTGATTGGGTGTTTCCTTACAGTTGTGGGTCCAAGAACTACAAACCCAGCAAAACAGATGTCCTCGGGGAAAGTGAACCGAGAAATAGATTTTGGAAGGTCCTGAAGGGAGGTCAAATCTGATCTCCAAAAGCTATTGAGAGGGGCCGGCACTGTGGCGTAGTGGGTTAAGCCACCACCTGCAGTGCCCATATCCCATATGGGCGCCAGTTCAAGACGCAGCTGTTCCACTTCCATCCAGCTCTCTGCTATGGCTGGGAAAGCAGTAGAAGATGGCCCAAGTCCTTGGGCCCCTGCACCCACTTGGGAGACCTGGAGGAAACTCCCAGCTCCTGAACTTTGGATTGGCACAGCTCCAGCCATTGTGGCCAACTAGGGAGTGAACTAGCAGGTGGAAGATCTTTCTCTCTCTCTGCCTCTATCTCTCTGTAACTCTGCCTTTCAAATAAATAAATCTTAAAAAAAACCTTGTTATTGTAAAATACTGTCAAATTTAAAGGAAATTTTTTAGAACAAAGAACTCTTGTATGCCCTTTAAACAAATTCATCATTGTTTAGTTTTTATAGTTATTATTACTATTATTATTACTATTATTTGAGAGACAGAGAGAGAGAGCACTCTCATCTACTGGTCACTCCCCAGATGCCTGCAATGGTCAGGGCTACTTCTAGCTGAAGCTGACAGACAGGAACACAATCCAGGTCTCCCACCTGAGTGTCAGAAACCCAACTGCGCTGACCCATCACCTGCTGCCTTCCAGGGGGTGCATCAGCAGGAAGCTGGAATTGAGAGATAGAGTCGAGACTTGAACGCAGGCACACCAATGTGGGATTGTAAGCATCCTGACCAGCAACTCAATCACTAAACCAAATACCTCCCCTGATAACAGAAAATATTTTAAACCAGAGATGATTTTGTGTTCTATGTTACATATAATTCTTCCTAATAATCACTAACTCTTAGATTTGGAAGCTACCTTTTAGGTGCTACAGCTTCTCATGCCATGAATGTGCCCTTTATATTGTTATCCAGTAGATGAAATTTTCCAAGCTTTGAATTATTCCTACAATGAAAACCTCACTACTCATTCTGACATTGAACTGCTCTATTCAACTTCTTTATTTAAAAACATTTATTGAGTGTTTTCAATATGCATGAGCTCTGTGCCTGTCGGAACAGTCAAAATACGGGCCCTGCCTTTAAGGAATTCATATTAATCTAGGACAATGCTAGTAAGAGGACTTTTTAAAGATTTTGGAAAGATTCTATTATAGTTCTAACACAGCATTGACCATGCTTTGAATATTCAGCCACCATGTGTGGTCACGTTATTAGATGACACCATCTCCTGCCATCTAGGAAACAGATCTAGACAGATAAACAATGGGGTAAAACCATTGTAGCTAGGCTCCTGGCTTCTGATCAGCCCAGCTCTGGTTGTCATGGACATTTGCAGACTGAACCAGCAGATGGAAGACCTCTCTCTCTCTCTCTCTCTCTCTCTCAATCTTCTTTTCAAATAAATAAAATAAATCTTTAAAAAAATGTAATGAGCTACTTATTGAGGAGGATACTCAGAATAAATGAGCATCTCTAATACAGGGGGAAAAGGAGATATAAAATGCAAGAGAAATTATAGTGTAATATAATTTGTAGCTTTCGATTCTAAAAGTTTATGAGTTTATCATTGGAGAAATGTGATTATTATAAAAATATCAAAAATAGTAATAATTTTTCAAATACAATAAATCTTAAAAGTATATTCTAGGTTTTATTTAAACAACATAAATTGAGTCTCCTTAAATAAGGCATCTGAGGAAAAATAAATATTCAGCACAAAAATACATTCAAAACTCCTTCTGGCCATATATTTAACAATTTCAGCATAATGAAGAAAGAAAGCAACTGATTATAACCATTATAACCCATTGAATGGAATAAGAACCTCTGAGTCTGTATGGGTCATAAGCAGGCAGCCAAGGAGGCAGGTAAGGAGTGAAGGCGGTTAGGCAAGGAAGAAAGGAAGAAAGGAAGAAAGGAAGGGAAGCTAGGAAGGAGAAAGAAGGTAGAAAAGAGAAGGTAAAGCTCTTGGGAGAACGCTTAGCAAATGAAAACAAAAGAAGGGTTTTGTAAAACATTTTACAGCTATCATTATAAAAACTGATTCAAGGCAAACATCAATAAATACAGATGTGTGAGTGAGGAGTTTGCTGAAGATAAGATAGTCTCAAAGTGTCTTTCAACAAGATGGTCAGTAATTAGAAAGAAAAATAGGAACTGTTTATGAAAAACCAAGGATCATTTTAAGCAAGTGATCCAAATTAACACAAGACGCAAATGAATGGACAACAGGTGCCTGCAGATGAGACGTACATGTTGCCTATACAGGTTCCCAGCCAAAAATACACAGCCTCAAAGCATGAAAAAAAAAAAAAAAAAAAAAACAGAGAAACCCAAACAACACTCTTTCAGATAGCTGGCCCAGCACTGTGGCGCTGCTGTTTAAGCCACTGTCTGCAGTGCCATTGTTTCATATGGGCTATGGTTCAAGTCCCGGTTGCTTCACTTCCAATCCTGCTCCCTGGTAATGACCCTGGAAAGCAGCAGAAGATGGCCAAAGTGCTTGGGCCCCTGCAACCACATGGGAAACCTGGAAGAAGCTCCTGGCTTCTGGCTTTGGTCTGGCCAACTCTGGCCATTGCAACCATTTGGGGAATGAACCAGTGAGTAAAATGTCTCTCTCTCTCTTTCTCTTTCTCTCTCTCTCTCTTTCTTCTCTCTCTCTCTCTAATTATGACTTTCAAATAAGTAAGTAAATAAATTTTAAAAAAACTGGCCCATATTTTTCTATGATATTGGTAGTTAAAGACAAAGACTAAAGGACTGTTCCAGACTTTATAAGAATCACAAGTCACAACCACTAAATATAACAAATGATCCTGAACTGGAATTTGAAAGAAACTTGCTATAACGGACATCATTTGGAGAACTAAGATATTCAGATACCTACTAGATAGAAGTATGGTATCACCTTTAAATTTCCTGAATTTGATAACTGTTCTGTGGATCTGTCGGAGACTGTTCCTATTTTCAGAAAACACACACAGATACACATGACCTAGGCAATCTACATTCAAATGCTTCAGAAAAAATATATATACAATACAAACATAGAATGATAAAGTAAATTACCAAAAATGCTAAATATTGGCAGTTCTCTATCATTTTCTCACAATTTTTGGTGAATTTGGCTATTCTAGGTACCTCATATAAGTGAACTAATGCAGTATTTGTCCCAGCTTATTTAATTTAGAATAATGTCCTCAAGTTTCCTTTTTAAGGCTGAATAATATTCCATCTTATTATTAACAATATAATTATACTGTAAATTTAATATTAAATATGATGTAACAGAGTAATGTATACCTACATTTATAATATGAATCACTTAAGTATACTAGAAATATTATACTCTAAAACAATTGTTACAAATTCATAAGTAATTTTACTTGATATATTATGTTCACAACTAATTTATATTATATAAATGTAAATGCAACAAATATATTTATTAAATGTAATATATAAATGTATATTCATTTATACAGAATATACATATTATACATGTGCTATGTATTATACAAAATTTTAAGATATATTAATAGATTGTAACATTCATTATAAGTGTACTTACACTTACGTAACATTCATTGTAAGTGTACTTACAATATATGATGAACAATATAGCACAGTATTGCTTATCCATCCATCTGTTGATGGCCACTTTCTGCTATTTAGAATAATACTGCTATGAACATGAGTGTACAGATATCTCTGAATCCTTGCTTTCATGGACAATACGCCCGAGAGTAGAATTGCTGAATTGTATGGTTTTTTAGGAACTACCAGACTGTTTTCATTTCTTTTAATTTTTTTCAAGATTTATTTTATTTATTTGAAAGAGTTTGAGAGAGAGGTAGAGCCAGAGAGAGAGAGAGAGAGGTCTTCCATCCTCTGGTTCACTCCCCAATTGGCCACAATGGCCAGAGCTGAGCTAATCTGAAGCCAGGAACCAGGAGTTTCTTCTGGGTCTCTCACATGGGTGCAGGGGCCCAAGGACTTGGGCCATCTTCTACTGCTTTCCCAGGGCATAGCAGAGAGCTGGATCAGGAGTGGAGCAGCCCAGAGTTGAAGTGGCACCCATGTGGGATGCTGGCACTGCAGGCCAGGGCTTTAATCCGCTGTGCCACAACACTGGCCCCATTTATTTTAATTTTTGATGAAAATGTTCTTTCTTCTAACATCTTTGTACCTCAAACCTTGGTTACTGCTTTACATGTGATGAGTGATCAATAAATATCATTAATAATGATTATGAATGTAACTGACATGCATGCAGAATTGCACATGCTGTAAGTCATTTGCACTTAAATGACTTCACATGATAATGTATCCTATTACTCAGCCCTTCTTTCTCCTACATAACAAGCACTGTACTCAGACTGGTCTGGGTTATTGTCCTCAATCTCATAGCTTCTCTATGAAGGAGGTGCTGCTATTCTCATCCCATCTTACACTTGGGGAAGCAAAAGCACTAAGCAATCATGCCGCTTACCCAAAGACACTGAGCCAGCAGCGGTGACAGAGCCAGGACTCCAACACAGGTAGTGTGACCCCACAGCCCAGAGACCAAGCACTATTACATTTTTAAAAATTTGTTTTATTTATTTGAAAACCAGAGGAACAGGCAGGGAGAGATCTCTGATTCAGTGTTTCAACCACAAATGCCTGCAGTAGCCAGGACTAGACCAGACCAAAACCAGAATCCTGGAATGCAATCTGATCTCCCATGTGGGTGGCAGGGACTTACCTTCCTTTTTTTTTTTTTTTTAAGATTTATATATTTCTTTATTTGAAAGGCAGAGTTACAGAGAGGCAGAGACACAGAGAGGTCTTTCTTCCACTGGTCCACTCCCCAAATGGCTATAACAGCCGGAGCTGAGCCAATCCAAAGCCAGGAGCCTCCTCTGGATCTCCCACTCGGGTGCAGGTGCCCAATCTCTTGGACCATCTTCCACTGCTTTCCCAGGCCACAGCAGGGAGCTGGATTGGAAGTGGAGCAGCCAGGACTCGAACCGGCACCCATATGGAATGCCGGCACTGCAGACAGTGGCTTGACCCACTACGCCACAGCACCAGCCCTGGGCCTGACTTCTTGAGCCATCACCTGCTGCCAGCAGGAAGCTGGAACTGGGAATGGAGCTGAGGTTCAAAGGCAGGCACTCCAGATAAGGGACGTGGGTGTCCCAAGAGGCAACTTAACCACTGCACCAAATGCTCACCCTGAAGTAATTTTACTATCAACTATGTCACGACATTCCAGAAAGCTTCACATGCCTGAAAGAGGTAAATGATTCCTTTGGATGTGTTTAAAGTTCAGTTTGTTAATTCCATTTACATTTTGAAGTTCTCTTTATTGCACTGAAAGGGATAGTGGGAAGGTGAAACCGTCCTGGTTTATTGGAAACCATACCGCAGAGGCAAAGTTGGCCTTTTCTATCTCGTGTTCAGTTTGGATGTTGTTCCCTAAATTCTGCATTGGGCACTGCTAGCATTTTCCAAGAGCCCTGTTCTACTTTCTGGGCATAGCTGTTTCTCTGTCTTTTTCATCTCACCATCTCTTCTCCCCTAATCCTTTCTATTAGCAGGAGAGTCATGGGTTGGAGGTAGCAAGCAGACTGAGAACAGTGAGAGAACGGACACATTGAATCCTTATACCCTTTTGGGGAAATTGAAACTAGCCGTGGCTCCTTGAGGGGTGGCGGGCAGGATGGTGAAGTGAACAGCCCACACTCAGGGCAGGGAGTCACTTGCCCTGAGCCAGCCACTCCAAAAGGTGAAGAGCCTGATGGAGTCTGGCAGTCACGTCCACAGGTAGCCCCACCCCCTTCTTGAACCTGATGGTGTGTCACCATTGCCATCACCACTGTTTGTTTCACACTATTGACACAGAGAGATGAGCTGCCTGGTCACTTACCCTGTGCAGAAACCGCCATTTCCTCCCTCTCGCATGGACAAATATTTACCAGCTCTGCGGACATCCAGCTGTAGCAATTCAGGAGGCAAATGGAGACTTATAGCCAAGTCAACCTAGGGCAGATGATCAGGGCAGACGACAGCAACAGCAGAGAGGGACAGAGGGGTTAACACTCTGAGACCCCTATTCTATGTATACAGACATTGAAATGTTGCTGTCAGTTCACTCCTAAATTATCAGTCTTGAAATAAACTTGGTCCCAGGGATAAGTGTGAGTTTCCTTATGGTCAGAGTCAATGTCTTGAATTAAGAAGAGAGGAGGGGCCGGTGCTGTGGCGCAGTGGGTTAATGCCCTGGCCTGAAGCACCAGCATCCCATATGGGTGCTGGTTCGAGACCCGGCTGCTCCTCTTCCAATCCAGCTCTCTGCTGTGGCCTGGGAAAGCAGTAGAAGATGGCCCAAGTCCTTGGGCCCCTGCACCTGCATGGGAGAACCCGAAAAAGCTCCTGTCTCCTGGCTTCAGATCAGCGCAGCTCTGGCCATTGAGGCCAATTGGGAAATGAACCATCGAATGGAAGACCTCTCTCTCTCTCTCTCTCTCTCTCTCTCTCTCTCTGTTTCTCCTCTCTCTGCGTAACTCTTTCAAATAAATAAATATTAAAAATAAAAGGAAGAGAAGAAAAAGGAGAAGAAAGCAAGGAGAGGAAGAAGGCGGATGAAGACTATAGAGAGAATGGGAGGAAAGTTCACTGCTGTGTTGGCTGGGACAGGAGGCACTTCCTTTCCCTGATACTCCCAGGCCTTGGGGCCAGAGCTTGCCTGCCTGCTGTAAGCTTCAGTATGGGAATAGCAGAGGTCCTTGGAGACAACAATCCACCTTTTCAGACACTTTTGGAGGGATAAATATAGCTGTCAATAAGGGTCTACGGCAAGAGAAAGCCCAGAGCTGGAGAAGATATGGGATTAAAATCTAGGGATAAACAAAGTATGTATTGACCCATGCACTAAGGCATCCTCAATGAAACCATGAAAGGACAGCATTCTGGTCCCTGTTTGATAAAAGTGGATATTGAAGTCAGAAAGGGCCAGGACACCCCAGACAGAGAATGACAGAGCCAGACATCCTCTGAGGTTCTGACTCCAAATCCTGCCCACACTTCCCCATAGTCTTCACTGCCACTTAAACCCATGAGGCAGCATGTGTGGCTCTAGAAACAACCCTAAGAGCAAATAGCGGAAGGTGAGGAGCCTGGAGGAGAAGCAGGGAGCAGTAAGGCCACCCTGAGGAAGCTGACAGGGAAGGACCTGAGCCAGCCCCAGCTGTGGGAGCAGATTTCACATCCATTGTTCTGCCTTTATTGCTCAGTCTCACCGTCTATCATAGACGGAAATGAAATTGGTCTGGAATGGTTTCCTCTTCCCACAGCCTTCTTGGCTGCATATTGATAGATGACTTTTAAAATATAATGTCCCTATAGATAGGAAAATTAAGCTGATCTATCCACTTACTGTCCAGAATGATTTTTTTTTTCTATTTTAACATGAGACACAGTGTATTTGTTGTTTTCAGTCCTCTAAAACTTCCTTGTCAGACCAGAGTCTAAAAAAAATGACTTAATTTCCCTGGGTCACCCGACTGGGTTCGTCTGTTGGAGACGCGTGGTGTCAACATTCTGTGAGCCCTCAGAGCTCCACTTCCCTTCTGCCTGGTCCCAGGCCTTGGGCTGGCTGATCCCAGCTCACTGGTTTTAGAAAGCCGGGTGAGCTGGAGTGGGGAGAGGCAGCCTTGTCTGGGGCACGTGCTTACTGGTTGCCTTGACTGCTGCTTCACATGGGCTCTGTCAGTCACAGATTCCTTTCCTGGCGTACAAGGTCCATCTGTTACTGTGGTTTGGCTTTTTGATCATGACTTGGAAATCACATGCATTTCTTTTTGTTTTCTTTTTCTGGAGCCCACTGAGGTTTCAGGCCCTGGAGAGAGCAGGTTGGCATCTTGTTTTTGCCACTGTCTTTCTCTATCAGTGTGATTTCTGTAGCCCTTGAAATGACTGCACATTGTACTTTCCCTGTGAAACCTGATTCCTAAGATTTCCTTTACAACAAGTTCTTTCTGCTCATATTGAAAGGGCGTTGAAGTAAGCTCATACTGACTACCCTGATTTTCCTTCACACTGTGAGTGCTATTATCTAGATGATGGCTATTTCCATTGCTCAGAGAGGCATTGTTAGAAATATTTCCTTACAGTGGCATCTGTTATCTCATTTCACTCTCAGTTACCCATGATGTAGTTACTATCACCATCCTTGGATTTTATTTTATTTTATTTTGGACAGGCAGGTTTAGACAGAGAGAGAGAGAGAGAAAGTTCTTCCTTTTCCTTTGGTTCACCCCCCAAATGGCCACTACGGCCGGCACTGCGCCGATCTGAAGCCAGGAGCCAGGTGCTTCCTTCTGGTCTCCCATGCGGGTGCAGGGCCCAAGCACCTGGGCCATCCTCCACTGCCCTCTCGGGCCACAGCAGAGAGTTGGACTGGAAGGGGGCAACCAGCACAGAATCCGGCGCCCCAACCGGGACTAGAACCCGGGGTGCCGGCGCCACAGGCGGCACCGCAGGCTGAGGATTAGCCCAGTGAGCACTGGATCTTAGACATATCCAGCAGCGTGTCTTGTCATGGATCTGGGATTGGAGCTCATTTCCACCTTGAGAACCATGTATTTCTTAGGCAAATGCCACCACTTTTTCAGTTGCTTCTCTATTTTATGCAAAATATTTTTTTTTTTTTTTGAGAGACAGAGACATGGAGGAGAGAGAGAGCGCGCACTCCCATCTGAAGTTCACTCCCCAAAATATCTGCAATGGCCAAGACTAGGGCAGGTGAAAGCCAAGAGCCTGGAACCAAATCTGGGTATCCCATGTGGGTGGCAACAACCCCATTAATTGAGCCATTACTGCTGCCTCCCAGGGTGTGTATTAGCAGGAAGCTGTAATTGGAAGCCAGAGCTGGGTGTTAAATCCAAGTACTCTGGGACATAGATATCTTAACTACTAGATCAAATGCCTGTTTCTGTTTCCCTCTTTAATTTTTTTTAAAAGACTTATTTAGTTAGTTGAATGGCAGAGTTACAGAGATAGAGAGGGAGAGATAGAGAGAAATAAATTCCATCTGCTAATTTACTCCCCAAATGGCTGCAACAGCCAGGGCTGGACCAGGCCAAAGCCAGGAGCCAGGAACACCATCCAGGTCTCCCAAGTGGTTGGCAGCGGTCCAAGCACTTGGGTCATCTACTGCCTTCCCAGGTGCATTAGCAGGGAGCTGGATCGGAGGCGCAGCAGCCTGGACTGCAACCAGTGCTCACATGGGATGCTAGCGTCTTAGATGGCAGTGGCTAACTCACTGGGCCACAATGCCAGCTCCATGCTTCCTTCTTCAAATATAATTCTCTACCAATTGTAAAAATTAGATCAAGGAAGCCAACTTGCCTGAAGTCATTATTTCACTTTGAATCCTATGAAGTCATTTAGAAAAATTAACATGAAAGATTATATTTGCTTTCTAAAGCATCATTCTTACCCACCCAGAAGCACCTTTTCACTGGGAGACTTGGCACCTGCTGTCATATTGGGAACGCTGGCACAGGAACAGAATTTTAACACTGTTTATCATCTGGTGAGGGTTTTAAGGGGAAAATGTCAACATAAATTTGGAATTTCCTGACTTCTGCAGATTTGAGTTACAATCTTGACATGACTAGAAAGGAAATCTTAAAAAAAAAAATTTTAGAGTGTTGTATTGTGGAAATGTCCTCAAACATTTTCATCCCATTTTCCCAGAGAAACCTGACAGCCTGGGGAGGGGAGACGCGGGGGGACAGAGAAGAACAAATCCCCAAGCCACATCCTTGAACTCTTTTGTGTATTCAGAACAATGTCCCGTTAAAATCAAACAATATTGCTGCTAAAAATGTCTAAAATAGGCCTTGGTGAGTGCTGTGGCCCATTGGAGGAGCTCTGTGAGAAGGGCACTTGGGAGAAGTGATGAGAGCTGTGGGTTTTCCCTAGAGAGACGACCCAGCGCTAGCTGTGGAGGCGGCAGGGCACGGAAAGATAGGGTATCTTTCCAATAAGCCTGTCGTCAGTCCCTTCTGCCTGGGACTTAAAGTCCCAGCGTGAATACCACCACTGCACCCAAGTGGAAAACAAAAGCCCCGGGTGAGGGCTAGGGGGTGGGTAAGGCTCATAAAGAAGAAGTCACGAAGTCTGGCTTTCTGGCCAGATTTCCTCTGGAGGGTGAGGTGTGGCCGGCACTGTGTGTGTGGACCGCCTGGGAGGGGACGCACACCCTGCCTTCAGACTGCAGGACCTCAGCCTGGCTCGCGGCCAAGGAGCCAGACGCCAGGCCCGGCTCTCAGCAGTGGGAGCGGTCGCTGGGCTGGGGATACAATGGTATTATCTCAAGCCAACCACGGCTGCAGAACCGCGCAGCGCTTCCTGTCCTTGCCTTGCAGCACAAACTGTCCGATTTCCAACTGCTCTCGGACACGCTCGCCCGCGCTCAGCCGCCAGGCTTGCTGTATTAATGTCTGAAGCCACTCTTCCTTGGGAATTGCAGACGCTGCAATGCCACACACCATTGTATTTTTATCCCCTCTGGAAGGACCCCAGGATCAGAGTCAGATGGGGAAAGGGATTAATGCTCAGAACAGTTTGTGTAACGTAGCAAACCTGGAACTTCGGGCAGCAAAGAAAGTGGAAAGGTCTTTAGAAATCTATTTATGTGGGTCCATCACTTTAGTTTTTTTCTCACTTTTGAATCCCTGGGCTTTTTGCTTGTTTGTTTTGTACAAGGAAAGCAATGAGGTTGCCTGCCACAGAAAGGAAAATCTGGGTGAATGTAAAGGGGAAACCTTGCTTTTATACACTGTATTTTGACTGGGATTTTGGTTTAAACTGTTACAGTATGTTGAAACACAGCCATTGGATTACATTATGAACTTTCCTAAAAAGCCACGAAGCCCTGGTGCTCCACATGTGTCCCAAAGAAGAAGAGAGAGGGAGAGCGTTGTCTTGAACACATGTGTTTGATGTTCTTGGCTTGGGAATATTTCATTGAGTTTGTTAAGCATGTGACTCAGTGTTTAAACGGCGGCGTGTCGATGCCAGAAAGTTGACCATTTGTAGCAGTCTGCTCCCAGAAGTCAGGGGCTTAATCCAACAGTTACCAGAAATGCTCTTAAACCCTCCGCTTCCAGGTCAGGAAGTTTTTGGTAGGGCACTGGCTGGTGGCCCGAAAGGGGGACTTTGCCACAAGCTGTGCTCCTCTCCAGGAGGGTTGGGACAGACTGGTTTCTGGGGGAAGCCAGGGCCCACAAGGCCACAGTCCTCTCTTTTTGGCTTTGTGGGAATTCCTGCAATCACAGTGCAAACCCAATTTTCACTACAACTGGGTGGCAGTTGCTCTAAATAGGGTGGCCCTTGGGTGACCTTGGATGCACCTAAATAGATCAACTCCTTTATACTTAAGCACGGACATCCCTTTCTGGTCCTTGCTTTTGTGGAAACGGGCAAGCTTTGCTGGCTGGACTCAGTAGCATCCTGGCAAGTGTTTAACAGCCAGCTGTCTGCAACGGACAACCCAGAGCAGAGGCATTTGGCTTTGAAGAGGCAGGAGCCTAGAAATAGAGAATTTTTTAAAACTTTGAAATATCGGCCGGCGCCGCGGCTCACTAGGCTAATCCTCCGCCTAGCGGCGCCGGCACACCGGGTTCTAGTCCCGGTCGGGGCGCCGGATTCTGTCCCGGTTGCCCCTCTTCCAGGCCAGCCCTCTGCTGTGGCCAGGGAGTGCAGTGGAGGATGGCCCAGGTGCTTGGGCCCTGCACCCCATGGGAGACCAGGAAAAGCACCTGGCTCCTGGCTCCTGCCATCGGATCAGCGCGGTGCGCCGGCCGCAGCGCGCCGGCCGCGGCGGCCATTGGAGGGTGAACCAACGGCAAAGGAAGACCTTTCTCTCTGTCTCTCTCTCTCACTGTCCACTCTGCCTGTCAAAAAAAAAAAAATAAAAAAATAAAACTTTGAAATATCTCAAGTATACAGAAAAATAAAGAGGATGTTACAACGAATGCTCAAGCACTCACTGATCAACTGTCATTACAGCGGAGTATCTTGAGAGATTTACTTTCTTTGAGAGAAACAGCAGAGGACTGCTGGATCTCTGTCTGACTCTCTCTTCCTCCTCCCACCTTGCATAGAGGCAGTCACTGTCCAGGCTTTGTGCTGTGGTAGGAAGGTGGTTTTTCAAGGGCTCAGAGTGGTGTAAAGGCCAGGGTACAGGAACAAGTTTTTCAATTTTTTTTTTTGACAGGCAGAGTTAGACAGTGAGAGAGAGAGACAGAGAGAAAGGTCTTCCTTTCCGTTGGTTCACCCCCCAAATGGCCACTGAGGCCGGCGTGCTGTGCCAATCCGAACCAGGAGCCAGGTGCTTCCTCCTGGTCTCCCGTGCATGTGCAGGGCCCAAGCACTTGGGCCATCCTCCATTGCCTTCCCGGGCCACAGCAGAGAGCTGGACTGGAAGAGGAGTAACCAGGACAGAATCCGGTGCCCCAACCGGGACTAGAACCCGGGGTGCTGGCGCCGCAGGCGGAGGATTAGCCTAGTGAGCGGCGGCACCGGCCAAGTTTTTCAATATTTCAAACACCAGTCTTGCCTGCAGTGTTTCCAAACATGTGTTTTTTTATGCAATAGATACTACTGTTCTACATGTTTTAAAATGGGAACATGTGAAATCTTTATTTAGTATAGAGTTGGTCTTCTATGTATAAAGTTAATTGAAAATGAATCTTAATGGACAACCGGATTGGGAATGGGAGAGGAAAGAGGAGGTGGGATGGAATTGGGGTGGGAGGGCTGGTATGGTGGGAAGAATCATTATATTCCTAAAGTTGTACTTATGAAATTTGTACTCATAAATAAAAGGTTTCTTTGGGAAAAAGCAAAATAGGAACATAAATCATATTCTAATATATATACCTTTCTGACAAGTTTTCTGGACATATAATTCATACCATATAATTTACCTGTTTTAAGTGTTCAGTCCAGTGGTTTTATATGTAGTCCCACAGCTGAAGCAGCGTCACCACCTCAATTTTAGCGCATTCTCATCATTAACACCACTTTACCACTGCCCCTGAAAAAAATCCTCCCATGCCAATTAATAGTCACTCCCTTTTCCAATATCCCACTCCCAGAACTATACAACTCCCGATATACTTTCTGTTCTGGAAAGTTCACTGGGGGCCAGCACTGTAGCGTAGCATATAAAGCCTCTGCCTGCAGTGCCAGCATCCTGGCTTTGGATATGGGCGCCAGGTTAAGTCCTGGCTGCTCTATTTCTGATCCAGCTCTCTGCTACGGCCTGGGAAAGCAGTGGAAGGTGACCCAAGTGCTTGGGCACTTGCATCTGCTTGGGAGACCTGGAAGAAGTTCCTGGATCCTGTCTTCAGATGGGCCCAGCTCTGGCTATTGTGACCATTTGGGGAGTGAACCAGTGGACACTTTTTGTTATTGATTAGTAGAAAATTCTAAAATTGATTACTGTAATCCATTTTCAAATTCTTTAGTCCATGGAAACCCTATAAAGGTAGGATCATTCCCATTTCCAATCTTCAGTCTTCACTTATTCTAGTTGCTAACAATCTAATTCCTTCAGCTTTTCTCATATACTTCTACTCTTTTAAATAGCACTGTTGTCTTAATAACATAAGTAATGCATGCAAACTCTTTTAAATAGCTCTGTTGTCTGTATGATGTAAGTAATGCATGCATACCTTTGTAAAGTTTTCTAAATTAAATCCACTTTCTAGGCAAAAATTAGATAATGGAGACCATTGTGTGCTGCTCTGTTTAACATTTTTAATAGCTAGATATCATCAAAGTTATAGATATAATAAATCAGTATATTTTAGTAGTTAGATAGGGAAGACATTAACTAGCAAATAAAGGGTTTTTTTTCTCCCTAATTTATAATTCAAAATTTTTAGTTTGGATCATGAAATCTCTAAATTTTGAATGTACAATTTTTTAACAAAATGTCTCACATGAATGTTGATCTTTTGTTTTAATGTGTATAGCTTCAATCTATAAAATAAAGAAACAAAAACTCTAATAAAAATGAAGATCATTCTAATGGGGAAATCTTTATAAATGTTGTATTTCTTATTTTGCATGAAATACTCTTTTAGGGTATATTTTCACAAATAGATTCTCTCAGAGAATGTTTACAATAGCACCAACCTCACCTTTTCACATACAAGGTACTTCAAAAAGATCATGCAAATGAAATTAAAAGATATTTGTTTTAATGCAAAAAATTTGAAATCCATGCATGCGGAGTGTCTTCAAAAAGTTCGTAGAAATGGATATTATCTAAAAAATCTGTGCACAGATTTCAAAATTTTTTTGCACCAAGGTAAACTTATCTGAACTTCTTGATGTACTCTCATATGTTAATTCTGTCATTTATTCCTTACCAAAAACCTGACGGAGGGGATGGGACAAGCACATCTCACTCATTCTGGCTTTTGCTATTTTTCAGAATGTTCCACAGATATAGGTGGTGATATTAGTTTAGGTTCTGAAAACAAACTTGATGTTAGGTCTTTGCGCAGTTTCCTCCAGCAAATTTTCAAAAGCCAAGAAAGTTCAAAAGTTTAGAGATCGTTGGTGCTTTTAGCTTTGCCATGGCACATTCTCCTGCAGAGTAAAAGGTGAGGTCAGGAAATCCTGGATGTTTTGTCTAAATTCTGCTTCCCTGAAGTGGTGAAAGATGAAAGCTCAGCCTCAAAGTGATTTTTTCCAGTGGAAATTGGACAGACTCAGTTTGCACCAGATTTGCTTGGTCCTTACCCCTTCTCATCTCTCTGGGAGAGCGTGGGGCTGTCTGTGTAGCAGGGCGGAGGACCTTGCCCATGAAAGCACCTCAAATGAAGAGATGCGGAGTTTGGAGGGGAGGTTCTGACCCCTTTTTCCGAGTCTGTGATCCTTGTAGGCTTTGTATCAACAGGAATGTGGGTGTGGTGTTGGCCAGACCTGGAGCTGGCATACCACATGTGAGCAGCACTGAAGTAACTAAGAATGAAACTGCCCTACTTTGCAGACACTGTAGGTTTCCAGCCTCTGATGGTGGCATCTGCATCTGTGTTGTCATGAAGTTAAGGAGAGATGTGGGTTAGATGTACTTAGTATTTTAGCTCCGTCCCACATTAGCCCTGTGTGATGTTACTCTGTGTGCATGGATTCTTTCCTCTGTAAATTGAGGATAACTACGGCACCATCCCACAGGGCTACTGAGAACATGGAATGAGATTGAACGCAGAAAGTTCAGGAACAGTGCCAGCACGTAGAACATGCTTAATACATGTTAGCTAGCACTATTTTATTGCTGTCATAGCCAGTAAAGCCTGAAAGAAATAAATTACTTCTTAATGTAGCCAAAAAATTGTATCAATTAGTCTTTAAATTTTTCAGAAATCTTTTAGGTGCATTCAGTTACTTGCAGAGTCACCACAGGTCTTCCCAATGCATGGCCAAGTTGAACTAAAAAGAGGGGTGGGCACTTGGCCTAGTAGCCGATTAAGATGCCCACATTTCTCATTGAAATGCTTAGGGTTGATACTGGGCTCTGCTTCGACTCCAGCTTTCTGCTAACACGGACCTTGGAAGCAGTGGTATTGGCTCGAATAGCTGGATGTCTGCCATCCAGATTGGAGACTCAGACTGATTCTCTGGATGCCAGATTGCAAGCTTTTGGGGAATGAACCAGTAGATGGATATTTCTCTCTCTCTCTCTCTCTCCCTCCCTCCCTCCCTCTTTCTCTCCCTCTCTCTCTCTAATAAGCAAGTAACTAAATAAAATAATAAAAGAAGAGTAACTTTACATGGTATATAAAGTGGCTTTAGTAGATAGTTTTATAAGTCTAAATGGTTTTATATGGTTTCAGGATATAAATATGGACATATAAGTAGCCTTACATTCATTTTAATATTAAATAATTAGGAGGTGGATCCAGAATCTTGGTGCAGCAGGTTGGACTGCCACATGCGAAGCCGGTATCTAGTATCAGAGTACCAGTTTGAGTCCCAGCTTTTGATACATCTCCCTTCTAATGTGCCTGGGCAAGAAGCAGATGATGTCTCAAGTGCTTGAGCCCCTGCCACCCTTGCAGGAGACCAGGATGGAGTTCTTGGCTCCTGGCTTCTACATGGCTCTGTCTCTATCTGTATCTCTATCCATCTCTATCACTCTCTATGTCTCTATCACTATCAATTCTATCCATGTCCCTCTCCCTCTCTGATGTTCTACCTTTCAAGGAAATAAATAGATCTTTGAAAGAATAAAGTTTAAGGGGGCGGGTGCTGTGGTGCAGCAGGTTAACACCCTGGGCTGAAGCGCCGGCATCCCATATGGGCGCCGGTTCCAGTCCTGGTTGCTCCACTTCCAATCCAGCTCTCTGCTATGGCCTGGGAAAACAGTAGAGGATGGCCCATTTCCTTGGGCCCCTGCACCTGCATGAGAGACCGAGAAGAAGCTCCTGACTCCTGGCTTCGGAACAGCGCAGCTCCAGCCATTGCAGCCAATTGAGGAGTGACCCATCGGATGGAAGACCTCTCTCTCTCTCTCTTTGCCTCTCCTCTCTCTGTGTAACTCTGACTTTCAAATAAATAAATAAATCTTAAAAAAAGAAAGAATAAAGATAAAAATAAAAACTGACAAATGTATTCTTGCATCAAATCCAGAGTTCGTAATTATAGCATTTTAATATTTAATTTTGTTATTTTTTGACTTACAAGGAAACAGAAAAGTCCATACTTATGTAGGATTGTAAACAACTTTAATTAGTTTCCTTTATTAAATTTTTTATCACCAAAAAGTAATAGGAGCAGAAACACACAACCTGAAAGATTAAATCTGTTTGAATAGTGCTTTTCATGTCATAACTCTATCAAATTTGTTTTATAAATCAAATTATTCTCTATAATTAGTTTAACTGTTGCAGAATTCTGAATGTCCACCAAAGTCCACATTCTTCAAGAGCAAGTGATTTTTCTTATCAAAGAGAAGTAGCTCATTAACGTTTTCTTGAATGAATTAGAATGATAAATCAGCAGTTAAATCTTGAATAAATATCTTCCTACATTTTCCCTTGTCTTTCATGCCCAAAGCAGATAGTTTATTTCAGGAAAATTATTCTGCTGCCAGGGAAGTTTTAAAAACCCATGGGATTAAAGAAGGTCTCCTGGCAATCATGGAATCCATGGAAGCCTGGCCTGGACATCAGTGGGTTCCATCCAGCCATGGGGTTCCCTGGCACAGGGGAGAGGAAGCCGGCGAGAAGGGGGTGTCCACAGTACTGATGGATGGAGTGCTGGGTGGGCAGAGCCTCTGGGAAGAAAGAAAGGTACACAGAAGCACGAGCAGTCATAGACACAGTCCAGGAAATAGCAGTGAAGGGCAGTCAGCATGGCTGTCAAATCTCGGATCCTTTGATTTTGGAGGTGACATAAGCATGGAAAAACACCCCACTTCAAAAGTTTCCAGAGAGTGATGACTATTGGGTTAAGTTTATACTTTTCACGGTGAAGAATAAACACGGTGTGCCATTCTAACCACGCTGGGGTGTGCAGATGCAGAGCATTGAGTCCATTCAGGCTGTTGTGCAGCCATCTCTAGAGCCTTTTTGATTTCATGCAACACTGACTCCTCATTCCCTTACTCCTAGCCCCTGGCAACCACCATTCTCTTTTGTCTCAGTGAATTTGACCGCACACCCCATGTTAGTGGAATCATACAGTGTCCTGAAGATGCTGCTCGATGGGTTTTATGAAACTGAGAACAGCTGTGTACCCGTGATTCAGAAGGAGAAACACAGTATAGCCAGCACCAGGGAAGCCCCTTGTGCCCCCCACTTCTGGTCAGGACCCACTATTCTCATGTGATTCTGGAGGTAATGGTGTGCTTTGTTAGGAAGGTGAGAGAGCTACAGACAGAAGACAGAGTTTCTACTGCCCTCTGCCACCACAGGAGAAGCTGCGCATTTTGTCTGTTTGATAAAGGCTTTAACCCTCTCTTTCAGAAAAGTGGTTTAGGGAATGTTAATATTTGACACCAAGATTACCTGGATAAATGGCCTTATTCTGGTCTGCCTTTCAACTAACTCCCATTTTTGTGATGATATAGGAGCCAGAGTGTCCATACTCTTGAGCCAAGGCTGGCTAACGGTGACTCACTAACTGAAAATGCCCCCAAGGACAGTTTGCTTGGCCCCTGTATAACCTGGCAGCCCAGCACAAAGCCTTGCAATTGCCAGATGCTGTAAATGGCATTGAAACAAGCACAGCTGAATTCCCACTCTCAGGGCACATAGGAATGGAGGGCTGTTTTTAAAATTGAGATTTTTGCTCTGGGAAAAGTCATTTAACATCTCTGTCTATAACTCTGACCGAATGAGGAAAATGTCACAATAGTAACCTGCAAGAAAGGACTTCTATAAACAAGTACAACTCTTGAAAAAAAACACCAGCGCCGCAGCTCACTAGGCTAATCCTCCACCTTGTGGCGCTGGTACACCGGGTTCTAGTCCCGGTCGGGGCGCCGGATTCTGTCCCAGTTGCCCCTCTTCCAGGCCAGCTCTCTGCTGTGGCCAGGGAGTGCAGTGGAGGATGGTCCAAGTACTTGGGCCCTGCACCCCATGGGAGACCAGGATAAGTACCTGGCTCCTGCCATCAGATCAGCGCGGTGCACCGGCCACAGCACGCCGACCGCAGCGGCCATTGGAGGGTGAACCAACAGCAAAGGAAGACCTTTCTCTCTGTCTCTCTCTCTCACTGTCCACTCTGCCTGTCAAAAAAAAAAATAATATAAAAAGAAAAAAAAAACACAAAGATGTATTTATTTGAAAGGCATAGCAACAGAGAAAGGGAGAGACATACAGAGAGAGAATTTCCATCTGCTGGTTTACTCCCCAAATGGGTGCAACAAGACCACGTTGAAGCCAGAAGCCTGGAACTCTACCTGGATCTCCCATGTGAGTGTCAGGGGTCCAGGCACTTGTTCCATCATCTGCTGCCTTCCCAGATATGATAGCAGGGAGCTGGATGGGAAGTGGAGCAGCCAGGACTCAAACTGGCACTTTCATATGGGCCAGTGTCACAGGTGGTGGCTTACACACTACAACTCTTTTTTTTTTTTTTTTTTTGACAGGCAGAGTTAGACAGTGAGAGAGAGAGAGAGATAGAGAGAGAAAGGTCTTCCTTTCCGTTGGCTCACTCCCAAAATGGCCACCACAGCCAGTGCGCTGCAGCCGGCACGCTGCGCCGATCCAAAGCCAGGAGCCAGGTGCTTCCTCCTGGTCTCCCATGTGGATGCAGGGCCCAAGCACTTGGGCCATCCTCCACTGCACTCCCTGGCCACAGCAGAGAGCTGGACTGGAAGAGGAGCAACCAGGACAGAATCCAGTGCCGCGACCAGGACTAGAACCAGGAGTGCCGGCGCAGCAGTGGAGGATTAACCTAGTGAGCCGCGGCGCCGGCCCACACTATAACTCTGGATCAAATAGAAATTCCACTCTGTCAACATAAGGGTTAGTATGCACACTTCATTCTCATTTACCCAAGAGAAACTATATTAAAATCTGACACCCTTTCAAATTAAAAAAAAAAAAAAACTCTCATTTTAATCAAATCACATTTCCTGATCTAGCTACAAAAGAGCTCACAATTTAGTTGCACAACAGTATATAATATTACACAAAGATTTACAAAGAAATCAGCAAAGCTTTTTTTTTTTTTGCTTTGCTTTTAAAGCATAGCCAGATAGCCCTAGTACATATGTCTTCTATTTGTATGTCACATTCTGATTTTTGAGGATTTAAGACACATCATTTTAGTGTAGATTGCAAAGAAATTTGAAACACAGAAGCCAGCAATAGACAAAGTCAGAAGCTCCTCTGCTGATTTCCATGGTAAGTGGAAGGCCATTAGTCTCTGGTGGTGTCCTCACAACTAACAAAATCAACATCTGGTGTCCAGTTCTGCAAGGAGCTATCCACACAGCTTGGGGAAGTATTTCAAGGTCCCAACTCTAACTTTTCTTTAACCTTATAATGAGAATCAACAGAAAAGACATAACCTCAGATGCGTAGAAAATGTATGGAACAGATTGTAACTAGTATATTTATTGCTCTAATAAAACATAGGAGAAATTAAAATTTGAATAAAATAGATGTCTTTTTAAGATCTATGAAATCACAAACTGCTTTTTAAATTTGATTAGAATTACAGGCGATTTTTGTTTTCTTAGTTGTATTTGTAAGATATTTACAGATACCAAATATGAACTATTTGTATAGTCAGCCAGCACTAGATGAGAGAACGCTGTAAAAAAAAAGGTACTAAATTCATTTTGTTCACGTTCAGGAAGCTACAGTTAGCCAGTGGGAGCAGTGTAGTGACTGGGCTGTGTGTGCTGTTAGTTGCACCTGTAATTTTCTTTGCAGATACCAGAGACTTAGCAGGCACAGCTCTTATTTTTTTCAAATACAGGAGAAATGGGAGATGACATGGAATTCCCACAAAGGCAGAAGTGCGTAACTTTTTTATTGATCAATTATCATACCCTAAATACAAGGGTACTATGGAAAGTTTATGCAAGGGTCCTGCATTGTGGTACATCCTATGATGCTGGCATCGCACATCAGAGTGTTGGTTTGAGTCACAGGTGCTCTACTTCCAATCCAGCTCCTTGAGAATATATCTGGGGATGCAGTGGATTCCCTGCACCCAGGTGGGAGACCCAGATGGAGTTCCAGTCTCTTGATTTCAGCCTAGCCCAGCCCCTGACTTTAGCCAGGCCTAACCCCAGCCAGCATTTGGGAAGTGAACCAGTGAATGAAAGATCTCTCTCTCTCTCTCTCTCTGTCTCTCTCACTTTTTCTGTTTCTCCCTCTTCTCTGTGTCACTCTGCCTTTCAAATAAATCTTTCCTAAAAAGTTTGTTAAAAATGAAACAGGGCCGACGCCGCGGCTCACTAGGCTAATCCTCTGCCTGCGGCGCCGGCACACCAGGTTCTAGTCCCGGTCGGGGCGCTGGATTCTGTCCCAGTTGCCCCTCTTCCAGGCCAGCTCTCTGCTGTGGCCAGGGAGTGCAGTGGAGGATGGCCCAAGTGCTTGGGCCCTGCACCCCATGGGAGACCAGGATAAGTACCTGGCTCCTGGCTTCGGATCGTGCGGTACACGATCCGAAGTGCCGGCCACAGCGGCCACTGGGAGGTGAACCAACGGAGAAAGGAAGACCTTTCTCTCTATCTCTCTCATTCACTGTCCACTCTGCCTGTCAAAAAAAAAAAAAAAAAAAGAAAAAAGAAAAAAGAAACGGGACATTTGGCGATCCATGCAAATGAAAGGTCTGCAAAATGCTCACCAAAAATTCATTTAATGCAGAAACCATGCAAAAAATTTGCACAAGACACTTGTTGTCACTAAATTTTGAAGTCCCCTCCTATTACACTTTATACCTATTATCTCAAGCCACCCTTGCAAAGATCAAGAGTGGAGCTTTTCCGTCACAAAGAACAGTATAGTCTAATGGCTATTTGAACAGTTACCGACTCACAGCAAACTTGGCATGGAGACTGCTTTTCTGATCGCAGAATACTAGCAGGCCTGGCAGTTTAATCACTGAAACCCAGATGCCTGATTTGTCCTAATTTGTGTCTGACTCATTGGATGACCTTAGTGACATCATTTTCCTTCTGTGAGTGTGTTTCCTCGCCGTGAAGATGACCCTAGAATTATATCCTGTCTTCATGAGTTATGGTAAGGACCAGCTGAGTAATCTTTACTCAGAAAATCCAGTTTATTCAAGGAAAAAATTCCTATTTTATCACTTAGGAAATCTTTAAAGGAGCTGTCTGATTCCACAGTGGTATAAAAGAAAAGACTTCTTCAGTCTCCTCTGTTAGTCCACAGGACAAGACTGGCTTCATTGGAGTTCTTGGTGATGGATAAGAACAGTCCCAAGCCAGTGAGCGCCCTGTCTGTCACCCAGGCCAGCCTCTCAGCTAAAGAGCACGCGTGCTAGGAGGGCCACCCAGCAGTCTGTGCCGTGTCTGCCCAGGCAACTGTCACTCCCACCAGCACCTCTCTTCTCCTTGTGCTCCTGAGGCTTACCCTCCCCCATGTGCTGGATCCATAATCAGTTTTTCTTGCATCAATCTAGTTTTATAAGTGATTTCACTTTTCTGATTTCATAGAGGAAAATTTTGATGCATTTGCATTATTTTCTAAGTCATTTTATTCCTTTCTTTGATTGAAAGGATCAGGTCTCATAGATAAGGTTTAGAGATGCAGCACATAACAGTAAAGAGAGCACAGGCTTCAAAGGTGGATTTTTTAAAAAATATTTTTATTTATTTATTTGAGAGGTAGAGCTACAGACAGAAGGAGAGGGAGAGACAGAGACAGAGAGAGAGAGAGCGAGCAAGCACACTTCCATCTGCTGGTTCACTCCCCAAATGGCCATAATGGCCAGAGCTGGGCTGTTCCAAAGCCAGGAGTCAGGAGCTTCTTCCAGGTCTCCCATGCAGGTGCATGGGCCCAAGCACTCAGGCCATCTTCCACTGTTTTCCCAGGGCATAAGCAGAGAACTGGATCAGAGGAGGAGCAGCTGGGACATGAACTGGCGCCCTTATAGTGTGCCAGTGCCGCAGGCAGAGACTTAGCCCACTATGCTATAGTGCCAACCCCTTGAAGGCAGATTCTTGACCTTCAGTTTCTCTGATAGAACAAGGCCAAGGGAAATATTGAATTTGTAGGGTTGTTTAAGGATTAGACAATATTTATTTGTTTTTATTTACTTCACCCTAACTAACATATACTGATCAACTAAAATACACTGTTCTGATAATGGGAGGCACTGGGGGGACTGCCATGAGCAGGACCCTGCCTGATCCCCGAGGCTGCAGGAGGAAGAGACGACACTTAACAGGGAGAATTGTACACATTTCAGTGTGAGGACCTGGAGATCTCAGGGAACTAAGACTGGGAAGCTGAGTCCTGTGGTTGCAGAGGAATGTCCAGCAGAGACGGGGTGGCATAATGGGTGAAGCAGGGAGCCTACTAGGGGGAGGGTGGAGAGGCAGATGAGAATGAACAATGGGTATGTAATGAAGAGCTGGCCTGTATGTCCTGCTAAGGAACGAAGGCCTGTTAGGCAATGCTTGAGGTTTGGATTTTAGAGAATAGAGGACAGGTTGCAGAAAGGGAATCAGAGGGACTGGCAACTTGAGGAAGGCAGCTGGTGCCAGGAGAGTCAGAGGCAAATCCTGACAGGGTGGAAAAGAGTGTGGTGCGTGGCCGATACAAGAAGCAAGGAGAGGAAGAGGAGTTGAGGACGGGACCAAGGTGTCCTCCGGGGAGGACACAGTGATACCTCCAGCAGGGCTGGGAGGGCAGCCTTCGATGCCAAATCCCACCTCCAGCTCTTGCCAGCCTTGTGTCCTGGGAAACTTACTCAACTATTTGTGTCTAAGGTTTGCCAAAAGGACAATGATGGCAACAAAACCTCACAGAATCACTTTATTGTATGGGGTAAATAAATCAATGCCTTTATACCATCAGCACCAATTGTTGTTATTAGAGAACAGGAAAACAGAGAATCTCAGAGGAAAAAGAAGGATTAGGCCGGTCTCGTTCTGCTTAAATGGTCAGAAGCAGCCTCAAGGCATTAAGAACACATTATGATCACTCTTATCAAAAGAAAGGAACAAGATCCATGTAGAGTCATCTCACCACTGTCTTCTGAATAGATTTCCTAGAAAACCTGGGCTGTGTTGGGCATTGGGTCCTACTTTTATTTCAGAGCTGTGGAAACTGAAATGTAGATGAAAATAGTAATGCCTCTGGAAATTCCTCTTGGGCTGTCCATATCCTCTATGGGAGTGTCTGGGTTCCAGTGCTGGCTCTGCTCCTGACGCCAGCTCCCTCCTAAGCACACATATCCTGGGATGCAGCAGTGATGGCTCAAGTGATTGGGTCCCTGTCACCCACATGGGGGACCAGGATGGAGCTCCTGTCTCCCGGCTTCAGCCTGACTTAGCTCTGGCTATCGGCAGCATTTGGGGTGTGAACCAGTGGTTGAGACCTCTCTCTGTTTCTCTCCTTTTCAAATAAATATATTTAATAAACAAAAGCTTTTTTAAAATGTTGATGCCTCAATCCCACTGGGTTGTTTAGTCTACAATGTCAGAGAGCAAGCTGGTTCCCAGTGAAATTGTGAAATGGCTGTGGTTTTGGCCTGTCTAATAATTTCTCTGATGCTTTTCTGAAGCTCTTTTTCCTCTAAATATTAAAAAAAGACTATTTAGATTCACAGCAAAATTGAGTAGAAGGTACAGAGAACTCCCATATTGTTCTTCTCCCACATCTGCATAGCTGCCCCCACAGGGTGAGACATGGCTTATACTCAATGAACCTGCACAGGCACATCTTTATCACCCAGCGTCCTTAGCTTGCATTAGCATTGATTATTTTTTCATGGCACCAATAAATCATACATAGCAGCTTTAAAATTGTATGTACCCTATGTGGGAAACTGATGAACAAGGCATTTCAAGATCAATCTGCTCTACCTCCTCTCTCTCATACAATGAAGATTTAAAAGTTGAAACGGGGGGCAGGTGTTGTGGCACAGTGAGTTAAGCTTCTCCATGTTGGAGTGCCAGCTTGAGTCCTTGCCACTCTGCTTCCAAACCAGCATCTGGGAAGGCAGCAGAAGATGCCCCAAGTGCCTGGGCCTGGCCACTTGTGACAGAACCAGAGATCCAGGCTCCTGGCTTCAGCCTGGCCTAGCCTTGGTTATTGTAGGTATTTGAGGAGTGGACCTGCAGACGGAAGATTTTCTCTCTCTCTTCTCTTTCTCTCTCTGCTTGTCAAATTAGCAAATAAATTAATTAATCTTAAAATGATAATGGTTGAAATGGGGAGTGACATTATTTAGCCTAGCAGTTAAGATCTCTATGTCCGACATTGAATCAGAGGGCCTAGGTTCAATTCCCTGCTCTAGCTTCTGACTCGAGCTTCCTGCCAATGCAGATGAGAGGCAGCAGTGGTGACTCAGGTGGTAAAATTCCCGCCACCCACATGGGAGACCAGAATTGAGTTATTGGATCCTATCTCTGGACACAGTTTAGTCCTATTATGGGCATTTGGGGAGCAAATCTGTGGCTGCAAGCTCAATATCTGTTGTCTCTCTTGAACACTCTGCTAAGAAAAAAAAAAGTTTGGTGTGAGAGAGAGCATGGCTAAGGCTTCCCCCAGACACTCACAACTGCTCGTGAACAGCCTTGGCATCTCCTTCTCCTTTCAACCTCACGTTTGCTTTCATGCTGGACACATCTGACCCTATGACCTCTTAGCTCCTTGACCCTGTGACCTTGCTGTCTGCTTGGCTAAGGCTTCCCGTTCTCACAGTGCAGAATGTGAATTCTGAAGTCCATCATCTCTTGAAACAGCTCCATCTCCAAAACCAGGGATTCAAACACGCTGCCCTCAAGCCCCATCCCTGCCTCTTCTTGCTTGAGTATTTCTACCACGGGGGACTTCTGCTTCTCCCCGACATCCTCCTCAGTCACAAGCCCCACCTGATGGAACTCCCCCATTCCAGTTGGATTCTGTGGCCGATCATCTCAACCACTTTCTTGCAAATACTCTAAGCTCCTGCACCCTCTCTCTGTTGCACACACCTAACAAACTTGAAATCTTAATGAACCCAACTATACACACTATCTGGTCCTGCTGAGGACAGAGGAGGGACACCATGGCCAGGCTGGTTGGGATCATTATATAATTTTTTTTAACATTTATTTATTTATTTATTTGAAAGGCAGAGTTAAAGAGAAGCAGAGGCAGAGAGAGAGAGAGAGAGAGAGAGAGAGAGAGAGAGTCTTCCATCTGCTGGTTCATTTCCCAGATGGCCGCAACAGCCAGAGCTGCGCCAATCCGAAGCAAGGAGTCAGGAGCTTCTTCCTGTTCTCCCATATGGGTGCAGGGGCCCAAGGATTTGGGCCATCTTCTACTGCTTTCCCAAACCATAGCAGAGAGCTGGATCAGAAGTGGAGCAGCCGGGACACGAACCAGCACCCACATGGGACGCGGGCACTGCAGGCGGCAGCTTTACCCACTACGCCACAGCGCCGGCCACAACTCTTGCTTTTTTTTTTTTTTTAAGACTTATTTATTTATTTGAAAGTTAGAGTTACACAGAGAGAGCAGGAGAGGCAGAGAAATAGGTCTTGCATCTGCTGGTTTACTCCCCAATTGGCTGCAATGGCTGGAGCTACACCAATCAGAAGCCAGGAGCCAGGAGCTTCCTCTGGGTCTTCCCACTTGGGTGCAGGGGCCCAAATATTTGAGCCATCTTCTACTGCTTTCCCAGGCCACAGCAAAGAGCTGGATCAGAAGTGGAGCAGCTGGGACTGGAACCGGCACCCATATGGGATGCCAGCACTGCAGGCGGCAACTTTACCTGCTATGCCACATTGTCGGCCCCCATCATAAAATCTTGACACCAATTACATGGGGGGCTCCATTCCCCTGGCAGTCTCAGGATACTTCTCTGATTTGCTTACTTCCCTATTCACTGAAAAAACTTTTCAAAAATTTTTTATCTCCTTCATCTTCAAATCTCCAGCTTCCTGCTAATGCACAACCTGGGAGGCAGCAGATGGCTCAAGTATATGGGTCCCCCCCTACCTATGTGGGAGACCTGGACTGAATTCTGGGCTCCTGGCTTTGTTGCAGGCATTTGGGGAGAGAACCAGCAGGTGGAAGCTCTTGTTGTGTCTCTGTTTCTCTGCCTCTCCAATAAATAAAAAGTTTTTAAATACAATCAGGTGTGTTTCGCATACTGCTCTTAACCTTAAGATATTGAGACATGGTTTGTGGTCCCGGCAGTACGGGACAATGGTTGTGGCATTGTGTTTCATAGCTGGTTAAGTAACGGCCTGGGACATCAGCATCCCACATGAGTGCCAGTTCAATTCCCGGCTGCTCCACTTAAGTTCCAGCTCCCTGCTAATGTGTGAAGTCCTTGGGCCCCTGTACCCATGTGGAAGACAGGGATGGAGTTCCAGGCTCCTGACTTTGGCTTGGCCCAGCCCATTGTGGCAGTCTGGGGAGTGAACCAGTGGATGGAAGGTCTTTCTGTCTAATTCTGCCTTTCAAATAAGAAAATAAATCTTTAAAAATACTTTTTAAAAAGCCACATTGAAGCGAGATGAGAAGGAACTAAAAGATGAGGAGAGAAACAAGATAGACATAGACAACTCATTAATGTAGTTTGATTATGAAAGGAGGCAATTGCTTCCTGCTCTCTCCAAAAACAAAAGCTGCCAACTATTACCTTCATCTTCTCCACCCATTCCCCTCAGTCCTTAAATACACAAAGGTCTGTGTTATCTAACAATAGTAGCCACAGCTGGATAAACAATAAACAACCACCATCCCTCAACCTTACATTCCCTCAGCTATTAGCCAGTTGTGACCTTTCATGGTGGAATTTCTCTATGAGCTGTCTTGTCACTGTTTTTCATCTTCTAGGACCTGCATATGTCACATCAATATGGTTTTATAAAGGTCACCAAAGACTCAGATTTCTAGAACCCAAAACTGCTTCCTAGACTCCTAGAGTATTTTCCCTGAGGTGGTCCTCCCAGGCCAGTCCTGCAGGTTGGGGGAAGTGGCATCCCGAAGTTAGTTAGACCTCCTTAGTTCACCAGATTGATAGCACATTTCTGACAGCAAGGCACTGGTGAGTGATGGGAACTGCTGTGGCACAGGACCTGCAGGCTGACCTGTGGAAAAACAAGGAGAATACATTGTGCCACCTGCAGGGACAGAAGAAGACAGGCCCAGGGAGTACAGGGAAGGACAAGAGAGTTCTCAGGGGTGATGAGGAGTTTCCTGGAGAGGTGATGTCTGAGCTGGAATTTGGGATGGAGCTGGAGCAGCTGAGAGATTGGGAAGAGTGAGGTGCAGGCAGTGAACACATCATGTGTGACAGGCAGGAAGCCTTCTGCCACGCAGGAATGCAAAAGACTGGGGAGGCGGTGAGGGCACAGATAGGGCTACATAGACAAGGAAATAGGATGAGGAATTCACAGTGCTTGAATCTTGGCCTCTGGCCAACTTCTGCAGTCCCAGTGAGATCACAGTCACCACATTTCACCTAGTTACGATCCTAGACATTAACAGGTACTCAATATATGAAGAATGGTTGAATGATCATTTTATTTCATGATACTCCACCACATTGCTTGTGTCATTTAAAATAAAAATGCTGGTGCATTTAAAGTGGTTAGGACACAGTTTGGTAGAGTACATGAGGCAGAAAAGCATTAATGGATCTGACATTAACCTTGTGAGGACAGATACCCTGGGTTCCTATCCTGGCTACTACTTACTGTGACTTTGGGCAAGTTACTTAACCTCTTTGTGTTAACTGCACATTGGGAATTCTGATAATACCTAACTTCCAACGTTATCATGAGGATAAAATGGGTTTATGCATAAAGCAGCTAACTCAATGCCTTATGATAATTTTTAATGTGTTAATAATTACCATTAATAATCAGTGATGAAAAATCATTACTAATAACTTATGAGTCAATAATTATTGACCACTATGATAGAATTCCTCAAGGGCTCTAATTTCTTTTTTTTAAAAGGTTTATTTATTTACTTGAAAGTCAAAGTTATATATAGAGAGAAGGAAAGGCAGAGAGAGAGAGAGAGAGAGAGAGAGAGAGGTCTTCCATCCACTGGTTCACTCCCCAGTTGGTCACAACTGCTGGAGCTGCATCCATCTGAAGCCAGGAGCCAGGAGCTTCTTCTGGGTCTCCCACATGGTAGCAGGGGCCCAAGGACTTTGGCCATCTTTTACTGCTTTCCCATGCCACAGCTGAGAGCTGGATCCGAAGTGAAGCAACCAGGACTCGAACTGGCGTCCACATGGAATGCTAGCACTGCAGGTGGTGGCCTTACCAGCTATGCCACAGCGCTGGCCCTGTGAGTTCTGACTTCTAAAGCTCTTTCATTTTGGTTGTAATCTTTTTCTGGTATACGTTTTGCTTATATCAGATCTCTCTCCAAATGCATTTGTAGCTGATGGAAGGAGATTTACATCACAGACACCAGCACAGGACAGTGAAAGCACCCATCCCTAGACCTAAGCATGATGATATTCCAAAGTCAAAATCACCTTCTGCCTCATGTCAAGCACAATTGGATTATTCCTACTGGATATTCCAGTGGGTCTGTCTGTAGTTATTTCCTACTGTGCTAAAGACAGAGCAACCTGAGCAAGGTATGCTCTCTGAAGGGTTCCTGTGACATGGCTCCATCTTGTTTATTTATTGGCAAGTCAGATTTCAGCTTGTCCAAGAGCATGTGTTTTTCTGTCTGAAAATCCGTACCAACCCAAAGTGTAACACAACAGAAACCCATTGGGACGCTTTCACTTTTAAAGAGTTTCCAAGCACCCTGCCCTTTTCCTAAAGGACTCTTTTCCCTTTTATGGATGAGCACCAGGCTCCAAGACAGTGTAAATAGAGCTTCCTGTTCCAGGGAAGTGCTGGCTCCTGCAGGAGCCCAGGGGTCCTTTGGGAAAAGCTGATAGGAACTATGAGTTGTATGTGACCTGAGGTGCAGGAGTCAGCTGAGCCAGAAGGGAGGGAAACACATTTAACAGTCCCTTTGTGCAGACTTTGGTCCCAGAAGCACTTCTGGGAAAGTAAGTCCAGTGCCATACACACACTCCTTGCAAAGAATGGCAGGGAAGCTGGCCGGGCCAGAGAGCCATTTCCAGATTAGGCGCCTAAATCTTGGACTCGGTAGCTTTGAGGAACCCTGAGATGTCTGCAATTCTCATAATTCAGGAAGCTTATACTTCAGATGAGTGGGGTTTTTAAAAAAACACATTGGTTCTATACGACTTAACTCTAATAGCAAATACTTTCTGGGCTGCTTCGTGTTTGCATACTAAGCACATGAACATTAAAACCTAGTCTTGTCTCCTGGACTTCAGTATTTTCCTGTACTTTTAAATGATGATCATTTTTTTAAACTTTTATTTAATGAATATAAATTTCCAAAGTACAGCTTATGGATTACAATGGCTTCCTCCCCATAACTTCCCTCCCACCTGCAATCCTCCCCTTTCCCGCTCTCTCTCCCCTTCCATTCACAAAATGATGATCATTTAAAAAGTTAGTTTTTGATTGAGTTGATGTGCAATTCACTGTGATAATTTTGATCTTTGACTTCTGTTTGCTTCATAATCTCATCAGTGATGCCACAAAAAGAAACCAAAACAGTATAACTTCTGGATGCATTCATAATGATGCCATGGCAATTATAGACATTATTTTGATACCAGCTAAGATTTACAGAGCACTTGGTATGTTTTAAGCCAATAGTCTCCATCAGTAAAAACTTTTTTCAGCATGAATTGACAAATTTTGTTTAAGAATTAAATACTATTATATTGTGTACAAAAACAAAAATAAATTAATTATAATTAAGAGTGACATAAGTGAACATAAACAGAAATCTTTCTACTTTCTTCTTGTATGCTAGTAGATTGTCTACTGCTAGAGGATGGGCACCGCAATTTGAAGATCACTCTGCAAACACAGTACAAACCATTGTTATTCCCATTTTTAAAAACTTTTATTTATTTATTTTCATTTTATTTGAGAGGCAGAAAGACAAAGACACAAAGACACTGCCTAAGTGCCTGAGACAGCCACAGCTGGGTCAGACTGAAGCCAGGAACTCAGAACTCGATCCAGGTCTCCCATATGAGTGACAGGGATCCAAGTACTTGACCCATAACCTGCTGCCTCCAGGAAGCTGAATCAGGAGTGGAGGAGTAGGACTCAAGCTAGGCACTCTGATATGGGATGCAATTGTCAATGAAGAGATGACTTAACTGCTGTACCACAGGCTGCCCCTTTTAATCCCACTCTAAAGATGAGTAAGCTGAGGAGCAGAGTTGAAGCTCTTGCCCAAGGCCAGCAGGTTGTCCCTGTCGGGAGGACTGTTGACAGCTGTGCCCACCCTGTGACCTCACAACCTTTCAGACTTTGGTAGCTTCTCCATCAGCACTTCCAGGAAAATGTACCATTATGCTTCTGCGTTCCTATTTCAGCTCCTTTTTAAGCTAAATACAAGATGCAGGCACTTAAACAGTGTGTCCAGATATATTTGAGACTTATAATCAGAGACTTTTAAAACAGTTTGAATAAAATGTGTGGTTTTATTCTGTGGTCAGATATAAGAATCTCAAAATGAGTGGAGATTTCCTCATCTGAAGCTTTCTTTCTTAATCCAGAAATGAAGTCCAGATGTTGGGTTTGTTGTGATTATGAGTAAGTATGGATTAAGGAAGTAGAGACACTGAGTATACTTCATTAATTATGAGAAATATATTACTTTGAGATGGTCATAATAGGGGAGGCTGAGTATGGCATGTATGAGAACTCTTTGTACTATTTCACAAGTTTTATTTTGTAAATTTAAAACATTCAGAAATCAAAAGTTTCTTTAAAGAAAGTAAGTATGGAACTACAAATGAAGTTAAGAGAATATTTCCATGTAAAAATAGTGTAAAAATAAAATTTTTAGGAATAATGAAAGCAATGCAAAATTTGTATTCTGAAAACTACAAAACACGGTTGAAATAAATTTGAAAAGTTCCAAATAAATGAAAAGACTGTCCATCTCCATGGATTGGATGACTTGGTAGTATTAAGATGATAAACCTTTTCAAACTGATCTACAGATTCCACTCAGTTCAATTCCTATCAAAATCCCAGTTGGCTTATTTGCAGTAATTGACAAGTTGACCCTAAAATATGTAGGAATACAGGGGACTGAAGACAGCCAAAACAATCTTGGGGGAAAAAAAAGTAGGAGTACTCATACTTCTCCATTTCCAAACTTCTTATTAAAACCATGCTATTCAGGACAATGTGGTAATGGCATAAGGATAGACATGTGGAGCAATTAATAGAATTAAGAGTTCAGAAACAAACGCTCATATTTATGATCGATTGGTTTTTGACAAGTAGTGAGGACAATTCAATGATAAAGTATTTTCAATACCTGGTGCTGGGAAAACTAGATATACACAGGCCAAAGCATGATGTTGGACCCTGACCACATGGCATATGGAAAACTAATCCAAATTGACTAAAGGTCTAAGCATAAGAACTAAAATGAGAAAGCATTTGGAGGAAAAATTGGAGTAAGTCTTCATGACCTTTGATTAGGCAGTAGTTCTTAAATAGGACACCACAAACACAAGTAACCAATGAGAAAACATATAAATTGGACTTCATCAAAACTAAAAATTTTTGTACGTTAAAGGACACTGTCAAGAGAGTAAAAATGAAACCCACACAGGGGGAAAAAGTTTTTAAATCAAAAATCTGTTAAGGAACTTATATTTAGAATATTTAAAGAAATTTTATAATTAAATAATAGATAATTCAGCAACATAAATCCCAAACAACCCAATTAAAAATGGGCAAAAGCTCAGAATAAACATTTCTCCCAGAAAAAATATACAAATGGACAATAAACACATGAAAAGAAACTTAACATCACTAATAATTAGAGTAATGCCAATAGAAACCATAACCAACTCACATCCATTATTATACACAATACAGCAAAAATAAAAGCCAAACCCTGAAACTAACTAGTATGGAGGGCATGGAGAAATTGGAACCCTTGAACATTGATGGCAGGGAAGTAAAATGGTGCAGCCACTGTGGAAAATTCTATGGTCACTATTCAAAACATAAAATAGAATTACCAAATAATCCAGCAATTCCACTTCTGGGAATATATTCAGAAGAAGTAAAAACAGAAAGCCAGCAGAGGTTTATACGTCTATGTTCTTAGCAGCATTATTTACAATAGCTACAATGTGGAAGTAATGCTGTGTCCAATGATGGATGAGTGGATAAACAAAATGTAGTTTACACATATAGTGGAATATCATTCAGCCTTAAAAAGGAAGAAAACTCTGATTCATTCTGCAACATGGATGAATCTTAAAGGCACTGAGCTAAGTGAAATAAGTCAATCACAAAAGGGGCAAACATTATATGATTCCACTTTAAATGAGGTACAAAGAGTGGCCACATTCACAGAGAAAGAAAGTAGATGGTGGTTGCCAGGGGCTGGGGGTGTGGGTAATGGGGAGTTAGTGTTTAATGAGTACAGAGTTTCAGTTTAGGAAGATGAAAGATTCTAGAGATGGATAGTAATGACCATCACACAACACTGGTAATGTACTTAATTCCACAGAATTGTAGACTTCAAACAATTAAAATGAAAACCAAATTTTTATTAGTGTAACACTTGTACATTTTATGAGATATAGTGCAATATTTCAGTAAATGTATAAAATATAAACTGATCACAGCAGGTGGTCAGCTTTTTTATTTCTTTACTTTTGCTTATAGTCTACCAGCTCCTCTGTCCTAGTTCTTCATACAGTATATAAATATATGCATTGGGGCTGGCGCTGTGGCATAGTGGGTAAAGCCGCCATCTGCAGTGGCTGCATCCCACATGAGCGCCAGTTCGAGTCTTGGCTGCTCCACTTCCGATCCAGCTCTCTGCTATGGCCTGGGAAAGCAGCATGAGATGATCCAGTTCCTTGGCCCCCTGCACCCTCATGGGAGACCCGGAAGAAGCTCCTGGCTCCTGACTTTGGATCAGCACAGCTTCAGCTGTTGCGGCCAGCTGGGGAGTGAACCAGTGGATGGAAGACCTCTCACTCTCTCTGCCTCTGCCTCTGCCTCTCTGTAACTCTGGCTTTCAAATTAATTAATTAATTAATTTTAAAAAATGAATTTTTAAAATTGTATTTATTTATTTATTTGACAGGCAGAGCTACAGAGAGAGGGAGAGACAGAGACAGGCCTTCCATCCACTGGTTCACTCCCTAAATGGCCACAACGGCCAGAACTGGGCCAATCCGAAGTTAGGAGCCTCTTCCAGTTCTCCCACGCAGGTGTAGGAGCCCAAATACTTGGGCCATCTTCCACTGCTCTCCCAGGCCATAAGCAGAAAGCTGGATCAGACGAGGAACAGCCAGGACACGTACTGGCACCCATATGGGATGCTGGCACCACAGGTGGAGGCTTAGCCCACTATACCACAGCTCCAGCCCCAAAAGATTGAATTTTAAAATAATAAAAAGATGAGGTGGGCATTAGATCTAGTGATTTAAAATTCCAGATAGGACATCCACATTCCACATCAAAGTGCATGGGTTTGATACCTGGCTCCAGCTCATCATTATGCCTTCCTGCAAATGAAGCTCCTTGAAAGCAGCAGGGATGACTCAAGTAACTGGGTTCCCGCCAGCCACATGAAAGCCTTGTATTGAGTTCCTAGCTCCTGACTAGCCTTGGTCCAGCCCAGGTTATTGCAGACATTTGGAGAGTGAAAAAGGATAGGATATCTCTCTCTTCCCCCAACAGCAAATAAATAAATACATTTAAAAATAATAACAAAATTTAAAAATAGGTAAAGAATGTGAATAACTATCCAAAGATATTCAAATGGCTAACAAGTACATTTATTAGTCACTAAGAAAATGCAAATTAACCCCATCATGAGATACTTCTTAGTACCACTAGGATGACTATAATCAAGAGGACATCTAACATGTTGATGAAGATGAAGATGAAATTGGAACCCTTATAAGTTACTGATAGGAATGTAAAATGGTGCATTTTATAAAGTAGTTTGAAAGTTCCTCTAGTGGTTAAAGAGGGTTACCATATAGTCTAGTAATTCCACTCTCAGGTATAATCCCAAGAAAAGTTCTTATCAGCATTGGAATAGTCAAAAGGCAAGTAAAACCCAAATGCTCATCAACTAATGAATAAATAAAATTTGGTCTATACACTAGGGCATAATATTCTGCAGTAAAGAGAAAGATGAGGGAAATACTGATATATGCTGCAATACAGATGAAACTTTGAGACCATTTTGATAAAGGAAGAGAGCTTGAATAAGCAAATCTATAGATACAGAAAGAAGACTAATGGTTGTGAGTGCTAGGGGATAAAGTTGGGGAAACTGGAGTTTCTCTTTGGGTTAATAAAAATAATCTAAAGTGGATTGTGGTGATGGATACATAATTCTGTGGACATACAAAATTGTACACTTTAAATAGCTGAACTTGTGGTATGTGAATTATATTTCAATAAAATGGTTAAGAAATAGCAAAAATAGGCCGGCACCGCGGCTCAATAGGCTAATCCTCCACCTGCGGCACTGGCACCCTGGGTTCTAGTCCTGGTTGGGGTGCTGGATTCTGTCCCAGTTGCCCTTCTTCCAGGCCAGCTCTCTGCTGTGGCCAGGGAGTGCAGTGGAGGATGGCCCAAGTGCTTGGGCCCTGCACCCGCACAGGAGACCAAGAGAAACACCTGGCTCCTGGCTTCGGATCAGGGCGGTGTGTGGGCCACAGCGCACCAGCCGCAGCGGCCACTGGGGGGTGAACTAACGGAAAAGGAAGACCTTTCTGTCTCTCTCTCTCACACTGTTACCTCTGCCTGTCAAAAAAAAAAAAAAAAAAAAGGCAAAAATAGTAAAACATTTCACGATGAATTTAAAGAGAAATACTGTAAAACATTTAAAAGAAAAAAGGGAGACAGGCATTTGGCACAGCTGGTAAGTCACCACTTGGGATGCCTGCATTCCATATCAAAATCCCTGGGTTCTAGTTCCAGTTTTGCTTCTGGTCCAGCATCCTGCATATACACACCCAGGGAGGCAGCAAGTAATGGATCAAGTGTTGGGTCCCTGCTTCCCGTGTTGGAGACCCTGATTGAATTCTGAGCTCCTAGCTTTGGCCTGGCCCAACCATGGCTGTTGTAGGTATTTGGGGAGTGAATCAAGGGGCACTTAATATATTTACAAGATGATTAAAGCACCAAGTTTCATGCAAAGAAATGATTGATGCCTGAGGGGATGGACATGCCAGACACCATAATATGATCATTATATATTGCATACATGCATCAAAATGTCGTATTATATCCTATAAACATGTACAATTATTATATATCAATTGAAAATAAATTATATAAAAAAGCACAAAGTCATAAATGCTAATTGAACAACTTTAGAAAAATTAATTGTTTCATCTCATTCCCCTGTCGTATTTGTGAATACAAACAAAAATATTGAGGCTACTCTCTTCAGTAAGCTATTGGGAGAAAACAAATTACCAACATTTTTGTGGAAAAAATGATGATATAGGACTTTATTATTATTTGCTTCTCTTTTTAAAAACAAACTAATTTTGCTGATTTTTTCATACCATAAAATTCCATCCATCTTATTTGTACAACCCAATGATGTTTTGTAAATGTGTACAGTTGTGCAAATACCACCTCAGTTCAGCTGGACATGCTCATTACCCTAAAATGTTCCCTGGTGCCCTTTTGCAGGCAACTCCTGCTCCTGTACCAAACCCACTTATTTGCTCTCTGTGTCTATATTTCTCCTTTTTTAAAAGTTCATATAAATGCTACTCAACAATAAAAAGGATTTTATGCCTGTCTTGTTTTACTTAGCATTTATGAAGTTCATCCATATGGTTGTACATGTTAATTGTTCCTTCATTTTTATTGTTGAATAATATACACATTTCATATGTAGTTTCCAGTCAGGAGTGGGGAACACCTGGCCTAAGGGCCATATAAAGCCCTCAAAATCATTTGGTCTGGTCCTGCCAAGGCAATCACAAGGTGGGACTCAAAACCATTTTTTTAAAAGATTTATTTATTATTTTAAAGTCAGAGTTACAGAGAGAGAGAGAGAGAAGGAGACAGAGAGAAAGAGAGATCTTCCATCTGCTGGTTCATTTCCCAGATGGCCACAACAGTGCTGGGCAAGATTGGCTGAATGGATTAGGGAACAAAACCCATCTATTTGCTGCTTACAAGAAGCACATCTTTCCAACAAAGATGCATGCGGACTGAAAGTGAAAGGCTGGAAAAAGATATACCATGCCAACAGAAATGAAAAAAGAGCGGCTGTAGCCATCTTAATATCAACCAAAATAAACTTTAACACAAAAACTGTTAAGAGAAATAAAGAGGGGCACTATATAATGATTAAGGGATCAATTCAACAGGAAGACATAATGATTATCAATGTATATGCACCTAATTGCAGGGCACCGGTTTATTTAAAAGATATGTTAAGGGATTTAAAGGGAGACTTAGACTCCAATACAATAGTACTGGGGGACTTCAATACTCCACTCTCAGAAATAGACAGATCAACCTGACAGCTCCGCCTACAGTATCAGAATATTTCTGATGTGTCCAGGATGAGATGGGATGCAGCACATGCAGGGACAGTGTGCTATCAGACAGGAAGACCTTTTGCTTTTGTAGTTAGTCCTCACATAAGGTCAGAAGATGCTCGAAAAAAAGTGGCACTTACATGAGGTTCCGAAATTCTATCGCTATGTGACATTTATTTATTTATTTATTAAATGTGTGCTATGTTATTTGTATGTGTTATAATCTATACTTGTATAATCCGTGATATATTATACTATGAAAACAATAAAAATGGCTATTTCAAATAGTTCGTATGTGAGAAGATAGATTAAGATATTTAAATGGGCTGCTTAGATTTTATACCAGGAGAAACATTGGTCCAGATTTACCTTTGTGTTAGCAACATGCTCGCTTGCTTGCTTGCTTTATTTATTTATTTATTTATAAGTCAGAGTTACAGAAAGAAAAGAAGAGACAGCGAGAGAGGTCTTCCATCTACCAGTTCAGTCCCCAAATGGTCCCAGCAGCTGGGGATGAACCAGGCTGAAGCCAGGAGCCAGGAATTTCTTCTGGGTCTCCCATGTGGCTATAGAGGCTCAAACACTGGGCCATCTGCTGTTTTGCCAGGTGCATCAGCAGGGAGCTGGAAGTGGAACAGCCAGGACTCGAACAGGTGCCCATATGGGATGCCTGTATCATAGGAGGCAGCTTTACCTACTACATCACAACACTAGCCCCAGAAACGTGCTTTTTTAAAATAAGATCTGAAATTCTAACTCTGTTTTGAAAAATATAGTTACTTTTCAAAACAGATATTTTTATGTTGAATACATTTGTTATTTTAAATAGACTAATAATGATTTTAGAAGTTCTCAATTTTAATTTCCAGTATGGCTACTGTCTTAGAGAAATTCACATGAGTGAAAGCTCTTTGGGGCTCTCAGTGATTTTTAGAGAGGAAAGGGCTCTCAGAACCACGAGATTTGAGACCCATAGGTCTAAATTCCCATCATCCTTCTTTCTCAAGTCCCATGGTTTTCTCAGCCCTCTGATAATGTCACTTCCTTCCTTCTACTCCTTTTCTGAAGCTTTTCATGGTAAGATCATCTATAAATTTCAAATTTCAAAATCCAATTCATATTTTCTTTCCTCATTTTTTTTTAACAAAGATTCATTTATTTGAAAGGAAGAATGACAGAGTAAGAGAGATAAAAGGGTCTTCCATCCCCAAATGCCAGCAACAGCAAGGGTTAGGACAGGGAGCCAGGAGCCAGGGACTCCATCTGAGTCTCCCACATAGTTGTTAGGAACCCAAGTGCTTGGGTCATCATGTGCTGCCTCCCAGACACATGAGCAGGAAGATGGGTCAGAGAATGGAGTAGCTGAGAATTGAGCTAGGTACTCTGATGTGGGACACAGGAGTCCCAAGTGACAGCTAGATCTGAAGAGCCACAACTCCCCCTCCCCTTGCTTATCTTATTTGACTACCCTTCAGCCTCTAATGCCCTTGTTCACTCCCTTCTTAAAAATGGTTGTCCCTCGTTGCGACATCAGCCCTCTCATATCTCCTCCTACCTCCTTGCCTTCCAAGCCTCTTTGCTTTCTCTTGCCTGCACATGTTGGTGACTTCTCAGGCTTGTGACCGCGGTTTTCCTCTCTCATTGCTCTCTCTATTTTCCTTGGGGTGTCTCATTCAAATCATTGACTTCAGTTTCTGCCAATATACCGGTATTTTCCAAATCTGCTGTCCCTTCCTGAGCTTTATATCCCTGTTTCCAAATGCATTTCAATGTCCAACAAGTATCCCAAAGGGAACGCGGCCAAGTGAAACTCCTGAACTTCCCCTCCCCAAACTCTCTTTAACTTGCATGTATATTTTAATCATAGTGTTGTTAACTATTTACATAGAAACAATAAAAAAGAAAACGCAGAGCAACAACTTAAAGGGATGGTGGGTGTTTGGCCTGGTTGGTTAAGGCAAGGCTTGAAACGCCCACATCTCATATCAGAACACCTGGGTTCAAATTCTGCCTCTGCTTTCAATTCCAGCTTCTGGTTAATGTGTGCTCTGGGAGGCAGCGGTGATGGGTCAAGTAATTGAGTCCCTTCCATCCACATGAGAGATCTTAAAAAAGAGTTCAAGCTCCTTGGATTGATCCTGGCTATTGCAAGGCACTTGGGAGAATGAAACACTCCCTGTCTGCCTCTCTGTCTCAATAAAATAAAATAAATAAAATTTTTTAAGAACTTAAGAATTTATCATTGACTTCTCTTCCAGTTCCTCCCAATATGCAATGATTTCCAAGTCCAGTTGTAGCTCCAAAATATTTCTCACGTCTATGCTTGGCTTTCCTCCAGTTATTCACGCTTGCATCATTGTTTTCCTGGACTATTGATTGGCCTCCAGTCTTTGTCCCAGTTGCCTGCCAGAGTTATCTTTCAAGTGTGCATGCGTGTGCATTGTACTTTGGGTGCTTAAAGTTTTTTCTTCTCACCTACAAATTAATATTCATGCTGCTTGAGCAGGCAAGGGCACATAATGTCTTTCATTACTGATCCTGCTGAGTCTTCTAGCTGTCTCTTGCCACTCCCAATTTATACCCTGTTTCCCAGCTGTACTTTGTGGTGCAGCTGTGCCTTTGCTTAGGTGCCCTCTCTGTCAGCATAACTGATCCCCTGGGTTTCTTCTTTGTTTTTTTCCAGGTGTCTTCTTAGAGGTCATCTCCCTTAGAGTCTTCCCCCTCTCTCAGCACAATGCATATTTGCTTGCTTTATCTTGCAAACTCTCAGATCAACTAGAATCAGCCCTTATCCTATCTCACTGTACTGTAGATATTTGCTTGCATCTCTTAATTCCCCACTAGATTGAGTGTGGGGCTGTCTCCTCTCTGCCTAACACAGGGTTCAGGCCAATGATAAGTTTGCAAATGGATTAGCTAGGTGGGGGGCAGGTATCAGAAGAAGGTTCCTTTGCTTTCTCTCTGAACCAACTGCAGATACATTCATATCTCTTCATAATGAAAACAAGATCAAAATAGTGATTTGCTCCATCATGGAGAAGAAATGAATAAATCTGGTGATGCTGATGAAATGAAGCTCCCCTCTCACAGAGTGTAAAAGAATGTTCCCTGTGGTTTTATTTGCTGCCTCTCAAAGATTAACCATGTCGATACGAATTTAAGGAAAAAAGAGATGCTGGAATAAACAAATTCATGGGAAGAAAAGGAAAATCAGATGAGTTACTTGGAAATGAAAGTATCAAAGGAGATGAGGAAGATAGAAAAAGAAAAAAAATATTGTGGGAAAAAAGGTACAAAAACGGTACCAAAGAATAGGCAATTTGCTGCCAATAAGGAGCTGCGAGAAAAAGAAATACAGGAATGAGAGGAAACCCTGGCAGGATGCAGCTTCACAATTCCTTCAGAGCTCGAGCCCAGGCAGGTTTCTTGATATTGTCTCTAAAGCATGTGCTCACCCCGACTCTCAGATTCAGGCACATGTTCTCTGCAAGGGACATTTGGGTCAAAAGGCCAGAGCTACCACATTAGAACAGAAATCTGTCTTCTGGATCTAGGCACTACCCGAGGAGCAAAACTAGTGAACACCACAATCCTTTGATGAAGCAACTTCCATACTTACACGAGTTTGACATAAGGCACTGATGCGATTTCTATAGTTTCCAAGTGTCACAGTCAGTTTCTTTCATCTAATGCAGTTACATAGAATCTTAAAGTGATGCTATGACAAATTTTAATATTCTTTGAGGCCAAAATTCAGAAGTAATTCTTACTGAAACACAGAAGAGATCAAACTGCAGTTGCCAAATGCTTGAAGAGTGATAGAACTACAAATGCAATCATAATTTTTAAATTTCAGCAGAGAGAGAGGGAGAGACAGACAGAGACAGAGATTTTCCATCCAATGATTAACTCTCCAGATGGCTGCAATGGCCTTGGCTGGGCCAGGCCAAAGTCCGAATCCAAGAACTTCATCCGGGTCTTTCATGTGGGTGACAGGGGCTCAAGCACCTGGACCATTTTCTGCTACTTTCCCAGGTGCATTAGCGGGGATTCAATCAGAAGTGTAGCGTCTGGGACTTGAACTGGTGCCCAAATGAGATGCCAGCTTTGCAGGCAGTGGCTTAACTCACTGAGCCATAACGCTGGTCCCTATCCTACACTTAAAAAAAAAAGATAGCTTTCTTCTGAATTGGAACCTTTTTTGTTTAGTAATATGTTACATATTACATGAAATAGATCTGAAATTTGAGGCAAGTGTTTTGTGATTATACTTTAAAAATGTGCTTTCTTATTAAATCAACTGATAATACTTGCTAGGTACAACTTGTGAGACAATGCCCTATCTAATATTTAATTTTTAAATTTTTATTTATTTTATTTGAGGAACAGAAGGGAGAAGGGGGACAGCCAGGGCTGGACCAGGATGAAGCTGGGAACCAGGAACTCCATCTGGATCTCCCAGGTGGGTGGCAGGAACCCAAGTACATGAATCATCACCTGCTGCCTCCCAGGGTGTGCATTAGCAGGAAGTTAGAATCAGGAGCAAATCCAGGACTGGAATCCAGGCACTCTGATATGGGATGTGGGCATCTCAAGTGGCATTTTAACTGCTACACCACATGCCCACCTTCTACTCATTTTAAAGTCAGCCAAATACACAAGAAACTAAGTCTTCAAAGACACAAATTATGATAACTTTCATTTTTGAAGTACTCTCCCAACTATTATTAAGGCCTACAGGTAAATCTTTGTGTATATATCCTTAATTCAGAATTACAAGTCTCTCTTTCCTTTTAGACCTCTTCACATAGCAGACTATTCACTTAGCACTTAGTAACAAGCAGCTTCACAAGTCCTATCACAGATAAGGTTTCATCAGATCTGCCCAATAATTGCCCATGCCAGGGGTGATGCTTTAATGGGAAGGAAATGGAGACAGAAAACATAGCACTTGTATTGAAGCCAGTGATCAACTAGCTCACATAATCATCACAGAAAACTCAGGACAAAGGCCAGGGACAAAGGCCAGCCACTGGTCCCAGGTCACGTAGTAGTCAGCATAAGCCACAGCGAGGCAGTGTGAGGCTGGAAGGTAACATTCTTCCCTACTGCTTTCTTTTTTTAAGATGTGTTTGTTTATTGGAGAGGCAGAGTTACAGAGACTACTGCTTTCCTTAAGCCACCACCTGTGATGCCAGCATCTCACATGAGCACCAGTGTGAATTCCAGCTGCTCCACTTCCCATCCAGGTCCCTACTAATGTGCCTGGGAAGACAGTGGAGGGCAGCCCATGCACAGGGGCCCTTGTCATCCACGTGGGTGACCTGGATGAAACTTCAGTCTCCTGACTTTGTCCTGGCCCAGCCCTGGCTGTTGCGGCCGTTTGGGGAGTGAGCCAACAGATGAAGATCTCTATTTCTCCCTCTCTCTCTGTAACTCTGCCTTTCAAATACATTAATCTTTAAAAAAAAAAACAGTTCTTTAGTGTTCCACAGCACAGTGGGTGACTAAAGTACACAATATCCTATTATATATTTTCTGAGGAAATAGAAGAGAGGTGCTTGTAAGCTCCAAACATGGAAATGGAAATGCTAATTACCAGTTTACTCTTATACATGTGTTGAAATATTACATTGTATTCTACAAATTGTATAAGTATTACATCTTAAAAATTTTTTTTTAAAAAAAGGTATGGTCATTTTCCCAATTCTCCTAATGGTGCTCTCTCAGCTACCCGTATGTAAGATCCTGGCCAGGTCTTTTAGGTGCCAGTAAGTTGTACTTTTCAGTGTGATCCCTATGGGCATTGCACCCATAATCTATTTAGGGCTGTGAGGAGCCAGCTCATCAAGACCATACACACTCTCTAAAGAGGAAGCGACTTTTGTAAAAGGTAAGGGTGTAGTCCCAGCCTTGCAGCACTCAGCATCCCACACATTCATTGATTGAAGCTAAGAAAGAAAGAGATCCCAACCTTCAAATCAGGATGAGACAGAAAGACTCCAAGGTAAAGAAGAAAAACTACCTGAATTCTCCAAAGATCATACCTTTCTCTCCATGCCCTAGGACAATATTTGAGGTTTATTAGTTTGTCTGCTAACATTACTCATTTGAAACAAACTCCTGGGTGTGTGCCTTTCAGAGAACCATGGAAATCAACAAGGCTATACATAGAACAGCAATTTGCTCTGCAGCCAAGAGGTCCCCACAGATAGCAGAGATCCAGATCTTGCTGAAGAAAGGAAGCACTCTGCTTCCTTATTTTGCTAGCATCCCAGGCCTGCAAGTCAACACACACCCTCTATACAGTTAGCTGGCTATTCAAGTAAATATTGACAGACCCTACTGATTATGACAGGGACTAAGTTTGTACAATTATACAATTAGTAATTATGCAGCTCTTTCCTGAAATTTCAGTAATACATTTATTTAGCATTTTAATCTTATTGGTAAAGGCAATTTAGAAATGATACATTTAAGAGTGATCATATGTTTAAACTCATAATGAATTGGCAAAACTTTAATATCATTTATGCACAAATATTGTTTGAGAAACTACGCTTATGGCTATGGTTGAATTCAACTGAACAACATTTAAAAATGGATTTATGGGCATTTGTGCAATGCTAATGGCTTTTTCACATTTCCTTAATGATGTTATAATTACCTATGGAATACAGAAAGCCACTTCCCATCTTCCCAACACAAACATGTCACCTCCTGTTTCTCATTTCCTTACAGTGACACTCAGGACTTCTCTACCAGGTTTCCGGACACTTTTAGTAATTTTTTTTAATTCTGAGATTTCTTCTTTAGTTAAGGAGAATCTCATAAATACTAGTTAGACATCTTTTTGGAGATGGAAAACAAGCAAATAGATTCCTATGGAGTTCTGGGGTGAAACTAAGTTGAAAAGGGCTGCAGTGGGTACCCAAGCTTCCCCTCCTGCCAACTGTCTCCTTCCATCACGTCCTCCATGTCTCCTGCCAACCAGGGCCCAGCTGTCTCACTTACTCTGAGTCTCTTTCCTAACCCCTATATGGAAGTCTGCATGGAGAAAGCAAAGCTTACTTTTGAGGCGAGCCTTATGGGTGATTCACTTTTCAACCAGTGATGCTCAGGGCCATCACTAGCTCTTTGTTTTGAATTCCTAAGAATGTGACATTCCCGAAGCCAGGTTCTCAGAGGGCACTGCCTTAAAGTCTGTCCCTTGCCACAGTGCACTTGGTGGCCTGGTAGATGCTTGGTGCTGAGTGATGAGTCTTCTTCATATCTCTTATAAGAAGGCCCCATAGCTGGCTGTACCAACTTTTATGGGTATGTCAATTTCATAGCAAAAACAAAGATTTCTGGATATTATTTAGGATTTAGCAAAGCAAATCAATTTATTCTCGTTCTCACAATCTCCTGAACTATTATGCTTATGCCACATCCTACAAGATTCTCCTTCAAGGGTTAACCATGAGAGAACCCTTTCCTGGCTCCTGAGGTCACTTCAGGACTGGAACAGCAGGGGGTCTTTCACAGGCATCAACACTGTAGCACCATCACTCCTATCATCCGTGTGCACAGCCTTCCTCCCCCATGACTTATGAGCTCTTATGAGTCAGGTGTAAGTCCTCTGCACCGTTCTGTCTGCCTGCTTAGCAGGATTCTGTCCAACAACAGGGACACTCACACTGGATCCTGCCCCAAGCTTCAGGGTCGGAGCACTGGACGCCTACCAGTCAGCTGCACTCTCTCATCACAAAGATGCCTGCTGAGCATCACTACTGTGAAAATCCAAAATCCAAAATGTTCCAAGGCCCAAAACTTTTTCAGTGCTGCTGTAACTCCACAAGTAGAAAATCCCAAACTTCATCTTATGTGTTGGGTCACAGTCAAAACACAGACACACTGAGAGTATGGTCTAAAATCACCTTTGGGCTATGTGTATAAGAAGTGTGGGATACATAATGAATTTGGGGTTTGGATTTGGGTCCTGCCCATAAGATAGCTCATTCTGTGTATGCAAAATATCCTCAAATCCAAAAGAAACCCTGAAATCCATAAAACTCCTGGCCCCAACTGGTTTGAATAATGTGTACTCAAACCTGTCAGAATCACTGAGTTCCCCTTCCCCTCCCAGCAGTGCTCCCGTTCCTGTCCATAATCAACAAATCCCTAGTCACTGGGTTACTCAAGCCTTATACTGGGGCCACACTCAGCTCCTCCCTGACTAGAGCCCCCCAACCCATGTAGCATCCACCTTTTGGGGTTACCTAAGTCCTGCCATCTTCTTACCCTTCAAATTTATCAAGTGTTCATTATTTGCACTAACTCTGACACTACCTTAACTCAGCAATGGTAATTTGTTACTTGAATTAATACAACAGCTTTCAAATCAGTGTCCTTGTGCTCAGATCTACTTCTTTCCATCATTGTCTCCATGAGGAATCATCTCTTGCATATGCCTTGCCCACTGGGAAGAATCCACCAAGCTTGGTTTGGTTTCATGGACCCTTGTGTTCATCCTATCATGCATTCTCCCTACCACTGGAAGCAGTGCCTGATTTTCCATTGGGCGCCCCCTACACTCACTCTCCCTCCTTTTGCTTTGATCCCCACCTGCTCCTTTCCACCTCCTCCCACTAGGCAAGTTCGAGGACTGGGAGGCAAGGGAAAGCACAGCAATTGATTGAGTTTGGCCATCTGTCTCCAACAGTGCAGTGAAAAATCAGTCTTGGGACTGATTGGGATCTACTAGTCAGGAAGATCAGAGAAAGATTTGCTAGGTTTGAAAACCAGTGTGAACGGAGCCCGGGCTGCTGGTGGCCATGCACACACAGTGACTCTAGTGCTGCCAGAGATGGGCTAAGGAGCAGAGACTCAGACATAGATACTGATGGGCCAGAGGCCTTGGATCCAGCTTGCTCAAACCACTTCATCCCTAATCTTTTCGGTCACACCAGCCTTTTATGTTTGAATCAATTTGGGTTGATGTTTTCCAACTTGCAAACAAAAGAGACTTGACTAGCACCGATGTCCAGATAAGACCCTTGTCAAGCAGGCCTCTCACTATCTTCAGATACTCCACGCTTTTTCTTACCTCCCAACGGTTGTACTAAAGCACCTCATTTTCTGGAAATTTCCTTTCCTTTGCTTGGATAACTCCTACTCATTCTTTAAAAATCAGCTAAGATTTTGCCCACTCTGGAAAGCGTTCCTGAGTGCCCCCAAATTCCCTGATCATGATCCTCTTGTAGTGTTTTTTTACATCCTTAATCACCTGTTTGCTTTTGCAGGGCTCTCTGTAGAGTACCAGCTCCCCAGAGCTGGGGTCCTGTTTTTTCATTGTTCTGTCTCCAAAACCACACAACTGTACTTCCAGAAGTACATGGAAAATGGAATTAAAATACAAGTTTATTTTGGTGCAAACGTTTTTGAAATCTCTGTATAAGAGGTCTTCAAAAATTTCATGAAAAATTAGTATCATGAAAATATTCTGTGAGAATTTCAAAGTGTTTTGCACCAAGACAAACATCTTTTAATTCTTTCTATGAACTTTGTAAATACCCTCAAATGTTCATTCCCAAAAATGAAAGAAAAGTGAAAGCCTCAAAGAGGAGATAATTTAGCCTAACTTAGAATGTGATTTGTATTTTTAGGCAGACCACTCCCTTTTGCTGAATCCTAGAGAATTGACTGGGGTAAGGACAAGTTTGGAAGCGTGGAGACCAGCCACAGTCATTCAGGCAAGAAATGATGGCATGGCAACCACATGGGGAGACAGAGATAGACTCAAGATATATACAGGATGTGAACATCACATATCAGGAAATATGGGTTAAAGAGAAAAAAAAGTCTCAATAACTACAGGTTTCCTGAGACAGAGAAGTACACAAAGAGGAAGAGTTTGGGAGTTAGGCAAGTTAATTCTGTTCTTTTGTGCAGATGTATGTGAAAAGTTTAAAATTAAATATTCATGTCCTGTAATATGCAGCATTTTAGAATATGCTATTCAGTGGCTTTTATTATATGCACAGGATTTATCATTCTTAAATATTTTTTAAAAGTTATTAATATATTTGAAAGGCAAAGTGACAAGAAAGGGGGAGACCTTTCATCCACTGATTCACTCTACAAATGCCTGCAACAGCCAGGGCTGGGCCAACCTACAGCCAGGATCCAGGGACCCCATCTGGGTCTCCTGTGTGAGTGGCAGAGACCCCAGTACTTGGGCCATCATTTTTTGCCTCCCAGGTGCATTAGCAGGAAGCTGGATCAGAAGCATGAAATAACTGAGAATTGAAGCAGGCACTCTGATATGAGGTGCAGGTATCCCAAGCAGTGGCTTAACCTGCTGCACCACAACTCCCAACCCTATTCACAAGATTTCATAACCTTTCTGTAGTTCCAGAAGATTTTAATCAGTACTCAAAAAGGGGGGGGGCACTTTCCATTGCCCAATATTCCCAGCCTTTGACAATGGCTAATCTACTTTTTGTCTCCATAGACTTGCCTCGTGTGGACATTTCATGTAAATATAATATGTGGCCATTTATGTATGGGTACTTTCAGTTAGCATGATTTCAGTATCTGTCCATGTTATAGTATGTACCAGTACTTTGCACCTTTTTGTGGTCAAATAATATTCCATCCTATGGACATGCCACCATTTCTTCCCATTCATTGGTTGGACATTTGCATTGTTCCCACCTTTTAGCTATTATGAATAGTGTTTCCCTGAACACTGGTTGTGTAAATTTCTGTGTAGGAATATTTTTCAGTTCTCTTGAATGTATATCTAGGAGTGGAATTGCTGGGTTATATGATAACTTTATGTTTTTTAAGAGGTTTATTTATATGAGAGGCAGATTTACACGGAGACCTTCCATCCACTGTTTCACTCCCTAAATGTTTGCAACAGCCAAGGCTGAGCCAGGCCAAAGCCAAGAGCTTGAAACTCCATCCATGTCTCTCACATGGGTTACAAAGACTCGACACTTGGGCTGTCTTCTGCTGCTTTCCCAGGCACATTAACAGAGAGCTGGATTAGAAGTGGAGCAGCCAGGACTCAAACCAGGGCTCATATGGGATGCCAGCTTTGCAGAAAGCAGCTTACCCCCACTGTGCCACAGTGCTGGCCCCAAATTTATGCTTAACTTTTTGAGGAACCACTAGATTGTTTCCCAAAGTGGGGGTATCATTTCACATTCTTTCCAGGAATTTGTGACAGTTCCGATTTCTCATTATGTTGTTTTGACTATACACATCCTAGTGAGTGTGAACTGGTGTCTCATTGTGGTTTTGATTTATGTTGCTCTAATGACTAAGATGCTAAGCAAATTTCCAAGCGCTTTTTGACTATATGTGTATCTTCTTATGAAAAAATTTTCTTCATTTCATATGCCCTTTTGTTTTTGAATGGAGAACAATATTGTATTCAAAAACCATAACTCGATAGTACAAAATAACAGAAGATGACCATTGTAATTCAAAGGGGATAAAGGGTAACAGGAATTTGCTTTAAGTTTTTTTCTTAAGAATACTATATTATTAAATATTTTAAGTTTATTTTTAATTTCATTTTTTATTTTAATTTAATTAATTTTTAACAGATTCAATATGCTTTATACATACAAGTCTAAGAACACAATGATATTCTCTTCTTCCTCCCCTCCCTCCCATCCTCTTTCACACTTGATCTTAACCAAAAGGCCGAGAAGCAATCCTACCTTCTTTCCTTCTTCCTTTCTTTTTTTTTTAGTTTTTGAAATAACATATTTCAAATTTACATTATAATAAAAAGTTTTACTACTACTGAATAAGAAGTTTAACAAGTAAGAAGCAAAAAGGCTTTAGTTTAGTGGGAATATACATAATGGCTATAAATAGTAATTGAATGGAAAAAAGACTATTTCACTCATATACAGTTTTTTTGTCAACTAGTCATTCATAATTTCTTTCAATGAAATAGAATTAATAACAACATAACATCTAAATATTTACTGTGTGGTTATAAGATAATAATTAAATTCATTTAGACTTTAGACTTCAAGCCATTTCCTCTTAATAGTTTATGCTCAGGAATAATTTTGAGATTGCAATGCAACTTATATATTACATTTTTTGTACTCTAATAGTTATCACAGATAAGGGAAAACATATTATATTTGTATTTTTGGGACTGGCTTATTTCACTAGGTATAATGGTTTCCAGTTTCATCCATTTTATTGCAAAAGACAGGGATTCATTCTTGGTTATGGCTGAATAATATCCCATAGTGTGTGTGTGTATGTGTGTGTGTGTGTGCGTGTGTAATTTTCTTTATCCAGTCATTGGTTTGTGGACATCTGAATTGATTCCATAGCTTAGCTACCATGAATAAGCTGCAATAAGTACAGGGATACAAATAATTCTTTCATATGCTGATTTCACTTTATTTAGGTAAATTCCCATGAGGTGGAATGGCTGGGTCATATAGTAGATCTATTTTCAGTTTTCTGAGGAGTCTCCATACTGTCTTCCACAATGGCTGCACTAGTTTGCATTCCCACCAACAATGGATTAAGAATCCTTGTCAGCATTCATTGTTTGCTGATTTCTGTATGAGACCCATTCCAGCAGGGGTGAGGTGAAATCTCATTGTGGTTTTGATTTTCATTTCCCTGTCAGCTAGTGATCCTGAGCATTTTTTCATGTGCTGTTAGCCATTTGAATTTCATCTTTCAAGAAATACCTGTTCAAGTCCTTTGCCCATTTCTTAACTGGACTGTTTATTTTGTTGCTGTTGAGTTTCTTGAGCTCTTTATAGGTTCCAGATATTAATTCATTAATGATTCATGAATATAGGTTGTCTTGACAATTTCATTTAATAATGTCTCACAGTTTCTTCTGTACTTGTACTTTTGTTAAATTTACTCCTACATATCTTATTATTTTGATGCTATAATAAATGGAATAACTTTTTTTAGTTTTCTTTCAGAATTATTCATTGCTTTTGTGTAGATACACAGTTAATGTTTGAAAAAATTGATCTCATATCCTGCAATTTTGTTGAATTCAGTTATTAGCTGTGGTGGCTAATTTTTTTAAAATGTGTGGTACATTAGTTCTACCTTTGAAGTATTAAGCTTTTGGTTTCTGGTATGCCATTGAACACAAGGGTCTAGGTCTAAGGAGAGAGCCTGGATGGGTTTGTGGGTTTTTGGCACTCAGAAGAGCAGGTCATGACCCATGAGATGAGAACAGCGGGAAGAGAAGATGCCTGTGGACAGACCTTAGGAGACAGCTACAACGGGCAGAGAAAAAGGACTTTGAAAAGCAATACATGGGTTCTATTTATTTTTATTTATAACAATTAAGGTCAAAAATTAAAATTTCCCCTCCAGAAGTCTTTTATATTTCTCCTGACTCCAGCAAATTCAGGGGAAAAAAAAGCTCTTCTAAGAACTTCTGTCTCAACATTTCCTCTTTCAAATAATACAGGAATATATTTAGATAAATGTTGCCAAACATTTGAAAATGAACTCCATTTCCTCATAATACCATTTTTTATGGAGGGTCACTGTGAACATTTGAGGGCAAACTTAGGGACTGAGGTCTCCCAGCTATCTATCTTTTTATATCTATCTTTTTATAAAATCAGATTTCTGTTAAAGGGAATTGAAAACTGAAAATGCCATCCTACAATTGTTTTTGAAGCCAAAGTTTAAAAACAAAAAAACAATTATAGTCATGTAGACAAAGAAGAATTTGGAAGTCTGTCTTTCCATTTCCTCTTGATTTTTCTCATAGTTGACATTCCTTTGGCTTCCGCAGAGCAAGCTCTCTGTCTGCACATCTGCCCTGGGTTTTGCTGCTATAGATGTAGATGCTCCAAAGTCAACAGGTGTTGTGTGATGTCAGAAGTCTTTGTGTTTCCTTTGGATGCTTTCCTATGTGGGATAAAGATACATTTACCTGACATGGCTTATTCTTTCATAGGACCAGTTCGCCAGATTGTGCCTGTGACCCTCCTGCCCAGGGATTCTCCCCCAGAACCTGTCCACACAGTTCATCACATTTCTAGATCTGATTGCCAGGCAAGGATGCAATATGTGGTGTTTACACTGCATCAGGGTCTAGACAGAATCCAGCTAGAGAGTCATGATTCAAAACTTCGCGTTTTAGGAGTGTCTAGAAATTGTCTTTAAGAAGAAATAGGTATCATCATAAATAAAAGTGTCAATTGTTAAATCAACAACAGGAGTCACTGTGCACTTACTCCCCATGTAGGATCTCTGTCCTTAATGTGTTGTACTATACGAATTAACAATAAAACTACTACTCAAACAGTACTCTATACTTTGCGTGTCTGTGTGGGTGCAAACTGTTGAAATCTTTACTTAGTATATACTAAGTTGATCTTCTGTATATAAAGATAATTGAAAATGAAAAAATAAATGCACGGACAGCAAAAAAATAAAAAAATAAGAAATAGGTATAGCATATGGTGGCTCTTCTTCCTGGATTTCTTGCTAAATGTTTGGTCACATGATGCACTCAGAATGTTCAGCTTGAATGTATGTTCCTACTTTAAACACATAAAACAAAGCATGATATTTAGATAGCTTATTTTAGAAAGGAATATCTTTTTACCATACTTTATTTCTACCGTAAGTTAGTCATATTGAAAGAATAAAATCCTAGCTCCATCAGAAAAGTAAATGATTAGAATATTTGATTACATCAATAAGAGCTGCATGTTCACTAAAATTATTTCATGGGCTTTACTATTAATTAATTAATTAAAAGATTTATTTATTTATTTGAAAATCAGAGTTACACAGAGAGAGAAGGAGAGGCAGAGAGAGAGAGAGAGGTCTTCCATGCACTGGTTTACTCCCTAGATGGCTGCAACGGCCAGAGCTGCACCCATGTGAAGCCAGGAGTCAGGAGCTTCTTCCAGGTCTCCCAGGTGGATGAGAGGCCCAAGGACTTGGGCCATCTTGTACTGCTTTCCCAGGCCATAGCAGAGAGTTGGATTGGAAGAGGAGCAACCAGGTTTCGAATCGGCGCCCATATGGGATGCCGGCACTTCAGGTGGAGGCTTTACCCACTACACCACAGCCCTTATTAATTTATTTTTTTGAAACATGTCTGAAGGGGCAGACATTTGGCCCAGCAGTTAAGACACGGCTTAAGACACTGGCTTCCCATATCAGAGTGCCTGTATTGGAAGCCCATCTCTTCTTTCTATTCTGGCTTCCTGCTACTGAGCACCCTGGGAGGCAGCAGATGGTGGCTCTAGTGTTTAGGTCCCTGCCACCCATGTAGGAGACCTGGAATGAGTTCTTGGTTCCTGGCTCTGGCCTGACCAGACCTAGCTCTTGTGGGCATTTGGAGAGTGAATCAACAAATGGAAGATCTCTTCCTTGTTTCTGTCTCCCTTTCAAATAAAATGAAAATAAATAAATAATTTTTAAAAGATTTATTTATTTATTTGAAAGAGCTACAGAGGGAGATAGAGAGACAGAGAGAGATCTTCCATCTGCTGGTTCACTCCCCAAATGGCCACAACAACCAGGGCTGGGGCAGGCCGAAGCCAGGAGCCAAGAGCTTCTTCCAGGTCTCCTACGTGGGTACAGGGGCCCAAGCACCTGGGCCGTCATCCGCTTTCCTTCCCAGGCCACCAGTAAGGAGCTGGACTGGAATTGGAGTAGATTTGAACCCTGACTTGAAGATCATATGGGATGCTGGCAGCTCCTGTGCTACAATGCCAGCCCCTAATTAGTTTTTTCTAAATGTGATGGGATTGAATTTTTGATGCATAATGTTTTATCGCCCTAAATTATTAATTTAAATTGTAGATTACATAGAGCACCTAAAAGGAAATCTGTAGAAGTGAAATTGACACTTTGAGAAGCAATGACTTGAACAGCCCTTGTCTTGACTGTTGAGGAAGAGGTTGGTGTTTTTTTTTTTTTTTTTTTTTTTTCTGAATGAGGAATGGGACTGGGAATGGGAGAAGGAGTAGGAGGTGGGGTGGGAGGGCGGGCATGAGGGAAGAATCACTATATTCCTAAAGTTGTACTTAGGAAATTTGTACTCATTAAATAAACAGTTTCTTTGGTGAAAAAAATGTATAGGTTATATTAATTTCTTCCTTGAAGTCATTAAGGAAGATATTTTCAAAGTACCGAAAGATTTTTGGTGTATTGTTAAAAGCGAAAGCTGATTTTTGGGAAATGTAAGAATTCTTTTTTCTCATACTCTAAGCACTGATCTCTCTTGCTCATTCAGAATCTTAATTTTCTCTTTTGACATCAGGAATTCCTTTCTTGAATCCCTTAATGACAGCCTTACACTAGTAAAATAAATATCAAAATCAGAATGTATTAATTTCACAGTAGCTAGGAGCTCTACTGAGAGAATAAAGAGAAATTGTCCCCTTTCCCTGGACATTTGAACCGCACTCAAGCAAGGCCATACATATGAGTTATGGGAAATAAAATCTGGCAAGGTAGAACATTAGTGTGTTTATAGTGTGCACAGATCACAAGGAAGGGCATTTGTGGGGGGAAGAGGTGACAACATTTACAGTTACTGGGGGGTGGGGGAGGAGAATATACTATTGAGATGTTCAGATGACCTTTTCTGAGAGAGTTGTTGCAGTTTGGTACATATTTCTGCACAAGCCCAGCTATAAGTCCGAATTTCTGATTTAACTTTTGATCACAGTTCTTGTTCATCACTGTCCCTATCTGGGCTGCTGCAGGACAAATCAGCAGAGATAACAAGTGGTCCGGCACTCCTTGCTGGAGTCCTCATTCATATCTTGGACCCAGCTTTCTCAAATCACAGAACTACCCCACCCCACCCTTGCCCTTGACTTTCCAGGTTTCCCCACTCCCCACTCAGCTGCCCTCGCTCCCAAGGGTGGGATGGGTGAGATCCAGCCCTGGCCCTTTCCTCATCTAACACAACTCTCTCTACTGTGGAACAGGCCAGCCCCTCTGATAGGCAGACCCCTCCCTAAAGAGCATCAAGACCACCTGCCTCTGTCCACTGGTCCTCCTCCTTTTCCCTCCCTGTTCCTGGCATCTACCATATTCCTGGCACTTTGAGTGGGGTCCTGTGCCCTGTTGCCTGTCAGTCTTCCATGTACAGTGGCTCCCAGTATGACAGTTTGTACATCCTGGACCCTGAGACAGTCCCCAACTTCACGTTGTTCAGAAAAAGCCTCCCTTAGCTGGTATCTTATCAATGAGAACTCTGAATAGTGCACTTTGGCTTGGTTGGGTGGGGGATTATCTCTGATAGCTTATGTTAGAGAAAGTAGAACACATAGTGGTAGAGAAACCTCAGATTCCACAGCCACTGCCAGTCGAGAGACTTCTCATTTTTGTTCTTTATTTTTATTTATTTGAAAGGCAGGGAGACAGATCTTCCATCACTGGTTCACTCCAGGCCCAAAGCCAGGAGCCAGGTCTCCCAAATGGGAAGCAGGAATGCAAGCATTTGAGCCACCTTCTATTGCCTCCCAGGGTGTGCATTAGCAAGAAGCTGGAATCAGAAGCAGAGCCAGGACTCAACCCCAGGCACTCCAACATGGGGGGACATAGTGGGCATCCCAAGATTTGTTTTTAATGTGCTTAAGATTTATTTATTTGAAAAACAGAGCAACAGAAAGAGAGAAAGAAAGAAAGAGAGGAAGGGAGGGAGGGAGGAAGGGAAAGAGAGGACTTCCATGTGCATAACAGCCAAGTGTGGGCCAGGCCAAAGCCAGGAGCCAGGAACTCCATCGAGGCCTCCCACATGGGTGGCAGGGGCTTAAGCACTTAGACCATCATCCACTGCCTCCAATGGACGTAAGCAGGGAGCTGGACAAGAAACAGAGAAGTCGGGACTCAAACTGGTGCTCTGATGTCACAAGCAGTGTCATGCCACAAAGCAGTCCCCCAAGTGAGGCCTTAACCACTCCACCAAACACCTGTTCCCATGTAGGGCTTCTGCAATGATAAAAACCAAAGCCCTCACCACTGGGAATAGTACAAGTGTGACAAGGTTGCTAGTGTTCTTCCACTGTAGCACAACTGCCTACTAGCAACCCTCTCCAGCATACAACCACCTCACACCCCCATTCTGTGTTTTAAATTCACAGACACAGCCCAGGAAGCATATTCGAGCCATCACTTCTCCTTTAGTCCTCCAGGGAGAGGACTGAAGCCAGAGTCCCACTCCTCTGCCCATGCTACCTACAAAGTCAGGCAAGGGGAGAAGGCAGCTCTGGGCTTGTCCGTCCAGCCTGGCAGGCAACGGGACAGCTGCAGAGGGAGGAGGCAATAGCTGTCCTTGGAGAACAATTCTGCTTTCTGTGGCCACCTTTTGTTCTTCCAAACTCTTTTTTATCCACCAGACCTATCAAGTTTGACACCCTATAAATCTTGACTTGCATTGTCTTTTTTAAAAAAAAGAGGATGGGGATGACGCTGTGGTGCAGCGGGTTAAAGCCCTGGCCTGAAGTACCAGCGTCTTATATGGGCGCCGGTTCAAGTCCTGGCTGCTCCTCTTCTGATCCAGCTCTCTGCTATGGCCTGGGAAAGCAGTAGAAGATGGCCCAAGTCCTTGGGCCCCTACACCCGCGTGGGAGACCCAGAAGAAGCTCCTGGCGCCTGGCTTCGGATCAGCACAGCTCCAGCCTTTGCGGCCATTTGGAAAGTGAACCAGGGATAGAAGACCTTTCTCTCTGTCTCTCCCTCTCTCTCTCTGTAACTCTGCCTCTCAAATAAATCAAATGAAAATCTTAAAAAAAAAAAAAAAAAGGAAAAGAAATAAGGGAAGGCTAGGGACCAGTGCTGTGGCACAGCAGGTATGGCTTGCCATCACCGGAGACATCAGCATTCAGTACTCCACTTGTGACGCAGATTCCTGCTAATGTGCCTCGAAAAGCAGCAGCGGCAGATGGCTCAGGTCCTTGGGCCCCTCCGTACACATGGGAGACTCAGAAGGAGTTCCTGACTCCTGGATTCTGCCTGGCCCAGCCCTGGCTATTATGGCCATTTGGAGAGTAAACCAGCCGATGAAAGATATTCTTCTCTCTCTCTCTCTCTCTCTCTCTCTTTTCTTTTCTCTCTCTCTCTCTGTAATTCTGCCCTTCAAATAAATAAAATAAATATTAAAAAACAAAAAGGAAAGGCTGCAGAGTGTCTGCCAAGGAACTGATGGACTGAATTTCCTTACTGAGAAATTTTATCAACTCAAATATGCGGCTGAACTCCTGACACAATCTGCATGTTTTCAAAATTTGCATGCTATTTCTTTTGCTGTGCCGTATTTTCTGTTTTAATTAATAGGAGCAGGTATAGGTGTCTTTTTTTAGGTGATTTTAGCTCAATGAAATAACCGAATCATTTTGCAAATGAGGGATTTAGTTACCATCACCTTAAAACAAATCTGAAATATAGCCCCAAGTGTTGCAAGCATTGGTGAAGCTATCAGCTTTTGGGGTGGTGTGGATTGAATGAAGAAAGTGAGTAAGGATGGAATGTGGAAATATGTCCTTGGTGAGCTTCTCTGTGAACTTTAACCAGGGCCTGCAGGAGTCTTCCTCCCTGGGAGTGGCTGCGAGGGGAGTTACTCATTCTCCCGGTTGCAGTATGCACCTTTGTGATCTGCATTCCTTCCAGAGGGTATCTCAGGATACAACTGAAAGTTGTGAAGCCTGATTCTGTGTACTGACATGTCTGGTGTGTAATTTGCCAAGTAGTAGCAATACTGGGGTCAGTGCATGCATGCATGCATGGGAAGTACTGATATTGGGGAGTGTCCCAGGATCTTACTTTGTTCCCTCGTATTTTGTGTATCCCATCACGTGAATCTCACCTCATCAAGATATGGGCACTGTTGTTCCTTGCTTTGAAGATAACAGGCTCAGAGTGATTTGCACAATGCACAAATAAGCAGCAGCATGACCTAGAGTCTGTGTTGATTTTTTTTTAACCAACAGGAAAAACAAAAACTAGAAAATTTTGTGGAGAATCCATAGATCCCCGAGGACACATTTGAGGTTTCCTAAGGTCCTTAGGTTTCCTAAGGCTGGATTGGAAGTGGAGCAGCCGATACTCGAACTGGCACCCATATGGGATGCCAGATCGCAGGAGGCAGCTTTACCATTTAACATTTTTAAATAAACTGCTAAGTGTATTTGGTTGAAACTGAGCTCATTTGAAATTTTAAATGTCTAGCTTTGCTTTTATAAAGCTGGAGGGGAAAAAAATTTGTGCAGAAATTTCAATTATTACATCATCTGGATCTGTGATGATGGCTCAAGTACTTAAGTCCCTGCCACCCATGTGGGAAAATTGAATGGGGGTTCTTGGCTCCCAGCTTTGGCATGATCCAGCCTTGGTTATTTCATGCATCTGGAGAGTAAATAAGCAGACAAAAGATCTTTCTCTCTATGTCTCCCCACTCTCTGTCACTCTGCCTTTCAAATAAATTAATATACGAATTTTTAAAAACCCACCATGCTGGGGCCAGCACTATGGCATAGCAGGTGAGGCCACCATCTGCAGTGCTGGCATCCCACATGGGCACCAGTTTGAGTCCCGGCTTCTCCACTTCTGATTCAGCTCTCTGCTATGGCCTGGGAAAGCCCTGGAGGATGGCCCAAGTCCTTGGGCCCCTGCACCCATGTGGGAGACCCAGAAGAAGTTCCTGGCTCTTGGCTTAAGATCAGCACAGCTCCGGCCATTGTGGCCATCTGGTGAGTGAACCAGCGGATAGAAGACCTCTCTCTCTCTCTCTCTCTCTCTCTCTCTCTCTTCCTCTCTCTGTGTAACTCCAACTTTCAAATAAATAAATAAATCTTTAAAAAAAACCACTATACTGAATATGTGATTTTGTAATATGTAAGTTTTTAGTGAAGAAAATCACCTAAAATTATCTTAGTTTTTCAATTTTACTGTAACAACAATCAATAGTGTATAAGTAGATAAATATAATTATATATTCATAATGAAGATTGACAACTGTTGTAATATCACAAGAAATACATGCAAATGGTTGAATTCTATCCTGTTGGCTATTTGTGCTTGTAACAATCTACCAAGAGTCAGTTGTAGATCTTGCTCTGCTGTAATTTTGATTTTTTTCTCTCAAAAATTAAGGAATTAAAAAAAAAACTTACAGTTTCCCCAGGTACCTCCTGATGGATCCAAGAAAATCTGGTTGCATCCCGGACCTCAGGGGCCACCTGAGTAGTAGTAAGAAGACCTCTTCTTACTGGACATTGGGACAACTCAGATTTGCAAACACCTCCACATCAATGTCCATTTAATTGACAGCTACCTTCACTTATCACCAGTCTGAATGTCACTGAATTGCAGTGAGGAAGAGAGTCCATTTTCTCCCAATTATTATGGCTCTTCTGTAAGGGTTGCTTCTGTTTTCTAGTGGGAGACTGTATTTCTATGTAGTATGAGCAGTGCAAAAATGAATGGAATCCTGACTAACTGTCTAGCACCACCTATTGACAGCCAAGTATATGCTGAGTCTCTGATAGATATCAACACCCAAGAGGAAGCAGGAGTGATTTTCATGATTTGTTTTCTCCCAAGGTATATGTCCATCTGCATGCTGTATTATGATGATTATATTTAAATATTAGAAATAACAAGAAGAGTTAAATTCTTCTACCTTACAGTTTGCGTCATTTACTTTCACAGTACCATATGCAGTGACAGTCTACATAACGATAGTAAAGAGAGAAAGAAAAGATACAAGGAAGGAACAACTCCATGACATCTTCGTTTTTTTTTAATACTTTTCTTGACATACATATTGTTATGCACTACATAAAATATCCTGTATATACTCTATATCTTTTGCAACAGCTTTTGAATTTTTTTGCTTGAAATTTAAGTTTGAGATGATAAGGTTACTCAAACTTAATTGCTTACTTATGCTAAGAATGAATGGACTATAAGCGGTACTTAGCTGGATTTCCACATACAAAATAATAATGTTGGATTCTACCTCACATAAACAACACTAACTTGAAACGTACCAAACACCTGTGTAAAAGGTGGTATGTCTATATAATGGATATACCTTCCCTTACCAGGGAAGGGAATTCTGACCTGTGCTACAGCATGCATCAACTTTGCCAGCATTCTGCAAGGTGAAATTAACCAGTCACAAAAGGACAAATACTGTGTGGTTCCACTTATATGAAGTGCTCAAATTCAGAAAGACAGGAAGTACACTGCTGGTTGCCAGGCGGGCTGGCAGGAGGAATTGGGAGTTGTTCAAAGGATACAGAGCTTCAGCTGGGGAAGATGGAACAACTATGGAGATGGATGGTGGTGATGACTGCACAACAGTGGTAATATAATTAACACTATTAAACTATACAGTTAAGATACATATATAGTTAATCTTGTGTCCATTTTAACACGTTTAAAACATAAGCAACATTTTTGAAACATGAATCAAACACCTAAATGTAAAAGCCAAAATTATAAAATTCATAGCAGGAAACATAGGCACAAATCCTAATGATATTGATTAGTCAGTAGTTTTCTTAGCTACCAAAAGCACAAGCAACCAAAAAATATAGACAAAATATACTTTATCAAAATTAATAACAGTGCTTCCAAGGGCATCATTAAAACAGTGAAAAAAAAAAACAGGAAGAAAACACTTGCAAATCATATCTCATAAGGGACTTGTACCTAGAATACAAAAAAATTCTTACAACTCAGTAATAAACAGATAACCCAATTTAAAATGGACAAAGAGTCTAAATACACATTTCTCCAAAGAAGACATACAAACAGGCAATGTACATGTGAAAATTTTTTCAGTATTATTAATCAAATCAAACCCACAATGAGATACAAATTCAAACTCAATTTGATGGCCAAAATCAAAAAATATAAGGGGCCGGCACTGTGGCATAGCAGGTAAAGCTGCCGCCTGCAGTGCTGGCATCTCATATGGGCACCGGTTCGAGTCCTGGTTGCTCCTCTTCTAGTCCAGCTCTTTGCTATGGCCTGGGAAGACAGTAGAAGATGGTCCAAGTCCTTGGGCCCCTGCACGGCTGTGGGAGACCCAGAAGAAGCTCCGGGCTCCTGGCTTTGGATCGGGGCAGCTTTGGCCGTTGCGGCCATCTGGGGAGTGAACCAGTGGATGGAAGACCTTTCTTTCTCTCTCCCTCTCTCTACCTCTCTGTAACTCTGCCTTCAAATAAATAAATAAATCTTTAATATATATATATATAGAGAGAGAGAGAGAAAGAGAGAGAGAGAACAGTAAGTACTGGTGAAGATATGGAAAAACTGGAACCCTCATGCACCATAGGTAGAGTTTTAAAAATACTATGGCCATTTTGGAAAACAGTCTCAGTTTCTCGAATGATTAAGAATACATATAATTACCTCTATGGCCCAGCAATTCTACCCAAGAGAACTGCAAATCTAATTCTTCACAAGTGTTCATGGCAGCATTATTAATAATAGCCAAGAAGTAGAAACAACCCAAATGTTACCAGCTGATTAATGGATAAATAAAATATGGCATAACCACACAAGAGAGTACCATTCAGCCATAGAAAGAAAAGAAGTACTGACACTTCTGTACCGACACACATGGATGAGCCTTGAAAACATTCTAAGAGAAGCAAGTCACAAAAGACCACATATAGGATGATTCCAAAACTACAGAGGCAGAAAACAAGTTAGTGCTTTCTCAGGGTCAGGTCTGGGGGGAAATGAGTCACTGTTTCTTTTGGGGACGATGAAAACATTTAAAAATTTATAGTGGTGATGGTTGTCTTTATCTGTGACTGTACCATTGACTTATACACTTAAGAGAACAAACAGTGTGATATCAGAATTTTTTTTATTTGACAGGTAGAGTTATAGACAGTGAGAAAGAGAGACAGAGAGAAAGGTCTTCCTTCTGTTGGTTCACTCCCCAAATGGCCGCTACAGCTGGCGCTGTGCAGATCCAAAGCCAGGAGCCAGGTGCTTCTTCCTGGTCTCCCATGTGGGTGCAGGAGCCCAAGCACTTGGGCCATCCTCCTCTGCCTTCCCAGGCCACAGCAGAGAGCTGGACTGGAAGAGGAGCAACCAGGACTAGAACCTGGCACCCATATGGGATGCCGGCTCCACAGGCGGAGGATTAACCAAGTGAGCCACGGCACCGGCCCATGATATGAGAATTAAACCTCAAAAAAGAGTTATTCTGAAAAAAGATAGAATGGGTCAACATTAGATTTACTATTACTTATTTGATTTAAAAATAGTTTCAGACTGGATAAGACTAGAAAGAGAAATGCTAAACACTCTCAGTGGTACTAAGGCATATAATTGCTAGTGTTTAGATTTAATGAATGTTAAGAATTATTATAGTGCTTTATAATTTGAAGATTTATTTTCTTGTAATAAATAATATCCACTAAAATTAAAGATTTAGAAATCATTCTTTATGTATACGTGATCTATACTCTTTCTTTTCAGAAAACAAGAACCAGAGATTTTGACCTAGAAACTGTCCCCCCACTATGACCATTGCTCTCTTTCCTGGGATTACCTCTTAAGTATGTTAATTTCCTTACTAGAAAAGCCCTCATTTTCATTCAGAATGTTAAAGATATTCCTAGGTCAAGTCATTTGTAACACACTGACTTTCTGCATTAGAAGCCCATGGGCTAGGTTTCACTAAACTTGGTGGTAGACATCATCTGGGTGAGAATTCCTGGGGTGCCAGGAAAAATGCAAATTAACTCAACTAACCTTGATCTACCATATCCTGGGGGTAATTTTTATGCATGCAAGAATGAGAAAGGTTTAAAAATATCCTCCTGGGGCCAGCACCTTGACTCTATGGGTTAAAGTCATGGCCTGCAGTGCTGCCATCCCTATGAGCACAGGTTCGAGTCCCAGCTGCTCCACTTCCAATCCAGCTCTCTGCTAACGTGCCTGGGAAAGCAGTGGAGAATGGCCCAATGCCCTGGGCCCCTCCACCCACTTTGGAGACCCAGATGAAGCTATTGGCTCTTGGTTTCAGGCTGGCCCAGCCCCAGTCTTTGGGCCATTTGGAGAGTGAACCAACAGATGTAAGATTTCTCTCTTTCTCCCTTCTATCCCTCTCTCTGTCTCCCCTTCTCTCTCTTTATAACTCTGCCTTTCAAATAAATACATTAAAAAAAAAAAAATCCTCAGAGTCTGGCACTGTGGTGCAGCTGGTTAAAGCCCTGGCCTGAAGCGCTGGCATCCCTTATGGACGCCGGTTCTAGTCTCGCCTGCTCCTCTTCCGATCCAGCTCTCTGCCATGGCCTGGGAAAGCAGTGGAAGATGGGCCCCTGCATCCATGTGGGAGACCCAGAAGAGACTCCTGGCTCCTGGCTCCTGGCTCCTGGCTTCAGACCGGTGCAGCTCTCGCCAGCTCCGGCCATTGCGGTCATCTGGGGAGTGAACCAGTGGATGGAAGACCTCTCTCTATCTCTACCTCTTTCTGTAACTGTGTCTTTCAAATAAATAAAATAAATCTTTAAAAAAAAAAATCCTCTTTCCCCGTTTCATCAAAGAGGTGGGAGTTTGGGTGTCTCACTGCCTTATACAGAATGCCAGCCTAGAATGTGACAAGTAGAAGGCGCTAAACAGTCACCTGTTACAACCTCTTCAGTTAATGGTGAAAGAAAAAAAAGTGGTTGCCAAAGCTATGCAGAGAGGTAGTGGCACAAGATGGAGCTCAGGTGTTTTGACCCAGAGCAATTTCCACAGCTTAGTTAGGACGGAATTAAGTTGATTAGAAACCATTAAAATATGAAGGTACCACGATAAGTTCATGGAAAACAGAATTTAAAAATAAGTTTATTTTTTATGCAAAATGTTTTTGAAATCCATGCATACTTTTTTCATAATAGACATATTGCACAAACCTTTTGAAGACCTCTTGTATGCATGGATCTAAGAATGGAACCTCCAGTTTTAGTACTAAATAGCAACAGGGTCATCAAGAGAAAAGAAGGGTGAGCTAGCATGAGAAATGGCTATTATATAGATACTATTTTTTTTCTCTGTCATAGCTCTTCTTTATTTACCTACACAAGTTTAGTATTTAGTCTCTAGAAAGCATTTCATCTTGTCCTTTTAAATATTATGCATATATGTTGACTTGTTTCTTGTTGACACTTGTGTCTCCTTATTAATACTGAGGATTTTATAAATGTTGTTATTCCTCAACAAAACTATTTTACAAGATAGTCACTTGCATTCATTCATTTCCCCTTTCCCTCCTTCTCTCTCTCACACACCTTTTCTCCTTTTTCTGATCCTGGAAATTGGCCAGCAGGATTGTTTATGGTTCTTAGTTCACATCACACCTTAATAATAAACAGAAGCAGTTTTCCTTTGTTTTCAATTTTAAACAGTACGGTAGTTAAAAATTGGCTCCCATCAGAAAACCCTTTCTCCAAGTCTAATGTGCTATGCGGTGTATATACATGATTAACCAGTACAATACGTACAGCAAAGAAGCCAGGTGAGAGATTTATTGATTCTGGCTGAAACAAATTGAAAAGTAGCCTTGAACACTTTGTGAAGTTCATAATGAGTTCCACAAATCAACTTTGGAGCCAGTTTAGCATGTCCACTTAGTTCAGGCAAAGAGTCTGTGTTTGATCAACTTAATAAAGTAATTCCAGTGTAAAAAGTAGGTCAAAATGCTACATTCTAAGATTCAAAGCCCTTTTTTTCATGGAGAGAAATGGCATTTATTTCAAATAAAATCAATGATCAGATATTTGGAAAATATGATTTTTCTTAGATATCTTAGGAGGAACTTTCTATTAATTAACACTTTGGGATAGATTTGTGGGATGAAAGAATGTCCCCAAGTTCAGAACTAATTCTAACTAAAGCTCAGTGACTAGCTCTTCTAGAAAATTATCTTGCCTTTAATGAATCAAAATTCAAATTTGGACTGAAAATACAACAGAAGTATTTAGCATAGTTAATATTATAAAACAGCTATTAATTCCACTGATACCACTCTACCTGAGTTAGTAGGCATTCTGACATTATTGAGGCTATGTCTTCTGAAATTAAGTGAAAGATTTTTAAAAAATCTGAATAATGAAAGCAGAACAGAGAACAGTAATTATTAAACCTTCTTCCGCCAATTTACTTTGTAAAATCAAATGGAGAGAGTATGTGTGTATAAGCACATATGAAAACTTATAATAGCAGACATACAGTTTCAGACTCAACTGTTTCACTGTTTTTTTCTTTGTTTTGGGACCATAAATGGAATCTGCCTTTCTTTAGGTCTTAAATTTTACTCATAATGCTTTTCTGTTCATATTAGGAATTATCTGACTCTATAGAACTAGAGAATTCCATTTTAGAGAAGTAGGTTAAAGCAGGTAAAAGTAAACCTCCCAGTTGACTGTCAGGAAATCTGATTCTTTATAAAGCCATAATTCCAATTTTCTTCCTCTGGCCCCAATTTTTAAAAAAATCACTAAGTTTTCCAAAGTGTAAGGTAACTAAAATAAACAAAAGTGTATAAAAGTTCTTTATTTTAACTACAATATACTACTTATGTTTATCAAAAATATCTACATATTTAAAAACTGAATACTAAGATATTGGCTTATTATTTAGAAGAACTCTTGTTTTCTTTTCTAACAAATTTTTCCAAGTAGAAAATCATCATAATCAATTTCAGGAAACTATTTCCCTGTGAGGCAGGTAGAACCAGAAGAAGGTGTTTAAGCAGCAGCTGTTAAAATCATTTGCTCACTCGCACATGGTAGAATGATGCTGACACCCCCACACTGAATGCTATGATTCTCAGTAAAATGGCTGTGTTCTTGCACCCAGAAGAACTCTCTAGTGATTGCCACATGTCACACACACTGACGCTTAAATGAAAGGAGTCTGCTTCTTGCAGAGCCCAATGCACAGAGAAGTATCGATTTTTTTGTCATGAATCCTGGGCACCTGAAGACAGCACATTCACAGAGAACTTGGTCATGAGCCTTTTAAATCTGTTTGTAAATGTATTTCATTTCTTATGTGAAAAGATGGAATATTGAACATGTCTCCCTACACAAATATTTTTCAGGTTCATCTAATTCCTACTCCTGTTTAGTAGCACCAAACATTAGGCTAAATTGCTTGGGAGTGTTTTATTAAGTCCCCAGATAAGCAAAGGACAGCATGCTTGATAAAAATACATTAAACTGTACATTTAGAGAAACAAAAAAGAATTGTGTGTTTAGTAGATTTTTCTTCCATCTTTGCAATTAACCTGAGTGTCATTTTAACTTGATTAACTTAAGGTAAACTTTTCTTTCATCAGAATTCCTGCACAAATCTTAACTGCCATTTAATCTTACTAAGATTGAGAAAGACAGGGTGAAAATTGATTTTGCCTATTTTAGGCAGAAAGATGAGAAGAGAGGAATCACCTCATTTACAGATGCTAAAATAGGTTTTACAATGCCGTAGACAAAAGCTCTTTCAGTTGTATCTAGAATTCAGAATTGGAAATAAACATAAAATAGAAGATACCTGTCAAAATCAAATTGGTAAGGTTCTAATATTATCCTGTAATTAATCACAAATGAATTAGTTTATGCATGAAAACATTTTTCAATTAACTACCCTGGGAGAGAAGATCACCCATTTACTGCTGGCTGGCAGTATGCTGGGGGCAGGGAGGAATAACATCCTGAATGGTGTGATCTAAAGGGCTTGCACCTTTCAGCAGGTTTTCAGTTTCAAACAAGATCTTTAACATCTTTGTCTTTTCCAGATTGGCTCTGATTTCTAATTTTTAAAATAACTGTGCCACTGAAATATAATTTCCATACCATACAATTCACTCCTTTAAAGTATCAAGGCACATTAAATGTATTTAGTATTTCAGAGTTGTGCAATCATCACTATAATTCAGTTTATTACACTTTGATCATATCAAAAAAGAAATCTTATACATGTTAGCTGTCATCTCCCAACTGTTTTACATCTTCCAACCTAAGCAACCCATAATCTGTTTTCTGCCCATGGGTTTGTCTATTCTGGACTTTTCAAATAAATGGAATCATAAGATCTGTGGTCCTGTGTGACAGACTTCTTTCACTTGGCATAATGGTTTCAAGGTTTAAAATTTAATTAAAAAAATTCTTTTCTGGGGTGAGAATTTGGCCTGTCAGTTCAGAAACAGGTGAGGATGTCTGTGTTCCATGTTGGAATGCCTAGTATTAGTTCCTAGCTCCTGCTCTTGACTCCAGCTTCTTGTTCATTAAGACCCTGGGAGGCAGCAGAAGATGGCTCAAGTAATTGGGTTTTTGCTACTTCGTGGGAAACCTGGATTAAGCTCCCAGTCCCCAACTTTGGCCCAGCCCAGCCTGGGTATTCTAGTAGATAGGAGATATCCCTCCCCTCTGCCTCTCAAATAATTTTTTAGGAAAAGTAATCTCTTAAAGTGGCATGAAAAGGAACATAAACAACTGTAATATATTGTGACCTGAACACTGTCAGCAAAATTGGGACAAATCATTATGAAAGATATAAATAATGAATTCTTTCTCAGAGGAAGACCCTATTGGAATCACAAAAGAGGATCTACTCCAAGAAAGCTTTGAGTCATACTTTGCTTCCCCTTTGGGGAAAGGCATCAAAGGCAGCCCAGGCAATATCTGTTTAATGGAGAAAGTAGTAAGAGGAAGTTGAGATCCTTTCCTCATTAGTTTTATTTTATAAATAATCAGTGGGACAAGATTCTAAAGTGGCTTTTGTGTCAGTTTCTCAGGAATACTTAAGACACCCTAAACTTAAACTTGGCATATGTTATAGTTTTCATCAATTCTATGGAATATCATTCATGGTTTATTAGTTTTAACCTATTAAAGCAACATCTCCAAGCCTCCACTGGAGATAAGAACAAGGAAGCTTGTAACACAGATTCCCAACGCCCTCTTCAGTACTACTTTGGGGGGCAGGGAAGATTTTGGAAAATGACTCATGTCCCGTAGGCATTTCTAAGCAAAATTTAAGACACTCTGGGTGACCATATGTTATTGACGTTTAGTCTAGGGACACAGAAAATATCATTGCAAAAATATTTAAGTAGTAGCAAGTTGCATGCACTAAGTCTTCAAACAGCCAGGGTGCTTGTTGTGACCTCAGTGAACAGGAATTCTTTAACCATTGGAGAAATAACACAGTGGCCAACAAGAAGATGGGCACCAGGATCCATGCAGGTGTGAAACTATGCGGACATGGAGACAGAATTAACCATGGAACGAAGCTATGAAGTGCTCCCTTGTTTGTGACTCTGGGTGAGTCATGTCATCTCTCTGAACTTCACTTCCTCCTGTGGAAAAAAAATGGAAGCAGCAGTATCTAACTGGAAGAGTTATTATTTTGAAGAATAAAGTAAAGTATGTATATAAAAATACTCTGCCAAGTATGGTATAAATATTATTACCTTTTTGCAAAACAGTAACCTTTACACATCCTTTAAAAAGCAATACCAACTACTGTAGCAGCTTTTGTTTTTTACAAAGGAACATACCATTTTAAATATATTTTACAAGCCTATTTTATCTAAAAATAAATCTATGAAAGAAACCACTTTTATCTTTTGAATATTTCTCCATCCTATGGTAATTTTGATAGAGTCACAAATTTACCTCTCTCTCTTGCAGAAAGTTGTTATTGTAAAAACCTTGTAGATGTTTGTGGATGCCTGGCTTAGAGCAAACATACACACAAAAAAGCTAAATAAGTAATCCAAAGATCTTTGAATAAGATAATTAGAATTCAAAGAAGCTGTTGATAGAGAAATTTTAAATGGTGTGACCATGATTACACAATTTCAGCATCTATGGGAATATGGCTGGTTGCAATGTGTAATGAATAGAATAAAGTGTTCAAGTGTCTTCCTGGAAATTACGATGTCTCATCAAATAATTTTAAACTCTCCGAACAACAACCTTCTTTTTTTTTTTTTTTTGACAGGCAGAGTGGACAGTGAGAGAGAGAGAGAGACAGAGAGAAAGGTTTTCCTTTGCCGTTGGTTCACCCTCCAATGGCCGCCGCGGCCGGCGCGCTGCACTGATCCGATGGCAGGAGCCAGGTACTTCTCCTGGTCTCCCATGGGGTGCAGGGCCCAAGTACTTGGGCCATCCTCCACTGCACTCCCTGGCCACAGTAGAGAGCTGGCCTGGAAGAAGAGCAACCGGGACAGAATCCGGCGCCCCGACCGGGACTAGAACCCGGTGTGCCGGCACCGCAAGGCGGAGGATTAGCTTAGTGAGCCACGGTGCCGGCCACAACAACCTTCTTATGGTAATAAGCGGTTCCAAGCAAACTGATATTTTATATACTACAATTATCCACATGAAAACTTGCAACCAGAGCTTTCTGGTTGTGGTAGGAAGAAAAGGAATTTGGGGTCTGAAAGGATTCTCTCCAGCCAGGAGTCCATTAGGACTTAGAAAGTTACAAGTGGAGGAGTTGGATGATGGGGTGAAAGGCAGGACTTAAAATTTCTAAGTGAAGGGAATTTGGCCAAAAAGCCTGATCCCAGTAGCAACACGAATGGCACAACCCGAGTCTGCACCTTTTTTCCCAGCTAAGCAGCTTGCAGGGGTCAAGTGTGCTATCCTGACACACTGGGGAAAGGACTAAACCCATGGCTTTGGCTTCTGCTAACAGTCTCTCACATTAGACTACTAGAAACTTTTCTTCCATTTCTGCATCAGTAAAAGAGAATGAGAAAGATTTGATGTGTAGGAGTAACTGTGGTTAATAAAATAGGTTTGAGTATTTGGCAGCAGAAGAAAGAACTCGAATCTGTGATTGAAAAGCAGGTCCCTGGAAGGTTACATTAACCTGTAGGCTCCAATTCCCCCTTTCCTCTTGACCATGCAGTTTACCCTCCAGTCCTTTCACTCCATCCTTTCCCCTAGATGAAATCCAGGAGAGAGCTGGAATGCATTTCCATCTCCAGTCAAGAAGGCTCATCGCATCTGACTGTCCAGGCAAACAACCCAGTCGTGTGACAATAGCCAATACAGCATAGTATGGATTTGGTGCTTTTGACTGACAAAAGTTTTTATCTAAGATCACTCTTATAATCACTTGAATATATTTTTTCCCTTCTCTTTTAAAATAAAGATTGGTAATTCCAAATTGCCAAGTGAGAAAGGGCTGCTCTTTTGAGGTTCGCCGTCTTCAACAAGACAACTTGGAACTGTCCGTAGCCCACCTACAGGGGAAGCACAAAAACCAGCACCAAGGAAGCAGGCTGTAACTCGGTGAACAATCTGGGGGTAATTTGATGCCTGCTGAAAGTTAGAATAAAAGAGCTTGTATTTTGTATGCCTCTGGTTTATTTTTCTAGTGATTTATTTTTGTGATGTTTTTAAAGTATCACTGTATAACACATTGGAAATAAAATAGAAACCTGATCCTTCTGTAAAAAGGACATTTAAAGAACATTTAATTGTGATCAGCATTTGAAGGACTGAGTCATTTTCTCCCCCAGAAATAGCGACCTGGGAGCTGAGTGAGGGGGTGGGGAGGGGGCGCCTGTCCTCAGATCTCCTGTTGTTTGCTATGGGCGTAGGAATCTTTCTTAGTCAACCTGCAGGTGGCTTGACAGGGATTCCTTCTTCCCAGCTCCTGGCTCCAGGTGATAGCTGTGGTCTCATCCCCTGGGCAAACAGCTTCAAAGAGCTCGGAGCAGATATGAAGTGGGCAGAGAGATTGGCTTTCTCCAAACACAAGGAGATTGTGGAGGGGGAGTAGGTGAAAATCATATTCTTAAATCACAAACAAACACAATTAACTGGCCACTGGATTAAGATACCTAATCAGTCAAAATTATTTAGAGGCTCTTATAACCATCACCCACCCTGCTTTGGAAAGTTCTTAGTTACTCTGGAAGATAATGCTCTGTTAATGAAATACATGTCAGAGGGGTACCCCTTCAGGGGACATTCCTCCTCTTAGACGGAGCTAAGGAGGCTTCAGTATCAGCAATGAAAATGCTCATGGAGAAGTATGTTTGAAAGAAAAAGACAAGAAGCTCTAAGGCTCCAAAGTCATGACAGAGAGGGGAACATTAATAACTGATTTGATCAGTACACATTGCATATGTATTGAAACGTTGCACTGTACTCCAAAACTACACTATTGTTATTTTAAAAATTTAAGTACAGTAAATATAAAGGAAACAGATGAGATATGAGAATGTGTAGTAAATGACTAACCAAGAGTCAAAGCTTTTGCAACTTTGGTCCAACTGGAGTCATAGAGAAATCCACTCATTCAACAAATCTTGCCCAGTTCCCATGATGGGCCAATTATCAAGAGTTCTCTGTGCACTTGTGTGTAGCAGCAAACAATACAGAAAACATCTCAGAGAGCTAACAACCTAATGGATGGGAGCTGGGCAAATGTAAAATATAATGACTACTATTAATAAATACTTTAAAAATTATAAAGCTAATGAGAGAGAACAGGGTGCCACATCTATGTCGAGGAGACAGAAGACATTAATTCTTGTAGATAGTATGGACCGACAGAGTGAAGTGTCACAAGATGAAGGCTGGGGACTTTGGTCCCACACAGAGGGAAGAGAATACTGGCTTTGAGGGAAAAGGATGTTATGGGAACAGCCATAGGCTAGTTGGTCAGAATGTAGCAACAGAGGCAGAAGCATGAGGGGTTGGGAATAGAAGACAGTTGAGAGTCAGTTAATGTGGCACCACATGGGTTACCATAGTAGACACAATGTTTATACAGAATTGAGTTGGAATTGGTGATTGTGATGGTATGTGCATTGGAAAGTCTGGGAATATTTTGACTCAACCAAATTAAATGTAGGTGAAGATGTTAAGAAGTATTGACATAAAATAACCTTTATAAAATAAATCATTCATTTTTAATGAACTTTTTAAAAAATATTTATTTAGTTAGTTGAAAGTCAGAGTTACGCAGAGAGAGAAGGAGTGGCAGAGAGAAAGAGAGAGAGGTGTCTTCCATCCGCTGGTTCACTCCCCAATTGACCACAATGGCTGGAGCTGTGCAGATCCAAAGCCAAGAGCCAGGAGCGTCCTCTGGGTCTCCCACGCAAGTGCAGGGGCCCAAGGACTTGGGCCATCTTCTACTGCTTTCCCAGGCCATAGCAGAGAGCTGGACCAGAAGTGGAGCAGCCGGGACTAGAACTGGCGCCCATAGGGGATGCACTGCAGGCAGCAGCTTTACCCGCTTTGCCACAGCACTGGCCCCATTATTGAACTTTTTAAAAAAGATTTATTTTTAAAATATTTTTATTTTTAAAATATTTTATTTTTAAAAAATTTATTTATTTATTTGAAAGCCACGTTACAGAGAGGCAGAGACAGAGAGAGAGAGAGAGATCTTCTATCCACTGGTTCATTCCCCAAATGGCTGCAGCAGCCAGAGCTGGGCCAATCCAAAGCCAGGAGCCAGGACCTTCTTCCACATCTCCCATGTGGGTGTAGCGGCCCATGGACTTGGGCCATCTTCTATTGCTTTCCAGGCCATTGCAAAGAGCTGGATCTGAAGTGAAGTAGCCTGGACTGGAACAAGCGACCATATCGGATGCCAGCACTGCAGGCAGAGGCTTTACTGGCTACATCACAGCACCGGCCCCTAAATAAGCTATTCTAATTGGTTTGTTAAATAGAATGAAATAGGCCAGCGCCGCGGCTCAATAGGCTAATCCTCCACCTGCGGCACCAGCACCCCGGGTTCTAGTCCCGGTTGGGGCGCCGGATTCTGTCCAGCTCTCTGCTGTGGCCCGGGAAGGCAGTGGAGGATGGCCCAAGTCCTTGGGCCCTGCACCCTCATGGGAGACCAGGAGAAGCACCTGGCTCCTGGCTTCCGATCAGCTCGGTGCGCTGCGGGGGTGAACCAACGGAAAAGGAAGACCTTTCTCTCTCTCTCTCTCTCTCTCTCTCACTGTCCACTCTGCCTGTCCAAAAAAAAAAAAAAAAAGTAGAATGAAATAAGTACTGGCAAGATCAAATTACCATAGACCAGCTGCTCAAGACTTATACTGCTCAAGAACAATTTGAGCAATCACACTGACACTGAATTGTCATATTTTAAGTCTTACTACATGCAATGACCAAACCCGTTAAAACACATGTGTAAATAACATTTATCAAATCCTTCAGGCTTAGAATCTTTGCATAGCCAGCTGCCCCTTCTGGTTCTGGGATGTGGTTTCACTCCCTTTCTTGCAGAAATGAGCCATTTGTATTCTCTCCATAAGCTCTGGAAAGGAAGAAAGGTGTGCCCAGGAGAGACAAGCTATGTATATGTGCCCTAGGTCATCCATGGCAACTAACAGCCACTGTTGAGTTTTTGGGGGCTTCCAGCAGTGCAGTTCCTGGGCTATGGTTGAAGGCACTGCACGGTGGGTGCAGGGGCCAGACAGTAACAACAGAGCCTGCTCTTGGGACTGGTCTTCATTTTAATACTGTTTCCTTGAACTTTCTCTCCCTCATGCTGAAGATGGAAATGACTCATGGGAATTCAGTCATGCATAGAAGCAGTATAAATTAGATTGGCCAACCTCTGTACTTCGGGCAAGCCACAAAAATCACTCGTAGGGCATATCAGAGTACCTGGCTTCAGTGGCTGATGGGGGGAGGGAAAGGTGCAATATATTCATGAAGGATTTTCTTTAAGTTGCCACAAATTCTGTTTACACATCCAGAAAATATTATTTAACATGTATTCTTCTTTCTTATTTGTGGTTTTCAGTAAAAAAAATCTTATGAGGTCAAGACAAACTCCAGTTTTGCTTTAGCCATGGCCGAAAGCCCTAGGAACATTTTTTGGATCTTAACAGTACAACTTCCTAGTTTCAAAACCCCTCCTAAGACAAACAAAAATGACAACTTGTGTGGCTGGCATTGTAGTACAGCGATTAAGCTGCCGTCTGCAGCACCCACATCCCATATAAGCTCCAGTTTGAGTCCCAGCTTCTTCACTTCCAGTCCAGCTCCTTGCTAATGAACCTTGGAAAGCAGTGGAAGATGGCTCAAGTATCTGGTCTCCTCCCACCCACATGGGAGACCCACACAAAGCTCCTGGCCCCTGGCTTTGGCCTTGTCCAGCCCCAGCCATTACAGCCATCTGGGGAGCGAAACAGAGGATGGAAGACCTATCACTGTAGCTCCGCCTTGAGAAAGAGAGAGAGAGAAATAATGCCTTGTGATTTTGTTTTTATCTTATTCCTAGGGAATGCTCCCATCAATGAAGACCATGAAGAAGAAAACTTTATCATCACATTTGATAATTAACATAAGTTTAAAATAAATTCTTTCTTTCCTTTGCTTTGGAGTGAGCAGGAAGTAGGGTGCTGGAAGAGGCCTGCACAGTGTCACTGGCACATCTGGCAGCCAAGGAAAGGGCCGGGGATTAAAGTAGGCAGGTGGAGTGACTGGGATATTGATTACAATGAGTAAATACGCACAGGCATTGAGGGTAAGTGGAGCTGAGGATTTACAAATATGGAAAGGTAGCAGGCTAGAAAGAACCTTAATACATTGGATTGGTGTGTGTGTGTGTGTGTGTGTATCAAGATAGAAATAGGACTCACAAATTCAAGCCTACCCCTCCTCCCACCAACTTGACCTGTATCCATCTCAGATACAGTACTGACCTAAATATTCATCTCCAGCTCCAAATCAGTCAGCAGCAAGGAGAATCCAGACTCTAAGTACGAAAGACTCCCTACTGCCCTGTTAGGGACTTCACTGATCTGCACCCATTCCCAGAACAGCACAATTCGACTGGTACATGATCTTCCTGAGGAGGCAGTAGTGAGCAACAATGCCATTCTGGGCACCAAGTGCACAAAAGAAGGAACTGTGCCTGTGCAGAACACAGAACTGGATGCAAATCCCAGTGTTGTGTGCCGAGGGGAGTGAGCCATAACTCCCACATCAAAGTGCCACGTGTGTCCGGGGGAGGGAGGAGGAATTGCCACACCTCCCCATCCAATAAAAACCCCAGCCCAGCTCCCCTCATTGAGCCACTCTGCCTTGTCTGCATTGCATATTGTCCTTTTGTCAATTTCTATTTGCAAATGAGACAATGAACCTGGGGTCAGTAACATGTATATGTATATGTATGTGTGTATATATATATGTATATGTTTATGTTTAGACACACATAGAAGATAATATAGAATTAGATACAGATATATGAAAGCACTTCAAAATGTGTGTAGAAAATAGAATTAATAGAGATAGTCATTTAGTGTTGCATCTTATAGCAGAGTGCCTGGGTTCAAGTTCTGGCTCTACTACCAATTTCCCTTCCTGCTAACAGCTCCCCTCCCTGGGAGCTGGAAGGCAGATGATGGCTTAAGTACCTGGGTCTCCTGCTACTTGTGTGGAGGACCCAGATTGAGTTCCCGGTTCCTGACTTTGGTCTAGTCCAACTCCAACTATGATAGGCATTTGGAAGTGAGTCAACAGACAAGAGATCTTTTTTTTTTTTTAAGTTTTACTTGCTTTCCTTTTAATTTATTTGTTTATTTGTTTATTTATTTATTTTTGACAGGCAGAGTTAGACAGTGAGAGAGAGAGAGAGAGAGAGAAAGGTCTTCCTTTTTCTGTTGGTTCACCCTCCAATGGCCGTTGTGGCCAGTGCACCGCGCTGATCCAAAGCCAGGAGCCAAGTGCTTCTCCTGGTCTCCCATGAGGGTGCAGGGCCCAAGCACTTGGGCCATCCTCCACTGCCTTCCCCGGGCCACAGCAGAGAGCTGGACAGGAAGAGGAGTGACCAAGACAGAATCTGGTGCCCCGACTGGGACTAGAACCCGGGGTGCCGGCGCCTCAGGCAGAGGATTAGCCTATTGAGCCTCAGCGCTGGCCATAGACAAGAGATCTTTCTACTTCTCTTTCTCTGTCTCTGTCTCACTCTGTCTTTCTGCATTTCAAATAAACATTTTTCATAAACTTTTCAGACTCCTTGTATTATGCATGGATTTTAAAAAAATTCTGCACCATAATAAACTTATCTTTCAATTCTGTTTTCCACAAACTTGTTGAAATAGACTTGTGTGTGTGTCTGTGTGTGTGTATATATATCTATATATGCACATATATCCTAGCTGTGTTTGTAAGGGTACCTGGAAGCGGTGATAGCTCAGTATTCATGAGAATCCAGACCTCTGAGCCTAAATTACACCCTCCATGAAAGAGTACCCCAGCTGCTTGGACAAATTACTGTATCCAGAGGGTGAAATCCAAGATGAGCCTGTAATATTTTGTTATGTCAGAAAGCAAGGAAAGGGTGAAAGAATGATAAGGGCACATTAGAACATACAGAAGCAAACTCTAAAGGCACCCCATTGGCCCAATCTGTGGCTACTGGTGTACCCAAAAAATAAAATTAGTTAAAGATGACAAACCATTGAATAAAGAAGATATCCGTGAGTCTATACTGATACATACAAACAAATAAAAGAAGGGAAAACTTCCTTACAATAGAAAGAAATACATTAATATAGAAGCAATGACAAGAACAGAAAGTCACCACTTGTCCCCTGCTGAATGCATGCTAAAGAAGACTGGTGGAAGGTTGATAAGGAGCAAGGATATCAGGACAATGGCACAGTTCCCTCTGGAAAAAAAAATACTCTCAATGACAAAGGGAAAGTGGTGACTTGAAGGTAGAGAAAACTGGACAGATAAGAACTTAATCAGGTGATCAAGATTAACATTACCATGAGACACCTTGATAGGAGCACACCCCATTGCCATGGTTCTCCCCAAAAGGATGCAGGAGCCAATATCAGCCAGACCTGCTGTGGGGTATCCTTGAAATGAAAGCTTGGCACTCCAGCTATGGAGGTTGTGAGAGAGATAGGGAGCAACTAAAGAGACCTGATAACTAAACATAACCTGTGATCCTGGATCAAGTGTCCAACTAGAAGGAGAAAAGAGACATTACTGGAGCAGTTTGCAACATTTGAATTGACTATGTAGTTTAGATGGTAGAGATGTATGAGAATATTCAAAAAGTTCATGGGTGCAAGCATATGGCCTGGTGATTAAGACATGAGTTAAGACGCCCATGTCCCGTATTAGAGTAACTGGGTTGCAATCTGAGTTCCGGCTGCTCACTCCAGCTTCCTGCCAGTGCAGACCCTGGGAAGCAGCGATAATGGCTCAAGTAATTGGGTCCCTGCCATGAAAATGGGAAACCTGGATTTGTGTTCCTAGCTCACCTCTTTGGCCCAGCTCCCAACTTCATCCCGGCTCAGCTCTGGCCATTTCAGGCATTTGGGGAAGTGAACCTTGGGATGGAGCCAGTGGATGGATGTCTCTGTGTCTCTCTGCTTCTCAAATAAAAATTTTAAAACATTTTTAAAGTTCACAGAAAATGCAATTAAAAGATAAATCTGGGGCTGGCACTGTGGTGGTATTAGGTAAAGCTGCTGCCTGTGCACCCATTCGAGTCCCAGCTACTCCACTTCCAATCCAGCTCTCTGCTATGCCCTGAGAAAGCAGTAGAAGATAGTTCAGGTTCTTGGGCCCCTAGACCCCCACAGGGGAGGCCCAGAAGAAGCTCCTGCCTCCTGGGTTCAGATTGGCACAGCTTTGGCCAATGCCTGTCATCTGGGGAGTGAACCAGAGGATGGAAAATTCTCTCTCTGCCTCTCCTTCTCTCTCTGTGTAACTCTGCCTTTCAAATAAACAAATAAATATTTTCTTAAAAAAAAGATATATAATATATTATATAAAATATAATACTTTTTGTAGCCCTAGTATTCCATAAATGCCACGTGAGCCTTAGGGGAAATGTTAAACACAGCAAAATGTCAAAAAGAAAATTGTCTATTCTGTCCTCAAATTCTAGTTTTAAATTATTCAGTAAAATAATATGTTAGATTTACGAACATAATGGTAATCCAGTAAATCCACCATTGTAGTTCATAAAAATAGAATCTACTTTCCCTTGTATCAAAGTTGGACCCTCTGTGTAGTAAATAATTTAAAACAGGAGCAGGCATTTGCTGTAGCAGTAAAGATGCCTCTTGGGACACCCACATCCCATATCAGGAGTACTTGAATTCAGATCTGTCCCAATCCCTATTCCAGATTCCCACTAATGCATACCCAGAGGCCTGCAGTAGATGATGGCTAAAGTACTTGGGTCCCCACTACCCATGGGGGAGACCTGAATTAAGTTCCTGGCTCCTGGCTTTGGCCTGACCCAGCCCTGACTATTGTGAGCATTTGGGGAATGAACCAGTGGAGGGAGAATATCTCTCTCTCTCTGCCTTTCAAGTAAAATAAATATAAAAAAATTAAAATCTTTTAAAAAATTATTTGCTCTCTATATAACAGTATTTCGTTATAACTTAAAGATTTCTTTGCAATTATTGACTTCCATTGAATCACAATTTGCTATTTTTCATGTGCAATCTTCTCTAAACTCCCACGTGCCTCACTTCCACTGACACAGATAGTCATATACACAGTAGCACAATTTCACTCAGTACTGTTAATTTTCAAAAGTCTTTGTGCTTATTTGTTCACATCTTGAAATCAGGTATTTTTCCTTTCTTTTTTTTTTTCAGAAAGTTTAGGATGAGATAGCTTAAATGACCTGCAGTTTACCTGGTAGCAAGTTCTACAATAACCAAGACTAGAATTTAAAATTGTTTTCACTATAGTACACAGAAATATCCTGGCTATGTAAGGCTGTGGGTTATTTTTCTGTGAAATACATCTGTGCCAGGCACAGTTATAAAAATGGAATTTTGCCAGTATGTCTTTAGGTGAAGAATCTAAGTCTACTCAGGTAAGTGCTGATTTGCGAGTTGTCTCTTTGCTTTTCAACAATTTTCTAATGAATTATTGGATGTTTAACAACTCGCTGTGTTTTTTTTCCTTGCTAGTCTTAATGGAGGGTTAGAACTTAGATTATATACAATTTTTTTTTGCCACCAGTTTAAAATGTTTATATTCCAATGTAATTAGAAAATGCACAATAGTTTATAGAAATCTTTCTAAAAGCTTTACAAGTATAACAGACAATGTTATTAAATTACAGCAAAGTTATTAACAGTCATAACTATGAACACTTTATGAAATCAGCTATTTGTTTAGTTGCTACAATGCAGTTACCCTCAATAAAACTTTCTTTTATTATTTCTCACAACATGTTTTCACTTAAATTTTGTTTTACTTATTAAATACCTGTGTAGCATTTACAATGTGCCAGTTCCTATTCTAGGCGGTTTATGAAGAATTACCTCATTTAGTTCTCATAAAACTCTCTGAAGCTATTACTATTCTCCAGTTCACAGAGGATGTATAAACAGACTAAGTAACATATCTAAGGATACATAACTGATCAAGCTGTAGAATTAGAATTCAGGCCCTAGCAATTCAACTCCCAAATTTGTGCTCATAACCAGATTTTCAGGTGCTGGGTAATTGTTTGCTGATTAAATTCTGGATAATTATTTGCTTCTTAGAGTAGTTTGGAAGCGTTAAGTCAACTATTCGATTGCTCTGTGCCTTAATTTTCCACTTGGTAACATACTTGTAGAATTGACAATTCATTTTTATCCCAAACAACAGTGAGAATTGAGAGAATTTACTTGTCCTTGCTGTTGTATGTTTTTATGTCTTTAAGACTGGGACAACGTGGTTCCAGTGGAGGCCAATAGCTTACACCTTAAACAGGTGCCTGGAAAGACCATGGCAATTAAGTGTAACTAACTAGGCACAGTCTGAATGAGGCGGAATGTGCAGGGGCACAACTTTGAAGACTTCAGCTTCCTTTTATTTGGAGTTTATTCCCATCCAACTCTGAATGTCCTCTATTTATTTTTTCAATTCAGTTAGCACATATGTGTATAACAGAATAAATGAGATGTCATCCAGGGTTTAGATCATGTGATCTAATCAGAATATTTAATTACAGATCCTCTAAATGAAAAATACTTTCTTCTAACAGTGCTGCATCTCTAATATTAAAAAAAATCATCAGGGTGGACACTGTGGCGTAGTGGGTAAAGCTGCCACCTGCAGTGCTGACATCCCATATGGGCACCTGTTCAAATCCCAGCTAACCCCCTTCCTATCCAGCTCTCTGCAATGGCCTGGGAAAGCAGTAGAAGATGTCGCAAGTCCTTGGGCCCCTGCACCTGCGTGGGAGGCCAGGAAGAAGCCCCTGGCTCCTTGCTTCAGATTGGCACAGCTCCAGCAGTTGTAGCCATCTGTGGAATGAACAGCAGATGAAAGACCTCTCTCTCTCTCTCTCTCTCTGCCTCTGCTTCTCTGTAACTCTCCCTTTCAAATAAATAAATAAATAAATCTTTTTAAAAAAATCATCATGATCTGGTTAGAGACAACACTGGAAGTTACTATTCCAAGGGTCTTTAATCCATCTCTACCTATCTAGGCTTTATAGTCCTTAGAAATTCCATTAAGCCCCTCATTCACCGCAGAAATAGAATGAAAAGAAATTCCAAGCAAGAGCCACTACTGGTAACAGCAAGCACAGAGGTGCTGCAAACACCCTGGTCCTGGGACCTTAAGCAGTTATGGATCCTCTCTCAGTTTTCGTTTCCTCGAAAAATGAGGCTAATTACAAAAATTTCTCTGCCTATCTGCAGGGCTTTCTCCAGGGTCAGATGAGTGAGTGAGTGTGAGTGTCACTCCCTTGTGAACTATATTCTGTGACCATAGAATTAATACTAAAAGCTTTGGAAAATCCTCCAAAGATACACATTTGCATTTTTATTATATCTACATACAAAATTATCCCTGTACTGTCTTGACCTGGACTTCCAAGCTGACGAGGTGTCAGAAAAGCAACAGAATTCAAGTTAATGCTCAGAAGTGAAGCTTTGTATGATTAATGTCTTGAATGAGGGAGTGAGAGAATATTCCAGGTCTGAAGTCAGATGACCATAGATTAACACAGATAAGCCTAGATCAGAACAATCTTTGCGCAGTTCTGGAAAAATCATTCTCAGTGCTTTGCCCTGAAGGGAGACACGCTTATGAATCAGCCATAGGGATAGCTGTTATACCCTCCAAAAGCATTTACTGAAGAATGATGAATTGTGTGTGCTCCAAGAAAATTGAAATAAAATGAATCAAAGACCGTGTCACTATTAAAGAGTATTGTCAAAGTTGTTGACAAAGTTCAAGAAATGGCCAACAAAAGAACATGTAGGTACCAGATGTCAATGGAAGAAGACAGATTGCAAAGGAATCAAACAAGGATCCCCGACATTTTCTCTCCTGTGTAGAAATTCTGGAAGCCGACCGAGTTCCCATTTCCAAATCTGATATGCTCGCGGCTACAGTTGAAAAGGAGAGCAGGTAATGAGTGCTGTCAGCACTGGCCTCCCCTATGACCTATTTAGCTTTGATCACTTGCGTGATCACAGAATGCACACCTTGCCCTAACCCACCACTTGGCACAATCCAACCCTGCTTACTGGGGAAACTTGGCAAGCCAGAGTTTTAAGGGAGGAAAGGCAACCTATCACCTTTATTAGAAAAAAAAAAAAATCTCAAAGCGCTTGACCTACTGATGTCAGCATCACCTTTTCGTGCAGGAACAAATTATTACACGAGAGCAGACCTAGAACACCCAGCTGGAGGTGAGTCAGTCACGATGGAAGACTAATGATTCTGCACGGGGCATTCCTCGGGGGCAGGAACCGTGTCTGCTCTCCTTCGGGTGGGAGTGGAAGTGCTGTGCGCACAGAGGACGTCCTGTTGATAAGACTGGGCAGTTAGGGGCATGCTCTCCAGGGAAGCCGGGTGGACAGGATACTTTGGGGAGTCTGCAGCAGCCGCAGCCACACGGAAGCCAAGTCGCTACTGAAATTCCCTTTAAAGTTGCAAAGCAGATAAGGAAGGAACGCCCGAGCCAGTGTGCTGTAACTAGTCCAGGGTTGGGACCTCGGCGGTCTGTCTCTCCCTCGCCCCCCAACGCCACCTCCCTAGACGAGCCAGGCAATAAAGAGAGGTGGGAGAACCTAAGAAACAGCCCCCGCGGACGAGTTTCTGAGCAGGGAAGTGAGCCGGGAACAGCGCATTTCCTGCTGCGGCCCTGCGAACCCCAGGCGGGGCCGAGCGGGAACGTGGAGACGGCCGAGTAATCGCCCGCGGCCAGGGCGGGGTTCGGGGGCAGCTGCAAGCGGGGACCAGGGGAAGGGGGAGGGCGTAAGCCCTAGGGGCACGCCGCTCCTATCCACAGGGGACACGAGCGTCCCCAAAGCCCCTCCCGCCGTCGCCCCCTTTTCAGTCCCCGTGGGCTGACTTGTAGATGGCGCGAGCGGCGCGACCTCGGGGGTCGGGGCGCACGGCGCCGCTGGCGGTGGCGGCAGCGAGTGGGTGACCGCTATCTTCCGGGCCACTCCTTCCTCCCAACCACTCCCCTGCCGCCCGCGACCTTCGACCTCCATCCTGCACCCACGGAAGACGGGCCCAAGGACAGGGAGGAGACGCAAAAGGTATCCAGGGGCGCGCCGCCGCCGCCCAGTCGGCGCCAAAGCGCGAGGTGCGAATCGGTGGCGTCGGGCTAGGCGGCCCTACCTGGGTGGTGCGGGGCCTTGCGCCTCGCTCCGCGGGCTCACGCTCCGGAGGTCGCTGCCTCGAGCAGTTTATAAATGCAAAGGCCTGCTGGCTGCTCTTTGTTCCAGGGACAACATTGTGTATTCCCCTACGGGCCGCCCCGAGCTCCCCCCGGGTGTGCGGCGGGCGCCCTCCTCCCCGCCCCCGACGGGTTCGCCAGCCAGAGTCGACCGGTCTACCTGGGTGCCCACATATCCTGAGCGGGCAACTGTGCCCTTTGTCCCGAGCATCGGAAGTAAAAAAGTCTGCGGGAAGTCACCCCGCTTCTGGCTGGTCACCCCTGGGCGCGGGGAATAGTGTAGCTCTGACTTCACGTCAGCGCCACACTTCGTCACATACCCGGGAATTTTCTGCGCCCGCTGGCCCAAAGCCCCAAACAAAGCTTCTTGCGACACTGGTCGCTTTCCTCGCCCAGCCTTTTCGGACCTCGCGTCCTGCCCAGGACCCTGGCATGTGAGCGCCGGCAGTAGCCCGGAATCCAGAGACTGTTGGGGGTGTAGTGCGCACGGACCCCGCCAACCTCAGTGCGCTCGTACTGGGCTCCGACTCCTGAAACTTTAACCCCCAGTATCCACCCCTCACCCCGCCCCGCACCGTCCCGCATAAATCTCCCGTGGTTAGAAAAGCAAGGTTTGCAGGAAGCCACTCCGGATGTTTGCTTCTTCACATGTGGCATTTGTGGCTGGCTCTGATAACGCCGCGAGCTCGACTTCCAACACCGCATTTAATAAAGAGACTGCAAAACGAGTCCGCACACACCGGGGGCAGGACTGCGGCGCCCCCAAAACTCTCCCTCCCCCCAAAAATATACAACTAAAGAATGAGCAGAGGAAGTTAGTTAGTATGCGGAAAAAGACTAGTCCTGGCAAGGCATTACAAATCCTTCTTAGTAATATGTTAAGTAAAAAATTGCTCCTTTATGACTCCCAGGGAGGGCTTTGGAAGAAGTAGGGGGAGGGACACCCAAATCTGAAGCTCGGAGCCCATCCTATGCGGGTGTGCTGTCACTCGATTTCTCGGTTATCTTACCTAGCAAGGATCAGTAGCAAATAACTATGGGGAGCCCCTCGGTTGTCTTATCAGTTTTTCGACCTTCTCGCCTGCCCTCCGCACCTCTGCCGCACCTCTTCCTGTAGTGGGCTGGGCACCGAGGAACAAGGGAATGAAGAAAGGGTAAATTTGTGCAAGAACATCTACAGTCCACACCTGGATTGTTGTTTTTTGAAGAAGTTGGTCAAATATCACTCTTTTTAAAAAATTTTATTTTTATTTGAGAGGTGGAGTTACAGATGTCTAGAGAGAGAGGTAGGGAGAGATCTTCCATCTGCTGGTTCACTCTCCAAATGGCCACAAGGGCTAGAGCCAGGAGCTTCTTCCCGGTCTCCCATGGGAGGTGCAGGGGCCCAACCACTGGGTCCAGGCTTTAGCAAAGAGCTGGATTGGAAGAGGAGCAGCCGGGATAAAAACCAGTGTCCATATGGGATGCAGGCAGAATCTTAGCCTACAACACCACATCGCTGGCCCCAGAAAAAGTGGATTCTGGAATGGGTTTTTGTTTTGTTTTCAATATTCAGTCTGAGAAAACTACTTAGTTGTAAAATATTTTTCACTATGATAATCTTCTGTGTTGAGAGCCTTGAAAATAAATTACTGCCATCCAGAAAAAGTTAGAAAAAAACATCTCCATGAAAACCCAGCAAGGATCAGATTGCAGTGATATCAATTTGTAATCGTGCTCACTGTATGTCTGTAATTTCCTTAATTATTTAACCATTGCAATTCATTTTTGCTGTTTTCAATTTCATATTTTTTGGAAAAAATAAACATCAAAGTAAAAATATATCATTGCCTACATTTAGGGTCCACCTCAAAACCACCAATTAAAAGTAACAACCAGGAAGATTTCCTTAAGCCGATTTAAAATGTTTTCTTGTCTGAATCATAGAGATATGGGAACAGGAACCACTTTCTTAGCTTTCCCCGGTGAGAAGACTGGCTGTTAAGAATAACGGAGAACAGACAGCTCTTCACAGATCTTTGCAGAGTTAAAGGAAAGTTGGTTTAGAACAGTTCTTTGGAAGAAAAAGCTGTATCAGAGGCCAGCCGTTTGCAAAAACTCAGTTTTTCAATGTGCCACTAAACAGCCAGATTTGATAGATGACTGTGTGGTTGTCAGATCACACGAAAGCTGTCGTATTTTAGCTCTCAGCTCCCAGATGTAAGCTCTACCTTTTCACACATAACAACAACAAATCCGTTCTGGAGATTGATCTGCTGAGTTTTGTTCGGAAGTGTGCATTAATGGCTATGTTTGTTGTCCTGGAAATAACACAAATGCACAAACACAACAGCCTGGCCTGGTGATGAACAGCTCCAAGTCTGAAAGTGGACTACTGGCTATGGATTCCACCCTGTCAAGGCTTTGAGCTGAACCTCCGTTGCCTCTTCCGGAAGGTGCGGCAATGTCAATCTCATAGGATTGCATGGAGGATAAACTAGTGCAATAATGTTTAGCTCATGCTGAGTGAGGGGCAGTCTATGCTGTCTGTAAGTGGCATATATGAGGGTTGCTATAAGAATCCCACAGAAAAGTTTAAGTGTAAACCCAAGTTTAGTAGTCAGTCAGATGTTCATTTCATTACAGTCTAAATACCTGTCAAGGTAACCACCTTGACCTGAGACTAAGGGCTACATTTCTCTGCTGCTCAACAAGACCGCTCTTTCTCCCTTAATAGGATTAGTAGGGCATTTAGGAAAATATTGCTGCTACCTATACATTTTAGAAATCAAAAGTAACTCTTGCCTCTTTCATTGAACATTGACAAACAGCTGCATTTGGTATATATCTTCATATGTACACATTCCCAAGGGTGAATTTCTCATGAGTAAACGCTTCAGATTCTTCAGGGTGATGGAATATTAGACAGAGAACCTCATTCTGCATTTAATCTTGCTTTGGAAAATTAGGGTTCACCTTGGACATAACATTTTGAATATAATTCAATCAAGGTGTGTGTGTGTGAGAGAGAGAAATGAAGTTAGGTCATCCACCATTGAAATGCTCATGGTTTTTATAATAAAGATGAGATTTAAAAGGGAGCAGAGTGGATGCTTAGTTTGTTAACCTGAACTGCCTTGGGCAAGTACATCTATCCCCTGGTACACTAGAACTCTCAGAGGGCTTTTCAGCAGTTCCCCTTCCCGAGTCTAGGAAGACCTGGCGCCAGAGCCCGGCTCCAGCCAGTTTTCCCGGGGGCAGGTGTAGCCCTGGGAGCGGGGGGCCGGGGGAGGGGAAGGGGGCGGGCGTGGGGTTTACTGTGACTTGGGCCTCGGACCACGGGCTGGGCGTGGGCCTAACGCCTTGGGCCCGGCCCGCCCCCGCTGCTCCATTGGTCACATCTGTGCAGAAAAGGCCCGACGATCCGGGGGTGTCCACAGTGTCACTGGGCCGACCGGGGGCGCTGGCTGCGCAGTGACTGGGACTGGCCGGCAAAGTAGGCGGCGATTCGGCCCAGGAGATCCGCGCAGGCTTCCAGGCATCTCCTGCCTCGCTCCTCACCCCCTCCGTCTGGGTCGGGGGGAGGCGCGTGTCCGGCGGAGGGTAGCGGGGCGCCGGGCAGGGCCAGAGAGCCATGAGCAGTCCGGACGCGGGATACGCCAGTGACGATCAGAGCCAGCCCCGGAGCGCGCTGCCCGCGGTGATGGCCGGACTGGGCCCCTGCCCCTGGGCCGAGTCGCTGAGTCCCCTCGGGGACATGAAGGTGAAGGGCGAGGCGGCAGCGAGCAGCGGAACGACGGCCGGGGCCGCGGGCCGAGCCAAGGGAGAGTCCCGCATCCGGCGACCAATGAATGCCTTCATGGTGTGGGCAAAAGACGAGCGCAAGCGGCTGGCGCAACAGAACCCGGACCTGCACAACGCTGAGCTGAGCAAGATGCTAGGTGAGTCGGTGCTTGGGCCCCTGGTGACCAGGAGCGCTGGTGCTACTCGCCTCTTTCGGCCTAAAATAGTGGGTTTTGTTAGTTTTTTTTTTTTTTTTTTTTTTTGTCTCTTTTTGCGGGCCTTGAGCCCGAGACCATGGCTGTACTGCGGTCATGTCCTTCCCTGGGGCCCTCGGATCCCTTCCCGCTTCTAGCTCTGGGATTACCCTGGCGGCGCGGGGCGCGGGTACAGTGGCCCCGCTTGTCTGGGAGGCGGCAAGAGCACCCCTAACTCTGAGCTGGTCGAGCGATCCAGTCCTCTCCATCCCTTCCTCAGCCTAAAGAATTTTCGTTTTTTCGAACGACCGGGAGGTGAGTGAGCAGGCAAGCCGCTTGCAGGAGGCTAGGACAAGGGAGAGGTCCCCTCCGTAGAGAACGCAACTTCCCCAAGTGGTCAGACCTAGCGTTCCAGACCTTCACTCTAACTTGACCCTGTGCCGCCTCTGGTTGCGCAATTCAAGGTCAGAGGGGAGAGGTGGGACCAGGTGAGGCCTGGGAGCGGAGTTCAGCCTGGTAATTCCTGCGCCCCTCCATACCTTTCCTCGCCCGTGCAGGCAAGTCGTGGAAGGCGCTGACGCTGGCGGAAAAGCGGCCCTTCGTGGAGGAGGCCGAGCGGCTGCGCGTTCAGCACATGCAGGACCACCCCAACTACAAGTACCGGCCGCGGCGCCGCAAGCAGGTGAAGCGGCTGAAGCGGGTGGAGGGAGGCTTCCTGCACGGCCTCGCCGAGCCGCAGGCCACCGCGATGGGCCCCGAGGCCGGTCGCGTGGCCATGGACGGCCTGGGCCTACCATTCCCGGAGCAGGGCTTCCCCGCCGGCCCGCCGCTGCTGCCCCCGCACATGGGCGGCCACTACCGCGACTGCCAGGGCCTGGGCGCGCCCCCACTCGACGGCTACCCGCTGCCCACGCCTGACACGTCCCCGCTGGACGGCGTGGAGCCCGACCCGGCCTTCTTCGCCGCGCCGTTGCCCGGGGACTGCCCGGCCGCCGGCACCTATAGCTACGCTCAGGTCTCGGACTATTCGGTGGCCCCGGAGCCTCCCGGTCCCGTGCACTCCCGGCTGGGTCCTGAGTCCGCGGGCCCCGCAATGCAGGGCCTCCTGGCGCCCCCCAGCGCCCTGCACATGTACTACGGCGCCATGGGCTCGCCCTCGGTGGGCGGCGGGCGCAGCTTCCAGATGCAGCCGCCGCCGCAGCAACATCAGCAGCCGCCGCCGCAGCAGCAGCACCCACAGCACCCGCACCCGCCGGGACCCGGGCAGCCGTCGCCCCCTCCCGAGGCGCTGCCCAGCAGGGATGGAGCGGACCCCAGCCAGCCCGCCGAGCTTCTCGGGGAAGTGGACCGCACGGAGTTTGAACAGTACCTGCACTTCGTGTGCAAGCCCGACATGGGGCTCCCCTACCAGACACATGACTCCAGTGTGAATCTCTCCGACAGCCACGGGGCCATCTCCTCCGTGGTGTCGGACGCCAGCTCCGCGGTATACTACTGCAATTACCCTGACGTCTGACCGGCCCCCGGCTGCCGGGGGCCTCCCGGCCAGAGGCACAGTGTTACACACTTCCTGGAGGAGCTAAGGAAATCCTCGGCCTCCGTGTTGTTGCGTTTTGTTTAGAAGTTGCCTTGGCATATAATTTATGGTAATTTATTTTGTCTGCCACTTGAACAGTTGGGGGGAGGGGGAGATGAACGCTCTTGTCTAAAATTCCTTCAGAGACTTGTTCCCCGTCGTTGCGTTTTCCAGGCCCCGTTGCCAAGATCAAGGTAACCAGTTTTGGAGATATCGCCAAACAACTTGTTCCGTTTCCTGAAAATTTACTGATCAAAGAAATTTTGTCCTGGGTGTGGTTTTTTTTTTTTTTTCTCTCTCTCTCATCTTTTAAGAAATAAAATCTGGACTTTTGTTTTTTCACTCCAGTGCCTCTGTCACACTAATGTTTTTTAATCAAACGGCCGTTTTTGTAAGATCAAATGTTAGGTATGGACAGAATCCGAAATATAGTTACCTGGAAATTTCTAGTTCTTATGGAAGAGTAGACCTAAATACTTCAAAGAGAAACCCTAAAAATGACCACTAGGATAGCGAAATTTGATGTCATTATCTTTGTTGAGCAGCCAGCCTCCTAGGATGAGCCTCTTTATACATTTGAAATGATCTTAATTGCTGGACAATCATGGTTATTCTTAACACTGTAAATTTTTTCATTTCTACCCTAGCAATTGAACCAGAGGGGAATATCCTAGTAAACTCGGTTTTCTGTCTTGTTGAATCATGACCTACCTAAAGAGACTTTTTGGATTTTGTTTCTTTTTCCTGCTTCTCAGTTTTCCACCAGGAGTTCTTACACTCTTTACACTGAACTTGCTTTCAGTCCTCACATGTTTACACCCTGGGAAGTGGTGTCGCTGGGTGAGCAATAATTTGAAAAACTCACGGGAACCAATCAAAATAAAAATTTCATAGTATATTTTGCTATTCTATGGCTGTTTTAAAATTGCATTGGGGTATGGTTGCATTCCCTGACGCCTGAATTTCTTTAGCTTTGGAGGGGGTCTATGGATGATTTAATGTGCAATATGCTTTACAAATTTGGCTGAAAGAATAGCCCTGGTACTTTCATACCTTTAACAAGAAAAGTTGAGTTACAGGTTTGGATGTAGGCACAGCCCCTGGACTCTGAAGTGCTAATTGTTGCCTGTGGCATTTTCCACCACATTGTACAGACTGAGACATAAATGGATACAGATTCTGGTAATGGGTGTTTCCTGTACCGGATGCTGCCTCTATGACATTCTGAACTGTTAGTCCTCCATACTGGTGAAATGCTGTGAAGAAAAGGAAAGGGTTGGGGGATAGTTTTGACACTTGTATGGGAGAGATTCCATGAGCCGAAATGCTTGTCTGGCTTCTCTTAGGGATTCCTAGATGCTAGGAATGTGAGGGATATGTTTCAATGAGGAAAGGTAAGAAATTTGTAGACATAACTGATACTACCTTAAAAATTTTTAAATGGGAAAGTTCATCCTAGGATTACCACACTAATGCTAGTCAATTTACTTCTGGTATCCTACCCCTTTGCACATCTTTTCCTTCCTCTGGTCCTGGAGAGGTAGTTCTGTTTCCAACCTGGGTTCCTTCAGCAGGATATCCCAAGAGTTCTCAGTGTGTTAGTGCACAGAGGGGCCTCGCCTCCCCAGGTTCGGGCCATGTGGTCAGTTCAGATTACACTAGACTTTTAGTATATACTCCTCAGCCCAAGGAGACTGTTGTATCCTTGGCTGCTACTTTTAAACAAAAAAATTAAGAAGATAAATAGGGAAAAAGAGGGAGGGAGAAAAGAAAGCAGAGTATGCACGTGGAAGACTCCAAAATCCTGGTAAGTTCCAATTTTTTAAATTTATCTGAAAAGCAGAGTTCTAGAGAGAGAGGGGTAGAGAGACAGATCTTCGATCCATTGCTTCACTCCCCAAAGGGCCACAACAGCCAGCCAGAGCTGAGCCAAGGAAGGGAAGCACCAGGAACCCCATCGGGTCTGCGACAGGAGTAGCAGGGTCCCAAGCACTTGGGCATCCTCTACTGCTGTCCCGGGGAACATTAGTGGAGAGCTGGATGGAACTGGAGCAACCAGTGATCATGGGGTACCAGAGGTTTAACCCACTGCACCATGAGGCCAACCCCCCAAGCTACATTCATAACTCTTCACCAGAGACAGGTGTGAAAATGGTGCTATTCCAAATGCCTTTACCAGGATGGAGGGTCATCAGTCCTCATAACCTTTCTCTTCAAACACTCAGATGAACTGAACATTGATTAGATTTGTGAAGTATTTGTGCCAACTTCTTACCACTTTACTTTGGAAGTAAATACATAAAGCCCTGAGGTACTGTGGAAGTGTATGAGGAAGTAAGAATCTAGGGCAGCTCTTGGGTTCTAAGCACCCTTAGAAGACTTGTTTCTTTGAATTTATGTCCAGGTCATGGTCTAGGAAAGAAAAGGATCCCCTTCAGGAAAACATGTTAACATGCACACACATTCAATATTTTTGGTCTAATTGCAGGCAATTCACAACCTTTTAGGACTATCCAAGGATTGTGGGAAACTAAAGCTTTTAAGAAGCCCTGATGAAGATTTGTTGGGAAGGATGGGACCCACACATCAAAGCAAAAAGGCAGTCTCCTTATATCTGAAAATCAAATGACATCTCAAGAAGCTCCTACACCACTGACTTCTTTTTGTGACATGAATCAAGGGATATGAGGAGTTGCGTGTTCCCCTCTCCAAGGGTGAAAAACACTTGTAATGTCCTACCAGCATGGATCTGTGATCTTTTGCGCTTAACAATTATGGTAGTAGTAGTAGTAGTAGCCAGTCTCCAAGTCTGACCCCAGCGAACCATTCTTGAATATTTGCTTCTTTATGCAAGCCCCTCTCACATCCAACCTGGGTTGGATTTGCCACTCTAATCCTATAGAATGTAGTAGAGGTGATTTCATGTCAGCTGTGGGCCCAACCCTTATGAAGGCTTGGTAGATTTTATTTCTTGTGCTTTTGGGAGCCCTAAGCTACTGTGCAAAATGTCCAATGGCTAGTTACAAAGTCGATGAGACCACAGGAAAATACTGCAGAAGGGAGAGGCCCAAGACTCCTAACAAAGGAAGAGGGCTCAGCTGCTTCCAGCTGATTCCTGCTTACCACCATCTGGTACTCAGGAGACAGCAGAAAAAAGTAAGTGTCCAGAAGTATGCAGGCAATCCACAGGGCAGAGGGTTGGGGCGGCAGGAGAAGAGGGAGCCATGAAGCTTAGAGTACTTCGTTGTATAGTGGTAAGTGACAGAACCATTGTGATCCTTCAACTTTTTCTCATTAAGTCTGGGAATCATGGGCACTGTTGACAAAATCAGGCAAAGAGCTTTGGAGCTGTCAGAGACACCATTATCATTTTAAAGTGAATGACAGAATGTAAAACTTGGACCCAAGTTGGATGACTCTATGATATCACCAAATACATAAGATCCTCTTGCCTTAAGTAGACTCAAATAAAGGCCACAGGTAATAGCTAGTGATTGTTTTTTAAAAATACTAAATTTGCCCCAATATTGGTTTATTTTGGAAATAAGTTACATAAAGGATACATTGCTTTACCTTTGAGGTAGTTTAGAAATGTGTCAATAGGTAAGAATCCAGCCCTTTCCTGGGCTGGCATAGCCAGACGCAGCCTGGCACAAAAAGGAAGACGGTATATTTTTTTCCCACAAGGACACTTACTTCATCTCTATTAAAACTGCCAAGTGGGTCCGATAAATTACAAAGTTATAAATTATTTACACAAGTACAAAGAGGTGACATCACAAAGAAATATGTATTTTACTTAAATTACTCTTATCTGACAAGAGTACCTTTAGTTTGAATCACATAGCAAAAGACATCAATACATCCTTTCCTTTAAATTTGCTGATATGAGCAAAATCACATGTAAGCAAAAGGAATTTGGAGGAAATGGAATGGGGAACTACAAAAGACAGCATCTCCATCCCATGTTTTTCAATATCTCTTTTCATTTTGTTTTTTTTTTTTTCATGCTCAGATCTGTGCCTGTCCCATAATAGATGTTCCACCTTCCCCTCCTCCCCCTGTTCCTTTTTGATTTGTTTTGACAATAGAGGATAGGGAGAGGTATTTTACATCCATTATTTCAGCACAAATGTATTCTTCCTGCTCACAAGGTGCTTCCTTCTGGGTCCGGAATATTCATCTGAAGAAAAGTGGTATTGATGTCCCTACCCAGTCCCCAGCTGGAGTAGGATGAAGAATGTCCAGCTCCAGTTCTTCCACAAAATATTTCTTTGGATCCTCTGGCCTGAGGTCCAGATGCACTTCCTTCTTAATTTTTCACGACAACACGTATCCTTCTAATGCGATGCTTGCCTACAACACGTATCCTTCTAATGCGATGCTTGCCTATTGCTGTATGTTTTCTTCGGAATGATCAAGAAGCTTTGTAGGAATAAACAAGTCAATTCTCCCTTCCCCCTTCCCCACACAAACACAAACGCTGAGCTCTCACCACTGGCATTTCTCCCAGCTTTGTTCAGAACACTGAAAAGAGAATTTTAGGGCTGTGTGTAGTGTATAGCAAGTACTGAATAAGTTGTATAACAACAGTAATGTTTTTAAGGCAAAAATTTATAGATATCTCAGATCAAAGCAAAAATGTGGCTGAATGTTTAGAAACCCTCAAATCTAATTATTCCTGTTGAAGAACATTTAGCTTTGAGGACCTATCTCCTCTTTAATCGAAGTCTTAAGCATTTTGTCAAGGTTGACTTCATAATACCTGTTCCCCAAACTCATATTGCTCAAAGAGTGGTTTTGTGGGGTTATCCTCTCTATGTGGCAATTCATACAAGAATAAATGTCAGTAGATGAGCATGAATGTCCACTCTGCTGGTTTCAGTGTCCTCTCATAAACCTGACAACCCGTTAAGCAAGGAAAGAAAGAATTGTGGCATGCAGCATGAGGAGGGTGGTTTCCTGGTCTGGTTGATTCCTCTAGTTACAAGGGAAGCTCCCAGAGCAGGGACTTTATGACCTGGCACCTGCTGAGTGTTCAGAAAACGGACTCACCTGCTTAATGGCTGGTTCCTCAGTTTTCCATTAGGGCTTCCTGAGAAAGCTCAGAGTTCCTACTTTGCCTCTCTCTCTCTTTTTTTTTAAACATTTCAGATGGTTTCTGGATGACTGTGATTCCTTTCTCCCCCAAAATGTGTCAGAACATTAAAGTTGAACAACTCAAGATGGTAAGTTATTGGAAAAGGAGAATGACAAATCAGAAGTTGCAATATTCCAAAATGAATTCTGCATTTTGACTGAGGGGTTTACCTGACTCAGCAACTTAGCTTTGTCAGTTGGGAGAAGTCACTAGCCTTTTTGAACTCAGTCCGGTGTAAAAAGCAGAGGCAAGAATAAAAGCCCCCATGGAAAAAGATAAAAGCTTTACTGGATTATTTTAGGGATCAAGGAAAGAATATGTCTGAGCCACAAAAAGTGATCTCTCTCTCTCTTTTGATTTCATATATCTCCATCTACCAGTAGACTTGGGGGATTTAATTTATTCTTCTATTAAGAAACAGACACCATCAGTAACTCACCTACTGTGGATGCTTTGCTTAGTGCAAAGAGAATTTTGCAGCCTTGTAAGATTGTTCATGCTTGTTGGAACTATTAATCACTTTTGCGGTACTCTCAGCTTTGGCCAGTGCAGCCCCTTTGATTATAAAGTTGTGTCATTCACAGAACTTCCCATTTTGCATGAAAATGTCATTTTTAAAGGGAACATCTAATGCAAGGGAGGCACACAAATGCAATATCAGGTCTGTCAACAGTCACATTTCTGTCCAGTCTCTCCTCCCATCACAGTTTTAAAAAATCCTGAATAATATTTCATGCCATCTCTTTTGCAGGACCTAACAACAAAGCCTTAAAGTTGAATAAGCAGATTGTAATGGGAGAGGACAGCAAATTAAGAATAGATCTGGTTTCCAGCAAGTAGTACCAAAGAATACTGAAATTTGATACTTAGGTTTTTAGCTTCCTTCAGTCCTCAGAAGTTATTTTCACAGGGCAGGAGTGGATGGGCTTATGTGAAGAAACTTTTGAGACACTAACAGAATGAAAGAACAATTTTATAGGCACAAGTGGATTCATCTCCTTTAATCTGTTCCTATGTTTGAAAATAATAGGAATTACAAGTGCACACATGCACAGAGACACACACACATCAAGATTTTAAGCTAAAACAGCCCAATGAGATTACAGAAGGGAGAAGTAGAAAATAAAGAGATTATTTGGGTAGGGAAAATGTGTATTTTTATGTATTCGTTAAAATGCTTTACAATTTCTTAAATGATGCACATGCTATAAAAATTCGAACATTACAGATGGGTTTGCGACATCCACAAGTTGTCAGAAGGATTCCATCCCTCCCCAGTCCTGTGCTACAAGTCTCTGTTTTTTATTCTACCAGACATGACCTACATTAATAATTCTGCTCTTCTGGCAGTTAATTAATCAAAATGCCTGCAGGGCTAATTCTAGGTTGATCAGTTCTACACCTTTGCTTCCTCATATGACAGTTAAGAATCCTACCCTTCCCTCTCCTCCGAAAGAGGTCCTATCCTTATTTCCATTTCTACTATTGATTACCGCTGGCTGGTACAGCACGGGGGCCATATACCGGGCTGTTTGTTCCAGTGAGGACATTCCCTGCAGCGCTCCCCTCTTTTCTGAGAAGGTGAGTAGTTTCGAGGACTTTGGGGGAGGGCAGGAGGAGCAGTAGATGAAATATTGATGCACGCGTCCTATTAAATGATTTTCTTTTTACATTTCAATTATCCCAGATATTCCGGAATGCATACCACCGTGGCTTGCCTTGCTTTCTTGTTTCTTATGCCCCACTGGGAAAGCTCAGTAGTCTGTCCCCAAAGCTGTACACAAAGGAAAAAAATAAATCAGGTAAAAGGGGTAAACTCTAAGATCATAGGTAGGACTCCTCTTCCACCTCCCTCCTCCCCCAGCCCTCCCGTCCCTCTCCACCAAAGCGCTGGAGGCCGCGAGCGCTGTGCTCGCCTAGCCAGGCACCTGCACTCCGAATGCTGTTATTAATTCTAGGGAACATTTGAACAAGACGCTAGATTGGCGTTAACTGAGAAGGTTAAAGACGGTAATCTGATGGCGAGGAGGGGAAGGCAGGATGGTGGGTTGGGGACAGCAGGGACAGCGCGGCCCGTACCCCCGTGGTTACCCCTGAAAAGAAGAGAAGATCGCAATGTCTTGCACCTGCTTCCTGGCGTTTGGCGCGCGGCGGTGCCTGCTCCGCGCTGGAGTAAGCGCACACGAACTTGACGGAAAACAAATGCTCCTGGAAGTTTAGACTAGGGTTTCCCCAGAGCAACCGTCCGGGGAGCCTGCCGGCCTGCCGGCCTGCCGCGCCGACTCTCCACAAGGTCGCGATGTGACATCCGGTAATGGCGTTCCTCCGAGAAGGGGAGGGGATTTGAGTCTCGGCGGGTTATTTTCTGTAGAGGAGAAAATCAAACTCTTTCATCGTCGGCGCCCGTCCCTTGAGCAGACTGAGTGCAGAGAGGCAACCTGCCCGAGTTCTCAGCTGCTCAGGTGGAGCGCGGCGGTGAAGCGCGGCTTCTCCACGGGCCACGTCGTTGCAGAAAAGGCTCGGCGGACCTGGGGCGTCCGCTGTGCTTTGCTGCCACACCGGGACTGAACTGACACGTGGGAGGCAGTTTCTGTGCCGAGACACCAGGGTCGGGGAGAAGTGTGTCCCGCGGAGGGAAGCGGGACTCCAGGGAGGGCCGGAGAGCCATGAGCAGAGCGCCCTAGACGCAGGATACTCCAGTGACGACCGGAGCCAGCCCCAGAGGTGATGACCCGGCTGGGTTCTCCCCCCGGGACTTGAAGGTGAAGGGCGAGCCGAGCGCCAGCGGGGGCCGCGGGCTGAACCAAGAACGAGTCTCCCATCCCGCGCCGTCAAGGTGGGCTAAGACCTAGGGGCAGAGTTTGGCAGGAGTCCTGCCAGGGCGCTTCTCAACGGCCGCCTGCGCCCGACGCGGGAGGCGGAGCGCAGGAGCAGAGCACGTGAGGGACGGGATCCGGGAAGATCCGTTCTTGTGGGTCAGAGCCTCTGGCACGGAGAACCTCCGCGTGGACTCCTAGAGGGAGATTTTAGGGAAACAGTATAATGGCAGGTGTAAAATCGTCTTGGGGGCGAGAGATGAAATTAAATTAAATGGCTCAAAACTAAGCTGCTAATCATCTCTCTGGGGTCCGAGAAGTACCGACAAGGTGGCCTGGCAGTCTGACACCTGCCTGGGTTAGACAGGCAACCAAGGGACCTTAATGGCAGAGTAACGACTCCGGATGACGAACACCCAATTTTGCGGTCTTGGGAAAGGTTTTAAGCTGCTGTCCAACCAGGCAAGCGTCTCTAAAAACGAAACATCGAATGTCCTTATTTCAAGTTCCCTCTGAATTTTTGGGGTAAGGAGTGGACAGATAGGGGTATTGATTTAGTACAATATGTTAAAACTGTGCATCATTCACGAAGCTAGAATTGCATTCCTCAGCACCTTTCAGAAAAACTACAGCAAAGCGCTGGAATCTCAAGCTAACCAGACTGCCCTCTGGAGCTCTTTCTTCTTTTTTTGTGGCTGAAATTTGTGTTAGAAAGGTCGAGGGAAGCTGGCCTCTACTTGTGAACAGTTCAAACTCCCAGAATCTTTTGAAGTTAAGAAGGAGACGGTTTTGTTTGTTTATTAGAGTCTAACGGGCCAACCTTCATTTCACCAAAACAATGTGAAATTGTCGGTCTGCTGCCTAAATAGCTTTGCTTAATGTTTTTTTTCCCCATAAAAACGTAAACAGCTCATGAAAAAACAGTCAGCCCATCCCTAGTGCTAACTTCAGAGATGCGGATGCTTGCTATAAATACATACCATCCAGTGTTCCCTGCACACATGCTGTCTGCATCTGCAATGGTACAACTTGGCAATCCCATCTTCCTATCCTTTTCAGTTAACAGTAAGCTAGTTGGGGTTCCTGGCATTTTTGTAGTCTTACCTGGGCAGAGTCAGCCCCAGTAGTCCTCTCTACAGGCTAACTTAAATTTCTCTCTTTGACTTACTGCCTCCTTTTGTGGGTAGTGAGTTCCCAAGACCCTCCTCACATTCTTGCAAGAACTGCATCTGTGCACAAGAAAGGAGAGTACTTAACTATGGAGAACTCATTGGGACACCAGTTTCACTCTAGAAGAAAGGGGTAGGAATTGTGCGTGCTCAAAGTGCAATCTTTTCAGGCTGAGTCTTTCTGATCTGGTCTCCAGGGTGGTGCCATGGAGTTGTGCATGGAAAATCCCGAGGCGTTACTGCTTTCAGGAGAACGCCCTCCCTGCCTCTGCCTCCCATCACTCCCCTAACTGCCAGGATGCCGGGTTTTGTTTTGTTTTGTTTTGCATTTCTAACACCTTGGTGCCTTAGGCTGAGACGCTGTCCCTAGAAGTTGATTCGGTGGAGGTGGTGAGATCTGCCCTAATAATCGTAAGAGCGGTAGAGTTCCTGGTGCCTTGTCCCAATATCATGGTAATTAAATACTAACTTCCTCTGTTGCAGTCTCTGGTTGATAAAGTGTGAGGGCGATTGGGAGATAACTGCCCTCCCGGCCAGGGAAGAGACTGAGCGACAGTGAGAGTGGCGCATGGGGAGGAGCTGCCTTCTTGGGGGAGGTGGCGGCTGCACCGGAGTCCTGTGGGACCTGACCAGTGCCCAGGTTCGAACCCCTGGCTGCGTGGCCCTGGACAGCCTGGGCCTGCTCTTCCCCTAGCAGGGCTTCCCCGAGGGGCCCCTGCTGCTGCCACTGCACACAGGCTGCCACTAAGGCAACTGCCAGCACGGGGGCCCATGCCCGACACGTCCCTGCAGAACAGAGTGGAACCTGATTAGCTTTGCCGCTGCTTGGCTGCCTGGGGACTGCCGGCAGCCGGCACCTACAGCCCAAGGTGACGTAGGAGCCCTGGGGCTCCCCAAGCCGGGCCTTCGGTCGCCCCCCAGCGCCCAGGACAGGTACTACGACGCGTTGGGCTTGCTGTGGCTTCGGAAACATTGGCACTGCCCTCTTCGTGGTCGGCGCTATCGTCATCAACAGTAGAACCTCCCGTTGGCCTGGGCCGGCCCTTGGCCCTTCCTTGGGTGCTATTCTGCAGGTGCAGCCCGCAGAGCTCCTCGGGACAGCTCAGGGCTGCCCGTGCTGAGTTCTTTACACCTCTGCTCTGACCCCCCGGGTTCTCTTGCCAGTTTGTAGCGTTCATTCCAAGTGCCAGAGCATAGGCGATGCTCCTATCTTTTTCAGACTGAACTTTCCAATAAGGACAATGTTTAACATCGCTCATGTCTCAAAGGAGGCAGTGCAAAAATGAGCTCGCATAAGTGTTTGCAAAATTAATGTTTCCATTGTCTTTATACAAATAATTTTTGCATTGAAGTTATTATTTTGAAAACATGTAAAAGAAATAGGCCATGAACAGAAAGTATTTTTCCATTGAAAATGATCTCATTCCAACTGATTTTAAACATTTTCCTAGTATTTATTGAGTATCTTCTACATTTCATTATTTCTTTCTTTTTTTTTTTTTTTTTGTTTGTTTGTTTGTTTGATTTTTGACAGGCAGAGTTAGACAGTGAGAGAGAGACACAGAGAGCAAGGTCTTCCTTCTCTTGGTTCACTCCCCTAATGGCCACCACGGCCGGCGCTGCGCTGATCCGAAGCCAGGAGCCAGGTGCTTCTCCTGGTCCCCCATGGGGTGCAGGGCCCAAGCACTTGGGCCATCCTCCACTGCCTTCCTGGGCCACAGCAGAGAGCTGGACTGGAAGAGGAACAACCGAGACAGAATCCAGCACTCTGACCGGGACTAGAACCTGGGGTGCCGGCGCCGTAGGTGGAGGATTAGCCTAGTGAGCCACGGCCCCAGCCCTATATTTCATTATTTCTAATGGTCTTGTTTTGTTGATGTCTTTGTTAATCCAGCTAAAGATTTTTCAAAAAATTATGTGCATATGTAGATTTTATATTCCACAAAATTAAATGAAGTGTGTCTGTACTGGTCAGAGTACCACGGAAAGTACACAACATGCTTAAAAGGGGTGATTGAAGGAAGATCAATAAATAGCTTGTGTTAATCCTTCCAGGGGCTGGGAGCGGCCCAGGACTACCCTCACTCAAGGCACCTCATCAGCCCCTTCTGGGAGGACTGAGAAGCAGTTGCTGAAAACCAGGGTGACAGTAGTTTTAATCCTGCAGCCAGAAGCTCCCAAAGAGAAGTGAAGACACTGCCAGCTATGGCCTGGAAGGACAATCAGGAAGTAAATATGGGGGGGATATCCTACTGCATGACTTCCCGGCCAGACCTACCCGCCAACCAGAGGGCAGTGCGTGGGAAGAAGAGGGGAGCCCAGGATGAAAGGGTCAGACTTCCTACAGCAACTCAGCTGGAGAGGTTTAGCACAGGACTTGAACTGCCTAAAGCTGGCTGTCATACTAGGAGTGCTGAACGTAATGGAGGGCAGGAGGGAATCTTAGCTGTTGCTCTTTTCATCTTTGGAAAGTTTATGGTCCAGGAGGGAACACAGGAAAAAAATTAGTAATATTGGGCCAGCGTTGCAGCACAGTGGGCTGCTGCCTGGGAAGCCCACATCCCATATTAGCACTGGGTCCAGTCCTGGCTGATGCACAACCAGTCGAGCTCTCTGCTAATGCACCTGGGAACACAGTGGAAGATGGCCCCTGCCACCCACGTGGGAGACCTGGGTGGAGTTTCCAGGCTCCTGGTTTCAGCCTGGCCTATACTGGGTGTTGCAGCCTTGTGGAGAGTGAATCAGCATCATATAGTAGCTATCGCTCCCTCTCTCTTTTTCCCTTTGTTTCTCTTTCTCCCTCTCTGCAACTCTGCCTTCCAAATAAGTAAAAAATAAATCTTTAAAGCAGATGGTCATCTCCTACCTTTCCTAGTTGACATCACTTCCTAGAAAGCTCAGGTGACTCTTTTTTTTTTTTTTTTTTTTTTTTTTTTTTTTTTTTTTACAGGTAGAATTAGACAGTGAGAGAGAGAGAGAGACAGAGAGAAAGGTTTTCCTTCCTTTGGTTCACCTCCCAAAGGGCCACTACAGCCAGTGTCCTGCACTGATCCAAAGCCAGGAGCCAGGTGCTTCCTCCTGGTCTCCCATGTGGGTGCAGGGCCCAAGCACTTGGGCCATCCTCCACTGCCTTCCCGGGCCACAGCAGAGAGCTGGACTGGAAGAGGAGCAACCAGGACAGAATCCGGTGCCCCGATTGGGACTAGAACCCGGTGTGCAGGCGCCGCAGGTGGAGGATTAATTAGCCTAGTGAGCTGTGGCGCGGACCTCATTTTTATTCTTTAAATATTTATTTATTTATTTGAAAGGCATAGTTACAGAGAGACAGAGGCAAAGAGAGAGAGGGAGAGAGAGGTCATTCATCTGCTGGTTCACTCCCTACGTGGCCTCAATGGCTGGAGCTGGGCCGATCCAAATCCAGGAGCCAGGAGCTTCTTCCAGGTCTCCCACATGGGTACAGGAGCCCAAGGACCTGGGCCATCTTCTACTACTTTCCCAGGCCATAGTAGAGAGCTGAATTGGAAGAGGAGTAGCCAGGACTCAAACCAGCATCCATATGGGATGCTGGCCCTGCAGGTGGTGGCTTTGTCAGCTATGCCACAGAGTAGGCCCCAACCCCAGCTCCCTCTTAGGGGCTTGTGTTTTACCCTTTAGACTGTTGCAGTTGGAAATCTTAGGTCTCCAAGGAAGCTTTTCCCAAAGTTTAGAGTAAATTTGTACTGAGGGATGAGTCAATTAAAATATAATTGATTAATAAATGCCATTCTCCAAGTTAAAGTAGAGCTCATATCTCACTATTTATCATATTCCTACTTAAGATTTTATATGGGGGTTGGCTCTGTACCATAACAGGTTAAGCTGTCACTGGCAGCGCCAGCATTCTATATGGGCGCTGGTTGGAGTCCGGGCTGCTACACTTCTGACCCAGCTCCCTGCTAATGTGCCTGGGAAAGCAACAGAAGATGATCCAAGTTCTTGGGCCCCTGCACCCACGGGGTAGACCAGGAAGAAGCTCCTGGCTCCTGACTTCAGCCTGGCCTGCCTTGACCATTTGGCCATTTGGGGAGTGAACCAGCAGATGGAAAATACCTCTCTCTTTCTCTGTAACTCAACCTTTTAAATAAATAAATACATCTTTAAAAAAAAGATTTTGTGGAGGCCGGCACTGTGGCACAGCAGGTTAAAGCCCTTGCCTGAAGTGCTGGCATCCATGTGGGTGCTGGTTCTAGACCTGGCTACTCCTCTTCTGATTCAGCTCTCTGCTATGGCCTGGGAAATCAGTAGAAGATGGCCCAAGTCCTTGGGCCCCTGTACCGTGGGAGACCTGGAGGAAGCCCCTAGCTCCTGGCTCCTGGCTTTGGGACGGCACAGCTCCGGCCGTTGTGGCCATCTGGGGAGTGAACCAGCGGATAGCAGACCTCTCTCTCTGTTTCTACCTCTCTCTGTAACTCTGTCTTTTGAATAAAATAAAATAAATCTTAAAAAAAATTGATTTTGTATGAACCAGTGTTGAGGTGTTGGGTGAATGATTTTTGTAGAAGATTTCAAAAATTGTTTTTTCAAAAGCATATTTGCAGTCAAAGGTATAGCTGTAACTATTTTTATTCCAAATAAAATTTAAAATGAAATACTTTTTAAAATAAATTGTAGGGGCCAGCACTGTGGCATAGCTCGTAAAGCTGCCACCTGCAGTGCTGGCATTCCATATGGGCTCAGGTTCGAGATCCAGTTGCTCCACTTTCGATCCAGCTCTCTGATATGGGCTGGGAAAGCAGTGAAAATGACCCAAATGCTTGGGCCCCTGTGCAAATGTGGGAGACCCGAAAGAAGCTCTTGGCTTCAAATTGGCCCAGCTCCGGCCTTTGAGACCATTTGGCGAGTGAACCAGCAGATGGAAGATGTCTCTCTCTCTCTCTCTGTTTCTGCTTTTTTGTAACTCTGCCTTTCAAATAAATAAATAAATCTTTTAAAAATTGTATTTTTCATATAAACACTTAAAAAATTAATTTATTTGAAAGGTAAAGAGAGAGAGAGATCTTCCATCTGTTTTTTTCCCCCTAAGTGTAACAGTAGTGGCTCAGTCAAATGGAACTCAAATGTGTCTCCCATGTGGGTGGGAGGACCCCAAGTATTTGAGCCATCATGTGCTGCCTTCCAGGGTGCAAAATCAGCAGGAAACTAGAACTGGAAATTGAACTTGGATGTGAACTCAGGCTCTCCAGTATGGATGCAGGCATCTCAAGTGACTGCTTAACCACTGTGCCAAACATGCATCTCAACGTGAAATACTTTCATATGATGAACTTTGTAACTCACTGTAAGAACTGAGAACAGAGCTCCTTCTGTGTCCTCCTAGATGGGATGTGATCTTGGTATTAGTTGGTGGCTCCCTAGACTTTGTCTTCCCTTATCACTCCAGTAGGACTTTGGCTTTCCTTTGGGGAAAGTTCCTCTGGGGAACTTACCCTTGTGGGCTCCTAAGCCTTAAAGTCTGGATGGAGGTCACTCTTCTCAGGTGAGTCCTGCATGTCTCAAGCCCATTGGCAAATCCTGTCTCCCACACCCTCAAGTTAAAGGATGGACATGTGACCCAATTCAGGGCCAAGAGAAGGGAGAGACTGGGGAGAGGCTCTCCAGGGACACACTAGGGTGAAGGGCTGTAACCTCCACAGCTCTCGGGAGGACAGCCAGGATGACACTGACTGGAGTGTTGGGCATGAAATCAGTATTGGGGTAGGGAGAGCAGGGACATAAGAGAGGCTGGGTCCAGGTGACAGTGTCTGAACCTCTGGATCAAGGCTTCCAGGAGGTGAGTCCTACCTCTGTTTCAGTTATGTGAGCAAATGCATTTACTGTTTAAGCTCCTTGAGTTTGTTTTCCTTTCACTTAAAACAGATGGATTTATAAGAGATAATCAGGGGATAAGGCAGGCTGGAAACATGATGGCTGAATCCTATGGTTACCAGAAGGAATTACCAAACATAGGCTGTCCTTGGTCCAGAGTCACTTGCACTGTCCTAAAGACTGTCAGAAGTGCCGAATCTCAGATGGTTTCTAGGCACCTGAGATCGATACTTTCTGGGCTACAGCACTGCTCCTCAAATTAGAAGACATGCTGATCCCCAGGGGTCTGCTGATTCAGCGAAGTAGATGCCACCTTCCAACAAGTTCCCAAGTGAGACTGATGGGCCACACTATATGCAAGGCCCAAGAGCCCTGACCAACACTGAATTCTTAGGGACCATTCTTAACTGAAAACATGATGTCTGTTCAGGAACAGACATCAGTGTAGTAGTCATTTCCGAAAAGCCACCAGACCAGGCAGTTTTGGGTCATCTCTTGCCTGTCAGCCATGTCTACAACACTCTTGACTTCTGCACAGCCTGCCCTCCTTACTCATGATGATCTGCTTTCTTCTCTTCAAAGTCTCATGCATGCTCACATTAGAACTGGACAGACTGGAGCTGACCACAAGTGCATGAGATTAGTGGGGACCAAGCAGCCCCTCCCCTGCCGTGTCTTTCCACTGACCTTGCTGCCTGCTTCATTATTGTTTAACAGTGTATGAACTTATTTCTTGTTTGCTAGCCTCTCTCTATTAGATTAGAGTCAGGCTCTTCCTGTAATACAATATATTAGAGTTAGATACTGAGTCTTGCTGCCTTCTATAAGCAGGCGATTCTCAAAGTGGGCTGCACCCTGGAAGACAGGAAGCTTTAAAAATACCAAGACCTGGTCGGGCTCTCTGAAATTGTTTGGACCTCCATTCAATGCATTTCAATTTTAAAATCTCTTGATATGATTCTATTTGGGGCTGCTAAATAGGCGAATATATCACAGAATTAGTTACTTGAGAAAGTTATTTATTTGGATATATGTCTATTCCATCAAATATTTGTTAAGTAAGTATCTATTCTATACCAGACACTATGCTCTGTCTCCAAAGATACACAAGACATATGCCCTGTCCTCAAGGAACTTGAGGTCTCATAGGAGGGAGAGGTGTATGGACAAATAATTGTCACAAATAATTGTTACACTGATGCTCAGCATTAACAACATAAAGTATCATCCTGGTAAAATGTGGAGGACTGGATTCTGTTAGAAGGTGCACAGGGTGAAATTAATAATGTCTGACATCTGTGGAGCACTTATGGAACACGAAGACTGACAGGGAAGTGCTGCTGACTGTGTGAGGTCTTGAAGGAGCAGAGCCCAGTGGAAGCAGAGAGTGGGAGCTGGAATGGGGAAGGTATCTCTGGGTTGAGTTTGGAGGTGGATAGGAATGAGCGGATAGGAAGTTGAGGGAGGTTACTTCTGTTTCCTTTGTCAAATCAGAATGGAGTCATGACCTGAGAGGGGATGGGGGCTGTTGCAAGGGGTGTGGAGCAGGCAGACCCAGACTTGAGCCCTGTCACCCCACACTGGCAAAGGCCCAGATGCAGTTGGATTTCACAGATCAGTTTCCACGTTGCATGCTCAGCAGCTCTCATGGAGGGAGAGATGAGGACACGGCGTTCATCCAAAGCTGTGCTTTCTGCCACAGTTGTGAAGGCCAGAGGGCTAGGGAGCGCTGGTGATGTTGTGGATCAAGAGTTCAGTGGAAGGGCCATCGCTGTGTCGCAGAAGGTAAAGTCGCCGCCTGCAGGGCCGGCATCCCATATGGGCACTGGTTCCTGTCCCGGCTGCTCCACTTCCAATCCAGCTCTCTGCTGTGGTCTGGGAAAGCAGTAGAAGGTGGCCCAAGTCCTTGGGCCCCTGCACCCATGTGGGAGACCTGGAAGAAGCTCCTGGCTTCAGATCAGCTCGGCTCTGGCCGTTGTGGCCAATTGGGGAGTGAACTAGCAGATGGAAGACTTCTCTCTCTTCTCTGCCTCTGCTCTCTCTGTGTAACCAACTTTCAAATAAATAAATAACTCTTTGAAAATAAAAAAGTTCAGGCCAGCACCACGGCTCACTAGGCTAAGCCTCCGCATGCAGCGCCTGCACACCAGATTCTAGTCCCGGTCGGGGCACTGGATTCTGTCCCGGTTGCTCCTCTTCCAGTGTGGCCCGGGAAGGCAGTGGAGGATGGCCCAAGTGCTTGGGCCCTGCACCCACATGGGAGACCAGGAGGAAGCACCTGGCTCCTGGCTTTGGATTGGCGCAGCATGCCGGCTGTAGCGGCCCTTTGGGGGATGAACCAACGGAAGGAAGACCTTTTTCTCTGTCTCTCTCTCTGTCTAACTCTGCCTACCAAAAATAAAAAAAGTTCAGTGGGGACAAATACGGAGGAAGTTATCTGAAGAGATCTGTTAGGCTGGGAGAAAGCAGAATGACAGAAGGATGTATCACAGGGGAACTTCAGACTTGGGTGGGTCAGGGTGGCCACAATGTGCAGGGTGGGGCCAGGGTGGGACTGGTGAAGGTGAAGGTCACTGGAATCTTGGAGCCCGCTGGATCCTGCACCCCTCACGTCCCCCATGGTGCATGGAGAGAAGGAAGAAAGACTTCTCTCTGTGCAGAGTTCATAAGACCCTCCCCCAGCAGGTCCTCTGATATAAGCAAGTCCAACCAGGAAATACAGGAGATGGAAGAAGATGAGAGTACAAGGGACAAGCCCTTGAAATGCAAAACAGCAATGGTGGCACCGGAAAATCCACTCAGATTGGAAAAGATTGAGGAAAAGGGGCCAGGAATTGTTCATGATAAAAGGAAACCATATGCATCTTCTGAAAGCCCAGAGATAGATTCTTTTTTTCTCTCTCTCTATTAGGGACAAAAGGTCTAGATCTAGAATTTTGCTGGAGGCAGCAGCGGAACTGTAACCAGTAGCCCAAGGCTAAGCAAGAGCTGCTTTCTTATCAGGTTTTTAATTGATGGCAGGGTTTACAGATAACCATTGTTAGATGCACTGGAGGGAGAACTTCCTGTTAGAATTAATTGCATTTTCCTCAGTACTGGTACAATGCAGCAAAGCCTCAATCACCTGGTTAGTTAAGGTTCTGCGGGAAGGTGCCTGACCCCCGTGCTAGACTCCCCTTCTTCTCCTTTCCCGAGACCTGAGAGTGTCCCTGTATGCTACTACTGAGCAACAGGAGCCTGGCGGCACCTTGACAATATGAGGACAATACCCTGCACCAAGTGGGCAGCTATTGTGACCAGGGAGGGCAGCTGGCTGCGCAAAGCTTCCCACGGTGGGGAAGCTGTGCAGGCGCATGGAGAGGTGCGTGTCACGTCCTCCCAGAGTCCCCCCTCCTCCTGGAACACAACAATCTCCAAAATACAGCATGGAGGCAGACAAGACCACCCAAAGACCTTTTGGGAACAGAGCCGCCTAGCACACCAGGGTCCCACTCCAGCCCCCTCCCTGGGCATACTCAGCCCCATGGGCCTCAGCTCAGTTCTCTGTTCCTTGCCAAGGACAGAAAGGAGGACTTGTCCTTCTTGGGTGGCTCGGCTGCCACTGCACAGGGTAATAAAAAACGGAGAAGCTGGGGCTGTGTTTCCCCAGTATTTCTCTCAGGGACCATCCTGGGAGGCCCCACAACCACCACAGGCACAAGGGTGCCTTACTCCGCGTGGGAAAGGCTCCAGGTGCAGCTATTTACAGCGAGGGCCAGCCAGGCCTGTCTTTGGCCCTGTTTGAAAGCCTGACTGGTCCCTTGCAGGCACTCCCTGTTTTTACTTCCTGCTGACCACAGGCCCCTCCTCTGTCTGACCGTTGGGGTCAACATCCTTTCAGCAGATCCACCCCACTTCCTCCCCGAGGTCGAGCTAGAAGCCCTTTGTTGGCTTCAGGGATTCCTGGAGAAGTGTTTCCTCTGCCTCTCTGTTATCACATCAAACATGCAGGAGCCAGGGCCTTGGGGTACTGGAGATTTGCAGCAGAAAGGAACCGTGGGAAGAAACTTGGAAGAGCCAGGCCCTGAAATCTCCATCAGTGAAAATGGGCTTCCCCAAAGAGGGACCGAGGGAGCAGGAGTGAGGATGCAGAGGGGCACAGGCTCTGTGCCCTGGACCAGGTGGAGAGAGCAGCCAAAGGGCTTTCTAGAGGGTTTCTGGGGGCTCAGATTAGCCTGAGCAGGTATTATGAGTGCGCAGGTGGTGGGCTGCAGAGGTGGGGATACCTGTGTTGGAATTCCAGAGAGCATCCTGGCTCAGTGACTTGGGCATTTCCCAACCACTCAGAACGCTGGTTTCCACATCTGTAGAAAGTGGTTGTAAGGATGAGAAATATTTGCACAATGGCTTTCTTAGAGTGAGGCTGTCAGGAGGAGCTCTCTGTGTCTGTGTACCTCTGACTTGATACTTCCCTTGGGGAGGGAGGTGAGGGCAGGGCCAGGCTTCTGCTTGGCCAACCCAGCTGTGCACCATACAATGCATCCTGAGTCTGCAGATAAGTGGCTTTCTGAGCTGTCTTAGTTCACTGGGACGTAAACACAAACTGGCTGTGTTTTGCTCCAAGTTCATCCTTTTAAATCTCCCTGTCTTGCTCTTTCATGATCTCTTATAAGATTTTATTACTTTCCAGTTACTTTTAGTTGATACAATCTATGTATTTTCAAAATGAGGAATACAAAGAGTTCATTGACCGGAAAGCCTGACTCTCTGTTCAGATCTTATCCCTCCCAAGCCCCTCCTTGAAGGCTTAAGCAGGGACCCTATCTCTTACCATGGAGGAGGAAGAGGAGGGACCATCCTGCCTTATAGATATCCTCCTGCACTCCTGCTTCAAGGTGGACTCCTGCTGTGTGTGGGCGAAGGACAGGGATGGAACAGCTTTTTCTTACTACATGGTCATTCTTGTAGGTCTCTCCTGGGGGCACATACATGTGCATTCACTAGATTCAAACACACACACACGCACGCACGCACATACACACACGCACGCACGCACATACACACACACTGGTGTGGCAGGGTTCAGCTCTCTTCCCATGTGGGCCACAAGGAGTGCACTAGGGTGTACTGTGGGGCTGACACTATGCCTCCTTCCCTGATGTGGTGGATGGCTTCTTCCACTTCCAACTTCTACCCTGGACAATGACCCCACAGCCTCCATGCTGAGGCTCCCTCACCTGGAAGGTGGTTTTCTTCCTGGTACCAGCAAGATGGCTAAGAACTGGCCACTTTCCATGGTGACCCTGGGGAAATTCATGCATCCCTGGAAGCAATGCGATTGCCCCTGCTGCCACCTGTTTCAGCCCTGTCCTCCCCTAGAATTCTCTTTCTGGTTAGGTAAGATCATCAAGTCTGATTCTCACACATGAAACCAGGGCCCAGAATTTAGCTCTCCTTTATTGCCTCCCCTGCCACCTCTGTCATCCTTTGAAAGTTGGGCAGTGTGGGAACATGGTTTGAGAGGCCTTTTGAGATGTCTGTATGCAATGTTTTTGTCTTCTGGGATTGGCTTAAGTTCAGGCAAACCACTCCAAGGGTGGAGAGAATCCGAGTCATGCTGGTATCAGCACGTGAGTGGAGGTGACAGATTGTGAATGTGTGAGGCAAATGGGAAAGCAGACTTTATTTTGTTAATGTGTTCACTAGGAAATCAGCTGTGGTTCTTTCCCATCCTCTTTGTTTCTCCAAACCTGCCTTGCTGGAAGTTGTAGAAAAGGAAGCATACAAATGCAACACTTCAGTTTGGATCATATGTCCTCAGTCCATAGCAGATTCATGCTCATTTGCAAGGTGGAAGTAGTGATTTTGAAAACTCACTGATTAGAAACAAACATTCCAAAGTGTATTTGGGATATACAGTTTGTTCATTAACTAAACAGCTTTTCTCCTAGTCTCTTAAATTATGGCTTTCATATAACAGGAATAATTTCAATTTTCAGGGAAAAGTTGTTTTCCTCTCAAATTAGAGACCCATGAATTTGAATGAGTAACTTTTCATTTAATACTTTTCCCATTTTTAACCTTGTAACTCATGTGGGAGACCAGGATGGAGTTCCTGGATCCTGGCTTTTGCTTGGCCAACACCTGGCTATTGTGGCCATTTGAGGAGTGAACCAGCCAATGAAAGATCTCCCTCTCTCTACTGCTGTGCCTTTCAATTAAAATGAATAAATAAATATTTTTTAAAAAGCCCAGAAGAATAGTTGGCAAAAATTATATTTTAAATTTGTCTTTGACAGTTGTCTGATTCCCTTTTACTTGGTGATGTCTTAATTTAATAATAAATTATCTAAATAATAAGAAGTATTTAACTTAAGATTTTTTATCATGTAGTATTAAGACACTAAACATTACATAACGTAATAGCATATAGCAGGTAATAGACACTTGTTCAGACACCATTCATCTTTGGATATTTTGGACACTTTCATGTAATACTACATCTGGACTGTGTTTGGCATGATGCTTTGCTTGCACATGAAAGAAACCCAACTCTGACTGGTCTAGTTAAAAAGTGGTGGGGGGGGGATACATTGGCTATGTAACTAAGCCATGGAAATGGTAGGTGGACTCCCCCACCTCCCTTATTAAAAAGATTTACTTAGTTGTTTGAGAGGCAGAGTTACTGACAAAGAGAGGGAGACACAGAGAGAGAGGTTTTCCATTCCCTGGGTCACTCCCCAAATGCCTGCAACAGCTGGGGTTGGACCATACTGAAGCCAGAAGCTAGGAGCTCCATCTGGATTTCCCATGTGTTTGATAGAGACCCAAGCACTTGACCCTTCACTGCTACTTCTCAGAGAGTGCATTACTATGTAATTGGATTGGAAATGCAGAGTAGCCTGAACTCAAACCAGGGACTTAGATATGGTATCAGGGTTCCCAAGTGACAGCTTAACTGCTGTACCAAATGCCTGCACCATAAATATTTTTAAAAGACCTATTTCTAGAGGTAGAATTGCTGCCAAATGGCATGTGTATCAATGAGCTTTTCTGTTTTTATTATGAAACATCTGAGGCAGCTAGCTTACAAAGAGAAAAAGTTTATCAGCTCACTGTTTTGGAGGTTCAAAGTCCAAGATTGAGAGGGGTCGGGGAAGGTCATTGGTTTGGCCTCTGCTGAGGGTAGCAGATGATGGCACACACAATGGCAAGAGTGTCTGTAGGATAAAGGATCACATCTTGAGCCAGGAGCAGAGGGAGGACTGAGAGAGAGACCAGGGTTCCTTCACCCCCTTTAAAGGTACGCCCTCAATGACCCCAAGGTCTTCCTTAAGGCCCCACCTCCTAAAGATTCCACCACCTCCTAATAGTGCCACCCTAGGGCCAAGCCTTTAATAAAAGAACATTTGAAAAACACTCAAACTAATGCTGTATAATCATTAGTAGTATACATATTTAGAATACTGATAGACATTGTCAAGTTGCCTTCTAATTGCATTTCTGCCAGTACTGTCCTCCAGTCCTTGCTTTCACACATTCCCACAACATTACTAACACATGGATTAACTTGTGCTAGAAAACAAACTACCCTAAAACCTAATAACTTAAAACATCAACCACTGGGGCTGGTGTTGTGGCACAGCAGGTTAAGCTGCCACTTGTTACATTGGCATCTCTCAGTGGAGTGCCAGTTTGAGTCCTAGGCACTCTACTTTGGATCCACATCCCTGCTAATGTGCTTGAGGAAGCAGCAGAAAATGGCCCAAAAACCTGGTCCCTGGCCATTCATGTGGGAGACACATATGGAGTTCCAGGCTCCTGGCTTCGGCCTGCCCCAGCCTCAGCCATTGCAGCCATTTGGTGGAGTGAACCAGAGGATGGAAGATCTCTTTCTCTATCTCTCCCTCTCTGTCACTCTGTCTTTCAAATATATAAAATAAACCTTTAAAAAAACACATTTATTTACCTACCATCCCATGGGTCAGAAATTTAGGCAGGGCTCAGCTGGGATGGCTCATTCTTTTTTTTTTTTTTTTTTTTTTTTTTTATAGGCAGAGTGGACAGTGAGAGAGACAGACAGAGAGAAAGGTCTTCCTTTGCCGTTGGTTCACCCTCCAATGGCCGCCACGGCCAGCGCACCGCGCTGATCCGATGGCAGGAGCCAGGTGCTTCTCCTGGTCTCCCATGGGGTGCAGGGCCCAAGGAACTGGGCCATCCTCCACTGCCTTCCCGGGCCATAGCAGAGAGCTGGCCTGGAAGAGGGGCAACCGGGACAGAATCCGGCACCCTGACCGTGACTAGAACCCGGTGTGCCGGCGCCGCTAGGCAGAGGATTAGCCTATTGAGCCGCAGCGCCGGCCCAAGGGATGGCTCATTCTCATAGCTTTTTGTTATTCTAAGTACCTGAGAGGAGATTCTTGAGAGGGAAAAGGTTTATTCTGGATTACAGTTTGGAGATTCATTTTCAAGATCAGGTGACTGCATTATTCTGACATCTGGTGGACTTGAGCAATGGCAGAGCAGGTGCAGATGAACAATCCCTGGTTCACATTAGCAAATGTTACCCATAGTGAACCAGGAAACAGAGAGTAGCTAGGCCAAAGTCAGCTTAAACAATCAACCCTCTTGGAAGAAACTACCTTCCAAGGGAAGCCCTGCAGTGACCAAAAGACCTCCTACTGACTCCAACTCCTAGCCACCAAAATTACAACAATTCCTCTGCCTAAAACATCAACCATTAGCATTAACTCATTAACTGTTAAAACAAGACTTGGAGGTTTAAACATCTGCATGAATGTGGGGAGCCAAGTCCTGTTTGATCTGGCATTGACCATGGCTCCAGTTTTACAAACAGCTGGAGGTCAACAGCCTTGTTTGCTTGCTGGCAGTTGTCTGGCTGTTAGATGGGGTGATGGCAACAACAGAGCAACTTGTATTTATCAGCTAGCAATCCTTTAATGAACAAAGGATTCCCAGTAACAGCAAAACATCAAGCCCCATTACATGAGTATTTCTCAAGCCTGTATTTGGGTAACATTTGCTAATGCTCCTTTAGCCAAAGCAAGTTATATGGCCAAGCCCAGATTTAAGAGATGAAAAAATAAACTACATCTATTCATGGGAGAAATTGCAAGATACTATGGTTATTTTTGTAATCTGTCATGCCAGATTATATCATCCTGTTAAATCTTGGTCAATATAAATGATGAAAAATAAAATCTCTTGTATTAAGTTTTACTCTTATGGTTGATTAATTTTTCATATTTGTATGCATTTTATTTATTCCTTTTGTATAACTTCATTGTTTATATGTTTTTGTAAAATATTTATTTATTTATTTGAGAGACAGAGTTACAGACTGAGAGAAGGAGAGACAGAGAGGTCTTACATTTGCTGGTTCACTACCCAAATGGTCACAACAGCTGGAGCTGGGCTGATCTGAAGCCAGGAGCCAGGAGCTTCCTCAGGGTCTCCCACGTGGGTGCAGGGGACTAAGCACTTGGGCCATCTTCTACTGCCTTCCTAGGCCATTAGCAGAGAGCTGGAATCAGAAGAGGAGCAGCTGGGACTCAAACTGGTGCCCATATGGGATGCCAGAGACAAAGGCAGAGGGTTAACCTACTATTCCACAGTGCCGGCCCCAACTATCTATAATTTTGCACGGGTGGAAAACAGTGAATTATATCACATTTCACATGTAAATCATTCTTTTCACACTGTGTTGGAATACCTTTGTTTTCTATCTATCTATCTATCTATCTAAAGAGTTTATTTGACAGGTAGAGTTACAGAGAGAGGGAGAGACAGAGAGAAAGGTGGTCTTCCATCTCCTGATTCACTCCCCAAATGGCAGCAACAGCTGGGGCTGGGCCCATCCAAAGCTGGGAGCCAGGAGCTTCTTCTGGGTCTCCCATGTGGGTGCAAGGCCCTAGCACTTGGGGCATTTTCTACTGCTTTCTCAGGCCATAGCAGAGAGCTGGATTGGAAGAGGAGCAGCCAGAACTCAAACCAGCACCTATATGGGATGCCAGTGCTGCAAGTAGGGGCTTAGCCTACTATACCACAGTGCCAGCTTTGCCTTTGTTGTATATTAATTCTTTCTTGTATATCTGGATTTAGTCTGGGTTCTCCATCATTTTTATACTTTATTTGAGAGAGAGAGAGAGAGTGAGAGAGAGAGAGAAAGAGAGCAAAACAGAGAAGGCCCTCACCCTTGCTGGTCCACTTTCCAAATGCCACAATGGCCAGGTCAAAGGTGGGAAATGGGAATGCAATCCATGTTTTCCACATGGGTGGTAGGAACCCAATCTATCAGGCTGTCACTGTTGCCTCCCAGGGTTCACATCAGCAGGAAGCTGGAATCAGGAGTTGGAGCTGGGGGTCAAACCCAGGTACTACAATGTGAGATGTGGGCATTTCCACTGGTATCTTACCTGCTAGGCGAAACATTTGCCTCTCCATTCCTTTTCTTTACCTTAGTTGTTAATTCTGCTGATAACTTCACTCTTAATTACCTCATACTATGTTTTAGCAAATGATAAGGCAAATCTATTAAATATTCTTTTTAAAATCTTTTTATTCTCTGTTAAGCAGCCAGGACTCAAACCAATGGCCTGATTAGGATGTCAGATCACAGGTGACAGTTTAACCCACTGCATCATGACACAGTTGTATTTCTAGGAACAAAATAATGGTTAGCACCTGACAAGTGCTTTATAAATGCTCACTAAATGCAGTATTATAAATGCAGGATTCATCCTGGTCTCGAGAATTTTGTTCTGTTTTTTGGGTGACATTTTCCCCAAGGGCTCATCACATCTTGATGCCTTGTTCCATTTTATTTTATTTCATTCTTTTTTTCCAGTCCAATAGTTGCATCATTTCCATGGCATTTCTTTTTGTCTGGTTCAGGTTTGGGTAACTCTATCCAGATATACAATTTGTTTTAATAGATTGTAATTTCCTTATATTGTCCTTTCCAACATTTCTGAAACCTGTGAGCTACTCTGTGGCAGATATTTCATGTTCATCTTATTTATGGAGTCTGTGGTTCCCAAATGGGACAGAAGAAAGAAAAGAGAGCTCAGCCAAAACCATATGTGGTTTAATAATTTGGGTTTACTACAAACAATTACAGAGTTTCCTAAGCCCATAGAGGTGTCCTTTCAGCTGCACATAATTTTCCTATTTTAAAGCACAAACTTCCATCAGAGACAGTTGGGTTCTGCTACTTAGTCTTCTCAGTTTTACCCAAGTCTTCCTAGTAACAATTTCTACTATAACTCTCTCCTCAAAGGCCATTGTTGTAAATGTAATGAGCATAAAATTCTAAATATTTAATCTGGATTTCTCATCTGAGTTTTCTGCTATCTCAACATAGATGTTTATTTTTTTCTATCAAAAACTAATTGTCCTAGTATTACTTGAATGTCTACCTTTTACTCATTTTTACTTTTCATATTTGAGTTTTCCTTTTAGTGGATATCCTTTCAGTCTGCTTTTTTCCAGTAATCTACTTGTCTAATTTTGTATCACTATCGCATGGTCCTAATTAGTCTTCATTTATAGTAACTCTTGATTTTGTACATGAGTAAAGGCACATTGGTTTTTTTTTTTTTTTTTTAATCTTTTATTTAATGAATATAAATTTCCAAAGTACGACTCATGTGTTACAATGGCTTCCCCCCCATACCGTCCCTCCCACCCACAACCCTCCCCTTTCCCACTCCCTCTCCCCTTCCATTCACATCAAGATTCATTTTCGATTATCTTAATATACAGAAGATCAGCTTAGTATACCTTAAGTAAGTATTTCAACAGTTTGCTCCCACACAGAAACATAAAGTGAAAAATAATAGATGATTTTTTTAAATGATGATGAAATCAGATCAGACCTATTGTCATGTTTAATCCCAGTGAGAGTCAAGTTGGGAATTGATAATTTCTTTCTTTTTTTTTTTTTTTTTTTTTTTTTACAGAAGATCAGTTTAGTGTACATTAAGTAAAGATTTCAGTCGTTTGCACCCCCATAGAAACACAAAGTGAAATATACTGTTTGAGTACTCGTTATAGCATTAAGCCTCAGTGTACAGCACATTAAGGACAGAGATCCTACATGAGGAGTAAGTGCACAGTGACTCCTGTTGTTGACTTTACCAATTGACACTCCTGTTTATGGCATCAGTAATCTCCCTATGCACCAGTTATGAGTTTCCAAGGCTATGGAAGCCCCTTGAGTTCTCCGACTCTTATCTTGTTTAGACACGGTCATAGTCAAAGTGGAGGTTCTCTCCTCCCTTCAGAGAAAGGCACCTCCCTCTTTGAAGACCTGTTCTTTCCACTGGGATCTCACTCACAGAGATCTTTTTGCCAGAGTGTCTTGGCTTTCCATGCCTGAAATACTCTCATGGGCTTTTCAGCCAGATCCGAGTAAGTAAAGGCACATTGTTTTTATAAATAGACTTTTTTTTCTAAAAATTTATTTTATTTATTTGAAAGACAGAGTTACACAGAGAGGTAGAGACAGAGAGAGAGGTTTTCCATCTGCTGGGTCACTCCCCAGATGGCCACAATGGTGGGAGCTGCACCAATCCAAAGCCAGGAGCCAGAAGCTTCTTCCAAGTCTCCCACACAGGTACAGGGACCCAAGGACTTGAGCCATCTTCTATTGCTATCCCAGACCATAGCAGAGAGCTGGATCGGAAGAGGAGCAGCTAGGACTAGAATCGGTGCCCAAATGGGATGCCAATGCTTCAGGGCAGGGCTTTTACCAGCTGTGCCACAGCACCAGCCCCTATAAATGGACTCTTAATTGTTCCAGAACTCTGTTTCTACATTTAACTATATTGGCATGTTTCTCAAAAAATAAATTTATGTGTTAATCTATTTCTGAACTTCACATTTTGTTCAAGTATAACTGATCTGTAGTAACATATGGTCTGAAATATTGTGAAATTATAGTGTGTTGAATTTAGGAGGTATAACTCCTCTTTGTTCTTCTTCATCAAAAATTGTATTGGTTATTCTAGGTCTTTTGATTTTTCCATATAAATTTTATCATTTCTTCAAGAAAACCTGTGGGAATTAACATTGAGGTTGAATTATATCTATAAATCAAATTAGGGAATATTGACCATCCAAAAATATTGAACTTCTCTCTCCATTATTTAATTCTCCTTTGATTTTTCTTGTATTTTGTATTTTTGAGTATTTAAATCTTGCACAGATTTTGTTAGATCTGCCCCTATATATTTCATGTTTTCTTATGCTATTACAGATGGTATTATATTTTAAATTTCAATTTCTCTTTTGTTACTAGTAGATATAAATAAAAATTATCTGGTATCTTGTGATTTTGCTAGTTCACCTATTAGTTCTAGTAGTGTTTTTGTGTATTACTTGAGATTTTCTCTGTAGACAATTGAGTAATTTGTGAATAAAGTCATTTTTTAAAAAAAATTATTTGAGTGATGGGGGGGAGATGAGGGAGAGAGAGAAAGAGAGAGAGAGAGAGATCTTTCATTCACGAATTCACTCCCTAAATACCTGCAACAGCTGGGGTTGGGCAAGGCCAAACCCAGGACTCTGCAACTCCCTCTGGGTCTCCCACATTGGTGGAAGAAACTCAAGCACTGAGTCATCATCTGCTGCCTCACGAGCACATCAGCAGGAAGCTGGATCGGAAGTGGAGCTGGACTAGGTCCCAGGCCCTCCCATATGGGATGTGGGAATCCCACGCAGTGGCTTAACCTGCTGGATCACAATGCCAGGCCCAATGAAGACACTTGTAGTTTCTTTTTTCAAGTTTGGTATGCCTTTTAATTATTTTTGTCATCCTATTTATTGCATAAGGGCTTTCTTTTTAATGTTCAAAGGAGGAACACCCAAGGATCTCATTTCCTTTCTTGAGACATGACTCATTGGCAAGTCACCTCCCAAGACGGCTAATGCACATCCTCTATTTGTGGCCACTGCCTCTCGTGCATGTACCTTTAGAGATTATCAAAATTCCTTAGTTTGAGAAGGGGACAGAATGAATTTTAGTAGTTTGGGAGCTGAGACAGGAAGGTGACTCTACTGTGATGGCCTTTCTGAGAACTGACTCCTAGTGTTTATGGAACACCAGTGGGTAAACTCTAACCATATCTTTGGGGCAGCTGGGCTCAGAGACGAATGGCTATTCATTTAACTGTGAGAATAGGCCTTTAGACTACATCCTGACCAATACAGTGAGAAACTCTTTGAATCAACTTAAGTTTTGAGGAGATGGAGGATTATAGGAGCAGCATCCTCCTGCCTTGCTGGGACATAGGGCAGATCAGCCTTTTCTTTGGATAGTGAGAGAACAGAATGTGATGGCAGTCATGGGTGGCAGAGATATAAGAAAGCCAGTATTTTAATGCTTTAGATCCATCTGTGAATGGATGTCAGAAGGGTGTCCATTTTGCCTGCATGGGACCCTGAAGTTCTTGAATTACCCATAAGATAAGAGAGACCCTCTAGCAAAGTGAAAGTGTACTTTCCGCCAATCACACGTTTGGGGATTCAAATCCGTTTTAATTTAATTGTGGGAAATAAAACAAGTGAAAAGTAGGGACAGGTGTTTAGCCTAGTTAAGATACCCACATTCCATATCAGTGTACCTGAATTTAACACCTAGCCCTCATTTCTGGCTCCAGCTTCCTGCTAATGCAGACCCTGGGAGGCAGTGGTGATGGCTCAAGTAATAGGGCCACTTGTTTCCTGTGCACTCACGAGGAAAGCCTGGATTGAGTTTTCAGCTCCTTGCTTTGGCTCCAGCTCAGCACTAGCCATTGTGGGCTGTCTCTGCCTGTCTCTGCCTCTCGAATTAGTTTGAAAATTTTTTTTTTTTTTTTTTTTTTTTTTTTTTTTTTTTTTTTTTTACAGGCAGAGTGGACAGTGAGAGAGAGAGACAGAGAGAAAGGTCTTCCTTTGCCGTTGGTTCACTCTCCAATGGCCGCCGCATCTGGCGCACCGCACTGATCCAATGGCAGGAGCCAAGTACTTCTCCTGGTCTCCCATGGGGTACAGGGCCCAAGCACTTGGGCCATTCTCCACTGCACTCCCTGGCCACAGCAGAGAGCTGACCTGGAAGAGGGGAAACCAGGACAGAATCTGGCACCCCGACCGGGACTAGAACCCGGTGTGCCAGCGCCGCAAGGCAGAGGATTAGCCTAGTGAGCTGCGGCGCCGGCCTTGAAAAAAATTTTTTTAAAAATAAATGAAAAATATTTGAACTCCAAGAGTTAATACTTATGATAATAAATTGAGATCAGATTATGGAGACTCTTGAAAATCAGACTGAAGTGTTTGAATTCTACTTCTATAGACAAAGCAGGATCATTAAACATTGATTTTTAGAAATAGTTTCTATATATTTATTGTCATTGTATTTGAAAGGCAGAGAGAGAGAGACAGAGACAGAGACAGAGACAGAGACAGAAAGAGAGTTTCTACTCACTGGTTCATTCTCCCAACTGCCCACAACAGCTGAGACTGAGCCAGGCTAAAGCGGGAAGCTGGGAACTCAATTCAGGCCTCCCATGTGGGTGGCAGGGACCCAACTATTTGAGCCTCTCAGGGTGCTCATTGGCAGAAAGCTGCCATCAGAGGCAGAGATGGGACCGGAAATAAGGCACTCTTGGTCCCAAGCAGCATCTTAATTGCTGTACCAAATGTTTTGAATAAGAAACAAAGAGCACGTAAAGTATACCATAAACAACTGTAGACTAGTGTTCTTCTGTTCCTGCAGATAAAGGAGTAAACTGTGTGTGGACACGTGGAGGCTGGAGCAGGTGGATCCTATGCTGGGATGATTAGTGAAGCCACCTGTTTGGAGTGGAGTTGAACCTAAGGTATACAGCAGCATTACAGGCAGAGGTGGGGAACTGGAGAGATACTTCTTAAAAAGAACTTTCCTACAATGAGTTAAAAACAACACAAAGGTCTGAGCATATTTCCACTCTTATTCTTATCAGACTAAAATCCTTTTTAATGGGTATTTCTTGGAGTTATCAAGGGAATAGACTTATTGTTCATGCAGAGGGTGGCAGCTCCATTTACCAGAGAGAACCTATTTAAGAACCCACAGTCTTGGGCACTTTCCAAGGCATTGTAAAATTACTTTACAGTGTCTGATTTACTTTAAAGCTTCTTGTTATTGCAGTTTAAGAACAAAATTTGTCCTGCACACATCCTGTTTCAAACAGAATTTTCTTCTCTGTTAGGCAGAGATAAAGAATGCAAGAACATGGCTTTATAGCATGGGTTGCACCCTGATATTAGATGAAAATGGGTCTTCGTGGTTTTCATTACCAGGTTGATGGCCAAAAGGCGCACAAGTCAAATATACCCTTGAGTTTAATTTTGCTATGTATTTTTTTTTTTTTTGACAGGCAGAATGGACAGTGAGAGAGAGAGACAGAGAGAAAGGTCTTCCTTTGCCGTTGGTTCACCCTCCAATGGCCGCCGTGGCCGGCGCGCTGCGGCCAGCACACCGTGCTGATCTGATGGCAGGAGCCAGTCACTTATCCTGGTCTCCCATGGGGTGCAGGGCCCAAGCACTTGGGCCATCCTCCACTGCACTTCCCTGGCCACAGCAGAGAGCTGGCCTGGAAGAGGGGCAACCAGGACAGAATCCGGCACCCTGACCGGGACTAGAACCCGGGGTGCTGGAGCTGCAAGGCAGAGGATTAGCCTAGAGAGCCGCGGCGCAGGCCAATTTTGCTATGTCTTAAGTAGTCTAATGAGGATGACAGTTCCAACAGTTATAGAAGGAAGATCCATTTCTTTTCTTCTTCTCCTATATTTTGTCCATCTTCTCCTAAGCTTTAAAAGATTTTTTTATTTTTAAAAGATTTATGTATTTGTTTATTTGAAAGAGTGGGGGTGGAGAGAGAGGGAGAGAAAGAGAGATCCGTTTGCTGGTTCACTCCTTAAATGACCACAATAGCCAATCTGGACCAGGCCTAACCCAGCAGCTGAGAACTCCATCTGGGTCTCCCACATGGGTGGCAGGGACTCATGTACTTGAGCCATCATCTGCTGCTTCCCAGGCATATAAGCAGGGAGGTGGATTGGAAGCTAAGTAGCTAGTTGAACTCCAGCTAGCACTCAGAGATTTGGGATGCTGGCAACCCAAGCAGCAGTTTCTGGCACAGGGACAGCAGCTGGAATGGCTTCTTAATTACTGAGTAGCTCAGGTTAATGGGGGCCCCCTTTGGCCACACATTTCTATTTTTGCTGTTCTTGAAGATTTATTTACTTATTTGAAAGGCAGTGTTACAGAGAGCAGAGGGGGAGAGAGAGAGAGAGAGAGAGAGAGAGAGAGAGAGAGAGAGAGAAAGAGATCTTCCACCTGCTGGTTCACTCTCCAAGTGGCCACGACAGGAATGGGTCAGCCTGAAGCCAGGATCCTGGAGCTTCATCCATGTCTCCCATGTGAATGGCAGGGGTCTAAACACTTGGGCCATCCTCTGCTGCTTTCCCAGGCACTTTAGCAGGGAAGTGGAACAGCTGGGGCTCAACCTAGTGCCCACATGGGATGCCAGTGTTGCAGGTGGCAACTTAACCCGCTGCATCACAACGCTGGTCTCAGCACATTTCCTTTTGTTAGCCAATTTGCAGCAAATTTACCTCATGAAAAATAATTGCATGTACTGACTAAGGGCCCCTTGACTCTTGTACTTGTTTCCAGGGTATCATTAGAAGCGTGTGTTAAGGTAGGTTAAGCCCCAACTTGCACTGCCAGCATCCCATATGACAGTGCTGGTTTGAGTCCCAGCTGCTCTACTGCCAATCCAGCTCCCTGCTAGTGCACCTGGGAGAGCAGCAGAAGATGACCCTAGTACTTGGGCCTCTATGGGAGACCATTTGGGACACCCAGATAGTGTCCCTGGGATGGAATTCCTCAGTGCTGGCTTCAGCCTGGTCCAGCCCTGACCTCTGTGGGCATCTGGGAGTCAACCAGCAGATGGAAGATACCTTGCTCTGTCTCTTTCTCTGTTGTTCTGCCTTTCAAATAAATAAAATTAAAATAAAAAAAGCAGCAGCAGCAGCCTGGGCAGCAGGCTCCCATCATGGTGCATGCTCTTGTTTCTTTGCAAGCTCATTAGCTTTTGGGCTACATCTTCATGGTTCTGTGCCTGCCTGTGAATGGGAGTCAGGCTTTGCAGCTTAGGGTCTCCAAAAGCAGCTCATTTTGTAGGAAGTACTTTAAAAAGCTTATGGAAAATTGGAATTAAAAGATAAGGTCATCTTAGTGCAAAGACTTTTGAAATCCATGTATAATTTCATGATATGCATTTTCTGTGAATGTTTTGAAGACCTCTCCTATGCATGAATTTCAACATTTTTGATTAATATAAATTTACCTATTACTTCCATTTCCTATGTACTTTATAAAGTACTACTGTGTATGTTTGCCCTGGAGAACTTGTTAGCTAGTCAACATTGAAAATACATAAAAGCCTAAAGCAATAATATTATACTGAGACTGGCAAGGAGTTTTACCACTGATCAACCTTGACTTTACTAAAGTGCAATACGAACTATGTTAGCTTGCTTTCTAGGTCTTTCCTTAAAGGTCCTTCTTTGCCCAGTGCTGGTCATCATGCCCACTGGTCAGTTGCTACAGTACATCCTGGTGTTAAGGGAACATTGGAACTAATCCAGTTGTGCCAACTCTACGATCCCATGGCAGAGCCTACCTGTCCCACATTAGTTCTCTTTGAAAACCACCAACCAGAACTTAATATTTCAAGGCTTGTATTCCTTGTAAGATTTGTGACTAGGTTTTAGTGTGAATGCCCTGAAATTCAGATAAAATTTCTGGCAGAAAGACTAGTATCCTTTATTGATGACTGGTCAAATCTCCCTGGCTAAAACACCAGTTCTACTCAACCTCTAGACTCTGACTCAGCTCCCTTGTCACTCTTCTCCAATTGTCCCACTACTCACCACCTTGGACTGATTTTCCACATTATTTAAACCTTCTAATTTACAGCCCAACACAAATTGCCTTCAGCAACAGTGGTCTTATTGACTCAGACCATTAAATGTTTACAAGTAGACTTATTTCAGGCAGGGCTAGATCTAGGTATTCAACCATGTTCCCAGGACCAAATTTTTTCTTTCTGCTTTTTTTTGGGGGGTGGGAGGAGGAGTGGAGGTGGGGGCTGTTTTCTTACAAGTGGATCCATTTTTCAATTCCCCATAGAGAGAAGACAAGTGAAGCAGCTTCAATATCCTCACAACATATTGAAGTCCAGGGAAATGAACATTTGCCCCTCACAATGCATTCTATGGATTCTGTTGGGTCACACCCCAGTCACTGATCAGGGAACTGTTTCTTTGGTCAGGTCTGAGTCTCCTGGAGAAGGACATGCACTGCCCAGTGGAGAGGATGATCTTACAGAGAGAACTCTGATAAAATCACCAGCAGAGATAACTCTGATATAATCACCAGCAGAAGAGTAAATGGATATTGGGTGGCACAATAAAGCACAAGAAACAAAACAAAGCAGTCATTCAGTTGGAGACCATGATTTCCAAAAATAAAGATGAATTTTTAATAGTGAAGTTTAAAATAGTGGAGTAGAATTGAATTTAAATCGAAGGAACCTGGGAAATGGGGCCAAGCAGGAAAGGTAGACACATCTTTGTTTAGTTGATCCAAAATTCATCCTGTTCCTGTTATTCCTCTTATATTCTGAGGAAAAATTTCATGAGATTCTATGATCATTACACAGGCTGATTGATTGATCTTGTCCTCACATTAGAATCAGTAGAACAAAGGTGTTGGTATTATGGGAGGAGAAAGGAAACAATTTTATTTTTTAAAGTTTTATTTTATTTTTTTTTATTTGAATGCTGGAATAATGGGGCGGGGGAGAGAGAGAGAGAGAGAGAGAGAGAGAGAAATCTTCCATCCACTGGTTCATTCTCAAATGTCTGCAATAGTAAGAGCTAGGCCAGACTGAAGCCAGGACCTTAGAATTCCATTCCAGTCTCCCGCATGGGTGGCAGGGGTCCAGGTACTTGGGCCATCTTCTGCTGTATTCTCAGCTGAATTAGCAGGAAGCTGGATAAGAAGCCAAGCAGCCAGGACGCAAATCAGCACTCTGCTAAGAGATGAGGGCATTGCAAGTGGCAGCTTAACACTTCGAACCACAATGTTTGGCTTCTTTTTTGAAATCTGCATGTGAGTCCTACACTATTAGGAAGCAGATAGGGTGGAAAGTGAGGGGAGACAGAAGTAGGAAGACACTTCAGAAAGTTTGTGGACAAAATCAATGTAGGTTAGTTCATTTTGGTGCAAAAAATTAAAATTCACATATAATTTATCACAATACACTTTTTGAAGATCCTTTGTGCAGTATGTAATAAATATGTAAGTGTAAGAAGATTGCACTGGAATGATTCATGGATGTACCAATAAGAAGGAGCAGTGCTTGCAAGGTCTGGAAAAATCACCTGTTGTGGATGGGAATGAGGGAGTGGGCATTTGGCATAGTGGTTAACATACCACCTGCATCTCTGTTCAAGTGCCAGCTATGCTTCTAATTCCAGTTTCATGCTAATGTGTGTTCCGGGAGAGAGCAAGTACTTGGGTCCCTGTCATCCACATGGAACACCTGGATGGAGTTCCTGGACTCTGGCTGTTGCAGGCATTTGGGGGAGTGAACCAGTGGATAGGGCCTCTGTCTGCTCCAAATAAATGAGCATAAATAAATATAATCAAATAAATAAGTAATTTAAACAAACAACATCATCTGAGAGGATTTAATAAAAACACAGATTCTTGAGCCTCTTGGGTTATATGATGAGCTTTGTTGAGATTTTATTGTAGGAAGCCTGTGCCAGCCCAGAATGTTTGGAGACACTGTGCTGGACAGTGAGGGAGGAATCAAATTTAAATATAAAATGTCAGTCATGTGCTTCAGTTGGCAGGCAGATTTTTAAAAGACCTTATTGTTGCAGTCACTCAGATGAGAATGGTATTTGATAAGACAAAACACGGAGCTGAAAAATGAATTTTAATGATTTGCATGTAGAGAAGATGTCTTCGTTGTAAAATGGACAAAGCTACCATATTTGGAACTCCCTCTAGAAAATGTTTGGCTGATCATAACCACCAATAGGGGAAAACTATTGGGAAAGATGCTAAGCTTTTTTTTTTTTCCTATGTAATGAAACAATCAAAATCATACGTTAATACTAAGATTTATTCCACTGGACAAATGACAAATAAATGTATCTCCATACTCTGCTCAGATGAAGAGAAGCCAGTATTTACTGTGAGTACTTCATTAAAAATGCCTTGTCAGATGTGTGTGTGGGGGGGAGAGGGCTTTGCATCAAGTTCTCTACTACACAATGAGTGTGGAAGGGTTTGATGAGGAGAGCCTGGCCCTCATCATTTCCCATGGGCATCAGGGCTCCCTTGCAAGTCACATTCGAATACCCACGTAGCAAGGGAAGGTGGAGAAATGTAGATGCTTTGCTGGACTTGGGCAGCTTGTAGCTTTAGATGGAGTTCCCTTCCTTTTTATTCTCTTAGATAGGGCTTTTAATTTGTTGTGTTTTTTTTTTTTTTTCTGAAAGCATTTTATAGCCTCTTTTTATGATCTCAAATATAGATTGATAGAGCTTGGATGTGGGGATTTACATAATCTCCACCTTCCTGGAGGTGCTTTTAACCTGGAGGCCAGCGCTGGCTTTCCGAGAGATGAGTTTATCCCGTTTTTGTGAATGGGAGTTTTCCTGAGGAGAAGATTCATATATTTCCTTAGATTTTGAAAGGGGTCTTTCCTAAATGAAAGGTCTCTGTGAGTGAGATCCCAGTGGAAAGAGCGGGCCATCAAAGAAGGAGGCACCTTTCTTTGAAGGGAGGAGAGAACTTCCACTTTGACTACGACCTTGTCTAAATAAGATCAGAGTTGGTGAACTCAAAAGGCTTCCACAGCCTTGGCAACTCATGACAAGAGCCTCGGGTGATTGCTGACGCCATAAACAAGAGTGTCAATTGTTAAATCAACAACAGGAGTCACTGTGCACTTAGGATCTCTGTCCTTAATGTGTTTTTCAATGTGAATTAATGCTATAACTAGTACTCAAACAGTACTTTACACTTTGTGTGTCTGTGTGGGTGTAAACTGTTGAAGTCTTTACTTAATATATACTAAATTGATCTTCTTTATCTTCTTCTTTATATACTCTGTATATAAAGACAATTGAAAATGAATCTTGATGTGAATGGGATGGGAGAGGGAGTGGGAGATGGGAGGGTTGTGGGTGGGAGGGAAGTTATGGGCGGGGAAAAGCCATTGCAATCCGAAAGCTGTACTTTGGAAATTTATATTTATTAAATAAAAGTTAAAAATAAAAGTTAAAAAATAAAAATAAAAGTTAAAAAAAAGAAAGGGGTCTTTAATCTCAAAATGGTTAAGAATAAGCAGTGTCTTGATGTCAGTTCCAGTTCTCTGCTAATGGGTGGTCACTGTGTGTTACAAGGTGCTTGCGTCTGAACAATAGAAGGGAACAGAAAGTCCTCAGAGCCTTGGAGGGCGGAGCTCCCCACTGTGGGCTTGAGGCTGAGCTGATTGGTTCCCTGTGTCTTGGTTATGCTTCTGTTGCTGATTGTGAAATGCGGGCTGACTTGGGAGGGCTCTCACAGATGTTGCAGTGCTGTGCTGTGGCCTCTGGCACAGCCTGTTGTGTGGAGCCAGTTAGAGCATCACCGCATCGCAGGGCCCGTGATGGAGGCGTGTCTGCTGAGATGTAACACGAAATGCTGTTTGAAACTGATAATCTGCTTGTGTTGCGTCACCTTGCAAAGCCAAGGAGCTTGCCCAGGGGGTCTGTCCTGGTAGTAACAGAAGTGATTTTATGAGACTATATGTTTTTACCTCAGTGACTACAAAAAGAATGCTCACTCCCTCATGCCTGAAAACACGGGATGTGAATCGTTATTTCAAGTGGAAGATAAGGGCAAAAGGAAATCGTTCCTGAGCCTCTAGATAATCTGAAGGTTGTGTTGGAGACTCTCCTGTGGCAACGCATTTCATCTACAAACAGCTCTGGAAGCTGGTGCAGTGCCTGCTTCAGAAATAAGAAAGTGGTCCCAGAGGTGCCTAGTGCCACCTGGCTTATCCGGCAGATTGGGACTCAAGACTTTGTCTGCAGTGGGGCTCCCCAGGCCTCTGGGCCAAAGATGCTGTGGGCTGAGACCCCGGGGCTTCTCCTCCACTTGTTCTCCCCCTGCTGTTGTTTCTCTCATCCCTCTCCACCCACCATTCCTCTTGCCTTCACTGCTTCCAGCGTCTCTCTTGGAAAATAACCCCCTTTCTTTTCTTTTTTTTTTCCCAAAGAAATCTTTTATTTAATGAGTACAAATTTCATAAGTACAACTTTAGGAATATAGTGATTCTTCCTAGCATACCCACCATCCTGCCTCCACTACCACCCTACCTCCTCCTCCTTCTCCTATTCCCAGTCTCATTCTACATTAAAATTCATTTTCAGTTAACTTTATACACAGAAGACCAACTCTATACTAAGAGGCCAACAATTTGCACACAAACACACACAAAATATAAAAAACTGTTTGAGAACCAGTTTTGCAGTTAATTCTCATAGTACAACTCATTGAGGACAGAGATCCTGTATGAGAGTAAATACACAGTGGCTCCTGTTGTTAATTTAACAATTAACACTCTTATGAATGATGTCAGTGATCACTGGAGGCTCTTGACATGAGATGTCAAGGCTATGGAAGCCTTCTGAATCCACAATCTCTGTCAATATTTAGACAAGACCATAAGCAAGGTGGAAATTCTCTCTTTCCTGCAGAGAAAAGTATATCCTTCTTTGATGGCCCATACTTTCCACTGATGTCTCACCCACTGAGATCCTTCACGTAGGACAGTGTTTTTTTTTTTTTTTTAACTTTTATTTAATGAATATAAATTTCCAAAGTACAGCTTATGGATTACAATGGCTTCCCCCCCATAACGTCCCTCCCACCCGCAACCCTCCCCTTTCCCACTCCCTCTCCCCTTCCATTCACATCAAGATTCATTTTCGATTCTCTTTATATACAGAAGATCAGTTTAGCATACATTAAGTAAAGATTTCAACAGTTTGCTCCCACACAGAAACATAAAGTGAAAAATACTGTTTGAGTACTAGTTATAGCATTAAATCTCAATGTACAGCACACTAAGGACAGAGATCCTACATGAGGAGTAAATGCACAGTGACTCCTATTGTTAACTTAACAAATTGACACTCTTGTTTATGGCATCAGTAATCACCCTAGGCTCTTGTCATGAGCTGCCAAGTCGTGGCTGCTCCTCTTCCAGTCCAGCTCTCTGCTGTGGCCCAGGAGGTAAGTGGAGGATGGCCCAAGTGCTTGGGCCCCTGCACCCGCATGGGAGACCAGGAAGAAGCACCTGGCTCCTGGCTTTGTATCGGCGCAGCACACCAGCCATAGCAGCCATTTGGGGGGGGTGGTGAATCAACAGAAGGAAGACCTTTCTCTCTGTCTCTCTATCTTACTGACTAACTCTGCCTGTCAAATAACCCCCTTTCTTTAAGCTGACATCCTTCCTTTGGAAGTGAGTGGACTATTTCTCTCTCTTTCATGACCATTTAGGAAAAGTTACCCAGACTTCTGCCTTGGGTTCTCATTTTCATTCTCCCATCCTCCTGACCTCTAAATAGCTCAGGAACTTCTCATTGTGGCATAGTGGGTAAAGCTGCCACCTATGGTGCTGGTATCCCATATCGGCATCAGTTCAAGTCCCAGCTGCCCCACTTCTGATCCAGCTCCCTGCTAATGTGCCTGGGAAAGCAGTGGAGGATGGCCCAAGTGCTTGAGACCTATATGGGAGACCTGGAGGAAGCTCCTGGCCCCTGGCTTTGGCCTGCCCCAGTCCTGGCCATTGGGACCATTTGAAAAGTGAACCGGCAGATGGAAGATCTCTCTCTTTCTCTGTCTCTTCCTCTCTCCAGAACTCTGCCTTTCAAGTAAATAAAAATAAATTGCTTTTAAAAAAATTAAAAAAGAGAAACCAGAAGCTTCCTTATATTACATGGAAATAGGCCAACTGAGGTTTTAGGCCAAATGATGAATAACAGTATTGTGGCATTTCATGTAAACATTCTGTTGTTTAATGCTTCTTATATCCAAATTTAGAAAGGCAACCATATCCAGGAATTCTCATTTTCTGGTGTTGAATGAGAAATCTTTATGTGTTCTCAGGATTCAGGTTAAAGCAGGAGGAAATGTGTTTCAGGCATTTTCCTTGAGCGTTTTCCTTCTGGGCAGGAAGCGGGCAGTGTCAAATGGAAATGAGGCCGTCAGATGGGAGGAAAGCCTGGTGGTGTGCAAAATACCCACCTCCCCTGCCTGGTGTGTTTTTCCTTGCCTTGGTGTTTGTTACTTAGAGACTAAACCAAAGCCAGTGGCACTGAAATACCAGGAGGAAGAGATCAGACTCCAGCTGTAGATGATTAGGGAGTGCCCTGTGCACACAGAGCCTGATAGAGACCAGCAGAGCCCGACTAAACCCTTGTGAGCAAGTTAGGAGTTTCAGAAGCAGCTTCCCTTGGCGAAGCGAAACGGTCATATCTATGGGAACAGACGCTGGATAACATTTGAGCTCTGATTCTTCCTTGTTGGGTGCCTTTAGAGAAATCTCATCTCAATTTTTCCATCTGTATAATGGACATTATGACACAAAAATTTCTGTTAATACTACAATGACATAATTGATTGGAAATTTTCTTAAATTTTCAAAAATATCGTGCGAATGAAAAACTGTGATATTAAAATGATCCTAGTTAAAAATGCATTTCTATTTGATGTGGTAGGGATGCACATTTTTGCAAATAGTTACTTACAAACTGAGGTCTCTCAAAGCAATACAGCTGCCAAGGAGCCCAGTGTGTGTTGTATTTGCACTTTTTGCATTCTTAATTCTGTGTTTTTCATAAGTTTTCTTTTATTGTCAGAAAGTACAACTACTTGTTAAATAAATAATTTTTGATTATTTTCTATGTCCAAGCACTGTACAGTTCTTTTTGGGACACATACAAATGTTGAAACACTACTCTGATCTTTATAGAACATAGATTGTTCTAATTATCTTGGGAATATGCAAATAAGTGTCACTACACTTATTTGGGGGATTTTCTATCTATGCTTCTTGAAATCATTCATTGTGAGGTGAACAAAATTGATCATTGCTTCAGTGTCAACAGAGATTTTTAATCTAACAGTTTTTTTTTTCAGATAACATAATGTGTTTCTTAGAAAGGAAGTTCAAAAGGACCAATTCAGTTAGATTGCTGACCTTGACCTCCTGCGGCCAAAAATCCTGTTTCCCTGTGTTTTTAAAGGAAACACGTTTGAGAAAAGCTCCCCATCCCAGATTCAGTGGTTTTCCTTAAAGCCTGTTTGGAGAGACAACAATGGGATTCTGGGAGAGATCTGACATAAGAAGCTTCATCTGATCTCTCTCAGGAGAGAGAAGTGTTTGTTTACTCTGCCCAGAGCACCATATTCCTATGCATGTGCTATTTTTAGAGTCCTTTGAAGTAGAAAAGTCATATGTCATAGACCTCCTTGTGATTAAAAGCATTAAGGTTGTTTTTCTGTTATGTGCGTGGAGTAGATGGAAAAGGAGAAACACCTGCTTGTTGAAAATGAATTATAAGAAATTAAGAAGAACTTTGCAAATTCTGGTTCTCTATACAGTGTTCCATTTGTTTATCCTACCGTGTTTTTCAAATGTTTTCAGGTAGACGGTCTGAAACTCAGAAATTTAGAAAATTATATGGTATCTGGAAACTGTGTTGGACTAATTGTTAATTGGAATAAATACATGATATCCCCATGTACTGTGGACATCAAATGACACTCACCATAGAAAATGCTTCCAGAGCATAGCTATTGAAAAATTAAAATGTTCCTTACTTCTTTGGCTCAGCAACACTTCTTTATATTCAATTTTTTTTTTTTTTTTGGACAGGCAGAGTTAGACAGTGAGAGAGAGAGAGAGAGAGACAGAGAGAAAGGTCTTCCTTCCGTTGGTTCACCCCCCAAATGGCTGCTAAGGCCAGCGCTGCACCAATCTTTAGCCAGGAGCCAGGCGCTTCCTCCTGGTCTCCCACGCGAGTGCAGGCGCCCAAGCACTTGGGCCATCCTCCACTGCCTTCCCAGGCCATAGCAGAGAGTTGGACTGGAAGAGGAGTAACTGGGACTAGAACCCGGCACCCATATGGGATGCTGGCGCTGCAGGTGGAGGATTAGCCTAGTGAGCCACAGCACCAGCCCCTTTATATTCAATTAAAAAAAATGAGAGAGAAAAAGAGAGAGCGGCTTTTTGCTAGCACTGGCCTAATGCCTGCAACAGCTGGTGCTGGGCTGGAGCCAAAGCTGGGAGTTCAGACCTCCATCCAAGTCTACCACATGGGTGGCAGGGACCCAATAACTTGAGTCATTACTAGTGTCCCCAGGGTCTGCATTAGCAGGGAGCTGGAGTCAGGAACCAGAGCTGGGTATCAGAATGAGGTACTCAGATATGGAATGGCTGCATCTTAACTGGGATCCTTACCATGAAGCTAAACGCCTGCCTTCAATGAGCATGCACATTACTTGTATTTTTATACATCCTCAAGCATCTCTTAATGAAAGTAAAGTGTATGAAAAAAGACACACAGGATGAAATGCTATTGAAGATGTGGTCTAATCATGTTTGTACTTATTAGGGAATAAATTACCACATCAGACGATCAGGGAAGAGACTGTAAGGGTAAAGTCATTAAAAAGTTGTGAAAGAGGTATGACTGTGGTGGTGCATGGTTAAGGTGCTCCTTGGGATGCCCACATCCCTTATCAGAGTGCCTGGTTTGAGTCTTGGCTGCTCTCTTTCTGACTCAGCTTTCTGCTATGGCACCTGGGGGACAGCAGTGATGATGCAAGTGCTTGGGTCACTGTCACTCATGTGGGAGAACCAGATGGAGGTCCAGACTTCTGGCTTTGGTCTGGTCCAGCCTGGCTATTATGGACATTTGGGGAGTGAACCAAAGCAGCAGATGGAAGATTCTGAAACCTCTGAAGCTCTGTTCTTTTTCTTTATTTTTTTTTTATATTTTCTCTTTGTGGTTCAGATTGAACAATTTCTATTATTGTATCTTTAAGTTCATGCCATATTTCTTTAAAAAAAAAAAGATTTATTCATTTACTTGAAAGTCAGAGTCACACGGAGAGAGAAGGAGAGGCAGAGAGAGAGAGAGTCTTCCATCCGCTGGTTCACTCCCCAGTTGTCTAAAATGGCTGGAGCTGCGCCGATCCAAAGCCAGGAGCCAGGAGCTTCTTCCGGGTCTCCCACGTGGGTGCAGGGGCCCAAGGACTTGGCCCATCTTCTATTGCTCTCCCAGGCCATAGCAGAGAGCTGGATCGGAAGTGGAGCAGCCAGGACTCAAACCAGCGCCCATATGGGATGGTGGCCCTGCAGGCGGCGGCTTTACTCGCTATGCCACAGCTCCAGCCCTCATGCCATCTTTCATCTGTATTCTTTGTTCTGCTGTTAAGCCCATCCATTCTGTTTTTTGTTTGAGATATTGTATTTCCCAAATTTCTATTTGGCTCTTATTTATATCATATGTTTTGTTTCTGAGATATTTCATCTATTTGCAAAAATTTTTCATTTGTTAATTCTTTGACTGTGTTTGTAATTGTTCTTTGAAACATTCCTATGATACCTGTTTTAAAATCTTTGTTGGGCAATTCTAATGCCTGTGTCTCAGCATTCGCTTCTGTTTGAGTGCCTGTTTTCATTTTGAGATCTTCCTGATTCTGCTGCTGCTGCTGATATGCAATTGAACTCTGGACATGTGAGATATTTTATTATGGGAGTCTGTATCTTATTTATGCATTGTATTTTAGCAGGCTTACTCTGACACCATTTCTGTGGAGAGAATGTGCCCTCTCATTACTGCCAGGTTTCCCACTTGGTCTCTGTTGACACCCAAGGGAATGACCTCCTCATTATCACTGTCCATATGATCTCCATTGACACGGTGACAGATGACCTCATTAACACTCAGCAGTGGTGATAGTCCTGACTCTGCTTTCTCTGACATCACACCAGAAGGGAAGGGAGGTGGAATCCAGTCATTCATGTAGTCTCCTTGACACTACAGGGTAAGGGTGAAAGTCCTTACTATTCTCAAACTACATTGAAACCACAGCAGTGGGGTGGGGGCACCTCATTACAGCGCTGCAAGGTCTAGAATTTTTCTAGCAGGTAGTGGAGAGGGGAGATGGGACTGCAGGTTTTTTTCCTAGAGTGTTTGGCTAGAATAGAGGAAATATCATCTAAAAGTATGCTAGGGGCTGATGTTGTGGTACAGTGGGTTAAGCTACCACCTATTATGCCAGCATCCCATATTAGAGAGCCAGTTTGATTCCTGGCTGCTCTGCTTCTGATTCAGCTCCCCACTGTTATGCCTGGAAAGGCAGATGAAGAAAGCCCAGCTACTTGGGCTCCTGCTATACAAAGAGCTAACATTCATGTTATCAAAGTCCCGTAGGGAGGGGAAAAACTAGGTAAGACTGAAAAATTAGTGAAGAAATAAAGATTGCCCCAAATTTGCCCACAGTCTCAAAAAGAACACAGATTAAAATAAAATATTTCAAGGGTGGGTGTTGTGGTGCAGTGAGTTAAGCTACTGCCTGGAATGTCTGTAGCCTATATTAAGGTATCAGTTTGAGTCTCCACTGCTCTGCTTCCAATCCAGCTCCCTGCTAATGCACCTGGGAAACAGTGGGTGATAGCCCAAGTACTTGGGTTCCTGTCACTCAAATGGGAGACCTGGATGGAGTTCCTAGTTCCTGGTTTCCACCTGGCCCAGGCTTGGCTGTTGTGGCCATTTTGGGGAATGAACCAGCAGGTGAATGCTCTGTCTCTCCCTCTCTCTCTGCCTTTCAAATAAATAAACAACAACAACAAAAGAATCTTCTCTTATGGTTTCAATAAGAATTATGTATAAACTGGGGCTGGCTCTGTGGCATAGCAGGTAAAGCTGCCGCCTGCAGTGCCGGCATCCCATATGGGAGCCGGTTTGAGACCCGGCTGCTCCACTTCTGATCCAGCTCTTTGCTATGTCCTGGGAAAGCAGTAGAAGATGGCCCAAGTCCTTGGGTCCCTGAACCCATATGGGAGTCCCAGAAGAAGGTCCTGGCTCCTGGCTTCGAATCGGCGCAGTTTCGGCTGTTGCAGCCATCTGGGGAGTGAACCATCAGATGGAAGACCTCTCTCTGTCTCTCCTTCTCTCTGTGTGTGACTGCGACTTTAAAATAAAATAAATAAATCTTTTATAAAAAGAATTATGTACAAGGGCACTATAGATTTTCAGAAAGTTGAAATTAGTATGTCTTTTGAGGAAAAAGAAAACAGAATTGGAAACAAACACTTAATGGGGCTGATTATTGAGATGCCACTCGGGAGGATGAGATGTTTGAACATGAATTATCCCATCTGGCAATAGCAAAATATCTCAAGCACTTAAGGGATATTTACCATCCCTGGGGACAAAATAAGCTTCAACAATTTAAAATAATTTAAATCATACAGATCATATTCTCTGTCAACAAAAATTTCAGACTAGAAATTGATATTGCAAATATAACAGAAAAAACCTTCAAATATCAGAACAGAACCACATACTTCTAAATAAGCCATAGGTCAAAAAAAAGTATCAAGGAAAATAAAACACTTTAAATTGAATGAAAGTGTAATTACAACATACCAAAATTTGTGGGACACAAATAAACCAGTATCAGGAGGTAAATTTATAGCACTAAATGTTTACCTTAGAAAAGAAGAAAAATCTCAAATCAGAAATCTAAGCTCACACCCCCAGAATCTAGGGAAAGTACCAACCTACAGTAAGGGGGATGCAGGAAATAATAAGTCTAAAAGCAAAAATTGATGAAATTGAAAACAGAAAACTTACTGAGAAAAGCAATAAGAAAAAAGCTGGTTCTCGTCTAAGACCAGTAATTCTAGAAAAATTCTATCATGACTAACAAAGAAAAATGAAAGAAGATACATGTTACTGACATCAGGAATGAAATAAGCAATAGCACCACGGACTCTGTAGACATCAAAGGATAAGCCAATACTGTGCACATAAATTTGACAACGTAGACAAAATGAACCAGTTCTTTAAAAATTATTACAACTCACCTAATACAAAAGATAATTTGGACAGCCTTGTAACTGTTAAAGAAAGTGGATCCATAATATAAAAACTCCTGAAAAAGATTTTGAGAATCCTATGATTTTACTGGGGAATTCTACCAAATGTTTAAAAAACAATTCATATTCATTCTATAAAATCTCTCCTAGAAAAAAAAAAAAAAAAAACAGAGAAAGACGGGCCAGTGTTGTGGCAAAGCAGGGAAACCCACCACCTGCAACACTGGCATCCGATATGGGTGTTGGTTCAAGTCCCAGCTGCTCCACTTCCCATCCAGCTCCCTGCTAATGTGCTTGGGAAAGCAGCAGAAGATAGCTCAAATCCCTGGAACCCTGCACCCATGTTGGGGACCTGAAAGAAGCTCATGGCTCTTGGCTTCGAATTGGGCCAGGTCCATCTGTTATGGCCATTTGGGGAGCGAACCAGCTGGTTAAAGCCCTGGCCTGCAGTGCTGGCATACCATATGGTAATCAAGACTGTGCACTGTTGGCAGAGGGATAGAAACAAAGATCAATACAACGAAGTAGCCAGTAATATCCCTACATAAGTATAACAAGCAGATTTATGACAAAAGCAATTCAGTGAAAGGACAGTCATCTTTTTAATAAATGGTCCTGTACAGTTGGTTATCCATGGGTTTGAAAAAACGAACCTCAGCCCAAACATCGCTCCTTAAACAAAAATCAGTTTAAAATGAACTATTGGGGCTGATGTTTGGCCTCGTGGTTAAGAAGCAGGTTAAGATGTCTGAGTCCCAAATTCTAGTACATGGGCCTGAGTTCTGGCTCCTGGTTCCCGCTTCCTGCTAATGAAGAGTCTGTAAGGCAGCAGGTGGTGGCTCAAGTCCTTTAGTCCTTGCCAGGCACATGGGAGACCTGAGCTGAATTCCCAGCTCCTGATTTGGGCCGGGTTCAACCTGAGTCATTGCAGGAATTTGGGAAGGGAACCAGTGGTTGGGGGCTCTCTCATTGTGTCTGCCTCTGTGCCTATCAAATAAAACAAAACCAAATTGACCTAAAGATTTAAAAGTAAATCAAATGCACATTAAATATAAATGTATAAAACTTTAAGAAGATTAACAAAGGAGAAAATTTTGATGACCTATGGTTTGTGAAGGATTCTTGGACATGTTACTAGAAGTACAGTCCATGAAAGAAAAATGGATTTCAAAATAAAAGAAATCTATTCTGCAATAGGGTCTTTTAAGAAGGTGAAAAGACAGGCTACAGACTGGGAGAAAATATATCACACTGATTAAGCAACAGAGGGCTCATCTAGCATTTATAAAAAAAACCCTCAAAGCCCAATAGTAAAAACCAGTCTCTTTAGAAAGTGGGCAAAAGACCCTGAAAACACATGAATAGATGTTCTGAAAGAAAGAAAGAAAGAAAAAGAAAACAAGGAAGGAAGTAATTAAATTTTTACATCATTCTGTTTAAAATTTTGATTTGGCACAATTAAGTAGGATTTATGGAAGAAATAAAAGATGATTCCTCATTAGCAAATTTATTAATCTTATTCATTATATTACAATTTTAAGGGGAAAACTACAACACAAAAAGCAAATGATTAAATTTGGGAGCCAATTCTAATTCCTTTTCTTTTCTTTTTTAATTAATTAATTAATTAATTAATTTTGACAGGCAGAGTGGCCAGTGAGAGAGAGAGACAGAGAGAAAGGTCTTCCTTTTGCTGTTGGTTCACCCTCCAATGGCCGCCGCATCCGGCACGCTGTGGCTGGCGCACCGCGCTGATCCAATGGCAGGAGCCAGGTACTTATCCTGGTCTCCCATGGGGTGCAGGGCCCAAGCACTTGGGCCATCTTCCACTGCCTTCCCTGGCCACAGCAGAGAGCTGGTCTGGAAGAGGGGCAACCGGGACAGAATCCGGCGCCCTGACCGGGACTAGAACCCGGTGTGCCGGCGTCGCAAGGCGGAAGATTAGCCTAGTGAGCCGCAGCGCCGGCCTCTTTTCTTTTTTAAAGACTTATTTATTTGAAAGTCAGAGTTACACACACACACATACACACACACACAGAGAGAGAGAGAGAGAGAGAGAGAGAGAGAAGTCTTCCATCTGCTGATTCACTCTCCAATTGGCTGCAACTGCTGGAGTTAAGCTGATCCGAAGCCAGGAGCCAGGAGTTTCTTTCCGGTCTCCCACATGGGTACAGGGGCCCAAGAACTTGGGCCATCTTCTACTGCTTTCTGAAGCCATAGCAGAGAGCTGGATCGAAAGTGGAGCAGCTGGGACTCGAACCAGCGTCCATATGGGATGCCGGCACTGCAGGCATCAGCTTTACTCGCTATGCCACAGTGCCAGCCACTAATCCCTGTTCTGATATTACCTTGAAAAGAAACACTTTCATTATCAGTTGTAGCTCCTATAATAATGCACCAATAAATTTAACAGAAAATGCTAGGTTATCAGGAGAGTTAATAAGGTGGCTACATGTAAGACAAAATTCTAAAATTAGTACAGTCTGATATAGAGTACTGATTTAATGGATACAATAGTAGAAGCAACAGAGGAAAAAAGTATTAGTTATCTTTTTGCTAATATGGAAAAATTAACAATTGAAATAGGAAAAAATTATATTCAAGATATTGTCAATTTAGTCTATAGGACATCTAAGAATATTATGTATTTTTTATTGAAGGACTGAAATGTGGCTAGGATAAAATGATCTCATAATTGTTTAGTAAAATGCTTTGTTTAAAAAATTTTATTCATTTGTCAGGCAGAAAGACACACACACACACACACACACACAACCACTAGTCATGGAGCCAAAGCCAGGAGCTGGGAATGCAATCAAGGTATCACACAGGAGTGGCAGGAGCCCAACTATTTGAGCCATCACCTGCTGCCTCCCAGGGTCTGCGTTACTAGGCATTTGCAGTAAGTAGCTAGGAATTGAACCCAGGTGCTCTGCTATGGGACACAGTTGTCTTAACTAGCTTCTTAACTGCTAGGCTAAATGCCTGTCCCTTATAATTCTTTATGGGAAGACTAAATGGTATGCAAGTGCTGCTCCTCCTCAGATCAATATACAACTATAATGCAAATCTGATCAAAGTCCCAATGACTCATTTTGGAAAATAGAAAAATTGCTTCTAGAATTTTCTAGTAAAAGTTAAGTTGGCGGGGCCAGTGCTGTGGCGCAGAGGGCTAATGCCCTGGCTTGAAGCGCCGGCATCCCATATGGGCACTGGTTCTAGTCCCAGCTGCTCCTCTTCTGATCCAGCTCTCTGCTGTGGCCTGGGATAGCAGCAGAAGATGGCCCAAGTCCTTGGGCCCCTGCACCCATGTGGGAGACCCGGAAGAAGCTCCTGGCTCCTAGCTTTGGATTGGCGCAGCTCCGGCCGTTGCGGCCAATTGGGGAGTGAAACAGTGGATGGAAGACCTCTCTCTCTTTCTGCCTCTTCTCTCTCTGTAACTCTGACTTTCAAATAAATAATTTTTTTTTAAAAAAAGAGTAAAGTTGGAGTTTGAATAAGATGAATAATGAGAGCAAATTTGCTAAGATACCAAATTTGCAATTATCAAGATAAAAATAGATAATGACACTGAAGTAAACAAACAAATCAGTGATTCCTAATGGAGAGTACAGAAGCAGATAGACAGATTCTATATGTATAGAAAAATGATAATGAAAGTATTCTGGTAAAACATAAGGTTACTTCTGCATTGCACACTATATATAAAAATTGGTTCTCTAAATGTAGGGGAAATTATATTGCTGTATCAATTATATTGCAAGAGCAAAAATATCTTAGGATCACAATGGCTTTCCTAGGAGAGCGTCTTGATTTTGCAGAGTTGGACAAGAGTCTCCAGACATTTCTTTCCAGGTGGTGATGCAGGGATCAATGTTGCTATTGTCTTGTTCTAATGCAATTTGGAAACTTTGATTTCATAGCTTGATGCTGAAAGGGAATAAAGAGCTGGAGGGTCACACAGGGGTCTTCAAGGTCAAGGGAAGAAATGTCAGAGAGCTGTTTATATCACTTCTAGCTGCATCTCATTGGCTAGGACAAATCACAGACTAGTAACCTACCTCTAAAAGAGACTGGAAAATATGGAAGAGTACATGGATTTTGGGTTAGCATTAAAGGTCTCAATCAAAACAGTTTCTGGCAGTGGCTCACTTGGTTAATTCTCCACCTGCAGTGCTGGCATTCCATATGGGTGCCAGGTTCTAGTTCTGGTTACTCCTCTTCCAGTCCAGCTCTCTGCTGTGGCCCGGAAGGCCAGTGGAGGATGGCCCAAGTGCTTGGGCCCCTGCACCCACATGGGAGACCAGGAAGAAGCACCTGGCTCCTGGCTTTGGATCGGTGCAGCTCCAGCTCTTTTGGCCATTTGGGGAATGAATCAATGGAAGGAAGACCTTTCTCTCTGTCTCTCACTCTCACTGTCTGTAACTCTCCCTCTCAAATAAATAAATAAAATATTTTTTTAAAAGAGAAAAAGCAATAAGATAAAAATTAAATTTGAACAGAAAAAAATTAGATTTAAATAGAAAAACTTAAAAGCATTAAACAGCGAAAGATGTCAAAACAGTTAAAAGGCAAGTGATAGACTGAGAGGAGCTACTTTCTTTCTTTTTTTTAAAGATTTATTGTATTTATTTGAAAGACAGAGTTACAGAGAGAGGTAGAGACAGAAAAGTCTTCCATCCGCTGGTTCACACCCGAGATGGCCACAACAGCCTGAGCTGTGCCAATCTGAAGCTAGGAGCCAGGAGCTTCTTCCGGGTCTCCCACATGGGTGCAGGGGCCCAAGGACTTGGGCCATCTTCTGCTGCTATCCCAGGCCACAGCAGAGAGCTGGATCAGAAGAGGAGCAGCTGGGACTAGACCAGTGTCCATATAAGAAGCCAGCACTGCAGGCCAGGGCTTTAACCTGCTGCACCACAGCGCCAGCCAAGAGCGGAGCTATTTTCTGTACATACGAGAATACTTTAAAAACTTCATGGAGAAAGTGCAGATGAGAGGTAAATTTATTTTTGACAGACAAAAAATTGAAATCCAGGCATAGTTTTTTCATAATATACATTCTTTGAAGAACCATTATATGCATGGATATTGATTTTTTGCACAAAAATAAACATCTTTTATTCTTTTTTTTTAAAAAACCACTTATGTATTTATTGGCCGGCGCCGCGGCTCACTAGGCTAATCCTCCGCCTTGTGGCGCCTGCACACCGGGTTCTAGTCCCGGTCAGGGCGCCGGATTCTGTCCCGGTTGCCCCTCTTCCAGGCCAGCTCTCTGCTGTGGCCAGGGAGTACAGTGGAGGATGGCCCAAGTGCTTGGGCCCTGTACCCCATGGGAGACCAGGATAAGTACCTGGCTCTTGCCATCGGATCAGTGCAATGAGCCGGCCGCAGCGCGCCGGCCGTGGCGGCCATTGGAAGGTGAACCAATGGCAAAAGGAAGACCTTTCTCTCTGTCTCTCTCTCTCACTGTCCACTCTGCCTGTAAAAAAAAAAAAAAAAAAAAGTGAAAAAACCACTTATGTATTTATTTATTTGAAAGGCAGAGTGATAGCACACAGGCATGAGAGAGAGAGAAAGAGAGTGAGAGATCTTCCACCCACAGGGTTCACTCCTTAAATGTCAACAATAGCCAGGTCTGGGCAAGCTGAAACCAAGAGCCAGCAACTGCATGAAAGTCTACCATATGGGTGGTAGGTAGCCAAGTATTCAGTCATCATCTGCTGCCTCCCAGGCATTTAGCAGGAAGCTGGATTAGAAGTGGAGGCAGGACTCAATGCCAGACACTTCCATAGGGCATGCAGGCATTCCAAGCAGTGGCTTAACCCTCTGTGCTACAATGCCTACTCCTCAGAAGCATTTGTACGAAGCAAAAGTGACAAACCAATAGAGAAAGTAGCAAAGGATTTAACTCAAAAAATACAGTTGGTCAATAGCCAATATATAAGGAAGTAATTGCAGTACTGTGATAATAGTATAAAAATTGAACATTATTTAATTTTCCATCGGGGAGTGTCAGAATCACTTATGTCCATACAAAAAAAATGCAGTCATTAAAAGAGAATACTGACAAAGACAGATAGATGTTCCTAATATAATAAGTGGAAAAAACAGATGTAGCTCATGGACAATGTGATTGTCATTAGGAAAAAATGATTGATAAACACATAGATAATTATATCTAAGATGATATATTATTAGCATTTACTATTATATCAAGTGTAATAATTCCACTGAAGACTATATAATTAAGTATTGAAATATGACAAAATAAGGAAGAATGTGGACAAAACTTAACATTATTTATCACCAATGCTGCGGTGTAGCAAGTAAAGCCACTGTCTGCAATGCCAGCATCCCATGTGGGTACCAGTTTGCATCCCAGCTGCTCCACTTCTGATCCAAATCCCTGCTAATGGCCCTGGGAATGCTGTGGAATATGGCCCACATGCTTGAGCCCCTGCACCCATGTGGGAGACCCCAAAGAAGCTTCTGGCTCCTGGCTTTGGCCTAACCAAGCCCCAGCAGTTGCTGCCATTTGAGGGAGAAAACTAATGGAAGAAGTCCCCCCTCTCTCCTCTCTCTGTAACTCTGCCTTTCAAATAAATAAATAATTTTTTTAAAAGAAAAATAAAACCATTTATCTCTGAAACATAGAGGTAGGAGGACGTTCACTTTGTAATTCATATGGTTTTCTTAGTGATAATTTTTATCCTTTTCTGTTTTCTACATTGATGAAAGAAAAAAATACAAGTGCTATTCATTCATTCATTTACGCATCCACTCATCTGCCCAACCATCCACCCATTGCTTCATCCATTTATTTAGTCATATCCAGGAAGTAGTGAGTAAGTACTTAACTAGGCATCGTGTTTTTCAAGCATATTACCATCAACCTTTAGTTTAGCTCAGCCTGTAATAAGAAGGATGCCCAATGTGTTTTTTCCTCCTTTGAGTCAACTATTTAAAAACCCACCAACAAAACATAAAGAGCCTGGTCCTGGGCCTCTTGTACACACCATCTGGTTTGGCTTCCCTCGCCTCTGCCCTTTGCCCTGGAGATGACAGATTAGTGGGAGACATCCTTTATAGTAGGAAATGGAGGTCAATAAAATTTGCACCACGTTTTCCAGTTTGGTATCATCCCAGTCAGGACATCCCAAAATAAAATTAGTTTCAAAAATAGATCTGGGAGGAGAAAAATCAGGATTAAAAACAAACAATTAATCCTCTTATGTCACTGATTCTGTGAGAAAACTTAGGTAAAAAAAAAATCGGTTTCTTGTTCAGGTGCAATGATATTGCTGGCAGAAGAAAACAGAACAAAAATAGTGCAGTCAATGTGATAAAGGATACTACTATATAGCAAAACAGGAAGTTGTTTAGGGAAGGGGGTAATTGACCTCAGAGCTTGAGACATGAATAGATCTTTGGATGCAAAGCTTTTACATCTGTGAAGTGTTATATTGCTGCTTTATGGGCCAGATTTCATTTGTACACTAAGGGTTTGACCAGATTTCAATTTGTACACTAGGGATTTTTTTGCAGCAATCCACTGGCTTACCTACCAATCCAAGACACCAGAATCCACAGTGTTGAATGATAAAGTGTTTGAAAGGCAAGAGGTAGGAACATATTCACTTCTATTCTGATGCATTTACTTCCATAAACACATATTTGTGTGTGTGTGTGTGCAATTTTGTACTTTAACTGACTTCATGTGCAACTGGACAGTTATTTCCAACCAAACTGGTGTTTATTTTCCTGCTGTCATTTAAAAAAATAGCTTCATCATAGAAATATTTATTTTTTATTTTACCAAACTGTTGAAAAGATGTAAACTCAAAAGGGAAAAATATATTTTGCTCAGATTCCATATGTTTGGTTCTTCTTGCTAATGGTCTTAATCAGTGAAATTCACTCTAGAGCAGTTTCATTCCAGAAAACTTGTCTCCCGTGCTGCAGGTTCTCTCCTTGTAGCAGAGAGAATTGGATATTTTAAACCCTTTCTCTGGTCATCTCTGCAAAACTCCTTAAATGAAGTGACCTATGGGGGAGGCTGCTAAAGGTGGCTTTTGTCTTTACCTTCACTCACATCTTACAGGGGAGGAAGTGAATGCTCAAGGAGAGAGATTTCTGTGAGTTGTTCAAGATATGAGGAGAGCCGGTAAGTGGAAAAGCGATCTCAAATGAGATATTCCAAGCCCCCAAGTGCTGGCATGGTGCTCTTGGAAGGTCCTCGAGGCTTGTAGGTCTGTCTGTGCGCTTGCTCTCCTCCTTGATCTTGCTTGTCTGTGGTGGTGGATTTAGGGCCTTTCTAACTCATGTACTTTGTGAAGAAATGATTCCAGGGTCGAAGACTTCAGGGTCTTTGGAAGAAAAGAGGTGGGTTCTGTTTTGCTAAGTTTTTTTTTTTTTTTTTTTCCTGGATAGGGCCTTGTCAACACAGTCCCTGAGAAGGAGCTGTCCTTCTACCCTACTTCTCTGGGTGCTGGAATGATGGAGGAGCCGGTGGGGTGGGGGAGCTGCAGGCTGAGCCTTTGTCTCAGGGAAAGGGAATGGACATCCTGAGGACCGGCCCTGTCTAAGGACAGAAAGCCTAACAGGAGGCAGCTGACACGTACAGGGCACTTGGTGGGAACAGAGCTCCAGCCGCTTCCTGAGCTGCAACGCGCGTCCCTCCCTTGCCAGGCAGTGCAGAGGAGTCTGACCACTTGGCCCAGGATCAGTGGCTCGTAGCCAAAGGGCACTAAATCAAAGTGAAAAGGAGGCGGCGTTGGAAAAGCAAACGACATTTCTTGTGTGTTTGTTTTAGAGGGCAGAGAGAAATAGTTATTGTGATGGCAAAAGGGCCCAAGATATAAAACAACACTGCTGTAGAAGGTTTTAAAGTTATTTGTTTGTAAAAGCTCCCTCTTAAATGAGTGTGCTCTATTCTTAGTAAGATATTTTCCCAACCTTTCTCTAGATGAGGACGCTAAGTGTATAAATTCTGATTTTTATCTGAAAATTGGTGACCTACTATGAGTGAGGCTCTTACCTCTTTAACGTAAACAGAACATCCTAGCTTATAATTTCCCCAGGGATGGAAAAATGTTTTCCATAATCAAATTTCTGGCTCCCAAATCTTTCTTGCTTATCCTACGTCAAGATCTGTTTCTTGTGTCCTTGATGAGCCTTCTCACCAAGTCCTTCAAACGTGGGAAAGTATTGTGAAATTCTAGTTTCCTATGATCAGCTGAGAACAGCTCTTCATTCTCAGAGACTGTAGACACTAAATTAGGACTGGACCTCAGTGGGAATATCCTAGGAGTATGGACCTGGGGGTATATTGCCACAGAACCCAGGGGACACCTAGGCATTGACTCATTTATCATGACATGTCTTTGATTTTTTTTTTACTTGCAGGTATAAAATATTTCAAGAATATTTTAAAATGTATAAAGAATAACACTGACACTCTTAAGAAGTAAGACATCGCAAGCGTACTTAGAAAAGCTTGCAACAACATGGACAGATGTGGAAGACATTATGCTAAGTGAAGTAAGTCAGGCACAGAAAGATAAATTCACTTATATGTGGCATCTAAGTAACTTGATGTAGGGGAATGCAGTTAAGATGCTACTTGAGATGCCCACATCCCATACTGGAGTACCTGAGATAGAGTCCTGGCTTAGCCCCTGATTCCAGCTTCCTGCTAATGTGCACCCTGGCAGGTAGCAGCTGATGCCTCAGGTAATTGGGTTCCTGATACCCATGTGGGAGACCCAGACTGCATTCCTTTATGCCAGCTTTGGCCCAGCCCAGCCCAGCCTCAGCCATTGTGGGTATTTGGGGAATGAACTAGTGGATGGGAACTCAGAAAAGAGGGAAGGAAGGAGGTTGATCTCATAGAAGTTGAGAGTAGAATAGTGGTTATCAGAAGTGAGGGTAAGTAGGTGGGAAGGAAGATGGGTAGAATCTGGTCAAGGGGTACAGTGTTACAATTAGGAAGAATGCATCCTGGTGTTCTATGGCAGAGTGAGGGGACTATAGTTAACAAATAATGCATTGCATAGCTCAGATATTTATAAGAGAAGATTATTAATGTACTCATCATAGAAAAATGTTAAAAGTTTAAAGTGAGGGATATGTGGATTTCCCTGATTTAATCACTGCCAGGCATATGAGGGCATTTGAGGAATGGAGTTAAAACTTTATTTTGTTGCAAAATTGTTGGAAGTCCACTTGCAATTTCTTCATAATACACACTTTTGGTGAACTTTTCAAAATATCCACATAAACTTTTATTTATTAGGGAAAAATACCAAGTCACTAAAGCATGAAGTGGAAAGGAATATGATAGTGTGGAAGGAATGCTGGCTATATTATTGCTCCTGTGATGTGGGGGCAGGAGAGGTGGAGGGTGGGGGTGATTTCAAATGATCACTCCTGCATTTGAGGACAAGCATTCTTTCCAGAGGTCAAAGTGGGCTTCTTGCCTGCAAGGGTCTGAGGAGTGTGTCAGAGGCTTGTGAAGCTCTTGAAATTGTACGTAGGAGTAGGTACACATGCACGTCCCCTGGGATGGTCTAACTTTGTTCTTCCATGTTAGGATGTTTTTCCAACGGGGGGCAGAGATGACAGAAGAGGGTCATAAGAGTTAAAGGTTGTTTTTTTGAAGATTTGTTTATTTGAAAAGGAGAGATAAATAGATGGACGGATAGATCTTCCATCTGTTGGTTTACTCTCTACATGGCTGCAATACCAGGGCTGAGCCAGGCTCAAACTAGAAGCCAGGAATCCATCTGGGTTTCTCATTGGGCAGCAGAGGCCCAAGTTCTTGGGCCATCATCTGCTGCTTCCCAGGTGCATTAGCAGGAAGCTGGCTCAGAAGCAGAGTAGCCAGGACTCCAAAAAGCACTCCATTTGGGATGTGGGTGCCCCAAGCACCAGCTCGACCTGCTGTGCTACAATGCTGGCCCCTGGAAGGCTATTACTGATGTGACAAACAATGAAGTTCTGGATTGACAAAGTTGCCATAGGGATGAAGGGCCAGGGATGTTTGAGAGAGAAATATTGGTGGGATCTCTGATCTGCCTGGGTTTGCAGGAGGTAGATGGTGGGAAGGACAGCACAGCACAAGACTCTCAAACTTGGGTGGGCTTATGAATCACTTGGGACCCTATTCATTTGTAGATTTTTAATTTTTAATTTTTTAAAAGATTTATTTATTTATATGGAAGTCTGAGTTACACACAGAGAAAAGGAGGGGCAGAGAGAGGGAGAGAGAGAGAGGTCTTCCATCTGATCGTTCACTCCCCAGTTGATTGCAACGTCCAGAGCTGAGCCGACCTGAAGTCAGGAGCCAGGAGCTGTTTCTGGTTCCCCTACATGGGTGCAGGGGCCCAAGGACTTGGACCATATTCTACTGCTTCCCTAGGCCATAGCAGAGAGCTGGATCAGAAGTGGAGCAGCTGGGACTCGAAGCAGTGCCCACAAGGGATGCCAGCACTGCAGGCGGTAGCTCTACTCGCTACACCACAGTTCTGGCCCCTCATTTGTAAATCTTGACAAATAGGTCTGGGAAGGAGTCAGAGATTCTACCTAGATAAGAAGCTTCCCCATCCCTTATGGTGGGGTCATACTGTGGATGATGGATCATGGTTTGAGCAGCAAGGATGTTGGTAGCCTATACTCTAGGCCCCGGTTTCTCAACCTCTGCTGTGGACAATTTCTTTAGTAGTTCTTTGTTACAGGGAAGGTATTCCTTACATGGCAGGGTGTTCAGCAGCATCCCTGATCTCTGGCTAGGGGAGACAGTTGAGTTGCACTCTCCCAGCAAAACAGCTAAATGTTTCTGTAGGGGAGACAGTTGAGTTGCACTCTCCCAGCAAAACAGCTAAATGTTTCTGTAGAGGTTTCCAAAAATGCAGGTGAGTGAGGAGGCCCTGTACAAGTTGTTCACAGTCTTGGCTTTGTACTGACATCATCTGGGGTGAGATAGGAATGGTTGATGCCTGACCTCACCCACATGGATTATATTCTAGTCTCTGATTGGGAGTGGGGAGAACACCCAGGCAGTTTTTGGGAATTCTGATATGCAACCAGATCTCGGGTTGGAAACTGCAGTCTGGCAGGGTGGCAGAATCTGAGCCTGCAGCAGAAGGCAGGGGAGGAGCAGTGTAGACCCAGGTGGGTGGGGGTGGAGTGGAGGGGTGAGGATAAGTCTTCAAATTTCAGTGTTGATGAACTTTCTTTGCATGGAGGTCATTGAGCTGGAGATGCTTGCTTTGATTTTGTTGATCACTGACAAACTATGTGACCTCAGGCTCATCAAATATATTTTCATGGTTTTGTTTTCATCTTCTGTCAATTCTTTTCTTTTTAAAAAAGATTTATTTGTTTATTTAAAGTCAGAGTTATGGAGAGAAAGAGAGATAGAAAAAGAGAGATTGCTCTTCCATCAGCTGGTTCATTCCCTAGGTGACCACAACTGCCAGGGCTGGGCCAGGCCAAAGCCAGGAGCCAAGAGCTTCTTCCAGGTCTTCCATATGGGTAGGGGGGCCTAAGTACTTGGGCCATCTTCTTCCGATTTTCCTAAGCCATTAGCAGGTACCTGTACGGGAAGTGGAGCAGCTGGGACACTAACTGGTGCCTATACAGGTTTCCAGCATTGCAAGGCAGCAGCTTTTTGGTACGCCACAAGGCCGGCCCATGTTAATTCTGATAATACCATATTAAGAGTAATGAAAAGGAAAAATAAATGAATGGATGTAGAAGAAAGTAAAAACATCTCACACCATTACACACACACACACACACACACTCAAGGGTTCTTTAGTATTTTATTTGAAAAACCCTATTTTGAAAATTTGGGGAAGAAAAGTAGACCAAGAGGTTATAATATCAGGTCATGGAGTGATTTCTAGAGAAAAAGAACAAACAAAAAGCCCAAATTCTAATTGATAAACTCAAGTAAATTAAAAATTAAAGTCCCACTACATAAAATAATCACCACCAGCAAACCCGGAAACAGGTGTTTGCATTACATATGATTGACAAATCTTTAGCTAAAGCATATGCAAAAAACTCCTACAAACCAGCTAGAGAAAGACAAACAACCCAAGAGAAAAACAGGCAAAAGTTATAAATAGGTGAGCTACAGAAAAGGAAACTGGGATGGCCAGTAGACACAATATAAGATGTTACAACTCCTTAGTTAGCAGACTAATGCCGTCTGGAACTGCATGGATACTATTTCTCACTCACCAGATAGGCAAACAGCTGCAAGTCTGACAGTGTTAAATGTTTCTGAAATTATAAGGCAAAGGAATCTCAAATTGTAAACAATTTGGCCTATTTAATAAAGTGAAAAAGGCACAATAGCCTATGGCATGGTAATTCCATTTTTAGATGAGGTGTATATATGCACAAAGGTGATTGCTGCAGTATTATTTCCAAAAGGGAAAAACTGGGATGTTCTACATGGCTAAAAATAGGAGAATGGGTAAATAAATAATGACTTTTTTTTTTTTTTGACAGGCAGAGTGGACAGTGAGAGAGAGAGAGACAGAGAGAAAGGTCTTCCTTTTGCCATTGGTTCACCCTCCAATGGCCGCCACGGCTGGCGTGCTGCGGCGGGCGCACCGCGCTGATCCGATGGCAGGAGCCAGGTGCTTCTCCTGGTCTCCCATGGGGTGCAGGGCCCAAGCACTTGGGCCATCCTCCACTGCCTTCCTGGGCCACAGCAGAGAGCTGGCCTGGAAGAGGGGCAATTGGGAAAGAATCTGGCGCCCCGACCGGGACTAGAACCCGGTGTGCCGGCGCCGCTAGGTGGAGGATTAGCGTAGTGAGCTGCGGCGCCTGCCTAAATAACGACTTTTTTTTTTTTTTAACATAGTGGAATAGTGTGTATTTTTATGAAAATTAATCAATTAGAGCTCTACTTATTACCATAGATGTCAAAGGTGATGTTGACCAAATGGTAAATTGCAGAACCATAAAAGAAATCTGTTTAAAAAAGTGTAAAAATTGGGGCCAGAATTGTGCCATAGCAGGAAATCTGCTGCCTGTGACACTGACATCACATATGGGCACCTGTTTGAGTCCTAGCTGCTCCCTTCTGATCCAACTCTGCTAATGGCAGAGTTGCAGCAAAAGATGGCCCAAGTTTTTGGATCCCTGCTATCCATGTGGGAGACCTCAATGAAGCTCCTGGCTCTGGGCTCCAGCCTGGTTGAGCCCAGATCAGACAGATGTCTCTGGCTCACTATGCACAATGTGATTGTCATTAGGGAAAAAAGTGAATGATTGATTAACACACAGATAATTATATCTAATAGGATATATTATTAGTAGATAATAATATATCAACTGTAATTAGTAGTAGATAATATTATACCAAATGTAATAAATTTACTGAAGAACATATAATAAAGTATTGAAATACAACAAAATAAGAAAGGATGTGGACAAAATTTAACATTATCACTAGAGTTGTAGCGCAGTGGGTTAAGCCACCGTCAGCAGTGCTGGCATCCCATGTGCGTGCTGATTTGATTTCAGGCTGCTCCACTTCTGATTCAATTCCCTGCTAGTGCACCTGGGACAGCAGAGGAAGATGACCCAAGTACTTGAGCTCCTGTACCCAAGTGTGAGACCTGGAAGAAGCTATTGGCTCCTGGATCCTGGGAATCAGTGGGTAGAAGATTCTCTCTCTCTCTCTCTCTCTCTCTCTTTCTCTCTCTCTCTCCCTCCCTCCCTCTCTCCGTAACTCTGCCTTTCAAATGAATAACTAACATCTTGCAAAAAAAAGATTACAGACATTTTTGCTTAAGATGTGGGGGAAAAATGGGTACATATTGAAAACCAAGCTCAGGGTATTTATTTTCTGCAGTGGAGAGAGAGAGAAATGAGACTGAAGATGGTTACACAGGATGGAGAAGTTGGATAACTGGTGCCCTGGTGTCAACAGCAAGAGAGCAGTAGGACCTGGATTCCATCCACCTCCATCCCCATGTTCCACTGCCTGGGTTCTTAAACTCTGCAGAAGGGCACTTCAATGTCTGACACATAAAACACTTTGAGATCCATGCATAAGATAAAGAAGATTCTTCCAAAAGTGCATGGAAAATGTATATTATGAAAAACTACTCATGGTTTTCAAAATATTTTTGCACAAAAATAGACTCTTCTTTTAATGCCATTTTTATGCAAACTTTGTGAGGCATCTGCTATCTCTCTGCTCCGCAATTCCTCCAGAACTTAAACTATTATCTTCATATCTGAAAGAAATTTCCTGGCTAAGCTAGCTGTGCTCAGTCCATTTATGATAATTGAGTTGGAAAAATTTGGTTATCAACAAAAATCTTTCAAATTTTATGATTTAATCTTAAAATATTTATGGTACAGCAATACTGTAGTATAACTGTGTGACTACCATATTTTATTTATTTATTTATTTATTTTAAAGATGTATTTATCTATTCAAAAGTCAGAGCTACACAGAGAGAGGAGAAGAAGAAAGAGAGAGAGAAAGAGGTCTTCTATCCACTGGTTCACTCTCCAATTTGCTGCAATAGCCAGAGCTGCGCCAATCTGAAGCCAGGAGCCAGGAGGTTCTTCCCGGTCTCCTATGTGCATGCAGGGGCCCAAGGACTTGGGCCATCCTCTACTGCCTTCCCCTGCCATAGCAGAGAGCTGGATTGCAAGTGGAGAAACCAGGCCTTGAACCGTCGCCCATATGAGATGCCGACGCCACAGTGCCGTCCCCATGACTACTACATTTTAAACCTATATTTGAGGGGCTGGTGCTGTGGTGTAGCGGGTTAAGCTGCCGCCTGCAGTGCCGGAATCCCTTATGTGCACTGGTTCAAGACCTGGCTGCTCCTCTTCCAATCCAGCTCCCTGCTATGGCCTGGGAAAGCAGTGGAAGATGGCCCAAGTCCTTGGGCCCCTGCACCCATGTGGGAGAACCAGAAGAAACTCCTTGCTCCTGGCTTTGGATCAGCACATCTCCGGCCAGTTGGGGAGTGAACCAGTGGATGGAAGACCTTTCTCTCTCTCTATGCCTCTCCTTTTCTCTCTGTATAACTCTGACTTTCAAATAAATAAATAAATCTTAAAAAAACCCCTATATTTGATGTATAAAACATTTACAAAGCATAATTCCTCACCATCAAAGATTTTAAAAAATCACCTTTCTACTGTTCTTTTAAATGAGCTTTCTACTTTAAAATATTTTATGGGGAATTGTTTAGCCTAGTGTCTAAGATACCAATTGAGATACCCACATTACATATCAGAGTACTTGGGTTCCATACCTGGCACCGGCTCTAGATTGCAACTTCCTTCCAGTGCAGGTCCTGGAAGTAGCAGGTGATGGCTTAAGTAATTGGGATGCTGCCACCCACAGGAGAGACTTGGACTGAGCTCCTCACTCTCAGCTTTGGCCCAGCTCTGTTCTGGCTGTTGTAGGCATTTGAGAAGTGAACTAGTCTGTCTCTCTGCCTCTTGAATCAAAACTAAATTAACTGATTTTTCTATTCTTAAATGTTTTAGTTTAATGATATTTCATGAGCTTTATAAAAAAAAAACTATGCTGAGGGGGAGGGTTTGGAAAGGAAGAGGTCATACTTCTTGAGCGTGAGCCCATGCTGTGGTTGGTTAACCCCCCGAAGTGTCTGAAATAGGAAGGAAGCAACATGTACAGGGGTTTTGCTACTTTTTAAAGATGTTCTTTCCAACTCAATATTTTATTTATTATTTTTGAGATAAAATATTTTTAATTTACATTATAATCAAAGGCTTAATGCTCCACTAAATTAAAAGTTTAACAAAAAATAAAAAGACTATAATTGAGCAGGAAAATAGGCAAGGGCTATAACTAATAATCAAATGAAAAGATGTGGGGCCAGCACTGTGGGATAGCTGTGCTGGCATCCCATATGGATGCCAGCTCAAGTCCCAGCTGCTCCACTTCTGATCCAACTCTCTGCTATGGCCTAGGAATGCAATGGAAGATGGCCCAAGTCCTTGGGCCCCTGCATTCATGTGGGAGACCTGGAAGAAGCTCCTGGCTCTTGGCTCCTGGCTCCTGGCTTCAGATGGACACAGCTCCAGCCATTGCCTGCCATCTGGAGAATGAATCAGTGATCGGGAAGATCTCTCTCTCTCTCTCTCTCTCTCTCTTTCTGCCTCTGCCTCTCTGTAACTCATCCTTTAAATAAATAAATAAATCTTAAAAAAAAGAAAAGATGTTCAACTTCATTCATAAAAAGTAAATTTTAAGATAGTCACAAATCATTAAAACTATAGTAGTATACAATTCTTAATTTGTTTCACAAATGCCAAATGTTCTCAGTGGTTGGAGCTGGGAGATGAATTAGCAGATGGGAACTCAATCTAGGTCTCCCATGGGGGTAGCAGAGATCCAAGTACTTGAGCTTCCACTGCTGCCTCCCAAGGTCTGCACTAGCAGGGATCTGTAGCCTGAAGCCTGAGCTAGGTATTAAGCCCAGGCACGATATTGAATGTGGGAGTGTTAACTGCTGTGCTAAATGCCTGTCCCATCTTCACACTTTCATGTTTCTATTTTCATTTTTAAAGAGTTATTTAATTATTTATTTGAAAGTCAGAGTTACACAGAGAGAGAAGGAGAGGCATAGAGAGAAAGGTCTTCCATCTGCTGGTTCACTGCCCAATTGGCCTCAATGGCCAGAGCTGTGCTGATCCAAAGCCACGAACCAGGAACTTCCTCCAGGTCTTCTCATGCAGGTGCAGGGGCCCATGGGCTTGGACCATCTTCTACTGCTTTCCCAGGCCATAGCAGAGAGCTGGATCAGAAGTGGAGCAGGCAGGACATGAACCGGCATCCATATGGGATGGACTTTTAAATAACGGATATCTCAGGACTTTTTCCTTGATGGTCTTTTATATTCACACACGTTTAACATTTTTATGAGTTTAATAACATAAGTGAATTAAAAATTGACAGACCTAAATTACAGGAAATATTGTGTCTTTTGATTTGTATACCACACCATTATCATTAAGAGAAGGACTAAATTATTCTCAGAGAGAAAGCGAGGGCTGTTTTTGTTGTGCTTTGGATGATATTAATACCACAAGTGTCAGTATAAGAGCTAGACTTATACAACAAAAGCTTCAAAAACTCTCTTCCTCACACACACATACTGATCCCATCCTCAACTTACAAGGCAAATTAGGGCTAGAAGGACAATAGGCAGTGTTTAAAGCACTGAAAATTCAGCTATTTTTACCTGCAAGTTAAGAGGAGAAGCAGAAGATTTTAAGTGAAGATTTTTCTACATCCTTGGAATCCTTGATATCCCTCAAGGGAAGCAACAGAGAAGGAATCCAAAATATAGTCTTTTAGATCCTGAGGATACATAGCCACCAAAGTAGGTTGAGTTGAAAATGACAGATTATAAAGTGGCAAAATGAATTTAAAGAATAAAAGTTACTGATAACTGCTAAGAAAAAGAAATAGAATTGTGGGGTTAAAAGTGATGGTGCAAAAGTGCTATTTTAAACACAGTGCTCTTTTCAGGCATGGAAACCCAGGACATAGTGGCAAAAACGGTTCTGCATGAAAGATCTCTGTGAGTGAGACCTCAGTGGAAAGAACAGGCCATCAAAGAAGGATGTGCTTTTCTCTGAAGGGAGGAGAGAACTTCCACTTTGATTATGGCCTTGTCTAAGAACTGATGGAATTTGTGGACTCAAAAAGCTTCCATAGCCTTGGCAGCTCATGACAAGAGCCTCAGGTGATTACTGACATCATAAATAAGAGTGTCAATTGTTAAATCAACAACAGGAGTCACTGTGCACTTGCTCCCATGTAGGACCTCTGTCCTTAATGAGGTGTACTATAAGATTAATCATAAAACTTGTCTTCAAACAATACTTTATACTTTGTGTGTCTGTGTGGGTACAAACTGTTGAAATCTCTACTAAGTATAGAGTTTGTCTTCTGTATATAAAGTCAATTAAAAATGAATCTTAATGAAGAATGGAATGGGAGAGGGAGCAGAAGGTGTGATGGGAGTGGGGGTGGGAGGGAGGGAATGGGGGGAAGAAACACTATATCCCTAAAAGCTGTACATACGAAATTTGTATTCATTAAATAAAAACCTTCAAAAAAGTAAATACAGTGCTCAGAGAAGGGCTAAAGATGACATTTGACAAACACATTGAATGAAAAGGGGTCACATTAGGTTTGAATACCCATTAGACAGCCTTCTGGAGATTTCAGTAGGCACTCTGACATGTACATGGGTTGGCAGGTAATATCTGAGCTGCAGATCCAGATTTAGGAGTTGTTAGCACATAGCAGGTGTTGAAAGCAGCCAGTTAAGACGAGGTTACCTAGTAAATGTATGAATGCTAAGGCAGGAATAAGGCCTCCAAGAGAAATGTGATGCTTCTCAACACAAGTTCCCCAATGGTGACTGTGATGGAGGGGCTAGGCAGAGATGTAGGTGGAGTATCAAGGAACGCAAAAGACAGTGTTTTAAGGAAGTGATCTTAGTTACTATGTGTTCTGCTGCTGTGAAGTCAAGTAATAATTGAGAGGTAGACATATGGTAGGTAGTCTCCAGAGATGGCCTCAGTTGGGGTGGGCCCTTTCCTCACCCATTGCAAGGGCCACAGATAACACTCTTTTAACAAAAAACCAGATAACAGGAGAAAAGCATGGCTAATTTACTAGAAGTTTTACATGACATGGGCGCTTTCATAAATTGAAGACACAGGGAAAACTCTATTCTTATGCCTAGACTTGATGAAGAATGGACAGCCATGTAGAAATGTGATTGGACTAAAGGGTATGGTTTATGTACTAGACTGGTGGGGAGGTGTTTTCCAGCAACTCCTGTCTGTCCAGATTCTTGGGCTCTCTTTGTAGCATCCTTCCCCTGGGGTGTGGGGTAGGACCGTCCTGGAATGAGGGTCTTCCAGGGAAAGGGGAGAGTGGAGGAGCGAGAGAGTGGCCTTTCTAGGTTTTGCAGCTGGCTTTGGAGAAGAGCGTTCTCATTTCTATAACTCACATTGTGGAAGTGAAATTCTGCTTTCCAAGGCTGTCTTCAGGGAGAAAGGGATTATAGACAAGAGGGCAGAAGAAGGTGAGAGAGATGTTGGTTTTAAGGCTTCTTCTGAGGCCTTCCAATTTTATGCAGTTCAAAGAGCTAAGCATGATAATATGTGTTCTGAGCCCCAGTACCCTGTTAGTTCCTTCCTCCCCTATGCTTGCTGTTCCTTGTACCAAAAAGGTAAGTATTGAACAGAAATACTGTGATGTGGGTGTGGATGCCTTAACCAGCATCTTAGCAGCTAGGCCAAATGCACACCCTCACTTTCATTTCTTTAACTGTTAGTTACTGACATCATACTGTGGAAGATAGGACTTGCTTCACAGTCTTGCTTTCTCTGAAATCTCTTAATACAGCCAATGTCTCCACTTGGTTCTCAATCAATATTCAATGTTAGAATTATTATATGGATATATAAAATGGATAGGTATTATTCTCTGAAGTTTTTTTTATCATACTGTGATTATATTTCTAGTTTTTTTTAAAAAGATTTATTTCTATTTATTTGAAAGAGTTACAGAAAGAGGTAGAGACACAGAGAGAGGTTTTCCATCTGCTGGCTCACTCCCCAGATGGCCGCAATGGCCAGAGCTGCGTCGACCCAAAGAGCAGATCCAGAGAAGACCAGAGCACCGATCCAGAAGCCAGGAGCTTCTTCTGGGTCTCCCACGTGGGTGCAGGGGCCCAAGGACTTGGGTCATCTTCTTCTGCTTTCCCAGACCATAGCAGAGAGCTGGATCAGAGGAGGAGCAGCTGGGACTAGAACTGGCACCTACATGGGAAGCTGGTGCTTCAGGCCAGGGATTTAACTAACCTCTGCGCCACAGTGCTGGCCCCTATATTTCTAGTTTTGTGATATTTTTCCTTCCTAAAGTTAATAAAATTCTCTTGATTTTTCTCCTTAGTTTTCTATTTTCTTCCCTTTTTAAAAAATATTTTATTTATTTATTTGAGAACCAGAGTTATAGACAGAGAGAAAGGTCTTCCATCCCCTGATTCATTCTCCAAATGACCGCAATGGCCAGAGTTGGGCTAGGCCAAAGCTAAGAGCTTCTGGGTCTCCCACGTGGGTGCAGGGATCCAAGTACTTGGGCCAGCTTCTACTGCTTTTCCAGGCTATAGCAGAGAGGTGGATCGGAAGAGGAGCAGCCTGGACAGGAACTGGTGCCCATATGGGATGCCGGCGCCAGAGCTGGAGGATGTGTTACAGCGCTGCCCCCTAGTTTTCTATTTTCTGAACACTTTTTTTTTTTTTTTTTTTTTTTATTGCCAGGGCTCCTCCCTGAGTTTGAATTTCCTCTCACTGTGTCATACACATTAGGTATTTGATGTGATCATGGTCTCAGAGATAATGCTCCTAGAATTCCCTGCTCCTTGCAGTCTGTACCTCTTACGCTTTATGTCAGCCTTGCAGCTTTGTACTGGGATTTCTCTCCAGCCACTGATTTCCTGGATCTCATGTTTTCTCCTTTTGTTAATGCTGTTATTTTGGCGGTCACATTCTTCAGTAGCTTCCTGAGAATGAATGTGTATTATTTCTGATCACTTTATGTAATTCTTAAAAATTTCTGAAATATTTTTGAATTTTTATCTGTCCCTGGTATTCTAGATATTCACCATAATGTGCTTTGGTATGGATTTTATTATTTTATTGTCCTGGGAACTTAGTGAACCCATTCAATTTGGAGCTCGTGTTGTTCAGTAGTAGGGAAATGTCTCCAATTATTTCTGTGATAATTCCTTCACTTTTATTTTTTATTTTATGCATTTACAGAAAAACTATTCATCAGATGTTGGATCTCCTGAACTTATTGTCTGTGTCTCTTATTTAATTGACTTGGGAACTTAGTGACCCATTCGATTTGGAGCTCATGTTGTTCAGTAGTAGGGAAATATCTCCAATTATTTCTGTGATAATTCCTTCACTTTTCTTTTCTCTTTTATGTATTTACAGAAAAACTACTTATCAGATGCTGGATCTCCTGAACTTATCATCTGTGTTTCTTATCCTTTTTTTTATTTTCCATCAACCTATTTTTGTGTGTGTGTTTATCTTTCATCCTCATTTAATTCTAAATAAATATTTAATAATTTTTCTTTTGCTTTCTTTGAGCCACAAATAATTTAGAAAATGTAGTTTGTAGTTTCTTGAGTATGTGTGCATTTGTTTTCATGAAGGAAAAAGGTATTGGCAATCATTTTGCCTCTGAATTTTAATTTTATTGCATTTTTTAAAATGTACTTAATTTATTTGAAAGAGAGAGAGAGAGAGAAGAAGAGGGAGAGGGAGAGGGAGAGAGAGAGAGAGAGAGAATATCTCTTCCACTGTTCATTCCCCAAATTCCCCATAACAGCCAGGGCTGGCCAGGTTGAAGTCAGGAGCCAGAACTCCATTCAGATCTCCTATGTGGGTGAGAGTGGGAGTGAAGATATCACTTACTGTCTCTCCGTATCTCTTTTTCACTCTACCTTTCAAATAAGTAGGTACATTTTAAATTTATCCATGTTGTTGCATGAATCAATGGTATTTTTATGTTTTAATGCTGACTGGTATTATACTGTGTGTATACACAGAAGATTGTTTCTCTAGTCACCTGTAGAAGCATATCTGTGTTGTTTCTGGTTTAGGGAGATTGTGAGTAAAGCTACTATAGACATTTGCATAGATGATTTTATTGTTATTATTTATATATTCACTTGTGAGGGAGGGAGGGAGGGAGGGAGAGAGAGAGAGGGAGAGAGAGATTGCTCCTATCTGCTGATTTATCTCCAAATGTCTGCAGCAGCAAGGGCTGGTCAGGGATACAATCTGAAGCCAGGGACTCTGTCCGGGTCTCCCTTGAAGGGACAGGGGCCCACTTGAGCCACCATTTGTTGCCTCGCAGGGTCTGCACTGGCAGAAAGCTGAAGCTGGGAGCTGGCATCAAGAATCAAACCCAGGGACTTTCTTATGGGTTGTGAGTGTCTTAACTGCTAGGCTACAGTCGGCTTCCATAGAAACTTTCTTGTTGAACATATATTTTCAATTCACTTGAGTAAATACCTCAAAGTGTGAATTCTGGGTTATATGGCAAGCATATGCTTAATTTGATAAGAAATTGATAGATGACTTTCTAAAATGACTGTCATTTGCATTCCCATCAATGATGAATAAGGGTTCCTTTGGTCTTCAACCTTGCTAGTTTCGCATCCTTAGCTTTTTTTTTTTTAATAAAGTTATATTTTTTCCTTCTATGAACCTTTTTTTTAATTTTTAATTTTATTTATTTGAAAGAGTTACAGAGAGAGGTAGAGAGAGAGAGGTCTTCACTCCCCAGATGGCCACAATTGCCAGAGCTGTGCTGATCTGAAGCCAGGAGCTTCTTCCGGGTCTTCCACGTGCATGCAGGGGCCCAAGGACTTGGGTCATCTTCTACTGCTTTCCCAGGCCATAGCAGAGAGCTGGGTTGGAAGAGGAGCAGCCGGGATTTGAGCCAGCATGCCGGCACTTCAGGCCAGGGCTTTAACCCGCTGCGCCACAGCGCCGGCCCCACCGTTAGCTTTTAAACTTCAGTCATTCTAGGCCTGTGGTGCTACCTAATTGTGGTTGTAACTTAGCTTTCTCATAACTACTGATGCTGAATCATTTCATATGCTTAGTGGCCACCTGGGTATCTTCTCTGGAGAAGCATCTTTTCAGATACTGTGCTCATTTTTTATTGTTGAACTTGAAGAGTTATTTATGAGTTTGTCTTAGTCTGTCTTGGGTACAGATTAGGTAATTTATAAAGAGAAGGCATTTATTTCTCACAGTCCTGGAGGCTGGGAAGTCCAAGATCAAGGTGCTGGCAGATTTGGTGTCTGAAGAGGGCCCTGTCTTGCTTCCAAAATTTTCCTTGTCGCTGCATTCTTCAGAGGGAACAAATGCTATGTACTCGTGTGGAGGAAGGGCCAGAAGCGCGAGATGCTGCCTTCAGCTTTGACCCCTTTGTACTGGTGCTGTTCTCATTCCTGCTGGTAGGACCCTCACGGCTTCATCATCTCCCACGTTGTATCTTTAATACAGATGCACTGGGGGTTGAGTTTCAACATGGATTTTGGAAGGGGCACTGTCATTCAAACCATAGCAATACTATGTTCTTGGTACAAGTCCTTTATTAGATGTAGGACATGCAAGTATTCTTCCAGGTCCGTGGCTTATCTTTTCATCTTCTTAATATTGTCTTTTACAGAGCTAAAGCTTTCAATTTTTTAGAAGATTTTATTTATTTATTTGAGAGGTGGAGTTACAGACAGATGGAGAGACAGAGAGAAAGGCCTTCCATCTGCTGGTTCACTCCCCAAATGGCCGTAACAGTTGGAGCTGAGCTGATCCAAAGCCAGGAGCTAGGAGCTTCTTCCAGGTCTCCAACACATGTGCAGAGGCCCAAGCACTTGGGCCATCTTCAACTGCTTTTCCAGGCCGTAAGCAGAGAGTTGGATCAGAAGAATGGGATGCTGGTGCTGCAGGCAGAGGCTTAGCCTACTATGCTACAGCACAGGCCTCAAGTTTTTAATTTTTTAAAAGTCTAATTTGACAATTTTTCTTTTGTGGGTCATGCTTTTAGAATCACTTCTAAAAACTTGTCATGAAACCCAAGGCCACATAGAGTTTTCTTCTACATTTCTTTAAAAAGTTTTAAAACTTTAGACTTAGAATGAGATCAGTGATGTATTTTGAGCTAAGTTTCTATAAGGCACAAAGTATATGTCAAGATATTACACATGAATGCTGAAATGCTCCAGCAACATTCATGAAAAGATAAAACTTTCTCCACTGAATTACCTTTGTCCCTTTGCCAAAATACAATTGACTGTATTTGTTAAGATCTATTTCTGGACTTTTAATTTTTTTAGAAAGAGTATTATTTGATAAGTATAAATTTCCAAAGTACAACTTTTGGATTATAGTGGTTCTTTCCCCCATACCCCCCCCCCCCACTCCCACTCCCACTCCCATCCCACCTCCTACTCCCTCTCCCATCCCATTCTTCATTAAGATTCATTTTTAATTATCTTTATATACAGAAGATCAACCTATACTAAGTAAAGATTTCAACAGTTTGCACCCACACAGACACACAAAGTATAAAGTACTGTTTGAAGACTAGTTTTACCATTAATTCTCATAGTAGTCCTCATTAAGGACAGAAGTCATACATGGGGAGCAAGTGCACAGTGACTCCTATTGTTGATTTAACAACTGACACTCTTATTTATGTCAGTGATCACCTGAGGCTCTTGTCATGAGCTGCAAAGGCTATGGAAGCCTTTTGAGTTCACAAATTCTGACATTATTTAGACAAGGCCATAAGCAAAGTGGAAGTTCTCTCCTCCCTTCAGAGAAAAGTACATCCTTCTTTGATGGCCCGTTCTTTCCACTGGGATCTCACTCACAGAGATCTTTCAATGTAGGTCTTTTTTTATGCTTTTAATTTTGTTTCATTATTATACATAAACATCTTTTCACCAACACAAGGTACCTTTAGAAAGTTCATGGAAAATGTGCATTAACTATTAATTCCATTTTTCATGAATCTTTGTAACGTACCCTCATGTAATATAGATAACTGTAGTTTTATAATAAAAATTTTTAAAAGATTTATTTTTTTATTTGAAAGAGTTGTAGAGAGAGAGGGAGGGAGGGAGAGAGAGAGAGAGAGAAAAATCTTCCATTTGTTGGTTCACTCCCCAGATGGCTGCAATGACCAGGGTTGGGCCAGGCAGAAGTCAGGAGCCAGGAGCCAGGAGCTTCTTCTAGGTCTCCCACATGGGTGCAGGAGCCAAGGACTCTGGCCATCCGCTGCTGCTTTTCTCAGACCATTAGCAGGGAGCTGGATCAGAAGAGAAGCAGCTGGAACTCGAACCAGTGCCCATATGGAATTGTAGCTCAGTAGTCAGGGGCTTAACCCTCTATACAACAACACCAGTCCCTATAATAAATTTTTTTTTATTTTTTTTATTTATTTATTTATTTTTATTTTTTGACAGGCAGAGTGGACAGTGAGAGAGAGAGAGACAAAGAGAAAGGTCTTCCTTTGCCGTTGGTTCACCCTCCAATGGCTGCTGCGGCCGGCGCACCGCGCTGATCCGATGGCAGGAGCCAGGAGCCAGGTGCTTCTCCTGGTCTCCCATGGGGTCCCTATAATAAAATTTTAAGTCATGTAGAGTAAGTTCTTTTTTTTTTAATTGTTTTGGGCTTTTAGTTCTTTTGACTTTCCCTATGCATTTGGGGACTAGTTTGTCTCCATCTACAATAAAAGCTACTGAAATTTGGATTTGGATTGCACTGAATCTCTACATCAGTAGAAGAGAATGAATATGTTAATAATATCAAGACTTTCAATTCGTGAGCATTGTATTTTTCTCTGTTTAAATTTTAGTTTTGTTCATCAGTGTTTTGTACTTTCAGTATGTAAATTGTGCACTTATTTTGCTAGATTTATTACAAGTTAAAGTATTCCATCTTTGGCAAAATTATTAATGGAATTTTTTTGAATTTCAAATTCTGATAGTTCGTTCCTGTATAATAGGAAAAACTGACTTTTGTATATTGGCCATGTGTCCTTGGCTTTGTTAAACTAACTTTTTAGTTTCGAGAGAGGTTTTTGAAGATTGTTTGGGATTTTTTTCGCATACAATCATGTCATCTGAGAATAGAGGCAGCTTTATTTCTTCCTGACCAATTTGTATGACTATTATTGTATTTTGTTGCCTTTTTCAAAGGTCAGGATTCCAGTATAATATTGAACAAAAGTGATAGGAGATTTCCTGTTCCCATATTAAGGGGAAAGTGTTCAGCATTTCACCACTGAGTGTTTAGTTGTGGGTTTTAGGTTTATATGTAGACCTTTCCTAAGATTAAGGAAATTCTATTTCTACTTTACTGAGAGTTTTTTTTTTTTTTAATTATGAATGGATGTTAAATCATTAATAAATGTCGAACCTTGTCAAAAGTTATTTTTGAAATCTATTGAGGGGATCACAAAGGTTTTCTTCATTAGCGTCTTAAAATCATAAATTATGTTAATTGATTTTTCACTATCAAAGTAGCCTTGCACTCTTGGAATGAATCCCACAGAATGAAACATACAATCCTTTTTAAATATTTTACTGGACTCAATTTGCTGATGTTTTGTTGAGGAAATTGCATTAGTGTTCACAAAGGTTTTTGGTTTGTAATGTTCTTGAAATGTCTTCGTATTTATTAAGTGAATCATGACTTCATAAAATGACTTAAAAAGTGTTTCCTGTTCTTTTATTTTCTGGAGGAGTTTATATAGATTTTCTGTGTGGGGAGGTTTTCAGTAACAAATTCAACTTTTAAAAGTGAGTATAGCACTATGTAGTTTCTCTGTTTCTTTTTCAGTGAGTTTTGGTGGTTTAGAGCTTCCAAGGGATTGGATTATTTCATTTAAGTTGTCAAAGTAATGGGTGTATAGCTGTTTGTCGTATTCACTTATTATCCTTTTGATGTAAGCAAGGCCAAAATGTCCTCCTCTTTCATTCTTGGTATTGTTATTTATGTTCCCCCTCTTTTTTTTTTTTTTTTTCTCGTTCAGACTCACTAGACAGAGGTTTGCTGATTTATTGACTTTTTCAATGCATCAGCTATTGGTTTTGTTGGTTTTCTTTATTATTTTCCCATTTCATGATTTCTGTTTTCATCATTACTATTTCATTTCATCTGCAAGCTCTGGGTTTAATTGACTTCCATTTTTCTAACATAGGTAGTAAGGTAGTACGATTGAGTTTTGTTTTATTTTACATTTAAAAACACTTATTAATTTATTTGGAAGGTAGAATAGTGAGGTGGGGAGGGGACAGAGAGAGAGAGATATATATCTTACATCCGATAGTTCACTCCACAAATGACCACAATGACCGGAGGTGGGCCTATTCAAAGCCAGGAGCCAGGAGTTTCTTCCGATTCTTCCATATAGGTGCAGGGGCCCAAGGACTTGGGTCATCTTCTACTGGTTTCCCAGGAGCATTAGCAAGGAGCTGGATCAGAAGTGGAGCAGCTGGGACTCACAGACAGCAGCTTAACCAGCTATGCTACAGAGCTGGCCCCATATGATTTCTGTTATATTAATTTAAACATCAAGATTTATTTTATGGCTAACAAATTTATATATGTTAGCGACAGTTCCCTGTTCTGTTATGAAGAATGTGTATTTTGCTGAAATTGAGTAGAGTGTCCTCTAATTGTCAAGTTGGTCAGGTTGGGCAATTTTATGTTCAAGGTTTACATATATTTAACAGATTTTCTGTCCAGCTGTCTCATCAACTATTGAGATAAAAGTTTTGATTCTACAATTATAATCACAAAATTGGTTCTTTCTTCTTTCAGATCTATCAGATTTAGCCTCATTTATTTTAAAGCTTTGTGGTCAGAGCATACACATTTACCATCCTTTTTGGAAATTGATACCTTGGATAATTTCCCACCTATCTTTTCTAATATTCCCTGTAGTGAGTTTACTTCATCTGAAATCAGCAAGTTACTCCACCTTTGTTTTGGCTAGAATTTGCATGACATACATTTCTTCATTTTTAAAAATTTATTTACTTTGCTTATTTGAAAGACAAGAAGAGAGAGAGAGAGAAAGAAAGAGAGAGAGAGAGAACCCATCTGCTCGTTCATTTCCCAAATATCCACAACAGCCAGGGCTGGACCAAGCCAAAGCAAGGAGTTAGGATCGGGATCTCCAACACGGGTGCCATCACTGCTGACTCCCAGGGTATGAACTGGGAGTGCAGATGGGAAACAAACCTGAGCACTCTGATAGTGGACGCAGGTGTCCCAGGCAGCATCTTATGTGCTGTATCGAATGCCTGTCCCCCTATTTCTTCATATTTTTATCTGTTTTTTTAAATGTTGTAAAGACCAGTTTTTAAAACTAATTAAGGCCAGCGCCGCGGCTCACTAGGCTAATCCTCCGCCTTGCGGCGCTGGCACACCGGGTTCTAGTCCCGGTCGGGGCACCGGATTCTGTCCCGGTTGCCCCTCTTCCAGGCCAGCTCTCTGTTGTGGCCAGGGAGTGCAGTGGAGGATGGCCCAAGTGTCTGGGCCCTGCACCCCATGGGAGACCAGGAGAAGCACCTGGCTCCTGCCATCAGATCAGTGCGGTGCACCGGCCGCAGCGCACCAGCCGCGGCGGCGGCCATTGGAGGGTGAACCAACGGCAAAGAAAGACCTTTCTCTCTCTCACCGTCCACTCTGCCTGTTCAAAAAAAAAAAAAAAAAAAAAAAAAAACAACTAATTAATTTGCTAACTTGAGAGGCAGGGATAAGAGAGAAAAAAGAGAGAGAGAGAGAGCGAGCGAGCTTCTATTTATTCATTCACTCCCCAAATACCTGCAATGGTCCCAGGCTGGGCTGAGTTAGAAGCTGGGAACCCAGAAGTCAATCCAGTCTCTTGCATGGGTAATAGGAACCAAATTACTGCATTAGCAGGAAGCCTGGAGCTGGGACCTCAATCCTGGTCTCCTATATGGACAGCAGGGACTGTCTCCCAAGATAAGCAGTAGCAGCAAGCTGCATTGGAAATGGATCCAGGACTTGAACCAGGCACTGCGATACAGAACACAGTGATCCCAAGCATTTGAACTACTGACCAAAAGATTGCCCCTGCATATAACTTTAAAGCAATAATTTACATTTTAAAATAATTTGAATTTGCCCTCAAATAATAGTCTATCATTCACAAGCTGTATAAAGAATTCACAGCAGTATATTCTCAATTTCTCTCTGTTATTCTCTGTACTATTGTTGTCATACATTTTTATATAAGCTTTCTGTACAGAGTATGTTTTCATGGTTTCCTTTAAACATTCTATTATCTTTTAGAACATTGAAAGAAGAAAAAGCAAATTTTAAATTCATATTCTTTAAAGATTTATTTATTTATTTGAGAGGTAGAGTTATAGAAAGAGAGAAGGAGGGACAGAGAGAAAGGTCTTCCACCTGCTGTTCACTCCCCAGATGGCTACAATCACTAGAGTGAGGCTGATCCAAAGCCAGGATCCAGGAGCCTTCCCTTACAGGGCCCAAGTACCTGGACATCCTCCACTACCTTCCCAGGCCGTAGCAGAGAGCTGGATTGGAAGAGGAGCCGCTGAGACTAGAACCAGCACCCATATGGCATGCCAGTGCTGCAGGTGGAGGACCAGCCTAGTATGCCACAGTGCCAGCTCCTCATATTTTCTTTTCAAAATTTATTTAACAATTAAAAAATTTTTGATTGACACATAAACATACCTATATATGTACCTATATATGTATACATTGTGTAATGATTAATTTAGAATAATTAGCATATCCATCACTTCTAATGTTTATCATTTCTTTGAGATGTGACCATCTGAAAACTTCTCTATTAGCTAATATTTTGTTTATAATACTCTTCATTTCTTTGTGTGGATTCAAGTTTCTTGTCTAAATTAGATTCCTTCTGATTGGTGTGAGGGGTTAAGCCAAAGAATTCAGTGCAGGCATCCCATATGGGTATCAGTTTGTGTCTTGGTTGCTTTACTTCCAAACTAGCTCCCTGCTAATGGCCTGGAGAAGCATGAGAGGATGGCCCAAGAGTTTGGGCCTCTGCCAGCCATGCGCGAGACTGGAAGGAAGCTTCTAGCTCCTAGCTCCTTGCTTTGGCATGGCTCAGCCTTGGTCCAGCCCTGGTCATTGTGACCATCTGGGGAATGACCGGTGGATGGAACATCTCTCTGTGTCTGCCTCGGTGTAAATCTTTTAAAAAAATGTCAGACTGGATTTTTTTTTATTGACTTTTATGGTATCCAATAACATCTACTCCACGTAAGCAAACACTTGAGTGTTGTGTCTCCTCAGATACCTATTTCTTTTTTTTTAATCTTTTATTTATTTATTTTGACAGGCAGAGTGGACAGTGAGAGAGAGAGAGACAGAGAGAAAGGTCTTCCTTTGCCGTTGGTTCACCCTCCAATGGCCGCGGTGGCCGGTGGGCACGCTGCGGCCGGCGCACCGCGCTGATCCGATGGCAGGAGCCAGGTACTTCTCCTGGTCTCCCATGGGGTGCAGGGCCCAAGCACTTGGGCCATCCTCCACTGCACTCCCTGGCCACAGCAGAGAGCTGGCCTGGAAGAGGGGCAACCGGGACAGAATCCGGCGCCCCAACCAGGAGTAGAACCCGGTGTGCCGGTGCTGTAAGGCGGAGGATTAGCCTAGTGTGCCGCGGCGCTGGCCTCAGATACCTATTTCTGAGGATTTCTGGCTCATTATTTGCTCTTATGACTTCAGTTCTCTAACTGTGCTGTGGTTTGGTTACCTGTGTGGGTGTCCTGCAAAGGCCCATGTGTTAAAGCCTTAGCTCCTAAAGACTTATGTTAAAGTTTAATGATCAATGTTATAGTGGTTAATAGATTAAGAGTGAAGGTAGGGACTTCGGGAAGAAGTCAGATTGGATCAGGTTGCTGCAGTAGAGCCCCCATGATCACATGAAGGTGGCTGTATGAGGACAAATCATGTGGATCTGCCTGAGCAGACTCCCCGACTCACTGCTTTCTGGCTTGCCACATGATATTTCCTCTGCGTGCTTTTTGCCATCTACTGCTCTCAGTTGGGCCATTTTCTGCTGGTTTTCCAAGCCATTAACAGGGAGCTGGATGAGAAGTGGAACAGCTGGGACAAAAATTGGCGCTCACCAAAATGTCAGCACCAAGAGCTGCCCGTTTTGAATCGCAGACTTCTAAAAGATATTTTCCAAACCGTGATTGCAAGAAAAGGAATTTTTAAAAATATTTATTTTTTTTACTTGAGAGGCATAGTTGCAGACAGAGAGAGGGAGAGACAGAGAGAACTTCCATCTGAAGATTCACTCCCCAGATGGCTGCAATGGCTGGGGCTGAACTGATCTGAGGCCAGGACGTAAGAGCTTCTTCTGGGTCTCCCAGGGGGGTGCAGGTGCCCAAGCACTTGGGCCCTCTTCTGCTGCTTTCCCAGGTCATCAGCATGGAACTGGATCAGAAGTAGAGCAGCCAGGACTCAAACTGGTACCCTTAGGGGATGCTGACACCTCAGATGGATGCTTAACCTACTATGCTGCAGTGCCGGCCCCAGAAAAGGAAATTATTTTTATTTTAAATTTAGAGCTGTGGATGGTGAGGACATTATTTTGAAAATTTCTCTTTGTCCATATAACTCATTAAAATATTTTTTTGAGGGTTGTCATTGTAGCACAGTAGATGAAGCTACCACTTGCAATGACAACATCCCATAATAGAATGCCAGTTTGAGCCCTGGCTGCTCTGCTTCTTATTAAACTTCCTGATAACATGCCTGTGAAAGCAACGGAAGATTGCCCAAGTCCTAGGGCCTCTGCCACCCACGTGGGAGACCAGGATGTGGTTCCTGGCTCCTGGCTTGGCCTAGCCCTGACTTGGCAACTGTGACATTTGGGGAATGAACCAATAGTTGCAAGATCTGTCAATGTCTCTATTGCTATGCCTTTCCAAATAAATACATACATAAATAAATAAGTAAATCTTGGCTGGCACTGTGGTTCACTTGGCTAATCCTCTGCCTGCGTCTCCGACACCCCGGGTTCTAGTCCAGTTTGGGGCGCCAGATTCTGTCCCTGTTGCTTCTCTTCCAGTCCAGCTCTCTGCTGTGGCCTGGGAAGGCACTGGAGGATGGCTCAAGTGCTTGGGCCCTGCACCCGAGTGGGAGACCGGGAGGAGGCACCTGACTCCTGGCTTCGGATCAGCGCAGAGCGCCGGCCATAGGGGCTATTTGGGGAGGTAAACCAACGGAAGGAAGACCTTAAAAAAATAAAAAATAAAAAAAGTAAATCTTAAGAAATTGTTTTTCTATTTTCTGAATCATTAATTAAACAGGCATAATCTTCCATTTAATGTATCACAGTGGTGAACCAAGAGTGAGGTCAGTCTGATTTTGCTGGGAAACATTATAAGAAAGAAAGAACTCCGGGCCGGCACCGCAGCTCACTAGGCTAATCCTCCACCTTGAGGCGCCGGCACACCGGGTTCTAGTCCCGGTCGGGGCGCCGGATTCTGTCCCGGTTGCCCCTTTTCCAGGCCAGCTCTCTGCTGTGGCCAGGGAGTGCAGTGGAGGATGGCTCAAGCGCTTGGGCCCTGCACCCCATGGGAGACCAGGAGAAGTACCTGGCTCCTGCCATCGGATCAGCGCGATGCGCCGGCCGCAGCGTGCCCACCGGCCACCGCGGCCATTGGAGGGTGAACCAACGGCAAAGGAAGACCTTTCTCTCTGTCTCTCTCTCTCACTGTCCACTCTGCCTGTCAAAAAAAAAAAAAAAAAAAAAAAAAAAAAAAGAAAAGAAAAAAGAAAAAAAAGAAGAAAAAAAAAAAAAAGAAAGAACTCCGTACTTCAGAATGGAACCAAAAGTTATGTTTATTTCGGTACAAAAACATTTCAAAACACTTGCATAAGAGGGGGTCTTCGAAAATTCATGGGACATGCATATTATGAAAAACCTATGCATGGATTTCAAGGCTTAATTGCACTACAGTTAATTTAGCTTTCTCATCCCATTTTGCAGCAGCATTTTAAAGTTCCCTGGCACTCTCAAAGGGTCTGTGTTCTCCTGCCTTACTGTTCTGTAGGTAAGGTTTTCTTTTGTAAATTTTTCACCGAGGTGCACCGATGCCCTTGTGCCACAAGATGGAGCCTTTGAGGCAGGTTATTTGCAGAGCTTCCTCTCCCAAGTCCCCGTTTTGAAAGGGAAGGTCTGGATCTGACAGAAACAAACGCAATCTCGAGGTGCACATGCATGGGGGACGTACAGGATTTTTCTAATCACTGTTACAACGAACGCACATGTGTCCTTGGCTCCCTCTTGATTCACGCTGCTGTCAATGTCTTCCCTGAGGACACAGAAGATGTGCTCAGCAGGCGTGCAGATGACGCACAGCCAGGGATGGCAGTCGGTGCACTTGGGTGACATTGAAAGATCCCGAAAGCGTTCAGAGGGCTGAAATTGACAGGCTGAAACTGCACAGGAGCAAACGCACGGGCTTACCGTCTATGGAGCAATCAGCAGAGCTTCAGATGGTGCCGGAGGGGACCTGAACATGTGTCCCAGGCAATGCGAACAGTAACGGTGCACGTGCTGCCTGGGAAGATGACCAGAATGGCATCCTAACATGGCTCTGTGCAGAGTGTGTCCTCAACTGCCAAAGTGTCTATAAACTTCCACATGCAGCACACTGCTTGGTGCCGTTGAACAAGCCAAATATTCCTGGCAAAGGAAGCAGAACATCCATCTACATTCTTGCTGAAACTCCCCATCTCCTGGAGGGCTTGCCCTAAAGCCGCCTCTGTGCTGGTACTAAACACTTAATACTCTATTTAAGGTCTTTCAATGCATCAGTTTATTTTTAAGGAAGATGTGGTATAGGTAGAGCTGAGATAGTGGGATGGTTAGGTCCATATGTCTGGATATGTCCATATGTTAGGTCCACGTGTCCTTGGCTTCCTCATCTGATGGATGACAGCCTAAAGGGCTGTTGTGATGAAGCCCAGAAGTACTGTACAGGTGAGGGACTCACTGTGTTTCCTGGCACGTGGCATGGAAGGAAGTGAGTATTAGTGCATTTCTCCTCAACAACTCTTTGAAGAAAGTACTGTTGCTCTCCTATTTTGTTGGGGAGGAGCTGAGCTGAGTTTCAAGAACACTCAATACATTCCTGGGGTCAGATCTAAGTCTAGGAACCACAGATTTTCTTACCCTAAATTTCAAGCAAAATGCTTGCGTGTTATAGCACACTGCTTTTTCATGGTTGAACTTGACCAGTGGCTTTTAGATTTATTGACCAAAATTTAATTGTGGTCATAACCTATACATGCAACCCCATGCACTCATAAAATACTACACACACACTTCTACAATCAAGTTGGAAGCAAAAATCTCAGGAAATATGATGCTCCTCATATGCACAGTATGTTCTGATGCTTTCTACTCTTTTATTTCCTGGTTTTTTTTTTTTTTTTTTTTTTTTTAAGAGCTGATGGTGACTATCTTGGTCCATGTGGGCATTTGGGCTGCTACAAAATGGGCAAGGTGAAATAAATGACATTTTTCTCCTGTCAGTTCTGAAAGCCAGAAATCTGAAAGCCAAGGCATCAGTAGATTCAGTGTCTGGGGGCTCTTTCTCATTGTGTCTTCATACGGTGAAAGAGATCAGGGAGTTTACTAGGGGCCAAAGGGCACTCATTTCTTTTATTTATTTATTTATTTGACAGGCAGAGTGGACAGTGAGAGAGAAAGAGACAGAGAGAAAGGTCTTCCTTTGCCGTTGGTGTGCCGGCGCCACAAGGCGGAGGATTAGCCTTGTGAGCCGCTGCGCCGGCGCTTGCACTCATTTCATTGCTTCATCTTCATGACCTAATTACCCCTCAAAGGCCCCCTTTTAAAAATCCCTTCGCGTTGGGGATTAGGACCTGGACCCTGAACTGAGGGTGGGGCTGAGACATTCATTCCGTCTGGAACTGTGATCCACTGGACTGATTCCATTGCTCCTCAGTGGGCTGTAACCCGTAACTTGGAAACACATACCAGCAATTTTCACAGACTCTCTGGTTCTAATTTTTTCTAATTCTCCTTAAAAAACAAAAACAATACAAACAAACAAAACAGGGGCTGGTGTTGTGGCATAGGGGGTCAAGCTGCCACCTGCAATGCTGGCATCCCATGTGCTGGTTCAAGTCGCAGCTGCTGTGCTTCCAAGCCAGCTCCCTACTAATGCACCTGGGGAAGCCACAGAAGATGGCCCAAGTACTTGGGCCCCTGCCACATGAGAGAGGTGGATGGAGTTCCAGGTTCCTGACTTTGGCATGACCTAGGCCCAGCCATTGTGGCCATCTGGGGACTGAACAGGTGAATGGACAACTCTCTGCAACTCTGTCTTTCAAATAAATTAATTAATTTTTTTTAAAAAAGACAAAAACACAAACAAAAGCCTTCAAAGCCGATTCTCATAGTCTAGAACGGGAGATCTGACTTGAGAGCAGTTCATGTGAAAGACAATCTTGGTCTCAGTCATTATGTGGAAAGCCTGTGATGTGGGGACAAGAAGCTCACCTGTACGTAGCAAGGCTGCCTTCCAGCCAGGGGTGGGTCCTCTACTGCAAGAGAAATCAACAATCTGGAACATTTTCTGAGAAGGATAACACAGGTAGGAAAGGGTCTGAAATTATTTAAGGAGCTAAAAAAGGTTTAATCTGATTTTGAGGGAAAAAATTCTGTAAACAGTTTTTTCAAAAATAAATATGAGGGGGGCCGGCTCTGTGGTGTAGCGGGTAAAGCCGCCACCTGCAGTGCTGGTATCCCATATGGGCACTGGTTCGAGTTCAGGCTGCTCCACTTCTGGAGCACCTCTGCCTGGGAAAGCAGTAGAAGATGGCCCAGGCCTTGGGCCCTTGCACCCACGTGGGAGACCCAGAGGAAGCTCCTGGATCCTGGCTTCAGATCTGTGCAGCTCCGGCCATTGCGGCCAACTAGGGAGTGAACCAGCAGTTGGAAGACCTCTCGTTCTCTCTGCCTCTGCCTCTCTGAAACTCTGCCTTTCAAATAAATAAATATACCTTTAAAAAAAATAAGTATAAGGGTACTTCAAAAAGGCTCTGGAAAATGGGATTAAAGGATCAGCTTCTTTTGGTACTGAAAAAATTTTTTTGAAATCCATGTATACTGTCACATTCCCATGATAGTTTGCTAAGTTAATAGCATTATCTTTCAAGACTGAATAGGTCTCGAGTGTCTCATACAAAGCTTGTTTCTCTTGGGCTCTTAGAGTCTAGACTCTCAAATCACTGTGGCTGCACCTCCCTGGTGTGAGAGGCAGGCAGGAAACAGCCCCTCCCAGGCTAAGTGGAGGAGTGTCCAACCTTGGCATTGGCAGCTTCTGCCCAGCTTCAAAGGGACTGGAAGGGTGGTGACAGGCTCCAGCGCAGGCTGTGCCTTGGAATGCGACACTTCTCTGCCTGCAACCTGGCCCGCCCTGTGGGAAAGCCCCAGGTTCCTGCAGCTCTGACCTGGTAGGAAGCACTTGCCCTCCCTGGTCCTTGTGAGTCAGGAAAGGAGGCAGAGGGAGGCTTGGGCAGTTCGGCTCCAGGTTTCCACTGGGGCCCCTTGGAAAGTCTGCTGCTGGAATTCCCCGCAGGGAAAGGTGTCTCACAATAGGGGCCTGCACTGTGGTTGCTAAGGGAGAGCATTTTATTGGAGCAAGTGGCTGCAGATCTGATAGTAGTTTGTTAAATTCAGGAAGGAGAAGGAGGAGGAGTTAAGTGTGACTCAGAGGTTACTTGGTTGGGAAATCTGGGAACAAAACAGGGCCACCAGAATGAAGTGGAAAACCGGAGTTGTAAACATTGTGGAAAGAACGGACACTTTTGATGGTGCTATGTCTGTGGTGTGGAGTTGGAGCTGTGTCTGAGAAAATTTGAAATGAAGCAAGAATGGTTAAAATATAGTAGTCTTGCTGTTCCACCATCTACTTACCGAAGTTAAGTCTGGATTGTTAGGCAAAATTTGAGAGTAGTGTGGTTCTTAGGCACGTTGAAACTGTGCTGTGGCTGTGTATTCCATATTTATTCATTTTTTTCTTAGCATATCAGATTGAGTTTAACATTTCAAATAACAATAACATTTTAATTATTTTAAAAAGTGTCATTTTAGTAAGCGTAAACAGATTATTGAAGATATTTTTAAAAAAGCATTTAACAGGGCCCAGCACATAGTAGGTCTACAATGTCACTGAGGTAAAGAAAAGCAATACAAGATGCAGAAAGTCCATGCAGCTCAGCCCAGCAGAGGTGAAAAGACTTCCATAGGAACCGGAGCAGACCTAGGCTTTGGCTGGTGGACTGTGGGCTTTTTCACTGCACCATCCTGCCCCCTGCTGCCTAACCTGTCAAGAACACTGCTTCCAAAGGCATAGGTTCTTGAAGATAGAACATCTTGTTCTCTGTAGCTGATAATCTTGGTCCACATTTATTTATTTGTTTGTTTGAAAAACAGAGAGACAGATAGACAGAGAGCAAGGCATCTCCTGTCTGCTGGTTCACTCCCCAAATGCAGGCCACAGTTGGAACTGGACCAAGATCTCCATCCTTGTCTCCCATATGAGTGGCAGGGACTCAGCCATATAGTCATCATCACCCACTGCCCTCCAAGGTGCATGCACATTGTAGGAATCTGGTATGGGGAATGCAGATGGGATTCAATCTCAGGCACTCTGATATGGAATGGTGGATGTTCCAACTGGTATTTTAACCACTAGGCCAAATACACCCCTAAGGCCACATTCTTGCACATTTTACCCCATAAAAAGTTATTTTTCTACAAAGAGGAGGAAACAAACTATATTTCACTTTTACTCCAAGCATTAAAACTAATGCAAAAGCAGAATTAAATAGCTAAAAATCAACTATAGTTGTCCCTCATTGATATGGGTTGAGCATCCTTGGATCCCACCAACTATGGATCAAAAACATTTTTGAAAACTGCATCTGTATTGAACATATGAACTGTCTTTTCTGCTGTTGTAACAACTCTTCACATATCACTTACATTGTGTTACGTATAAGAAATCCAGAGATGATTTAAGGCATACAGGAGGATGTGTTTATGTTGTTTGCAAATACTACCCCACTTTATGTAAGGGACTTAAGCATCGGTGTATTTTGATATTCATGAGGTGGAGGTGGGAATCCTGGAACCTATCCCCATGATACTGTGGTATGAGTATAACTTGATTTAAAATTACTTGAACAGGCATTTTCCCCCAAGGAATATATACAGAGGGCCGATAGGTGTACTGAAAGATGCTCACCATCAGTCAACAGAGAGAAATGCAAGTCAAAACCACAATTTGATGTCATCTCATACCTGTTAGAGTAGCTATTATCTAAAAAATGAAAGACAACAAGCTTTATTTGGAATGGGAGGAAACTGGAACCCTTATATGCTGTTGATGCAGCAACATGAAAACAGTGAAGAGATTCCTCAGAAATTAAAAATAGAACCACTACAAGACTCAACAATTCCATTTCTGGTACGTATATCCAAAAGAATTGAAACTAGGGTCTGTAAGAGGTTCCCTCCTGTGCTGATTGCAGAATTAGTCACAATAGCTAAGAAGTGGAGGAACTTAACTTGTCCAGTGATGGATGAACAGATAGAGAAAATGTGGTGTGTAAACACAGTGAACTATTCAGCCTTACAAAGGAAGGAAATCTTGCCACTTGCAACCATATGGATGAACGTGGAGGACATTACATGAAGGGGACAAGGTAGAGACACACAAGGACAAGTACTGTGTGACTTCACTTATGTGAGAGATCTGAAGTTACCAAATGCTGAGAAGCAGAGGGTGGAATGGAGGTTGCCAGAAGATGGGGATGGAGATGGGCGAATAGGGAGATGTTTTGTTGTTCAAAGGATATGAAGTTTCACATATACAAGAGGAGTACTTTCTATATATCTGCTATATAACAACAATTCCTACTGTTAACAGCATAGTTTACTGGCGCCGTGGCTCACTTGGCTAATCCTCCACCTGCGGCGCTGGCACCCAGAGTCCTAGTCCCGCTTGGGGCACTGGCTACTAGTCCCAGTTGCTCCTCTTCCAGTCCAGCTCTCTGCTGTGGCCCGGGAGGGCAGTGGAGGATGGCCCAAGTGCTTGGGTCCCTGCACCTGTGTGGGAGACCGGGAGGAAGTACCCGGCTCCTGGCTTTGGATCGGCATAGCGCCGGCCGAGGTGGCCATTAGCGGAATGAACCAACAGAAGGAAGACCTTTCTCTCTGTCTCTCTCTCACTGTCTATAACTCTCTCTCTGTCTCTCTCTCTGTCACTGTTTAACTCTGCCTGGCCAAAACAAAACAAAAAAACAAGCATAGCAGTTCAAAATTTGCTAAGAGAGTAGAGCTCATGTAAACTGTTCTTACCGCAAAAACAAGCTGTCCTTCCTCCCCCCAAAAAAACCAGCAAAGGGATATAAGGAAACTTTGGTGGGTGTAACATATGTCTTTTGCCTTGATCGTGGTAATGGTTTCATGGATGTATGTATGTGTTCAAATTTATCAAACTATATATTTGTATATTACATATTTTCAGTTCCTGTACACTGGTTGTATTTCTTTTTTTAAAAGATTTATTTATTTATTTGAAAGTCAGAGTTACACAGAGAGAAGAGAGACAGAGAGAAAGAGAGAGGTCTTCCATCCCCTGGTTCACACCCTAGATGGCAACAACAGCTGGAGTTGTGCCGATATGAAGCCAGGAGCTAGGAGCTTCTTCCTGGTCTCCCACGTGGGTGCAGGGGCTGAAGGACTTGGGCCATCTTCTACTACTTTCCCAGGCCATAGCAGAGAGCTGGATTGGAAGAGGAGCGCCGGGACTTGAACTGGTGCCCATATGGGATGCCGGCACTGCAGTCAGCAGCTTTACCCGCTATGCCACAGCCTCCGCCAACCCCGGTTGTATTTCAATAAAGCTATTTAAAAAAAATAAAAAAAAAAACCTTAGACCTTCATTTGGGGGTTCTGGTGATCAGAATGAGGGTATTGATGATGTTGAACGATTTGATGCATTTTTCACATATTTTACTCCAGGTTCCATCTGTGCAGGGCTGTTTGCTGCTCAGTGTCCAGTTCTGCCTGGCCTGCATATGTACTACATGGTTCTTTGAGAAACAAATGAAAAGTAGATAGTCTTCTCTGTTTGAAAGATAACTGACTTGTGAGCTCTTGGAAGTCAGAAATTTTGTTTCTTGCAGGCCCATATTTTAAAGGGAGCAGGCACCAAACAAATATCTGTTGGACTGAACCATTTTGCTTGTTAGGGAGACACAACCTCCACTCATGCTGTCCAACCGAACTAAGATGTACTTCCCAAGACAAATATTGAACACATCAACTTGAAAATGAGATAAAAATAATCTCTTGTGTTTCTATATCACATTGTATTTCATGTCACAAAAGGTCAATTGACTAGAAAAAGAACAAAAGAGGTAGTTTTGTTTGCCATTTAACTTGTGTGCGGTGGTCTGTACATTTTTTTTTTTTATCAGAATGAGAGGAACCCCCTCCCTGCCACAGAACAACAGTTAGGAATCCCAGACTAGCTCTAGTCTTTGCCAGTGTGTGTGGTCTGGGAGTTAGGTGGGGTGTTTGCAGTTGCTACAGTGACAGTGTAAAGTCACTGTTCCCTTGGACGTGCACAGAGAAAATCCAGGTTCACACGGAAATAGCAGCTGAGAAACAGCCTCATGGTGAGGTCAAGTTCTTTGCTCTGATTCTGCCAACCTGTAATTCTCTAGATTAAGACATTCTAGAAACATTTGAAGGAGTTCTTCGTACATTTCAGAAGTGAAGGTAAAACCATGCTTTCTTTTCTACTTGCCTTTTTTTTTGACAATTAAATGGCAACTATGATAATTAAACATTTTAAGATTTACAGTTAGTTTTAGGAAGGGAGAATATCTTTTTTTAAAAAAGATTTTATTTATTCATATGAGAGGTAGTGGTACAGACAGTGAGAGGGAGAGACAGAGAGAAAGGTCTTCCTTCCGCTGGTTCACCCCCAAAATTGCTGCAACGACTGGAGCTGCACCAATCCGAAGCCAGGAGCCAGGAGCTTCTTCCAGTCTCCCATGTGGGTGTAGGGGCCCAAGGACTTGGGTCAGGTCATCTTCTACTGCCTTCCCAGGCCGTAGCAGAGTGCTGGATCGGAAGAGGAGCAGCTGGGACTACAACCGGCGTCCATATGGGATGCCAGCGCTGCAGGTGGAGGATTAACCTACTGCGCCATGGCGCCAGCCCCCAGAGAGAACATCTTTTAAGTTTTACTTGAATGGGGAAGATTGTTCCGTGGTGTGGAATATATTCCAAAGATAGTAAAGAAAGCAAGAAAGGCCTAAGCTATGTAACTCTGTCCTGGTTACTATGCGGAAAGTGAGTGAACTATTTTTCCTATGTATTTCTAATACATTCTGGTTTTGAGAGGAAGTTGGGGCAAAAGTTTTCAAGTTAAGAAACCTGTGGCCCATACATGGGCCTTGTAATTTGATCGTTAAGGCCTCAGGGAACCATTGGAAAGTGACAGAGTCTTAGGTTTTGAAGTTATCATTGCCATTTGCCCTAGTGCAGCGGGACAGAAGGGTCAAGCAGGGACCAGGGAGGGGGCTACTGGGAGAGTCTGATGTGGGATGACTGTTAGGGACTCCTAAGTGCCAGCCAGATCAAAGACTATGACAAGAATATGATGAGAACGTAGTGGAGATTTACAGGAACTCAGTCCCCAGCTGCGAGGAAGAGTTGCCTGGCTTTGTGGTTTCTAAATTGGATGGTAAATTAATTTCTTACATTGCTGAGGTTGTAATTTTTCAAGTTTAGTTGGTAGCAGTCCCACCATAGACATTATTTCCGGCCTGGAGAATGTAGCATGCAAGTGGCAGCTCCAGGACATCATGGCAAGAGCACAGACAAGGAGTCACGTCTCTCCTGGGCATGTGAAGGTAGACCAGCAACTCAGAGCTCCTCATGGAGTAAGGAGGGAAGTGGAGCTCCCCCACCTTCCAGGACTGCTGGACAGGGAGGAATTGAGTGAGATGCTCTAAGTGAGTGCACTCTGCTGGTTACTGATTATCGTTTTAGGTTTTTTTCCTCATCAGGTCAAGTGGAAGTTTGTTTCATTTCAGTTCAGTTGCTGCTCCTTGTCGGCTGTGCAGGCTTTTACACACATGCACCAAGAATGTGGGAGCTGGAAAGAGTGCCAGGGACCAACAAGTTCATTCTTCTGCTTTGCAGAGGTTCCAGAGTCCTGGATTAGGCACCAGGGGGATGCAGGCGAGAAACCCCTATGAGAATTTGCTCAGTGTGGAGTCCACCATTCCACACTACGTCAGATACAAGAATGTTGCTGGATACCACGGCTTCCACATGGGAGGCAGCACTGTGCAGCATTCACAATGCCTGCCCTAGCTTATTTCACTCCTTGAGATTCTGTTTCCAAATCTGTAAAGTGGGAGTGATAGTATGGCTGTGTAAGCCCACCACGTAGAGCACTTGGCACATTGTGAGCGCTCAATGGAGAAACAGAAAGAACTTGTTTGTTGGGGGTCTCACGTGTTGTTATCACCCAAGCAGGGAGACCCACATGACCTTCAGCACATTTAGTGACATCTCTGTGTCTGTGGTGTTCAGTTGCTTTGTGTGGGTCTAGAACTGGAGCCCTTGATGGGGTGGTAGGTGTGTGGCTTACTCAGGTGTTCCCATTGGCATTGGAGTCAGGCATCACTTTGCAGCTTCAGGAGGAGAGACCCAGTGTTAAAGAGCACAGCTGACTGGGGGAAGGCCACACAGCAAAAGAGAGTGGCGGTGGGTGTGGAATTATTAGATGAGTGACATGAGCTTGGGAGACAAGACTCCTCAGGGAGAAGGTTTGGTCAACCCTGCCCTATGGATTGAAAATGAAATCAAGCAATACTTCTGCTACTAGAGCTTCTGAATAAAGCATCAACCTCCTTAGTTCATTTTCTAAATTCACAGTGAAAGGCATTGCACTTTCACAAGAATATACCATGTAATTACTGTCTTTCCTCTTTTCTGGAAATTAGAGTTTATATATTTCACAATTTTAACCGAGATCCTGAGTAAACAGAGATTATTGAAATTACTTGCTATCCACACCATAGCAATAGGTGCTTAGTTTCTGTTTGTGTTTATTTACCATCTTGGATTTATCTAATAGCAACATAACATAGAAGCAAACAGCCCCCTTAGAAACAGATAAGCACAATAAAGGAAGGCAATACCACAGTTGAAGGATTCCATCAGTTCAAAGAAACACTAGACAAGTTTATCAGGCATGATTGAACCGTGTATGTCATATAAAAGTAAATACCACAGAAGGCCAGCTTATACAAAAGTATGTTGTAGCTTTTCAGGTGAAAACTGGCAGAATGTAAAAACTTTTGCCATTAGGTTTTGTACTCTAGGTTGACTGAAAGAATAAGAAAGATCAGTAACAAATATGGCTACAACATTATCCATGAAACTACTTTCTATGCGTGGTTGGTGAATGCTGTATTTCAATTCATGATGTATCTTGATAATGAATGAATTAATATCATGGTATCATATTTGAAGAAGTCTTCAGAAAGTTCATGGAAAATGCATATTATGAAAAAAACTAAGTGGTTTTCGAAGCTCTTTTCATCAAAATACTTATCCTTAGCTTTTTGTTAAGATTTATTATTATTTTTTATTTGAAAGGCAGAGTGACAGAGAGAGGAAGAGAGAAGAAGGGAGGGAGGGAGGAAGAGAGATCTATCTGCTGGACTACAAATGATTACAATAGCCAAGGTAGAGCCAGGGTAAAGCCAAGAACCTGAAACTCCATCGTTGTCTTCCACATGGGTGGCAGGAGCCCAAGTACTTGGGCCATCTTCTCCTACCTTCCCAGGGGCATTAGTGGGGAGCTGGATTAGAAATAGAGTAACCAGGATTCCAACAAGAACTCTTACATGAGATGCTGACATCACAAGTGGTGGCTTAATCCATTGTGCCACAATTGTAGCCTGTCGCTCCCCCTCTTCGTGGAGGAACGACACTAAACCCTGCCTAGGCTTCATATCCGAGTCACGGCACCATTATGTCGCTCCCCGTCTTCGTGGAGGAACGACACAGGACCCTGCGCTGTTCTTTCGTCTGCTCGGCCCTCCCCGGGTTTGCTGCTGGTTCTTCCCGGGTTGGCTACTATCCCTTCCACCTCCGTGGAAGGGCAGTTCCCCCTGGCCACATTCCCCACTTCCGCGGGGGAGCGGCACACCGCCGGCCGGCTCTCTCGGGGGCTGCACGGGGGCTGCACAGGTGTTCCCTTAGATGTTCCTCTTAGATGTTCCCGGTGCATGCCGTCTCTCTCCTCCTTTATAGTCCTCCTCTGCCAATCCCAACTCAGCTGCCCACACGCCGAGTACGCTGCTCTCCTCCAATCAGGAGCAAGTCCTACAGTTTATTGGTTGAACTGGAGGCAGCTGTGTGGAAGCTGTTTACTTCTCTCCCAGCGCCATATTGTGGGAGAGCAGATGCATAGAATAAGTCTTAATTCCAGTAACTCAGTCCAGTCCGGGCTGCTCCCCACAGTAGCCCTTAGGTTTATCTTTGAATTTCAATATCCATGAACTTTATAAAATACCCTCCTTTGTAATAACTATACTCAACAGAAATGCAGGACATTAGTATAAATATCACTCATCACAACAAAGTACTGTAGCTGCAGAAAGTGTAGAAAATTGGCTGAGAAATAAATGGATAGTCCCCCAACTCGTTTAAATAAAGATAGAATATTACATGGGCCGGCGCCGCGGCTCACTAGGCTAATCCTCCACCTTGCAGCGCCGGCACACGGGGTTCTAGTCCTGGTCAGGGCGCTGGATTCTGTCCAGGTTGCCCCTCTTCCAGGCCAGCTCTCTGCTGTGGCCAGGGAGTGCAGTGGAGGATGGCCCAAGTGCTTGGGCCCTGCACCCCATGGGAGACCAGGATAAGTACCTGGCTCCTGCCATCAGATCAGCGCGGTGCGCCAGCCGCAGCACGCTGGCCGCGGCGGCCATTGGAGGATGAACTAACGGCAAAGGAAGACCTTTCTCTCTGTCTCTCTCACTGTCCACTCTGCCTGTCAAAAAGTAAAAATAAAAAAAAAGATAGAATATTACAGCTAATATTCTGCAATTTAAAATGAATTTAGGAGAGGCAACTTAAAATGAATTTGTGGCATAGCAAGTAAAGCTGCTGGCTGCAACACCAGCGTCCCATATGAGTGTCGATTTGTGTCCTGGCTGCTCTATTTCCTATCCAGCTCTCTGCTGATGGTCTGGGGAAGCAGTGGAAGATGGCCCAAGTGCTTGGGTCCCTGCACCCATGTGGGAGAGCTGGAAGAAGCTCCTGGCTTTGGATCGGCCCAGCTTTGGCCCTTAAGGCCATTTGGGAAGTGAACCAGCAGATGAAAGAACTCTCTCTCTCTGTCTCTTCCTCTCTCCATCTGTAACTCTGCCTCTCAAATAAATAATCTTTAAAATAATAAAAAATAAAAAAGCAGCAGAAGATTACCTAAGTGTTTGGGTCCCTGCCACCCATGTGGGAGACCTGGATGCAGCTCCTGGCTTCAGCCTGGCTGGAGAGTGAACCAGGGGATAGAAGATCTCTTTCTGTAACTCTGGCTTTCAAAATTAATAAATAAATCTTTTTAAAAAATGAATTTAAAACAATTCTTCAGCTTTTCAAACTCAGAATCAAATTTATTATAGTGGATATATTCATAAGTGAATATGGGTGTAAGATTAGCACAGGGAGGGGGCGCCTCTTGCAGGCATCTGGGATTTCTGACTATGTGTATCTTATAGGGCATGCTCAGAGGGAATTCACAAATTCCATCAACAGTAGATCCAGGGTGAAGGGTTTGAGAGAAATACCGCCCTCTACTGCTACTTTCTGGGGTGAGAGCTGGGTTTGGAGGGCTCTGGCTCTGTCCAGGCCTGGTTGCTCTAGACTGCTGAGGGCCTTGACTTTTGTTAGACCTTTCCTAAGAGTGTCCTGGGGCCACTGGAACACAGCTTCCACCAGAAGCTAATTTTCTCACAGTCTGGAAAGGCTGCGAAACCACAAGGTGTCAGCAGCGTTGGTTCCTCCTGGGGACTGTGGCCAGGTTGGCTGAGAGGGATCTGTTTCAGGCCTCTTCCAGCTCCTAGTGGTTGCTGGCAATCTTTGGTGTTCCTTGGCTCATAGAAGCATCACCTTTATCTGTGCCTTCATCTTCACATGCCCTCCTGGTGTGTGTGCCTGTCTCCCAGTTTTCCCCTGTGAGACACAGTCCTGTTGGACTAGGGGCTTCCCCATGTCAGTGTGACCTCAGTTGGTGTCAGCTAATCACATCTGCAGTCTTTCCAAATGAGGGACATTCCAAAACTGGCGGTCAGGACTTCATACAGAATTGTCTTAAGTGTGGGGAGGGGCAGAGTTCCAGCAGTGACACCTTCCCTAACAATGCTGTTCAACCCTTCTCAACCCGAACACCTGACAAGACAGGGAGATAGGAAGACTTGTAGGCCTGTTTGGGGAAGCATTGAACTTATCCTAAGCTATTCTAGAGGTATGTCAAAATGTTAAGGTTTAATAATAAACCCTCTGTGTCACCTCCTTTCAAGTCACTGAAAGAAAGAAGGCGCACACTTTTCAGTCTGTGCTCTCTAAGCAGAGTGAAGGATCTCACCAGGTAAAGCCCCACTCTCAAAGGCGTGGTCAAAAAAAAAAAAAGCAGGTACTGGGTAGCTATTTCATCCCAGCTGTTCCTGTTAGGGCTATCTTAGGTAGTAATCTTCTCCAGTGTGAAGTGTGGTTTTATAACCTGGGGCAGGCTGGGGAGACCTGCAAGGGGCAACCCTCAGCTAAGCTCAGAACCACTTGTAGATCCCCAGACCCTGGGCCTCCACCTAACTCTTCTGAGACGGAAAGACAGAGATTTAATACTGAAGAGCTCAAATCAGCAGTGACTATACGGTAGACACAAAACAACCTTAACAGGCCGGAGAGAATGCACTAAATTAGAACTAATTAAATTAGAACTGGGTGCACCATGAGGAGCTAGCCCAGGAAAGCCCCGTGGGACCCTGGTGGAGACTCGGCAGGCAAAGCTGACTCAATAATTCACAAACAAGGCCAGGCCACAGTTCGGGGCCCAGACTTAGCCTTGGATACTCCCTTATTTTCTTATAGCTAAGTTCAATACTTAAGTCCATGTAGTTCAAAACTCAGCTTGACTTTTGCTTCTCAAAAGAAAACTTCAAAAACCCCTCTTCAATATTGGCAACTGTTTTGTTTCTTTTCATCCAAATGCCTTTTGAACATGTCTCCCCTTTAGTCATAAAATGTACTCTGTTATTCATCAGTTAAGGTCTTCAGGCAGAGAGTGAGATGCCTACATTTGGAAAAATGTGTAGAGAGAGCTTTCATTGCATATCGGTAAAAAAAAATCTAATATGGACCTCAATATCTATGCATTTTTGTTTTTTTCATTTTTTACAGTCTCAGATTTAACTTAATTTCTGGAAACTAAAAATGGCTTTATTTTTACAGCATAATTCAAAGCTTATGAAGGTCATGGGTATTTCACTTGTTATGAAGCTTCCTGAGGAAAAGTAAAACTATAGGCGTGCAGGCTTCCAGAACTTTACTTTTTAATGGGTGAGATGGAGAAGGGAGAATCCTCCTGCTGGTTTTGAGGTCATTATTTTATCTATCAGTGTAATGGACTTTGAATGCAATAAGCACTGGGAAGCTGGAACTCACTTTGAAGATTCAGGGTGGGGATGAGGGAGAGTCATCTTTCTTTGTGTGACAGAGAATCCATTATAAATAGATGTGAGATTGTTTAAGGGAATTTTTCCCCCAAGTCACACTGCATCCAGCTTTATTAAAGATCCTTTTCATAAATAATCATTGTATTTCATCAGGGCATGGTCACAGTCATTAACAGTATTCAACAACTTTCAAACTCCCCTCTTCACTGGACCACCAAAATCAGAAAGCCACTGTGGAACCCAGGGAAGTCTTCATCTGATGCTTTGAACAGGGGAAGTTCAGTGTGAGGGTTGGCATTGCACATTTAGCATGTTGTTTAACAACTTTTCACAAGCTGACCTTGGCTTTCAAGAAATGAAATGAAAATGGCAGAATTATCAGCTGAAGATCTACAGTTTAGAAAAGAAACCATTGCTGTTTTGAGAGACCCCATCTCAATGGTGTCACTTTGAAGTCCACATTGCCTATCATGCTGGTAACAAATTTTTGGGGGGTCAGATCGCAGCAGGTCTCTGGGTTTACAGGAGTTAAGCCTGTGCTGAAGGTGCACAGGGAGGAGAAAGAGGATATAAAATCAAATTTAGTTTTTTGACGCTACAAGTTTCGTGCCATGGTGCCAATATCAATGGCAGAGAATCCAAGAAGTCTCTCAAAACTAGAAGGGAAATGTGTTTTCCCCCACATCAATCCAGCTTCAGAGACATTCTGTTAGTGATGTATGCCCCTTTACAAAATAGCAACAGGGTGCTCTGTGTGCTAACAATACGGCTCAAAAAAAAAAAAAAAAAAGTAAAACAAAATTCTGCATTTTTATAAAACTTGATTAAAAAATAGTACTTCTCACTGGACAGTCACCAGAGGCACACAGTTATCAGAAAGGCACACACTTCACTCAGCACCTACAGCAAGCTGCAGCTTCCTGTGACTGTGTGGCATCTCCATTCTCCACAGGGTCATTCCCATCCTTGCCAACTTCAGCTGTCACCTTTTACCCTCTGGAGCCCTTCTTTCCCCTTTGTGCAGGGGCATTTTTAGTCTTGGGTTCTGTCTTTAAGCGAGCAGGTATAGCAAAACAATCATGCAATCTTCTGTGAGGTTTGTCTTGGGCTTGGTGGTGGCGGCAGTGGGACATAGGCACTGGTTGCTGACGTGCACTTGCATGAGGGCTTTGGTTGCTCCAGGGGTCACTCACACCCTTTCTTCTTAAGAGAAATTTTGAGTCTTATGAAGCATTTTGTAAAATCCTGGCAAGAAATATCTATTGTTGGTGTGATCTATTTGAGATTATTTTGTTAGGTTTGGCTTTGTCCATATTTCCAAACTGTGTATTTTCTTGTCCACGTATGTGTTATGACTAGAGGAAGTAGAGAAAGATTGATTTATTTTATTCTTTAATATTTATTTTATTTATCTGAAAGGCAGAGTTACAGAGATGGGTGTGTGTGTGTGTGTGTGTGTGTGAGAGAGAGAGAGAGAGAGAGAGAGAGATCTTCCTTCTGCTGCTTCACTCCCCAAATGGCTGCAGTGGCCAAGGCTGGACCAGGCTGAAGCCAGAAGCCAAAGCTTCTTCCTGGACTCCCACATGGGTTCAGGAGCTGGATGACTTGGACCATTCTCCGATGCCTTCCCAGGTGCATCAACAGGGAGCTGGACCACAAGTGGAGCAGCTGGGATTTGAACTGGAGCCCTTGTGAGATGCTAGTGTTGCAGGTGGAAGATTAGTTCATTATACCACAACACCAGTCCCAGAAGATTTATTTCTAGCCTAATTGTTGGCACATAGTAGGAGTTTCTCTCAGATAATTTTGACTTAAAATAAAAGTAGCATGAAAAATACAGTTAGTTATATTTCATTTTCATTAAAAAATTTGACTGTATAGACCAGGGTTGGTAAGGTGGATCTGGTATGGTGGACCAGATCCTTTCTATAATTTCATTCTGTTGTGATTGGCCACTATTTCCAACATCATAAGAGGGCCAACAATATCTGCTAGAGCTCCAGCAATTCAACCACGTTCTAGGACAGGAAGGAAGAAGAAGGAAGAAGAGGGTTATCTTTCCCAATCTGGGAGCTTTCTTGGAAGTACCACACCACACTATTGCTTCTAACACAGTGGTTACAACTGTGACATGTGGCTGAAATAAAGAGTGAGAAATGTACCTGAAAAAAATAATTTTTTAAAAGATTTATTTATTTATTTGAAAAGAAGAGTTATAGAGAGGCAAAGACAGAGAGACAGAGAGATCTTCCATCCACTGGTTCACTTCCCAGATGGCTGCAACAGCTGGAGCTATGCCCATCTGAGGCCAGGAGCCAGCAGCTTCTTCCAGGTCTCCCACATGGGTGCAGGAGCCCAAGCACTTGGGCCATCTTCTACTGCTTTCCCAGGCCATAGCAGAAAGCTGGATTGAAGTGGAGTAGCCAGGGCTTGAACTGGAGCCCATATGGGATGTCAGCATTGCAGCCGGCAGCTTTATCCCTTACACTAGGGCACCAACCCCCAAAAATAATTTTATTGAAAAGGAGACACTAATTTTTAGAGACAGCTAGCAATCCCTGCTATCACACTCAAAATTTTTTTTTGCTGAATTGAATTGGATCAGTTGGCCAGAACTGGTGGTGGTGTACTTGAGAGTTTGTTGATTGATCTTTCCCCATAAAAAACTGGGTAAGAAATGTTTATACCTCTCAGTGTGAGAAGTGTGGGTTTTGGGAGGGGTCATGAATATATCTTGGGCTGATCTTGACATACTCTGGACAGGAACATTAGAACATTTAAGTTCTTTTGTCCTTTAGGAAATTGGGTGTGAACATGAACGGTGACAGATATTTTCAAGTTCTGTGAGATGAAAGTTAAGTGCTCTGATGACAAATGAGAACAATCTGATGCTCTTTTCAGTTTCTACCACATAGCTAATGCATAGGTTGAAATCTGGGTATATGAAATTTCTATATCTTAAATAAAAAAAGTGGGACTGGTCAAGGAAGAGCCTGAGAAAAGGCTGCCTGTCTGCATGCTTGCAATGATTTAGCTTGGATTTTTGGGATCCCAGTGTCAAGTCTAACTTAATTGTAGGTGGAAGTGCCATCTTGTATGTGATTTTGGTTCTTTGCTCTCTATATAACCTTGGGTTGTAACAAAATTTGCCTTGTAGGACTGTGAATAGGGATAGAATGCATGTGCCATGCTGACTTGAATGTTTCCAGCTGCAGTTTCCACTGTAAGATGAATGGAGTAGCACTTTGATATTACACATTATTCCCCTTGAGATTGGTTAATGTGAATCTGTCACCAAAATGTCTCTGCCTAACATCTTCCTCATGTGGAACTTCTTACGGAACTTCTTCACAAAAGCTTATTTTTTAATGTATTTAGTTGAAAATCAGAATTAGAGAGAGAGAGAATTACAGAGAGAGAGAGAGAGCGAGCGATCTTCCATATGCTGGTTCACTCCCCAGATGTCCACAATGGTCAAGGCTGGGCCAAGCCAAAGCCAGGAAGCAGGAGCTTCTTCCAGACCTCCCACATGGGTAGCAGGGGCCCAAGAACTTGGTATATCTTCTACTGTTTGTCTCAGGTCATTTGTAGGGAGTTGGATTAGAAATGGAGCAGCCAGGAAACGAACTGGTGTCCACATGGGATGCAGGCATTGCAGGCAGTGGCTTTATCTACCACACCACAATGCTGACCCCCTGCACAGAAGCTTTTACTCAAATAAGTATTGGAGGAAGTTGTTGCAAGGTTTCCTGAGAGCCTAGTGGTTGCCCAGTGCTGTGCTAGTTACTGGTAATAGAGCAGTGAACAGGAGGGACACGTTCTGTATCTTGGAGATTCTAGTCCTGCAGAATAGAAAGTCAATAAACAAATCACCACAATGCGTTGCATAATGTGATCACAGAACACAGGGGCTGAATTGCAATGAGATAAGGAGGTAGATGTCTGCAGGCAGTGGGGAGCTGGTGTAAGAAAGGTCCTTTCACACCCTTCTGATGAGACACAGAAGACAAACGGGAGAGTATCTGGGGACCATCTGCCCCATGCTGGAGTCTGGCTGCTTATCTTTACTTTTCCTTGTCATAGGCAGTAGATGGGAGAGAGAAGCCATGTCATGAGTCCCACCCATGTGAATCTCAACCTTTCCACTCGGCAAGTTCCCTAGAACTTTCCTAAGCCTGCACCTTGTGTGGCAACCACTGAAGCCCGGAGCCACTTCCTACCCTAGTGTGTGTGTGTGGAAAACCCAGAAACCCAAATACCTTTATTCCTGGCTCACCAGGAGGCACAGAAGATGAAAGACAACATTGCAGTATTAATTGTGGCACAATGTTGTCCTCATTTGTCAGAAATCAGTTGAATGAATGTTTAGTGTTCTGCGAATCCATTTGCATAGTGTGGAGTATTTATCAAACTGTTCTTTGCTGTTTTCAAACAAATAAGCAAATACATGGAACACATTTTCTCCTAGGAATCTAAAAACCAAAAAGTGTTGGAAAACCAAAAAGTATTAGAAAAACAAAAAGTGTTAAAAACACACTTTCTCCTAGGAATCTAAAAAACCAAAAAGTGTTGGCTTTGTGGTCTAGATTAGACACTGCATGCTTGTTCATAATTTCTGTTTTCAGCCTACTAGATTCCATTTTTAAGTAAAACATGGAAAAATGCCATCAGGCCCAACAGAAATCTAAATATGTCTTTGTACTTTTGAAGTGACTCATGATGTGAGTCTCAGTGTGTGGCTGTCCTTTGAAATAAATGTTGTGTTGCTGCCTCCCTAGCATTGGGTGGCCTTGGGCCTGTGCAGAACCCAACTCTGTGATGTTTGGTAGCTATTGGCCCATCCTGGAGGCACCGTTGACCAGTCTCCAGTTTCTACCCATTGAGGCCTTCCCTTCCCTCCGAGAAGGACAGGCCCCATAGTCCCTGTGCTAGTCTTGCCTGGAGCGCACAGTGTACTCCTCTCCTCCTTACTGTGTTGGGACACTCCTATCTGGAAGTGCAGAGGTTAGGCTTGAGAGGTGGCTGGTATCAATTCATTCACCTCCTCATTTTGCAGGTGAGGCAATTAGTTTGCTAGGAGTGCCAAACAAGGCACCATGTACTGGGCCATTTAGGCAATAGTATTCTATTATCTCATAATTCTGGAGGACAGAAGTTTGAGATCAAGGTGTTGGCAGGGTTGGTTCTTAGGACTGTGAGGGAGAATCTGCTTCTCATTCCTCCCCTAGCTGCTGCTGGTTGGAGCCCCTGGGCTTGTGGTAACATGCCTCCCATCTCCACAGCTTGGGGTGTGTGTGTGTGTGTGTGTGTGTGACTGCATCCACATTTCCCTTTCTTCCAAGAATTCCAGTCATTGGATTAATGACCTAACTTAACTCGATGACTCAAAGTTAGTGACTCAACTTGGTCATCTTCAAACACCCTGCTTCCAAATAAGCTCCCATTTACAAGTCCTAAGAATTAAGATTTCAACATATTTTAGATGACCCAATTCAGTCCATGACAGTTGACTAAGTCTTTTGTTTGTTTTTTAATATTTATCTACTTGGAAACCAAATGGTGCCAACAGCCAGATCTAGGCCAAGCCAAAGCTGGAAGCCAGGAACTCCATTCTGCCTGCACATGGGTGGCAGGGGCCCAAGCACTTGGGCCATGGTCTGCTTCCTTCCCAGGTACATTAGCAGGAAGCTGGACCAGAAGCACACTAGCTGGGGCTAGATCCTATGCTGTGATATGGAATGTTTAAGCAAGTGATGGCTTAATCTGTTATACCACAATGTTGGCTCCTAAGTTTATAATGCTTAACTCATCCTGCCTGCTGAAAGATGCAAAGAAGCCAAGTCATAGGGATCCATTCATTCTCATTGATCAATAAACAATTATTTAGAGACAGTGACTTTGTCAACAATTTAATTAAAGTTATCCAACCTTGAAAGTTAGAAGTAATTCAAGTTTTTTCATGTATTAGCTGGATGACCCTAACCATCTGGTTATCCATGTGCTGTCTGCAAAATTCTAGCACTAGATTAGGGAATCTCCAAAGACCCTACCACGGCCTACATTGTCGCGCAGTACTTTAAGCCAACTGCTGGAGATGCTAGCATCCCAAATTAGAGTGCTGGTTTATGTCCCAGCTGCTCCATTTCTGATCCAGCTCCCTGTTAATAAGCCTGGGAAGGCGGTGGAAGACAGCCCAAGTACTAGGGCCTCTGCCATCCATATGGGAGAGCCAGAAGGAGTTCTGGGTTCTTGGCTTTGGCTTGGCCTATTCCCAGCCATTGCAGACATTTGGGGAGTTAATCAGTGGATGGAAGATCTCTCTGTTTCTCTCTATCCTTCCTTCTGTCACTCTTCCTTTCAAATAAGTAGATAAATAGATATTAAAAACAACAACAAAAAATGCCGTTTTGCTGAAAACTTAGGTGGATTTTGTGGTTGTTTTAGTGTTGAAAACAGAAAAGTCTTCTGTGGGGAGCAACTCGGACTAGACTAAGTTACTGGAATTAAGACTTATTCTATGCATCTGCTCTCCCACAATATGGCGCTGGGAGAGGAGAAAACAGCTTCTACACAGCTGCCTCCAGTTCAGCCAATAAACTGTAGGACTTGCTCCTGATTGGAGGAGAGCAGCGTACTTGGCGTGTGGACAGCCGAGTTGGGATTGGCAGAGGAGGACTATAAAGGAGGAAAGAGACGGCATGCACCAGGAACATCTAAGGGGAACATCTATCTGAAGGAACACCTGAGCAGCCCCCGAGAGAGCCGGCCGGCGGTGTGCTGCTCCCCCGCGGAAGTGGGGAATGTGGCAGGGGGAACCGCCCTTCCACGGAGGTGGAAGGGTCGGTAGCCAACCCGGGAGGAACCAGCAGCAAACCCGGGGAGGGCCGAGCAGACGAAAGAACAACGCAGGGTCCTGTGTCGTTCCTCCACGAAGACGGGGAGCGACATAATGGTGCCGTGACTCGGATATGAAGCCTAGGCAGGGTTTAGTGTCGTTCCTCCACGAAGAGGGGGAGCGACATAATGGTGCCGTGACTCGGATATGAAGCCTAGGCAGGGTTTAGTGTCGTTCCTCCACGAAGAGGGGGAGCGACAGTCTTCTATGGAATTGAGCTATGCAAATATAAACAGAATTAATTCTTGAGGCACTTTCCCACTTTATTGTCACCAGGAGAATAGGAAGTGGGCCTAGACGGAGCACATAATAGAGAGACTTGATCTGTGCCCTGATCTACTTGTACGCACTCGATGTGTGATCCTTGAAAGAGACTGATGAGCCAAAGGGGATGTGCTTGCTCTGAAAGGACATGGTCCCTGGTTCGCCTCAGTGACTGCTCATGCTCTGGCGGGCTGGTGATGTGAGAATTCCCATAGGTTGAATGTCTACTTTTCATCATCAAAATAACCATTTTTTTTTCCATCGAGTTATTGCTGTACGTGTCTGATAACATATTTAAGCACAAAATCAGAGTGTTCGTTATTGTTGCTTGTACAACTGAGCCTCCAGGGTGTACACGCTAATTCTTTATAATCTTGGCATAAAAGCTTCTGCTAATAATAGCATCTTGACTATAAATAGAGATTTTTACAGGGCCTCTTCTTCTATTGTATTGTCTATTACAATGGTCTGTGTTTCTGTGCCATAAAACTGTGACCCTGGATTATGGGGAGGATCTAAAATGGACCAGATATCTTAACCAAGTTTGGATAACTCAGTCATCACCTTCTTTTTTCCAAGAAAAATGAGGCATAACAGCTTGAGTGAGGCATAGACTTTCCTTTCCTTTCAGTCCCTCCAAAGCAAATAGAATCAAGCTGTAAAAGTCTCATAATGGTACTGTGTCAGCCATACGGGCATTCAGTTTTAAGGATGTAACCATCATTATTGTGAAAAGGGAAGGAGGTCAAACAGTCATGTTTTGTCTCTAATATTGAGACCAAAAATAACAACCTTGGGAGAATAATTGACCAAATAACTCAGTTCTAGTGTGATGTTTGGGAGGAGCAAAGACTTTCATGTGAAACCAAGGTGATAAGTGCTCAATACAAGAGTCTTGCCTCCAAATTTAAGAGTGCTGAAATTTACATTTAAATAGCAATTTTAGAATTTTGCTTTTTGCAAAAAAAAAAAAAAAACCCACACAACAAGGACATTATGCGGCAAAAAATGGATTTCACAGTAACAAAACAATAAAGTCAGAAATCAATATATTTTAATCAGAGGTGAGAACCAGAGGAATTCAAAGGTTTTGTTGTGACACGGACTGTGATGGCATTATTCATCTTATTTATCTAAGCCAGGCCATTACTTATGGAGCTCAGAGAGGAAGAATTGGCAATAGGCACCACATGGCATGCATACAGACAAGGAAAATAGTTTCTCAGACTACTTCTAGGAGGACCCTGAAAATATGCACAGCATAATGAAAGGGAGCATACAAGGCCATGAAACAAGTGTGAAATCATATTATTGAGGACTTGATGGGTTGGGTTTGTGGGACATATGAGCCTTCCTGAACCCGATTCCACTTGTGGCTGTGCTGCAGCACTCGGTGAAAGGAAAAGAAAGTCCTACTACATACAGGAAGGGGCAGGTCCAATGGGTCTGAAGATGGTTACATTTTCTGTAAGTGGGAGATGGCATTATCAGAGGGGGAAAGATAAGAGATGGGCATAAAGGCAGGGACCATTTCTCCTACTTCTTTAAGAAGCCTAGTAATAAGCCTCAATTAGTCTGTGAAATTTTAGATGGAACTTTGAGCATATAAGGGTCTTCAAAAAGTTTATGGAAAATGTGTGCTATGAGAAAACTATGCATGGATTTCAATTTTTGTACCACAATAAATTTTATCTTTTCATTCTGTTTTCTGTGAATTTTTTGAAGCACCCTTATATGAGCATGTTCCAGTTACCTATTATAAACCATTCTGGAAATGACTTAAAAACTCACAGGTTTAAAACAACTTCCTACTTCTTATAATTTTGCAACCTGAGCTGGATCAGTTAATTAGAAATTTTCTCTATACCCCTGCCTGGTGTTTGGGTCCCTGCCACCTATCATCAGGCCTCCTCTGTGTTTAGTGCTTGCTCTCCTGCTGAGGATTTGAATAAAGAGCTAATCCCATCTAGGGTTCTCCATCAAAGGGTATCATTGAGGGCATTTCCACATTCTACATTGGAATTTGCTACTCCTTTCAAGTATGGAACTTGTTCAAAAGAGTGAATATCTTTTTTTTTTTTTTTTGACAGGTAGAGTTAGACAGTGAGAGAGAGACAGAGAGAAAGGTCTACCTTCTGTTGGTTCACCCCTCAATGGCCGCTGTGGCTGGTGCACTGGGCTGATCCGAAGCCAGGAGCCAGGTGCTTCTCCTGGTCTCTCATGCAGGTGCAGGGCCCAAGCACTTGGGCCATCCTCCACTGCCCTCCCGGGCCACAGCAGAGAGCTGGACTGGAAGAGGAGCAACCAGGACAGAACCAGCGCCCCAACCAGGACTAGAACCAGGGGTGCCAGCGCTGCAGGCGGAGGATGAGCCTACTGAGCCACAGTGCCGGCTAAGAGTGAATATCTTAAAGCCCAGTATTGACCCGGCATAAATTTATTGATCAGTTTTTCATCAATACAAAAAGATACCTGAGACAGCCTGATTTACCAGGGAAAGTTTATTTTATTTCATTTTTTAATTTTTTTTTTTATTTGACAGGTAGAGTTATAGACAGTGAGAGAGAGAGACAGAGAGAAAGGTCTTCCTTTCGTTGGTTCACTCCCCAAATGGCCACAGCCGGCGCTGTACCTATCCGAAGCCAGCAGTCAGGTGCCTCTTCCTGGTCTCCCACGCAGGTGCAGGGGCCGAAGCACCTGGACCATCCCTCACTGCCCTCCCGGGCCACAGCAGAGAGCTGGACTGGAAAAGGAGCAACCGGGACTAGAACCTGGTGCCCATATGGGATGCCGGCTCCGCAGGGGGAGGATTAACCAAGTGAGCCACAGCGCTGGCCTGGAAAAGTTTATTTTAACTCATGGTTCTTCAGGTTCTCAGTCCAAGATCAGAGCAGCCCCATTGACTTGGCTTCTGAGGATGGCGTTCTTGCTGGTAGAGGTGGCACAGAGCACGGCAGGACGGGGAGTGTGCATGTGTGCTTTCAAAGCCACACTGGTTTCCATCCTGGTGCCTTCACCCTAAAGCCAGTCTAATCACTTCCCAAAGGCCCACCCCCAAATACCATAATTATATTAAGTTTCCACCTTTTGGTACCATTAACATAGGTTTTGGGGAATGAATGTTTCAGGGCAAAATCATTTTCAATCCATTGCAGTACCTGACAACATTTTTATAGCTACAGCTGCTCAACTATGGATTTTGTCCTAAGCCTATGGGTTCCCCTTACTATTAAATGCATTGAAATGGAAGATACAGTTGTGATTCAAGGATTCTGCAAAAGCAAATCCTTCACTCTGAGGCTCTATTGCACTAGAAGATTATTGTGTGATGACTCGGAAGCAAAGGGTCTTGATTTAGTTGTCACCTAATGTAATGAAGTTGTTGAAATGGAATAAAACCAATGAGGTGTCTAGAAAGTGTAGTGCATCTGATCAACTGGAAGCACCGAAAATGTCCAATTCCGTAGTACCATGATCAAGTGGTTGAGAGGAGCTCTTTCCCACTCAAGAGTGTGAGTTGATACACGAAGGTGTCACTTTTTCAATCACTCTTTAGTTACTGCTTTAGAAAAGTTCCCAGCTTCTATGCTATTTACATATACTGGGGAGAAACAGGAAGAATGAACATGTCAGATTCCTACCACTGATTAATGCTGGCAATCAGCCTGGCAACAGCTGCTCCCTTAACAACTTCATCAGCAGCCTTGGAAGTGCGTGTTCCTACTTCTTTTGCATTACTTAATGGTACTCTAATTTACATTGGGCTTCTTCTCATGCTTTAAAGACATTTATCAAAGATGTTAGTTGCCAGGAAAGTCATTGCCAGCCATTTAAAAAAATGATGCTGTATGGGTCGCAATGAAGATTCTAACCTATAGATTCCTACTGCAGTTTGGATCACAGTGTAATTGATTATCCTTGTTATAGATGTGTAGCAAATCAGGTCATGGCTAAAACAACAGAGAAAATGCTAGAAGTCTGGAAGAGAAAATTCCGGGAAGTGACTTATTCAGAGAAAGAGTTCATCTGTTTCTACTTTGAGTTTTGATATTCATCGCTTCTGTTTTCTGGATTAAGACTCCCTATAGCACTGGCCAAAGGGGATGTGACACTGAGGCGATTATAGGTATGAATAGTGTTGTCAATAGTCCAAGATTATGTTTTATAGACATTTCTGAAAGCCTGGCTTGACTAAATTGATGGATCAGAGTATCTTTCAGGTTTCTTTCTAGTGTTGTTATTTGTAGTTGTTCTACCTATCCTAGGAATGTAAACACAAAATGAACACATCTTTAAGTCAAATAAAGCTATGTAAATAGGAAGGAAATGAGTTTCTTCTTATTTTTGGTGTAAAAATGTCAATTATTATATACATATTTACTTGTAAGGGATAAAATGTCACTGTCATAGTATAAACTTAAGGAAAAATGCTAAAAATAATGAATCTGTATTCAAAGTTAGTAGTTTATGTGATCTTTCTTATGTGTACATATACTTTTTGGCAAATGGAATTTTGAGAATAATGCATTATCAATTTCACACTTCCTTCTTAGGTAGTATATTATAAAACAATCACACTACCAATTAAATGTTATGAATTATTGATAATGATGATGAAAATGATTTCTTGATAGGTTATATGCTACTTTATCTCATAAATGCTCAAAATAAAATATGGGTATATTTTAAGATAAACTATCCACATTTTAGATAAGGAAATGGAATCTTAGATTATATAACCACCCAGTTCACAAAAGCATATGGGAGGGACTTCTTAGAGACAAATCTTCAGTGAGTTAAATTTGACAAGGTTTATTCGGGCAAGAAAAAGATTCTAGAACCAGGCAGCATTCCAGAGTGCCCCACCTCATCACATACATGCAAGTTCTGTTTATAACCAGAGAATAGGAAATGATATATTGAAAAAACCTCTTTGGTTGGAGTCTGCTTTTGCCTTATATAGCCACAGTGTCATGAGACATTTGCCTTACATGGACCTGCTCTGATTGGTTGGCAGCCTGTGATTGGTTGAAACCCAATGGCAGTGACTGAGTGAGACTCAGATGTTGGTACAAGAATGTCCTCTTAAATTAGTTTTCAGTTTGTTTACATACAAAGTTTATGCTGCAGTTCACTACACATGGAGAGTTATCAGCTAAATTTTATCAAACAAGTTCAGAAACAGAATTAGGCCAAACTTATAAGCCTAATAGACTCAATTGCAGGTGTGTCCATTGTCAAACCATGCTGTTAATCAGCAGGCATCACTGGTTCTTAGTAAAGTGTTTTGATAACCGCATGCTTGAACAAATTCCATGTGTTAGAAGCATGGTAGACATTTTCAGAGTAGGAGATGGAAGCATTACGGGCATTTTCTAATCATAGAAGTAGGAGCTCAGAGGGATCAACTGATTTTTAAGGAATATTAGCTGACAAAATTAGTTGAAATTTTACTACAGCAGTTCTTTTTTTTTTTTTTTTGCTATGTAAGGTGCCTTAAAAAGTTTTGTGTAGAAACAGATTTAAAAGATGAGTTTATTTTGGTGTAAAATGTTTGAAATCGATGCATAGTTTTCTTTTCCTTTCTTTTCTTTTTTCTTTTTTTAAAAATTCTTGCTTATCTATATCAATGCCAACATCAGGTATTTTTAAAAAAGCTTTATTTACTTGAAAGGCCAAGTAGGGGGTGAGGTGAGGGAGAGAAGGAGATCTACCATCTGTTGGTTCCTTCCCTGAATGGCTGCAACAGCTGGGGCTGAGTCAGGATGAAACCAGGGGCTCTGAGTTCCACACAGGTCTCCCATGTGGGTGGGAGGAGTCAAAACATTTGGGCCATCTTCTGCTTCTTTTCCCGGCACACTAGCAGGGAGCTAGACTGAAAGTGGAGCAGTTGGGACTCAAATCCTCATTCTGATACAGGGTGCTAAGCACTGCAGGAGGCAGCTTAAGCAGCTATGCCACATCAGTGTCCTCATAATTTTTTCATTATATGCATTTCCATGAACTTTTTCAAGAACCTTCTTTTTTCTTTTGACTGAATGTTACTCTAGAGGTGAGATATTTTATTTCTAATTGGCTTCCAGCATCATGTGGCACATTTTGAATAAGAAAATCCGGAATTATGGGCCGGCGCCGCGGCTCACTAGGCTAATCCTCCGCCTAGCGGCGCCGGCACACCGGGTTCTAGTCCCGGTCGGGGCGCCGGATTCTGTCCTGGTTGCCCCTCTTCCAGGCCAGCTCTCTGCTGTGGCCAGGGAGTGCAGTGGAGGATGGCCCAGGTGCTTGGGCCCTGCACCCCATGGGAGACCAGGAAAAGCACCTGGCTCCTGGCTCCTGCCATCGGATCAGCGTGGCTCCTGCCATTGGATCAGCGTGGTGCGCCGGCCGCGGCGGCCATTGGAGGGTGAACCAACGGCAAAGGAAGACCTTTCTCTCTGTCTCTCTCTCTCACTGTCCACTCTGCCTGTCAAAAAATAAAAAATAAAAAAATTAAAAAAAAAAAACTTATAAAAAAAAAAAAAGAAAATCCGGAATTATGGCTTCAGAAATCAAACTGCTGTGTTCTGTTGTGCAGTTACTCATTGAAAGCCTTCCACTATTTGTTAAGTGCAAACACTGAGCTAAGCAAGTTACCTCATTTAATCCTTACAAGTATTATATGAGCTGGATAGGATTCAGGCAAACAGGGGAGGGGAGCACTGAACTCTCTTGAGCTTGTGTTTCAGAGGCTGTTCCAGGAAAGCTTATCTTGCAATTGTACTCAGAGGGGACCAAATGGGAGCAATAAAAGCTGCAAGTAACCAGTTTGAATCAGGTCTTCATGACCTAAGCTGAACTTTCCTCTTCATAATACTAAATTCTCCACCGAGGAAAGAAGCTTGCCACTATTTTCTGAACATACAGTGTATGAAGATGTGTGTTGCTTACATGTATAAGAACATGAGGGCTCCCCCTACCTCTTATGCTACCTCCTGGACATAACCCTAATTTGTATTGTAAAAGTCCTGGCAAACTGTTTCTCAGTTTCTATAGGGAACCAAACCCTCCCACTCTACTTGTCACAAGGAAATAAAGCTTCTGAGCAACTCCTACTTGGGACTGATTAGTTGACAACACTTCAAGCAATCAGGCCCTTTGTGTCCATTTAATGATATTAGTGTAGCCATTTATGTTTCAGTCTTAGGAAAGTTAAGTGCTTAACACAAGTCATGTGTATTTTTTTTTTTTTTTTTTGCCACACAGCTGGTCTATCAACAGTCTGCCTTGTTTCTTTCTTTGAAGTGTATTTATTATACCCTGAAAAGTGAGGGGAATCAAATCTTTCAAAATTAGTGAATTCTTTTAGTTAACCTTCCATTTCCTTTGTGCAGTGTTTCATTCCTAGGGTTAGATGCATCATCAATATGAGTACTAATTCTAAATTTGCCACAGGGTCTGGAAGCTGTGTTAACTGTGTTGATTCAAGAACTGCCCATCTAATCATCACAGCCTTTGTCTAGGAAACAAACATCAGTGGCCTGAAGCGTCCAGATTTCCACTCTGTGTTATCTTAGTAGACACACAGCTGCAAATCAGTGGCTACAGACAGCCTTGTGCAGTGATTTCCCTCCGAATGAGAGAGACAGCAACTGATGATGAGTCTAGTCAGCATGTTTTATCTATAAAGTTTCAAGCAGCTGAAGTGTAGGATTAATTCTGAAGGCTGAATATCTGGGAGGTACTGATGACTCACCTTCCTGGGCAGATCTAATCCTCTATTGTAGTTTCATGTCTTCTGGCATTTTCTGCCCTCTGGCTAGACTGGGGTATGGGATTATTGAGTTGGCTATAAGAATGAGTGCTAATATCTTGTTAGGGCTTGTGTCAGGCAGAAGTTATGGGTTACATTCCTTGTTGCATCTCATCCTATCAGTCTGTTCTGATCCTAACTCAAAGCTTTGGATGGCTGGAGAATACTTGATGCCATTATGGAGCAGGCAGCGATCTCAATGTGCTCACTGTGTCTTCCGATTTGCTGTTCCTTTGTCTTACAGTTAGAGAAGTAGGGACCTTTTCATCCACTCCTTATCCAGATGTCCTTCACTCTCTGAGTCCGAGTTCCTCATTCTTTCCATTTGATTCCATGTACTAATCCCTTCATTAGAATCAAGCTGCCTAGATGGAGCCCCAACATTTACCACTTCTCTCTAAGTCTATCTTCAGGATTCTTACGGGCAGCTGACTCCTAGGAAGAGCATTGTTCTGTTCCATCTTCATGCTCACATTCTCCAAGGATCAGGAAGGGCCCTTCTGTTTAGACTAAGACAGTCCTGAACTACGTACCAACATCATCTGACAAAGGTGCTGTAGTAATTGCACAGGACAGCAGGAAAGCAAATTTTATCTACATAGACTTGACTGAAATTTTGGCTCTTTAAGCCTTGGGAAAGCTTCAGTTTCTTCCTCTATAGAGTGAAATGAATAATGTGTCACTGTATATAAAACACCTGGGGTGATGCCTGGCAGGTAATAGACATTTAATAACTCGTAGCATCTATTATGCCTTTCAATGAACTATTTGGATAGTGAGAAAACAATTTGTAATTTAGACATTCTTAGGCCTTTGGGAGAGTTTGTAATATTGGAAGTAACATAATCAGGACTCGAGTTCCAATATGCCAGCCCTGGTGATCTTCAGAGAATGCTTATCTTTGTTTTGAGAAGTGAAAATTCTCTCTCTAGTACTATAACTAGAGTCACAGCAAAAGCCAAGGGAATCTTTGGAGCCTGCTGGGATGTTGCAAACTTAGGCTGAAAAGCTGGAAGTGTTAACAACCTCTGAAGTTTCATTAGACTGCAGGACAATTTTACAAACCAAGTGCCTGAAGTCAAATTCTTGGGTCATCTAAAATTAGACTGAATAAACACATGAGAATGAGATAAGCTGGCACGGAAGTGAGCAAGGTGACCTAATGACTTCTTCCATTTCTAGTTCCTGTGAGTCTATGGAAACGTCTATTTCTTTTCTGTATTTTCTAATGCATTTTTTCTTTAGCCTTCTTGGCATTTTTCTCCTCAGATATATTTATAGATTCCACTTACAAAGCTTAAAATTATAATAAAATGCCATTTCATACACTATTAAGTTTATGCCATTTTAAATCCTATAATACAATTTTTTTCTACAAAGCAAAGTTGTCCCATCATGTTGCCTTACATCTGTTGCTATTTTTGAATTACATTTCCATTAGAGTTAATCCACTTTTGATAAAGAATTTAATATCCATTTGGTAGGTCAACTTATGACTTAATGCTGTGACTACATTTGCAAAATTATAGACCATTTTTCATTTTGAGTTATTCCCTTGGATGGAAAGCCAGTCCAAATGCAGAGGAAAGACTTTGTGTTATCAACATCAAAGAAGCCATCTTTAGAGAAACAATGCTTCCACAGAGGGCAGTGCTTTCAGGATGGGATGAAAGGAGGGTTGCAATTGGTTGTCAGTGCATGGAGGGGAATTGGGAGCAAAAAAATGAAAGCAAGATTGAAGAAGCAATGGGAAAGACTAGCATGGGATTGAGAATGATCAGAGGATACTAATCACGGTTTTTGTTTTTATTTTGTATAGATCTATTTGTTTACTTACTTGAAAGTCAGAGTTATAGACAGAGAGAGGGGGAGACAGAGAGAAAGGTCTTCCATCTACTGGTTCATTCCCCAAATGACCACAATGGCCAGGGCTGGACCAGGCTAAAGCCAGGAGCCAGGAGCTTCTTCTGGGTCTCCCACATGGATACAGGGGCCCAAGGACTTGGGCCATCTTCTGCTGCTTTCTCAGGTGCATTAGTAGGGAGCTGGATTGGAAGTGGAATAGCTGACCCCTAATCATGGTTTTGATTCAGAGTAAGACTCAGGGTCCAGATTGGTGCAGGAAGCAGGGCTTAATAATTCAGCACATTTTGAAGGCCAAAATAAGCATCTGGCTTGGAGTTAAGCAAAGTACAGTGGTGTTAGGATCTCACCACAGCAGGACAAATGAACCATCTAACCGTGGGAAAGGCCTTGGGAAAAAGAACTGCATTTCAGTGTAGCCCTAAAGTTTTATAATCATCATGTGAGGACAGCAGCCAGTGCTGGTAACCTGAAGGTGCACGTGTAGAATGGGAGACGTGTGAGAATACTGGGGAGGAATATCATGGAGTGAGACTGATAGGAATAGTGACAGTTGTGGACTTTTCAGTATCTTCAGACATAAGTGTACTTTGCTGAACCAATACAGTAGCCTAGGAGCTAGTTCTTATTAGCTTTACTACACATATGTTGTGGCTCAAATAGGTTAAGTAACTCATCCTATTGCACACAGATAATATGCGGTGGCCTTTAGAGTCACTCCCAACTCACTGTGATCTCCAAATCCCCACTCTTTTACACTTGATTATATTGTTTCATATGGAAGCCCAAGTTAAGACTCCATGAGCAGGCCTCCCATACAGCAGCCCCTCAGGAAATTATATGTGTTGGCTTTCTTCCTCCCTCTGCCTACCTCAGCTTCCCTCGTTTTCTCTCATTCTCTTTCTCTTTCCTAACAATTCACTGATTTTCAAAGGAGTTTTCAGTTGATGCTACACAGTCACGGCATTAAGTTCTGAGAAGTTGCATATTATTTATTTTAATGAAGCAGAATGAATTTAGAAATTGCGGAGTATTTTGGGGAGGGATGTGAAGGAAAGGTTTATCTACCTTACCTTGCTTTTAAAAGCTAGACTCTTGGAGCTGACTTAAGTCCTTGCTTGGAACACTTATGTCCCATAACAGATAGGTACCTGGTTGAGTCCTAAGTACTCTGCTTCTGACCCAGCTTCCTGGTAATGTGCATTTTAAAAAAAAATATTTATTTATTTGAAGGCTGAGTTACAGAGAGGCAGAGGCAGAAAGAGAGAGAGAGAGAGGAGGGTGGAGGGGAGGTCTTCCAGCCACTGGTTCACTCCCTAGATGGTTACAACAGCCAGAGCTGTGCCAATCTGAAGCCAGGAGCCAGGAGCTTCTTCTGGGTCTCCCATGTATGTGCAAGGGCCCAAGGTCTTGGGCCATCCTCTATTGTTTTCCCAGGCCCTAGTGGAGAGCTGGATGAAAAGTGGAGCAGCTGGGACTAGAACTGGTGCCCATATGGGATGCTGGCACTGCAGGCAGCGGCGTTAGCTGCTATGCCACAGTACTGGCCCGCTGCTGTGCATTTTGTAAAGCTTGAGATGTTGGCCTAAATACTTGGGCCCTTGCCACCCATGTGGGAGGCCTGGATGCATTTCTGGCTCCTGTCCTCAACCTGGCCTAGTTCAGCTCCAGTTGTTGCGGGTATTTGGGGGAATACACCTTCAGATAGAATATATTATCTCCATGTTTCCCACTCTGCTTTTCAATTAAAATAAATAAATAAATAAAACAAAACTTTCAAGATGTAATGACTTTTTAATGCCCCTTTGGTTTTCATTGGGATAATTTTTACCACTTTCTCTAGCTTCTGCCACTGGAATGGGCTTGCTTAAAATGAATGATCACAAGTCCCAGATGGGCTATAAAATTCCAATACAGATATTAGTAAAGTCACTTATTTTGTTCTGGGATGATTTCCTCTTTTGGTTCTCAAATGTCCTAAAATTTCTCTATCTTCCAAATAATTGAGCTCAACCACCTATACCAAGCTGCACAATCCCTGCCTTCCTTGTGCTACAATGAAGGAAATGTCTTCTCTTATCTCAGGCCAGTGCCTCCACTCAGTTCATGGTCCTATCATCTCTCACCTTAATGACTTCCCTTCTGCATTATCGCTTCCATGTCTTGCATAATCTATTTTTTCCTCTCTGTTGGAGCATTCTGCTAAACACACAAATGCAGCTTACGATCATCTATTTTAAAGCAAATCTTCCTTTGTTCTGGTGTTTTACTTTGCTCCCCTTCACAGGAAAAGAATCATCCACCTCTCTCAGCCCTTAGTCCCTCTTTAACTCTTGCTAACAAGTCTGTCTTCCATCACTCCTCTGCAATGGCTATTGTCAAGGTCACCAGTGTCTTCCTTCTTGCTTCAAGCAGTGATTGTGATTCAGAAAGAAGTGCTCCTGTAGCCTAACCATCCCTTGATATTGCTGCCCACACATGTGCAAGTTCTTTTGAAAGTTCTGTTGTCCTATAAGACTTGAAAAGCCCAAGGACTCTACCTTAGGTTCTCTTCTCTTACACTTTTAATCTCTATTCCTAGGAGATTTTCTCCAGTTATGTAGTTCCGTCCTCCCATCCAAGTTACATGGTTTTAAGTACCATCTGTAGGTGTATTACTCTCAAAGTTACATTTCTGTTGTGACCTATAAAACCTAAAGGTCAAACTTGGATCCTTTGTTTATCTTATAATCCATGATATTTAGTCTCAACAGTTTCATACTCCAGTTATATCCAACACATGCTACTTCTCCTCATTTCCCTAGCTGTACACCTAATCTAAAGCTTATTTTTTTTTCTCCAGTTGCCACAGTAGCTATTTGGAAAGGCTTCTGCCTCCATGCCTGTTGTTCTAATATGCAACCTTCTGACATCAACCAAGTGATCTTTAAAATGTAAATCAGAATACCTCAACAAAATAGACTCTGAACTCTGAATAATGGCCCATAGAACCATAAGCAATTTGATCTCTTCATATTTCTCTTTTGGTAATTTGCTTCCTTCTCATCTTCTTCCTATTTTCTAGCTAAGTAGCATTCTTTCAATCCACCCCAATACCTGTCTCAGGGCATTGCACAAGATGTTCTTTCTTTTAAAATTAATTTTTACTTATTTTATTTATTTAAAAATCAGGGGAGGGGACAGGTAAGAGAGAGATATCTCATCCTGTGATTCACTCACTAAATGCCAAATGTCTGCAACAGCTGGGGCTGTGCCATGCCAAAGTCAGGAGACAGGAACTCAATCCACATTGCCCATGTGCACGTCCGCAATCCAAGTACATGGGCCGTTACTTGCCAGGACTGAGGAGTGGAGTTAGGACTTAAGTGCTGGCACTGAAAGAGGGGATATGGATGTCTGTCCCAAGGAGCGTCTGAACTGCTGTACCACACTTCTACCCCAGTTCCTTCTGAATAGAATGCATTTCTTCTGCATATCTGAATAGTCTTTGAAGAGCTTTCTCTCCTTCAAGTTTAACTTTCACCTTCTCAGACAGGACTTCCCTGACAAATTGAGTGGACCTCATCATTTCCTACTCCATCTTTTTCAAATCACTTCTGTACTTGAAATTATCTTGTTAGGTAATTTTTTTTTTCTGTGTGTACTTGTAACAGTTAGCTTTTATGGCATAAAAATATCACTCAAACTTCTAAGATTTATAAATCTCATGATTCTTCGAGAGGATTAATTGGACTGAGCTCTGATGAGTGTTCTGGTTTAGCTGGGTATGGGTCACTGGTGAGGCAGGTGTTTTTGCTTCTGATAGTTAGCTGGGACAATGAAGGTACCAGGACTAGCTTTCTTTCATCATCCCAGGCCAGCCCAGGCTTATTCACATGGTAGACAACAGGGTTGTTGGAAGAGGAGTTTACCGGTTATTTCAAGGTTTGGTGTTGGCACTGGCATAATGTCTCTTTTGCCTTATTTAATTGGTCAAAGCATCCCAAATTCAAGGACTAGGGAAACAAGGCTCTACCACTTAATGGGAAAAGCTATAAATGACATTGTAAAGAGGTATGGATATGCAGAGGGAGGGAAGAATTGTAATAGTGTATATTTGCAATTCATTTTGGATTCTTATCATCTGAATCTTTTTGAGTAGGGATATTACTCACTTTATGAATCTCTCTAGAATAAAAAATATTCCTTCCTAGATGAGTTGAACAAGCTACATATTTTCTTTTTCCATTAAGGGCACAGGTACTTGGGTGGTTTCAAAGTGAGCAAGATGAAATAGCTGGCTCACTGTGGAATTGATTTTCTGGTTAGGGTGGCAGCAAAGATGACTGTGGCTGGCCGACCTTATTTGCAGGACAATTATGTCCCTGGTGGGACAGTGGCAAGGGTGTGAGCCACAGTGCCTCTGGCGCTGCTGCACTGTGCTGATTACTTCCCCATCAAGGCAGGTCTCTGAGAGTTTTTGTGTGTCATTTCTGCAGTTTTAAGCTTTATTCTTCAGTCCTTTGGAAGATTCTGTAAGCCACTCAATATTCTTTTGAAAAATTCTTTTTCTGTGTAATTCCTTGGGTTCAGATTTGGTTTCCTATAATAAAGTGCCCTGTTTTCAGCTGTTGGTACCAGGAATGGGGTTAATTTTTTTTTTTTTTTTTTATACATGAAGAGTTTGGTATTTGCCAGATTAGTCCAGCCACTCACTCAGTTCTCAAGGCATCCCTTTATCTTCCTACTTGGCCAAACTTAGTATGTTAACTTTATATATCCATCTTTGTTGACTCTTGGTAGCTTCAGGTATTATTTTCTTGTTCCAGGCAGGAAGTGGAAAAAGGGGGTGGCACCAGTTTGTCTATTCCTTTTAACAAGAAAGCGAAAGCTCCTCAGAACTGACCCCTTCGACTTTTGTCTTACATTGTCTTGGTTTAAACAGACCACCTGGCCCTGAGACTGATATGAGCAATTTGCAGGTGAGTGCCTGGTTTTCTGACCTCTGTGAGGAAGGCGTGAAGGGAGAAAGCTTGCGAGTGTGTCAGATTAGATGAGGAACAGTGCCTATCATATAATTAGTTTCCCCTCTTAGGATGATGGTTCTTGAAGGATGGCCTAGTGTATGTCATATTCACTGTTGTCTCTTCCAGTGGCTGGTAAATAAATATGTGGCCTCAAAATTCCTTGTGCAAGTGATCTTTAATACATGACCAATGTCTAAAGATTCTTTTTAAAAAATTATCTCATCTCTTGCTTTTATTACAGCACTACCATTTTATCCCAGGCCTATAGAACCTTAGCAAAGATTGCTTATAATGCAGTATGTTTCTTTCTAGTCTTTTCTATCTTTTAAATACATTATATTCTGCAACTAGTATATCATGTTGAATAATACTTCTGTCTTTTCCTTTTTTTTTTCTCAAAAATCTGTATTCCTGGGGGCTGCTGTGGTGGTGGGTAAAGCTACTGTCAGTGATGCTAGCATCCCTTACCTGTGCCTGCTGGAGTCCTGGCTGCTCCACTTCTGATCCAGTTCCCTGATAATGTGCCTGCGAATGCAGTGAGAGATGGTCAAAGTGCTTGGGTCCCTGCCATCGGATGAATGCCATTGCTCCTGGTTTTGCCTTGGCCCTGCCACAGCTATTATGGCCATTTTAGGGGACTCAACCAGTGGATTAAAGATCTCCCACACTGGCTCTCCTTATCTCTCTCTCTCTCTCTAATTCTGCCTTTCAAGTAAATAAATAAATCTTTTTTTAAAAAAGTCTGTTTGCAGTAAATTCCAATCTCTCAGCCTGGGATTTAACTCCTTATATTAGTTGGTCTATTACCTCCCCCACACCAGTAATTTAATTGGTAATCACTCACAAGTCCAGTTAATCCCTTGACCATCTGGCATATGCTGACTTTCCCAGTGTATGCAGGGGGATAGGCTCTCTGTGATAAAGGCAGCCGGCTTCACTGTGAAGTGAACAAGTGAACCAGTATAGGGAACACCTTCAACATACGTGATTTGTAGCCAAGCTGATCTGTTGGAAAAAGTAAGGAAAAATTACTATTTACTCTGAACTTGTGTTTAGTCCACAGCCGCATTGGTAGGAGTCCATGAAACAGAGGGTCTGATGGAGTTGAAGCAGGACTGGGCTAGCTCAGTCTTACCCGTGTGGTTTACATGACAATGCTGTCATCTCAGAGAAGTGGAACATAATCCAGGCTCCAGAAGAGTGGTTTGTCATAGGTACTTTGTCCTCAGGACAAAGGTTACAGGGTAAGGTTGAAAGGCAGGAGGTGTAGTTGTACAGGGGCTTGCTATCCAGCCCAGTAGGAGCCAAGCAGTTTCTACACCCCTAGAGTTTGGCATTGTGGACTCTCTGATGGGCTCTTGTTGTTCTAAAGCTGGGGAGGCTTAAGTCTGCACTCAGTGAGACCTCAGTGTTGGTAGTCAGACTGTACTGGGGTGAGCAGGGACTGGTTCATCTTCTGGTTGCTTCATTTCTCTGCCTTTTCAAGTGTTCTGCTATTTGTTAGAAACACATTCTTTGCTGGTGTGATCATTGGAATATTTTGAAATTCATGAGAAAAATTATGATACATTTCAGTATGCTTGAAGAGAAAGAACTTAAATCATTTTTACCCTAAAACCGTATAGACATGGATAAAGTTGGTAGTTTTTCAAACAAGGTTAAGACAAATTTTTAGTTTTGATTAAGACTCCAGTCTATGATTATGTATTTATTTTCCTCTTTCATTAAGGGATGCTTAGATACAAAGAATTGAGAAATATAAACTTTTTAAGACAAAGGATTAAGAGAGGCATTGGAATTATTATGGAAGTTATTTATTAAGATGCATGTACTATGAGTTTAAATCAGAATTCAGAAATTTCCGTATTTAGGATGAATTAAAAACATGTTGAAATGTTTTGCCGGCACCGCGGCTCAATAAGCTAATCCTCCACCTAGTGGCGCCGGCACACAGGGTTCTAGTCCTGGTCGGGGTGCCGGATTCTTACCCGGTTGCCCCTCTTCCAGTCCAGCTCTCTGCTGTGGCCAGGGAGTGCAGTGGAGGATGGCCCAAGTGCTTGGGCCCTGCACCCCATGGGAGACCAGGAGAAGTACCTGGCTCCTGCCTTCGGATCAGCGCAGTGCGGCGACCGCAGCGCGTCAGCCATGGCGGCCATTGCAGGGTGAACCAACGGCAAAAGGAAGACCTTTTTCTCTCTGTCTCTCTCTCTCTCACTATCCACTCTGCCTGTCAAAAAAAAAAAAAAAAAAAAAAAAAAGAAGGAAATGTTTTAAAAATATTCTTAAACAGTAAAAGAGTTCTTGATGGAAATATTTAGTGGTAAGGATCAGAACAATACTGCTTTTTGGAGGGAATATCCAAATCTTCTTTTAAAGGTAAAAAAAACTAAAGGTGTTATAAAAAATTTCAGTGTGTTTTTCTTTTTTTAAACCTTTTAATCTTTAAATAAATAATCTTTATATTTAAATAAATAATCCCTGAGAATCGTGTAATTTTATTCTAGAAAATCCATTTCCTCTAAGTAAGAAGGATACTCTAAACATTTTCAATTTACAACCTAATTTAACTATGTGGATAGAGTGGGACTTCCCAGTATTGTCCCTTTGTAGCAAATTGGAATCTTACAGCATTTAAATATTCCCCTGTATCAGTATGCTCAGAACTTACCAGGGATGGTTTGTTCAAAATTACTTTTTTCTTTGACTGCTTCCAGTAATTTATATGGAGACCTAAAGGCTGTTCATTAATTGAAAGAGAAAAATATAAACCTACATTTATTTACCTGATTACACAAAGCAGAAACTTGGCTTTATTGCTCTGCCAAGATATTTAGAAATTATTTTGTGTACTGACTTGTCTCATGAACTTTTGAGCATGGTTGTATTTTAAAAACATTTATTTACCTGAAAGCCAGAGTTAGAGAGAGAGAGAGAGAATCTTCCATCTGCTGGTTTTCTCCTACAATGGCTGCAAAGGCTAGGGCTGGGTCAGGCTGAAGCCAAGAGGATGGAACTGCATCTGTGCCTCCAATGTGGGTGGCAGAGGCTCAAGTAGTTGGGAAATCTTCAGCTGCTTTCCCAGGTGTATTTGCAGGGAGCTGGAACAGCAGTATAGCAGCCAAGACTCGAACTGGTGCTCATACTAGATGCCTATATTGCAGGCTGCAGTTTAACGCACAGGGTGACAACACCAGTCCCCTGTATCTTTCACTAATAGTGAAGTTATTCCTTTCTATGATAAAATGAAATATACTATTTTCCAGTATTTCAAGACACTGGAATACTTTTTATGAAACAGGCAATTTTTTCCTGACAATCCTTTTTTTTTTTAATTTTTTTTTTTTGCGAAACTCATTGTTTTCATTCTTTTATTTAGCAAATACTTTCAGTATCAAAAACAAGTGTTAGCCAAATAATAGGAATGATACATTGTAATTTAGTTATACTTAAAAAATTCTTGTGATATACAGAATTCTGCAGTGGTGCATTGCAAAGCAACATTTTTGTCAACAATGGACCACATATACAATAGTCTCATAAGATTATATTGCGTAGTGATGTTATAGTTATCTTAGTTTTTGCCAGCACATTCTATGATGTTCGCACAATGAAATTGCCTAAAAATGCATTTCTTAGAATGTATCCTTTGGTTAAATGATGCATGGCCATATTTTAATAAAATACTGTTTTTCCATAAGAATATAATAATCCTCAAGAGGGGTTTTATCCTTGTTCTATGCATTAATCAGAATCATTTGAATTTTAATTTAGAATACATTTAGATAAGTTTCATCTAATCAGCAACTGATGGAAATGTGAAACTACGCTGTGACTGATGGGTCCGTTTGTTATCTGTACATATCCTAAACTCTCTTGTCCATTATAGGCCTTATGTATATCACAGCTGTAAGTCTATAATTTCTAGAGTGTTTGTTTCATTGCAGGTACAATATTAACTTTCATCTGATTTACAATTCTTTGTCTTAGCTTTCCCATGACACAAATTACCTCCTCAACTTGAAGACCATTCATATCTCTTATTCTGATCTCTCTCCCAGTCTCCAATATCATCTTGATAACTGCTTTTAGAACATCACCATCAAGATGTCTTTCTATGATCTCAAACTAAGTTTATTAAAAATGTAAAGATTGGGGCTGTGTTATGGCGTAGAGGGTTAAGCTGCTGCCCCAAATAGGCAATGTTTCGAGTCCTGGCTGCTCCACTTCTGATCCAGTTCCCTGCTAATGTGCCTGGCCCAAGTCTCTGCACCCATGTGTGAGACCCAGAAAAAACTCCGGGCTCCTGACTTCAGCCTGGCCCAGCCTTGGCTGTTGCGGCCATTTGGGGAGTGAACCAGAGGATGGAAGATTCTCTCTCTGTCACTCACTCTGTCTTTCTCTCTCTCTCTGTAACTCTACCTTTCAAAAATAAAAAAAAGAAAAGAAAAAAGGCAGGGGAAGATTCATCCAACTAATTATGTGGCATTATCTTTTCTTATGTTATCTGTTTTTGTTGGTGGCGCCACAATTTGTAAAACATGAGTTACTCAAACAACCCACCAAATACACAGAGAAATGCAACTCTTGTTGTCATAGGTGAGCTTCCTACTTCATGCAACTTTTCCTGAATTTATCATCTGTGTTTATTCTTTATTTACATTATTATTTAAAGGATTTAATAAATTACCCATCTCCTTGCCTTCTACAACCAATCTATTGTTGTGTTATTTTGGGTCTACCTCTGAAATCTTTTAGGAAAAACTTCCTTCCTTTCTATTTCTTTTCTCATTACTCTAAGCCAAGCCCATATGAACTCTTGATGCAACTATTTTTAGAACCACCTCATCAAATTCTGTCGCCCAGTCTCCTCCCTCCAAATCATCTGACAGCAATGTCAGGGAAGTGCTCAATTCTGATTATGTCATTTCCCTGCTCAAAAACCTGTGCATTTCCAAGTTTTACACAATAGAATCAAAAATCCCTGAATGACATTTTTCATCCTCCACAATATAGCCTCAAGGTATATACAGGCTTCAACGTTAGAAAGAGAGCATGATTGCTAAGTGGTTAAGAGACTTCAGTAATTATTAATTGTGTATACTTTGGTAATTAGTATTCCTTTCTCAACCCCAGATTTCCTACCTGGAAAATAGGCATAAAATAGTATATACCCCTAGAGTTGTGAGGATTAAATTAAATAATTCATTCAAAGCATTAAGCATGGTAGCAATAAATACATTTTATTATTATTATTTCAGCACTGTTACATAAGTAGATAAAGAAATGTATCATTCAGTTCATTTCTACTCTCTTTATGTTTCAGAAATGGGAATCTGAGTCTGCTATAAGATGAAGTATTATGGCTCCCTCACAATCCAGTTCCCATGTATTTTTCTTAGCAACTATTTCTACAATCATCCAGAATCTAAAACAGGGCTGTCCTGATGTGCTGCACAAAATACAATGAAAATTATCATGATCACTTGCCTAATAGGATTATTCATAAAACTCAAATGGCTATCAATTGGTGAACAGATATATAAAATGTGGTATACTAGAATATTGTGTGGCACTAAAAAGAAAGGCTGTGTGGCTGGCACTGTGATCCAGTGGATTAAAGCCCTGGTTTGCAGCACTGGTGTCCCAGATGGGTGCTGGTTCTAGTCCTGGCTGCTTCACTTCCCATCCAGATCCCTGCTAATGTGCCTGGGAAAACAGTGGAATATGGCCCATGTCCTAGGACCCCTGCATCCATGTGGGAGACCCATAAGAAGACCCACTGGTTCACTCCCCAACGGCATCAACAGCCAGAGCTGGGCCAACCCAAAGCCAAAAGCCAGGAGCTTCTTCTGGGTCTCCAATACAGGTACAGCAGCACAAGCACTTGGGACATCTTCCACTGCTTTCCCAGGCCAAAAGCAGAGAGCTAGATCAGAAGAGGAGCATCTGGGACATGAACTAGTGCCCACAGGGGATGTCTGTGCTGCAGGAAGAGGCTTAACCTATAAGCAGAGAGCTGGATCAGAAGAGGAGCATCTGGGACATGAACTAGTGCCCACAGGGGATGTCTGTGCTACAGGAAGAGGCTTAACCTATCAAACCACAGCACCGGCCCCTATAATTCGATTTATATGAAATGTCTAGAATAGGATAGTCTATAAAACGTAAAGTAGATTAATTATTACTTTGGGCAGAGGATAGAAAAGAGAAATAACTACGAATGGAGACCAAGTTTATTTTTAACTTGATGAAAATGTGTGTATATAGTTCTATGTCATTTTGTCACATGTGTAACCACCACCACTATAAAGATGTAGAACAACTCAATTCCCACAAAGAATTTGCCTGGGCTTCCCTTTTATGGCCATAGCCACTGTTGTATCTCAAGCCATCCCTAACCCCTAACCTTTGATAACCACTACTATTCTCCAACTTTGGAATCCTGTAATTTCAAGAATGCTATATGACAGAATGTAAGACCATTTACATTTTAATTTATTTTTTAAGGAATACAAATTCCATAAATACAACTTTAGGAATAGAGTTATTCTTCCCACCATACCCACCCTCCCACACACACTCCCACCCCTCCTTTTACCTCTCCCCTTGCCAGTCCCATTCTCCATTAAGTCTCATTTTCAATTAACTTTGTACACAGAGGACCAACTCTGTACTAAGTAAAGATTTCAACAACTTGCACACACACACACACATACACACAAAACTGTTTGAGAACTAGTTTTACAGTTGACTCTCATAATACAACTCATTGAGGACAGAGGTCCTGCATGAGGAGTTAGTGCACAGTAACTCCTATTGTTAATTTAACAGTTAACACTCATATATGACATCAGTAATCACCCAGGGATCTTGACATGAGCTGCCTGGGCTGTGGAAGCCTTTTGAGTCTACAAACTGTTAGTATTTGGACAAGGCCATAAACAAAGCAATTCTCTCCTACCTTCAAGACAAAAGAACATCCTTCTTTGCTGGCCACTTCTCTCCGCCTGGGTCTCACTCACAGAGATCCTTCACGTAGGATATTTTTTGCCACAGTTGTCTTGGCTTTCCATGCCTGAAATGCTCTCAGACTTTTCAGCCAGACCAGGAAGCCCTAAGCGCTGATTCTGAGAGGCCATTTATTTAATATAATTATTGATGTACTGGGGCTTAAATCTACCATAATATTTTAAAATTTTGTTTTCTGCTTTTTCACTTCTCCCTATTATCTTTCAGACTTCCTGTGGAACATCTGAACTGATTTTAGAATTCCATTTTGATGTAGCTCTACTATTTTGGGCATATCTTTTTGCATGTATTTTTAGTGGTTGCTCTAGCTATTACACTACACATACACATAACTACCAGTGAATCTTACCTACCTTTAGGTCTCTTAACTCTCCTTCATTTACAGTTGTTTAAATATTTCCTTTATATATATTGAGAACAACATAAGGCAATATTACATATTTTGCTTCAACTGTCAAATACAGTTTCAAAAACTTAAGAGAAAGAAGTCTATTGTAGTCATTCATATTTTTGCTCTTTCTATTGTTATTCCTTCCTTCCTTATATTCTAAGATTCATTATTTTATCATTTTTTCCTGTTGGATAACTTCCTTTAGACATTCTTGTAAAGTAAGTTTACTGGTGACCAACTATCTTAGTTTTCCTTCATCTGAGTATGTCTTGTTTACCCATCGTTCATCAAGGATACTGTTCATGGATATAGGATTTTGATTGATAGCATTTTTTTTATTTTACCACTTGAAAAATGGTTACCATATTCTTCTGATTTCCTTGGTGTCTGATGGAAAAATCTGATGTCATTCAGATTGCTTTCGCTTTATCCCCTGTAGGTAATATGTCATTATTTCTCTATGTATGCTTTCAAAATTTGTCTTTGTTTTTAGTTTTTGAAAAAGTTCTCTTTTTCAATTTTTCTTTATTTATTTTCATTTTATTTGAAATACAGAGAGAGACACAGAGAGATCATCCATCCACTGGTTCACTCCCCAAATGCCCACAATAGCCAAGAGAGTACCATGCTGAACCTAGCAACCTGGAACTTAATCTTGGTCTCCCACCTGGGTGGCAGGGATTGAAGCACTTGAGTTATCTCATCTACAGCTGCCTGCTAGAGTGTGCATTAGCAGCCAACTTGAGTCACATGTGGAGCCGGTACTCCAACCCAGGCACCCTGATATGGGAGGCAGGCATCCCAAGTAGTATCTTAATCTCTGTCTCACATGCTGGCCTGTAGTTTTCTGATATACTGGTATGAATTTCTTTGTAATAATTATCTTTGGAGTTTCAGTTTCTAAATATGTATTTATTTTTGAAAATATGGGAAGTTTTCAAGGATTATTTCTGGAAATATTTTTTCTTTAACTTTTATTTAATAAATATAAATTTCCAAAGTACAACTTTTGGATTATAGAGGCTTTTTCCCCCCATAACCTCCCTCCCACCTGTAATCATCACATCTCCTACTCCCTCTCCCATCCCTTTCACATCAAGATTCATTTTTTTTTTCTGGTCCTAAATATTTTTGTTTTTTTTTTTTTAACTTTTATTTAATGAATATAGATTTCCAAAGTACAGCTTATGGACTACATTGGCTTCCACCCGCAACCCTCCCCTTTCCCGCTGTCTCTCCCCTTCCATTCATATCACGATTCATTTACAATTTTCTATATATACAGAAGATCAGTTTAGTATACATTAAGTAAAGATTTCAACAGTTTGCACCCACATAGAAACACAAAGTGAAAAATACTGTTTGAGTACTCATTATAGCATTAAATCTCAATGTACAGCACATTAAGGACAGAGATCCTACATGAGGAATAAGTGCACAGTGACTCCTGTTGTTGACTTTACAAATTGAAGGATTCATTTTCAATTATCTTTATATATAGAAGATCAATTTAGTATATATTAAGTAAAGATTTCAACAGTTTGCACCCACACAGAAACACAAAGTGTAAAGTACTGTTTGAGTACTAGTTATACCATTAATTCACATAGTACAACACATTAAGGACAGAGATCCTACATGGGGAGTAAGTGCACAGTGACTCCTGGTGTTGATTTATGTTGATTTAACAATTGACACTCTTATTTATTTATTTATTTATTTTTGACAGGCAGAGTTAGATAGTGAGAGAGAGAGAGAGAGACAGAGAGAAAGGTCTTCCTTTCCATTGGTTCACCCCCCCCCAAATGGCTGCTACAGCCAGCGTGCTGCGCCAATCCGAAGCCAGGAGCCAGGTGCCTTCTCCTGGTCTCCCATGCGGGTGCAGGGCCCAAGCACTTGGGCCATCCTCCACTGGCCTCCCGGGCCGTGGCAGAGAGCTGGACTGGAAGAGGGGCAACCGGGACAGAATCCGGCACCCCAACCGGGACTAGAACCTGGAGTGCCGGCACCGCAGGCGGAGGATAACCTAGTAAGCCATGGCACCAGCCGACACTCTTATTTATGGTGTCAGTAATCTCCCTAGGCTCATGTCATGAGCTGCCAAGGATATGGAAACCTCTTGAGTTCGCCAACTCTGATCTTATTTAGACAAGGTCATAGTCAAAGTGGAAGTTCTCTCCTCCTTTCAGAGAAAGGTACCTCCTTCTTTGATGGCCTGTTCTGGAAATATTTTTTCGAGTCCTCCTGCTCTTCCTTTCTTCTGAGAATTTTTGTTATAGCTTCATAGTTCTCTGAGATTCTTTTCCTTTTTTAAAAAATTCTATTTTATCTGTGTTGTTCAGCTTGGTTTATTTCTGTTCTATTTTCAAGTTTGCTAATTATTTCCTGTTTTCTCTGTTATGCTGTTAAGTCCAAATATTGAGTCATTAAATTTTAGTTATTATATTTTTCATTTCTAAGATTTCTATTTGGCTCTTCTATATCTTCCATTTCTTTGCTGAAATTTTCTATTTTTTAATTTGTTTCAAGTATGCTTATAATTATTTGTTTAAACAATTTTAGCATGGCTGTCTTAAAAATCCTTGTCAGACAACTCCAACCTTTGTTTCATGTTGGTTTTGATGTTTATTGACTGCCTTTTGTCATTTGAACCGAGATTTTCCTGGTGCTTGGAACGATAAGTAATTTTTTTTATTGAATCCTAGACATTTTTGGGTACTGTGTTATGAGTCTTTGGTTCCTATTTAAATCTTATCTTTAAACTGGTTAATCTTTTTAAAAAAGATTTATTTGTATTTATTTGAAAGGCTGAGGTGGGGGGGGGATTTTCCATCTTCTGGTTCACTCCCCAAATGGCTGCAATGGCTTGGGATGGACCAGGCCAAAGCCAGGAGCCAGGAGCCAGGAGCCAGGAGCTTCTTCCTGGTCTCCCACGTGGGTGTAGGGGCCCAAACAATTGGGCCATCCTCCACTGCTTTCCCAGGCACATTAGCAGGGAGCTGGTTTGGAAGTAGAGCCAGGACCCAAATAGGCATATGAGATTCCTATGGCGGCAGCTTAACGCACTACACAGCAATGCTCGTCTCAAGTTAGTTAATCTTATGGTATAGAAATTGTATGTCGGGCCTCCTCTGACACTGTTCTGGCAGGGGAAAGGGAGCATGTCTCTTTATTGCCAGGTGTGGATGGAAGCCCAGGTGACCCACATGGCCTTAACAAGCTGAAGAGGGCCATATAATTACCACTGGGTGGAGGTGAGATTTCACTTACCCTCAGTAGCAGATGAGCCTCATTATCGTGGAATGGTGGTGCAAGTGCTAGCTTCTCTTTGGGTTAATTCGGACACTAACAGGGATGGGATGTAGTGACCTTGTCACTGCCAGATGGGGATGGAAGTCCTGGCTTCCCACTTGGACTTTACTGAAATCACCTGTTGTGAAGAAGGGAGCGGCAACACATTATAACCAGGTAAAAGTATAAGTTAAGATTTCCCAAGGCAGATGGGGCTGATGTGGGGTTTGGAATTTTTTTCCATGCTGCCTGGCTGGAGTAGCGTAGTTTTTCTGTAATTGTTTTCTAAATTCTTGCTAAATTGTCTCTGTCCTGGACCTGTGCCGAGAAAAAGCTGGCTTTTGTTGGGATGTTCTTAATTTGCCATCATTGGTGTTTCTCTGGGTTGCTAACTTCTCTAGCACTTAGTTTGGGATATGCAGGGCAAAAACAAGACCCAGAGAACAAGCTGCTGTGTCATTTACCCTAGTGATTAAGATGCCTGCATCTCACATCGGAGTACCTGGGTTTGATTCTTGGCTCCAAATCCTCAGCGATGGCTCAAGTAATTGGATTCCTTGAACCCATATGGGAGTCCTGGATTGTGTTTCCAGTTCTTGGCTTTAGCCCTGTTCCAGACCTGACTATTACAGGCATTTGGGGCAGTGAACCAGTGAATCAGAGCCCATCTGTCTCTTTCATTTTCTCTCTGTCTATAAAATAAAATAAAATAAAATAAAAATAAATGTTTGTAGAAAATGTAATTAAAATAAATTTATCTTGGGGGCAAAAATTGAAACCCATTCATAGTTTTTCATAATGTACTTTTTAATGAACTTTTTGGAAATTTTTCATATGCATGGATTTAAAAATGATTGTTTTTACTAAATAGACTTATATTTTCATCCCATTTCCAAACTTTTGGAAGCATTCTTGCATAAGTTTCAGAATTTGTTATTTAGTGAGAAAAATAAAGATGAGTGACCTCCTCCATTTGGTCTGGGCTATGAATTGTCAGCTAATCTGACCATTTTGTCATTTTGCTTTATAATGTAGGAGTATAATGACATACAAAAGGCAAGTAAGTGGTTTACCTAAGATACCTCTTCACTCAGAAAGCTATATAATTCTATCAAAAAAGCAAGAAATTAGAAAGAAAACCTGAAGTATTTCCAGCATGTGGATATATGTAATTTTTTGTTAAAAGAATCACTATGTTCCTAAAGTTGTATTTGTGAAGTGCATGAAGTTTGTATTCCTTAAATAAAAGATCTCTTTGGGAAAAAAAAGAAATGATAGCATCAAAGACATGTAGAAGAATGTTCATAGAAGTGTTAACTATAATTACTCTACACCTGAAACAATTCAAATGCCATTTAACTGATGAATGAATAAATAAAATAAAATGAATCTATTCAATGAAATATTATTTGATAATGACAGAGAAAGATACTGACACATGCTACAACATAGATGAATCTCAAAAACATTGTGTTAAATGAAAGAAGCCAGTTATAAAAGACCGCAGATTGTCTGACTTCATTTATATGAAATGTCAAAATAGGGCAATCTTTAGAGACAGAGAGTAGATTCTGGTTTGCTTAGGACTGGTTGGTGTAAGTGTGGTAGGATGAGTACAGAGTCTCTTTCTGGGGTGTTCTAAAATTGGAGTGTTCTAAATTAGATTATTGTGATCTTAGAATAACTACATTAAAATCATTGAATCAACTAGTTTAAATTGGATAATCTTATGGCATGTATATCAAGAAAGCTATTTAAAAATTAGATAATTATAGTGGGATATTCAGGAAGGAAGCATTTAAGATCTTTGCCCTTTGTTGTAATTCTAGGCAGTTATTTGTGCCTGACTAACCAAAGTTGGATGACTTCACCAAAAGAATAACATGAGATGGTTTACACAATGACCATGGTATACACAATGACTATGAAAAAAAGTTGGCTTTCATATATTTGTTCAACATGGTAAAAAAATAGAATCTAGTGAAAGGTAGATAATAAGTCTTAAATATATTTACAATTTCCAAAACGGTAGTCTGGGTATACAGTAGTCCCCTCTTGCCCACAGCTTTGCTTTCCATGTTTCTGTTACCTGTGGTTACCTATGGTCTGAAAATATTAAATGGAGAATTCCAGAAATTAACCATTCATTAGTTTTAAATGTGTACCACATTCTGAATAGTGTTATGATATCTCTTGCTGTCTCACTGTCCAGCCCAGTATGTGAATCATCTCTTCATCCAGTGTATCCATGCTACAAATGCTACCTGCCTATTAGTCACTTAGTAACTGCCTCAGTTATTGGATAAACCGTCATGGTATTGCAGTTTGTGTTCAAGTTATTTTATTTGACAATGAGTCCAAATCATAAAAGTAGTGATGCTAGCAATTTCATTGCAGTATATTTGTATATCTTTAAATTTTGTTATAGTTGTTTTTGTTAATCTCCTTGCTGATTTATAAATTAAACTTTATCATAGGTGTGTATTCATAGGTATGTATTCATAGTATATACAGGCTTCAGTAGTAGCCATGGTTTCAGGCATCCACTGGGAGATCTTTGAACATATTCTCTGTGGGAAAGAGGGGACTATTGTAGTAAAATCATTGATAATTCTCTTTTCCTTTCAAGTACATTCCATACTGCCTGCCTTCCTTCTAACTCTAAGCACAGTGGCAACAGGGACTGAGCCTGTCTGTTGTCACATGAGCAGGATCTGATCCAAGGTAGAAAACCCCTTTTTTGTTTTGTTTTGATTTGTTTTGGAGGATTGTATGTTGCTGAAGAATGAGGGAAGTCCTGTAGTTGTGGCTGGGGATACCCAGTATAAGGAGGGTTGGGTACAGGCAGTAAGCTGTGAATGATGAGTCAGAAAAGTCAGGATATATACCAGGCAATGATCCCATCCTGTTATAATGTAGCAGATCCGTGCTGCCTAGTATAGCAGGAAAGAGCAGTAATGTGGCTTGGCTGAATTGGGTGCTGGAGTTGGGTGTCATTTTACATTGGTGGCTGCTACTTTGCAGCAGGTTCTTAGTGCCACCTTCGAGTCCAATACTTCTCTTTCAGTCCCTTTTTGACTCCATGTGTGACTACTTCACAGATTCTCCTCCATCTTGATTCACAACACTTCCTCCTCTTCCTCACTAACACCTTTAGTAGATGGGTTCCCATCTTTGCTTGCTGAGACAAACAAGCACTTGGAATAGAAGGTCACCTCCACCCTTCTCTCTGCATCCCTTCCAGCTACTGAGGATGATCTTCTCTATAATCCCTGCTAAGACATACACCTCTATTGTGCGTTAGATTCCATCTCCCTGTTAGTCACGCAAGGACACAGTTCCAGGAAATTTCACCTCCCACGTGCAACGTTAAAATTTCCCCTTTGACTGAATTATTCCTATCAGCCTTCACACACACACACACACACACAGAAACATATACACATACAAAATACTATACTTGATATTAAATGGGACAAAAAAACCAAACAGATCCAAACTAGCAATATTTGTCTCCCCATGTGGACTCCAGTTCTACTCCTTCCTGTTTTCCCTTGCTCTAACTCATGTGGCTTTTACCTCCTTTGCTCCAACAAAACAGCTTCTGTTGAGTCTGCAGATAAACTGCACATTGCTAAAGCCCATGCTTAATTCTCAGTGCTCCTCTTCCTTAACATGTAGATGGCAGTGGATACAGCTTGTCATTGCCTACTTTGTGAAACACTTCCCTTGGCTTCCAGGCTACCATTATCTTTTTTCTTTCTCTCTAAAGTTTATTTTTAAAACTTAAAAATTTTAATTAGTTTTTAACAGATTCAATGTGGTTTGTAGATACAATTCTAAGAACATATTGATATTCCCTTCCTTCCTCCCTCCCCCACTTCTTACCTCCTCCCTTTCTGTCATATTTTTTTTTTAGTTTTTGCGATATTTTAAACTTATATCACAGTAAAAAGGCTTAAAACTTTGCCAAGTGAGAGGTTTAACAAATAAAAAGCAAAAAGACCCTAGTTTAGTGGGAATATAAAAACAAGCTATAATAATAGTTGAATGGAAAAATGAATATTTCACCTATATGCAGTAATTTTCAAAGAATTTACAGAACATTAATACTATAGTAGTATAACATTATTAATCAATGGTTTTACAAAGATATAAACAAAATTTTACTAAACTATATTTGTAGCAATGCTGATACACACACATTTCTTTCTTTTTTTGTTTGTTTTTAAATTTTCACTCCCACATATAAGGGAGAACATGTAGTATTTGTCTTTCTGGGTCTTGTTTATTTCACTCAACATGATATCCTTCAGTTGATTCCATTTTGTTGCAAATGGTAGAATTTCATTCTTTTTTATAGCTGAGTAATATCCCATTGTGTATAAATATCACATTTTCTTTATTCATTCTTCTGATGATAGACATCTTGGTTGATTCCAAATTTTGGCTATTGTGAACAGTGCTGCTATGAACATTGTGGAGAAGGTATCTCTTTGGTACACTGTGTTCAAGTCTTTTGGATTTATACCTAATAGTAGCGGGATTGCTGGATCACATGGCAAGTCTGTTTCTAGTTTTTAAAGAAATCTTCACATTGTTTTCCACAGTGGCTGCACTAATTTACATTATCATCAAGAGTGTATGAGTGTTTCCTTTGTCTACATTCTTACCAGCATTTGTTACTCTCTGTGTTTTGGATTTTAGCTATTCTGAAGGGGGTGAGGTGATATCTCATTGTGGTTTTGATTTGCATTTCCCTGATGGCTAGTGATGCTGAACATTTTTTCATATATTTGTAGCCCATTTGTATTTCTATTTTTGAGAATTGCCTACTTTTCTCTTGATGCACTTTTCACCACCAACTATTTTGATGACTTCTCCCCATTTCAGTGATTTTGGCATGCCCTCGGCTCTGATCTTGGACCATTCTCTCCTTAGTTTATAATCGCTTCTTAAAAGCTCTCATCCCAACTCATTCAAGATTTAAATACCTTCAGTATCTGAATGAATCCTACATTTACACCAGTAGTTTTCACCTCTAGTATATGATTAGTTATGTAACTGTCTATTTAATGTTTCTACTTTAATGTTTGAAATGCTTTTTAAGTTGATGCTTACCATCACTTCTCACTGTCTAGATTGCTACTTCAAAGATCGTCTTCACCTGAATAACCACCAATTCCATTCTTTAAGTTGTAATGGATGAAAAACTTAGTCTTTTTGGACAACTATTTTGCTCTCATTCCCCACAGCCAATCTGTATCTAAGTCATCTGCAAATGTGGTTAGCTATATCATGCCACTGTACAGAATCTGTCCACTTACACCATCTCCAAAGCAGCTGTTTTGGTCTGAGTCATCATCTTTTTTGTATTATTACAATACTCTCCCAGTGGTCACCTGAATTTTTTTTTGACAGGCAGAGTGGACAAGGAGAGAGAGAGACAGAGAGAAAGGTCTTCCTTTTCTGTTGGTTCACCCCCAAATGGCTGCTGCGGCCAGTGCACCGCACTGATCCGAAGCCAGGAGCCAGGTGCTTCTCCTGGTCTCCCATGTGGGTGCAGGGCCCAAGCACTTGGGCCATCCTCCACTGCACTCCCAGGCCACAGCAGAGAGCTGGACTGGAAGAGGAGCAACTGGGACAAAATCCGGAGCCCCGACCAGGACTAGAACCCGGTGTGCCGGCACCACAGGCAGAGGATTAGCCTAGTGAGCCGTGGCGCCGGCCAAGTCACCTGCATTTTTTCAAGGCAGTCTAATCTAGTGTCCTGTCATTTTAACTTAAAGGACTTTTTTTAGCCTTTTTTTTTTTTTTTTTTTTGGCCAGGCAGTTCCAGCAGTAACAAAAGTTTTGATATCTAAGAATGTTTTCATTTTGCCCTCATTTTTAAAGAATAGTTTTTCTAGATATGAAAGTCGTGGTTGATGGTTTTTTTTCCTTTTTTTTCCTTTATTTTTTATTTTTTAAAGATTTTATTTATTTATTTGAGAGGTAGAGTTACAGACAGTGAGAGGGAGAGGCAGAGAGAAAGGTCTTCTGTCTGCTGGTTCACTCCCCAAATGGCCGCAGCCAGGAGCCAGGAGCTTCTTCTAGGTCTCCCAGGTCGGTGCAGGGGCCCAAGCACTTAGGCCATCTTCTACTGCTTTCCCAGGCCGTAGCAGAGAGCTGGATTGGAAGAGGAGCAGCTGGGACTAGAACTGGTGCCCACTGCACCACTGCGCTACAACACCAAGCCCCCTTTAGTACTTTAAATATATCATCTACACCTTCTGGTCTCCAAGGTTTCTGATAAGAAATTGGTTGCTAATCATACTGAGGATTCCTTGTATGTGAAGACTTGTTTCACCCTTGGTGCTTTTTAAATTTTTTAAAATATAAATTATTAATTTTATTCCTATATACTAGCAATAAAAATATTAGAAATTATAATAGTAAATAATGGCATTAACAATATCATCAAAAATAAGGCACAAAGGCAAATTTAGTAAAATATGTTAAAAGTTCATATTCTGTGAACTGTAAAATCGCAGAAGATAAAAATAAATAGAAATTTTTACTGTTACTGGATTGGAGCACCTAATATTATTAAGATGCCAAATTAATCAGTAAGTTCAATGAAATTGCTATCAAATTATCTGCAGCCTTTTAAATTTTCAGTTGCTTTTTATACTAGTCTTAAGACATAGGTCAGGGCCAGCGCTGTGGTGCAGCGGGTTAAAGCCCTGGCCTGAAGTGCTGGCAACCTATATGGGCACCAGTTCTGATCCTGGCTGCTCCTCTTCTAATCCAGCTTTCTGCTATGGCCTGGAAAAGCAGTAGAAGATGGCCCAAGTCCATGGGCCCCTGCACCTGCAAGGGAGACTCAGAAAAAGCTCCGGGCTCCTGGCTTTGGATTGGCGCAGCACCGGCCTCTGTGGCCAACTGGGGAGTGAACCAGTGGATGGAAAACCTCTCTCTCTGTTTCTATCTCTCTCTGTAACTCTGTCTTTCAAATAAAAACAATAAATCTTAAAAAAAAGACATAGGTCAAGGTCAAGTTTTTTTTTTTCCTTTGCCTGGGAGTGTCCAATTTCTTCACGACCATTTGTTGAAAATTGTGTCCTTTCTCCACCAAATTGCTTTACCACCTTTGTCAAAATTCAGTTGAGTAGACTTATATTTTTACGTGTCTATTGCATTAAATATATGTATCAGTTTGGGGAGAATTTACTTCAGTATGTTGGATTTTCCAGTCCATGAATATGGTTTGTTTCTCCATTTATTTAGATATTTAATTTCTTTTATCAGTATTGTGTGGATTTAAGTATACAAATCTTGTAAATGTTTAATCACATTTACACATAGTATTTCATGTTTTTGAGCAATGATACTTGTATCTGACCCTGTAATTTTAATTTCTGATATCATATGTTCATTGGTAGTATATAGAAATACAACTGAGTTTTGAATATTTAGCTTGTACGATTAAACTTTTTAGAACTCACTTGTTAGGCCTAGGAATTTTTTGTAGATTTTTTTGATTTTCTATGGAGATAATTATAATATCTGCAAATGGGAACAGTTTTCTATTTTTTCTTTCCAGTGCTGTGTTGAATGTGAGGGCAATAAGCGGACATCCTTCTCTGCTTTTGATGTTAGAAGGAAAAAATTCAATCATTAAACTTAACATCACCTCAAGCTATTTTATAGGGACTATTTATCAAGTGAAGGAAGATCCTCTCTCTCTTTTTTTTTGGAGAGTTTTATTGAATAGGTGTTGAATTTTTTTTTGATTTGCAATATTAGTATATTTCTTTTTTTTTTAAACCCAGAAACCTTTTATTTGAGGTATACAAACTTCATGCATTTCATAAATACAACTTTCGGAATTTAGTGATTCTTCCTACCCTACCTGCCCTCCCACCCACACTCCCACTCTTCTTCCTCTTCCCTCTCCTATTCCCATTCTTATTTTTTACTAAGATCTATTTTCAATTAACTTTATACACATAAGATTAACTCTATACTAAGTAAAGAGTTCAACAAATAGCATGAAAAAAAAACCTGCTCATCAACAGTTGAGATAAGGGCTGTTCAAAATCATTGCATCTCAAAGTGTCAATTTCACTTCTATAGATTACCTTTTAGGTGTTCTATTAGTTACCACAGACCAGTGAGAACATTTGGTACTTGTCCTTTTGGGATTGGTTTATTTCACTAAGCATAATGTTTTCAGTTACATCCATTTTGTTGCAAATGACAGGATTTCATTTTTTGTTACCACTGTGTAGTATTGCATATTGTACACATTCCATAATTTCTTCAACCAGTCTACGGGTGATGGACATTTGGGTTGATTCCATATCTTAGCTATTGTGAATTGAGCTGCATCTCTCTTGGAATTTTTACGATTCTTTCCCCCATCTTTGTCATACCATAGTTTGATTACAATATGTTTCAGTGTACATATATTTTAGTTTATCATGCAATGAATGAACTACATTCATTGTACTGGAATTTGTGGATTCATGCCTTTCACAAACTTTGGGAAAATTTCAGTTGCTATTTCTTCAGGGAAGTTTTCATCCCGTGTCTTACCCTGGGATTCCACAATGCATATTTACTTCCACCTGATAGTATCCCAAAGGTCCCCTAAGCTCTGCTTACTCTCCCTCCATCTTTATGTTATGTTCCTCAAACTCAAAAATGTCAATTATTTTATCTCAAGTTCCACTGATTCTTTCGCTCACTAAAATCTGGTTTTGACCTCTAGTGAATTTTTTAAAGGTCAGTTAATGTAATTTTCAACTCCAGAATTTCTTTTCTTTTTTTTTTTTCCCCCCACAGGCAGAGTAGACAGTAAGAAAGAGAGAGACAGAGAGAAAGGTCTTCCTTTGCTGTTGGTTCACCCTCCAATGGCTGCCACGGCCGGTGCGCTGCGGTCGGCGCGCTGTGGCCGGCGCACCGTGCTGATCTGGTGGCAGGAGCCAGGTGCTTATCCTGGTCTCCCATGGGGTGCAGGGCCCAAGTACTTGGGCCATCCTCCACTGCACTCTGGCCACAGCAGAGAGCTGGCCTGGAAGAGGGGCAACCGGGACAGAATCCGGTGCCCCGACCGGGACTAGAACCCGGTGTGCTGGCGCTGCAAGGCGGAGGATTAGCCTAGTGAGCCACGGCACTGACCCAGAATTTCTTTTTACATCTGCTTATATTTTCTACCTTTAATGATGTTCATATATCATTGCTCATATATCATTCTCATGTCTTTGTCCAAGTTTTCATTTAGTTCTTTCTGAGTATTTATTTTTAAAATATTCTTTTCCTAGTATGTCTATAATCTAGGCTTCTCAGGGATATTTTCTGTTGCTTTTTTTTGGACTGTATTTTTAAGTTTCTTTGTGTGGCTTTTTTTTTTTCATCTTGAAAACTGTAAATTTGAATCTGATAGTGTAGTAACTCTGGAAGTAAAATTCTTCCCCTCCCCTAGGACTTTTTTTTTTCTTCTTTTCGATTTGCAGCATGTGTCTTTGTCAAGGATCAATCTGTATTGAAAGCTTAAAGTCTTCTTAAGTTTTTATCTGAGTCTATATCTTTCCCAGGGCATAGGAAGTGACTTTCTAAATGCCCTTGTATATTCACTTGCTTTTGAATATCTTACTGTTTAAATGCTTGTCTCTCAAAAGGGGAAAGTTAGTTAAAGAAGACTATAAAATAGCCCATCAAGGTACTGTTACTTTAATTCCCCTCGAAGCTACTTTAGCCAACAATGGTTGCCCAGGTCTGTGTCCGAAACAACAGTTAGCACTCCAAACACATAACTCCAATATTTGGTGGACAAAGTCCTTATTTCCTACCCTGGCTTCTACGTGCTTTTCCAGCAGTATGAACTTCTGTCCCCACAGTAGCATGCCAAGGGCTGGAGGATGAGAGATGGGTAGCCATTACAATGCTAATGATTAAAACAGTAGAAATTAATTATAATTTACCAGCCAAATTTTCCTCAGGGAGCTTCAGGCATTCAAACTGACCTTAGAGTTTGAAAATAGTAGCTGCAGATTTTTTTTGTTAGTAGAATTGTCTAAGAGGAGAGATGGATCTGGCATATCTTACTCTGCTCTCTCTTGTGTCTTTCCTCTGGTCTGCCTGCATTTTAATTTAAATTTTCATTTTTATTTATTTTTAAATTATTTATCTGTATATTTACTCTTTCTTTATTTGAAAGGAGGAGAGAGGAAGAGAGGGAGAGAAAGAATCTCCAAATGAATCTGCTGGCTCACTGGCAACCAGGGCTGAGACATTGAAGCCAGAAGCCAAGAGTTCAATCTAAATATTGACAAGAGTCGCAGGGACCCAACTACTTGAGACATCACTCAAACCTTGGCACTCCCATATGGGACATTGGTATCCCAAGAGGCCTATCAACTGTTAACACCAATGTTTTTCCCAACTTCAATTTTTTTAAACTTTTATTTAATAAATATAAATTTCCAAAGTACAGCTTTTGGATTACAACGGCTCCCCCAGCCCATAACTTCCCTCTCACCCACCACCCTCCTATCTCCCGCTCCCTCTCCCATCCCATTCACATCAAGATTCATTTTCAATTATCTTTATATACAAAAGATCAATTTAGTATATACTAAGTAAAGATTTCAACAGTTTGCACCCAAACAGAAACACAAAGTGTAAAGTACTGTTTGAGTACTAGTTATAGCATTAATTCACATTGTACAACACACTAAGGACAGAGATCCTACATGGGGAGTAAGTGCACAGTGACTCCTGCTGTTAACTTAACAATTGACACTCTTGTTTATGGCATCAGTAATCGCCCTAGGCTCTTGTCATGAATTGCCAAGGCTATGGAAGCCTTTTAAGTTCACCAACTCTGATCTTATTTAGACAAGGTCCTAGAAAGGCACCTCCTTCTTTGATGGTTTGTTCATTCCACTGGGTTCTCACTCACAGAGATCTTTCATTTAGGTGTGTGCGTGGTTGTTGTTTTTTTTTTTTTTTTTTTTTTTTTTTTTTTGCCAGAGTGTCTTGGCTTTCCATGCCTAAAATACTCTCATGGGTTCTTCAGCCATATCCGAATGCCTTAAGGGCATATTCTGAGGCCAGAGTGCTGTTTAGGACATCTGCCCTTCTATGAGTCTGCTGTGTATCCCGCTTCCCATGTTGGATCGTTCTCTCCTTTTCAATTCTATCAGTTAGTATTAGCAGACACTAGTCTTGTTTGTGTGATCCCTTCGACTCTTAGACCTATCAGTGTGATCAATTGTGGACTGAAATTGATCACTTGGACTAGTGAGATGGCATTGGTACATGCCACCTTGATGGGATTTTATTGGAATCCCCTGGTACGTTTCTAACTCTACCATTTGGGGCAAGTCCGATTGAGCATGTCCCAAATTGTACATCTCCTCCCTCTCTTATTCCCACTCTTATATTTAACAGGGATCACTTTTCAGTAAAATTTAAACACCTAAGAATAATTGTGTGTTAATTACAGAGTTCAACCAATAGTATTAAGTAGAGCAAAAAAAAAAATACTAAAAGGGATAAAGTATTAAGTTGTTCATCAACAGTCAAGACAAGGGCTGATCAAGTCACTGTTTCTCATAGTGTCCATTTCACTTCAACAGGTTTCCTTTTTGTGCTCGGTTAGTTGTCGCTGATCAGGGAGAACATATGATATTTGTCCCTTTGGGACTGGCTTACTTCACTCAGCATGATGTTTTCCAGATTCCTCCATTTTGTTGCAAATGACTGGATTTCATTATTTTTTACTGCTGTATAGTATTCTATAGAGTACATATCCCATAATTTCTTTATCCAGTCTTCTGTTGATGGGCATTTGGGTTGATTTCAGGTCTTAGCTGTTGTGAATTGAGCTGCAATAAACATTGAGGTGCAGACAGCTCTTTTATTTGCCAATTTAATTTCCTTTGGGTAAATTCCAAGGAGTGGGATGGCTGGGTTGAATGGTAGGGCTATGTTCAGGTTTCTGAGGAATCTCCAAACTGACTTCCATAGTGGCTTTAGCGGTTTGCATTCCCACCAACAGTGGGTTAGTGTCCCCTTTTCCCTACATCCTCACCAGCGTCTGTTGTTGGTAGATCTTTGTATGTAAACCATTCTAACCGGGTGAGGTGAAACCTCATTGTGTTTTTGATTTGCATTTCCCTGATGGCTCGTTATCCTGAACATTTTTTCATGTGTCTGTTCGCCATTTGGATTTCTTCTTTTGAAAAATGTCTATTGAGGTCCTTGGCCCATCTCTTAAGTGGGTTGTTTGTTTTGATGTTGTGGAGTTTATTGATCTCTTTGTAGATTCTGGTTATTAATCTTTTATCAGTTGCATAGTTTGCGAACATTTTTTCCCATTCTGTTGGTTGCCTCTTCACTTTCCTGACTGTATCTTTTGAAGTACAGAAACTTCTCAATTTGATGCAATCCCAATAGTTGATTTTTGCTTTGACTGCCTGTGCCTCCAGAGTCTTTTCCAATAAGTCTTTGCCTGTGTCCGTATCTTGCAGGGTTTCTCCAATGTTCTCTAATAATGGTAGATTATTATTATTATAATGTGCGTTATATATATTATTATATAATGTGCATATCATTATTATTATGGTATATTATGATGCTGTGGGTCATAGATTTAGATCTTTAATCCATGTTGAGTGGATTTTTGTGTCAGGTGTGAGGTAGGGGTCTTGCTTCATGGTTTTGCATGTGGAAATCCAGTTTTCCCAGCACCATTTATTGAATAGACTGTCCTTACGGATTGGTTTTAGATTCCTGATCAAATATAAGTTGGCTGTAGATATTTGGATTGATTTCTGGTGTTTCTATTCTGTTCCATTGGTCTATCTGTCTCCAACTTCAATTTTTAACACAATAGTAAAAGTGATTCTTCAAAATGCAAGTCAGAAACACTACTTTCTTCTCAAGACCCTTTGTTTTCTTATCTAACTAAACATTAAAGGCAAAGTCTACTGAGGACTACAAGGTCCAGTACTCATATAGTTTGGTGCCCTGTCATTCTAGGCACTCTGATCTTTTTGTAATTTCTCAGATACTTTCCACATACTGTTGACTCAGGACCTTTGTATTATTTTCTATGCCAGGGATACTTTTCTCACTTATATCTGAACAACATGTATTATTCTCATATTACCCTGCTACTGAGGTCCTGGATCTCTGCCACTACTATTCTATGTTGTTTCCTTTTTCTCCATAGCACGTAGTATTATCTAATATACTGCAGACTTGTTTGTTTATAGTTTTTCTCTGCTGGATAATGTGACCATGTGAAGCTAAAGATATTTTCTGTTGTGTTTGTTGCTGTGTATGACTGGTACACAGTGAATGTACATTAGATATCTGTTGAATGACTGCACAAATGAGCAAATAAGGAAGGTTGTATGAAAAGCACTGAGCTTAAGGGTGTGCCAGTTTCAAAGTTAAGGAGATCTGTATTGAGGTGAAGGCCATCCAGGTTCACTGTCTAGTAATTTATCAGAATGGATGAAATGTACAATTCCAAAAGGGTTGGATGAAAAGGAAAGGATAATGGTCAGGGCTGGCACAGTGTGTAGAAGGCTAAGCCTCGGCCAGCAATGCTGCCATTCCATATTTTTGTTGGTTTGAGTCCCAGCTACTCCATTCCCAGTACTGCTCCCTAATAATGTGCTTCGGAGGGAAGCAGAGTCCTTGGGCTCCTGCATCCATTGAGATGCTCAGATGATGCTCCTGGCTCCTGGCTCCTCAGCCTGGCCCAGGTCTGGCTGTTGTGACCATTGTGGGCAGTGAACCAGTAGATGGAAGACCTCTCTTTCTCTGTAATTCTGAACTTTAAACAAATAAAGCAAATCTCAAAAAAGAAAAGAAAACTAGTACCAAGCCTGCCATGATAATCCTTACACACATAAATTTGGTATTTCCCCCCCACATTTTATGGCCAGGAAATTAGACACAGAAGAATTAAATAAATGGCCTGAGACCACATAGCAAAATGAAAGAGGGGGAATTTGAACTGAGTTCTGACTGACTTCAAAGAATATCCACTTACCCACTGTCTACTGCTCCCGCTGATCTGAGTACTCTGTCAGCAGAGACCAGACAGAATTTAACAGAGTTTAGACATGACGGTCAGGGACTCTGAGAGGGTATGGCTGTTGAAGGTAGAAGCTGGGAAAAAGCCTCTTGGAGTCTTGCTATGGAGAGACCTCTGTATGTCCAGGACAAGCAGTGGCTGCTTGGTTGCAACACAGAGTCTCAGTTCTTGCCCCAGACATTTTGAGTCACATACTGCAGGTTAATCTCTGCAGATCCCCAGGGATTCATGTGCATATTTTAGCATACTGTGGAAGACAGTGTGGAGATACCTCAGCAGTCTGAATATAGACCTGCCATATGATCCAGCCATCTCAATCCTGGGAATTTACTCAAACCAAAAGATATTGGCACATGAATGAGTTATCTGTACCCCCATGTTCATTGGCAGCACAATTCACAATAGTTAAGATATGGAATCAACCCAGATGTCCATCAACTGTTGACTGGATAAAGAAATTGTGCTGTTTATACACTATGGAGTATTACTCAGCTGTAAAAAAAAAAAAATGAAATCCTGTCTTTTGCAACAAGGTGGGCACAACTGGAAACCATTTTATTTAGTGAAATAACCTAGTCCCCCAAAGACAGATATCATGTTTTCCCTGATCCAAGGTAACTAATAGAGTACTTAAAATGTAATGTATCGGGAGTGAAGTGGACAGTGTTACAGCCCTTGTATCTTCCATTGAGATACAGTTGTTTTTCCTTCTTCTTCTTCATACTATTTGTTGAATTATTTTAGTTAGTATAGGTTTAACTTTATGACCATTAAGTAAACTGAAAATAGGTCTTTGTAAAAATTAAGAATGGGAATGTGAGAAGGAGGAGGAAGAAGGATTGAAGTGCGGGGGAGGGGAGGTAGGGTGGTAAGTATCACTATGTTCCTAAATCTGTATATATGAAACACATGAAAATTGTGTAATTTAAATAAAATTTTAAAAAAGAATGTGGAGGCATGATAGGCAATAGGTATACGTGCTCTCTATTCCAACTGGTGTTATGGAATGGGGTGTTTAATATGGGAGATGCTTAGCAAAAGAGAGCCCCTTTTGTGCTGCGTTTTATGTAAGAAATTTTACTTTTCCTAAAAATGCTCCAAACGAATCTGTTTAGTTAAAATTCCTTCAATGTTAAAATAGAACAGATGACTGGTTCATCATATATGAATTTATTACAGCATTCATGATCAGGTCAATAGAAATGCCTGGTTAGTTCTTAGCTATTTAAGGGCAGACCATATCTAACTTCAAACTTTTTAAAAAATGCAGTCCAATTTGGAGTTGGTAATGATGCCATTCATGCCTATTGCTACTCTGTGAACACAAATTTCCTTATTGATTCATTAACCATGTCTTTCTGTAGACAGTGGGTGATAAGTAGAGATTTGTGTTAACGCTTAACATTATTGTTTCTCTTATCTGTATCTCTGCTTCTCCCTCCCTCCCTCTTCTACTCCTTTCTCTCTCACTAATAGGTGATTTGGGACAGCAAGTATTGACAAGGAAAAGTGTGCAGTTTCATGATCCTTTTGTGTGTATGTGTGTGATCTCTTTGGAGACAATGTCCTGGCGTACAGAGCTGAACCTGGTCCCTTCCCAGAAGACGCTTGCCTGCTTTTATTGTTCAGAGCTGAGGCAGGAAGATTAGGCACGGCATTCTCAAATCAGATTAGGCCACACTAGGTATTACGTGGTCATGAGAGGGATCAGGTGCCATCTGGGGAAGGAAGTCCTGACACACATTCAAGTCTCACTATGATTAAGCAAAGCAGGAGAGTGCTGGGTATGCAGAAGCATAAAATGATTGCTCTCTGCTTCTCTTATTGTCCTGTGTTATGCTGAGTGGCCAAATTGCTTATACATAGGGTCTTTGTCATTAGAATTATACTGATGCAGTATTAAGTGGGGATGCTTTTTTTTTTTTTTAAAAGGTCTTTTTCTTTTTTAATGACTACCCTGAGCAAATATTGACTCAGATTTACATATTAAAGAATGATAAGTTGCCAAACTATTTCATTTGTGGCAACATAACTTTTTCCATTTAACAAATAAAAGAGGATTTAAGGCTTTCTGGGAGAGAAATGCTTGTTAATCAGTGAAGTATTTTCTCCAGAGAATGAAACTAAGCAAGATAACTACGTATAGAAAGATTTCAGAACTGCATAGCATGCTGGGAACTTGTTTATTTATGGTTGTGGTCCCTTTAAGATGAGTTCTGTCTGATGATTAGCATCACCTGGGATTAAATTAATTGGCTATAGTCAATCCCTGGGTGGACATACTAAGAATAAATCCAAAGACATTAGTTTCTTCGCACGGAATGAGCAGTTTACATATACACTGACATTTATGTAAACCATGAAAACAAACATCTTTTCATTTATAAGCGAAGTTTCAAGTTCTGGTAAGTACAAAACTATTGAAATTTTTTTTTTGAAAATAATGTTTTGCTAGCTATATTTTGTTTTCTATTTTACATGTAGATTACTTCTCTGTGTGCTATATTTAACAAGTAGGAGAAGAATAAATGTTACCATTATCTTTTACCCAAGTATGCCAGCAATCCTCACAGTATGCTGATATTGAAGTGGGGGGGAGGGTACTTCAGTATCAGGAAATCAAGTGATTCTCATTTACTCAAATATGACTAAGTTTATTTTTTCTGATTATAAAAGAACTATATATTCATTATAGAAAACCATGCCATACATTAAAGAAGGAAGCTACTTATAATTCAACAGAGCTGTTGAACACCAGTGAATAATTTGTATATTTTCTGAATCTCCCTCCCTCAACCCACCCAACAAAATAAAATCTGTGAAATCTCCTTTATGTTTTAACATAAAATAATTTTTCTTACAACGCCAATTCTCTGAGTTGCATTAAGAATGAACTTTCTGAATTTATCAATTTTCAATTTTGTGTTTCACTTCATTCTTTCTGAATTGTCTAAATTCCTACTACATGGTAGAAAATTAAATTTGAAATGTGGTCAGTGAAATACACTTGTGTTGTGTAAATCTTTCACCCATTTTGTCAAGTGCGGGGCGGGGGGGGGGAGGTACAGCCACTTGGTAGTGGCAATTATTTAGCTCTGAGCAGCCAGACTTAACCGCACAGATGAGCACGTCCATGGCCGAGTCTAGAGAACCAAAGGATCTTAAAAATCTGCTTTACCTTAAAAAGCAATGAAGGCAGGCATGATAGCTCCACAGTCTAACTGTAAGCAATGCAGAAGCTCTTCAGAGAACAGGGGAAGATATTTGCAGCAAGCTGTCATTGGAGCAGGTTTTAATATAAGTTGGGTTGCAGGCAAACAGATTTTTAAAAATCAGCTTTCTTGCCACCTCTGTGGAAGTCAGTGGTGAGGAAATTATAAGGCTTTAAGATTCTAGTTGCTGGGGCAGGTGCTGTGGTATAGCAGGTAAGGCTGCCACTTGCAGTGTTGGCATCCCATCTGGGTGCCGGTTCATGTCCCAGCTACTCCACTTCCAATCCAGCTCCCTGCTAATGTGTTTGGGAGAGCAGCAGAGGAAGTCCCAAGTGCTTAGGCCCCTGCACCTACATGGGCGACCCAGAGGAAGCTCATGACTTTGGATCAGCCCAGTTCTGGGCCATTGCAGCCATTTAGGGAGTGAACCAGCAGATGGAAGACCTTTCTCTCTCTGACTCTGCCTTTCTATAACTTTACCTTTCAAATAAATAAATACATATTAAAAAAAGGTTCTAGTTTCTTTTTTCTGCTTCCATTTCTCCTTCAGCCCAAAACTCTAGTATTAGGCTTAAGAACATATTCTAATGTCAGGCAGTCTAATATTCTAGAAGAATTAAAGAATTTGAGGCTGCTTAGTTTGTTCCATAGGTAACCCATAAGTATATTATTGTCTTATCTCAACTACAAAGGGCATAAACCTTATTATGAAAGGTGTGTGTAAATAAACATTGCTTAATTTCCATCCCAATTCTGATTTGTTTTTAAAATTGATTAAGAGAGGAAGACAAACTTTTGGAGGGCTGATTGCTCTATTCTACCAAAGGCGACAGTCTACTGTCAGGATTTTGTTCGCAGACACTGTCTCTGCCTACTTCCCGGGTGGCATCACCACCATTCTGCCTGTAGCATCTCAGCTTTTCTCTGGAAACCATTCTGTCTTCCCACCCCTGCCTCCAACTTCCGAGCTGTGTTAGACATCTCTCCTTCATAGTCTCTTGGTACCCTAAGTTTTCCTCAAGTGTGCTACTGAATTACTCTGTGACTTTTCCATGTACTCTATAAGTGATGCATGATAAAATAAGGGCAAAAGCTGACCTACCACCTTTTGAAGGAATCTGGTTTGCACCCTCTTTCCCAATGATGACACTGTGCATGGAACTAACACAGATCATTTTATCCAACAGTGCTACCAATTCTGCATCATGTTCTGTGTTTCACACACAGTGCCAACTTGTCATAGGCTCTTTTTATTATTTTACAGATTTATTTATTTATTTGAAAGTCACAGAGAGAGAAGGAGAAGCAGAGAGAGAGAGAGAGAGAGAAAGAGAGAGAGAGAGAGAGATCTTCTATCTGATGGTTCACTCTCCAATTGGCCACAACGGTCAGAGCTGCACTGATCCAAAGCCAGGAGTCACGAGCTTCCTTGGGGTCTTCCCACATGGGTGCAGGGGCCCAAGGACTTGGGCCATCTTCCACTGATTTCCTAGGCCATAGCACAGAGCTGCATTAGAAATGGAGCAGCCGGGACTCAAACTGGCACCCATATGGGATGCTGGCACTGCAGGTGGCAGCTTTACCTGCTATGCCACAGTGTTGGCCCCTTCACAGGCTCTTAATTCTCACTTGCATGTATGCAGAAACTCAACACTCCCTAAAAGTTACCCTAGAAACTTCTAGGAATTGCCAGAGATTCTGTTTCATGTAGCAATGATCATGTGGAGGACTCTGATTTTTGTTTTGGTTTTGCTACAGCCTACTTACCAAGGTGCCTGGCAATCACTTCACTGCAGGTGTATATATATATATATATATATATATATGTAAGTATACTTACATATATATATATACATACATATACATACACATGAATATCACTTCAGTAAAAAATGTGTCCCAGATAAAATTCATGTAAAATGTTATCCAATAAACATGTAATAATCCAACTTTAAAAGTAACTGGAGGTAGACATGTGAAGTCTTTTATTTAAACACTGAAGGAATTTATTCTTATAGTTGATGAGGGCATGGCAACTAAGCGGACTGCCCAAGGTCAGGCCATACTTTATCAGATGAGGATGAGAAGAGGCTGCAGTTTTGCTGACTCTATGACAAAGCTGGATTCCCCAGATCCTGATGCATATGCCTGCTCCATCAGCCTTTATTGTCTTAAGTACCATAATTACTTTATACCTCTGGGGAAGAGAGAAGGAGAGAGAGATTTTCTAGGCTGATCTTCAAATGCTTTCTTCTAAGTTACATATAAATAAGATTTGCAAATGATATGGGAGATAGATGATGAATGTTAAATAATAGTTTGCAAATATTTAAGTAGGTGATTTAAGTCAGGTTTATAGTTGATTTATAATGACAAACAAGCTTCTTCCCCTCTCTATTACACCGATTTCATTCGTTCAGTTTATCTTCAAAGCTGCAGGGGTTTCTTATTCTGTCAAAAGACACTAATAATTACAATAATTTTAAACAACAGAAATTAGACACAAAATGTACAAATGAAAAACAAACCCAGAACCAGATAACCTTTTTGACAATCTATCAGACTCTGGTTTCACCTAGAAACAGAAAAAGAATTTTCCATGCAATGGAAAATCATGCAACTTTATTTTTTTTAAAAAGATTTATTTATTTACTTGAAAGTCAGAGTTACACAGAGAGAGTAGGAGAGGCAGAGAGAGAGATGTCTTCCATCCACTGGTTCACTCCCAGTTGGCTGCAATGGCCAGAGCTGTGCCTATCCGAAGCCAGGACCCAGGAGCCAGGACCCAGGAGCCAGAAGCCTCCTCTGGGTCTCCTGTGAGGGTGCAGGGGCCCAAGGACTTGGGCCATCTTCTACTGCATTTCCAGGCCATAGCAGAGAGCTGGACTGTAGGTGAAGTAGCTGGGACTTGAACCAGTGCCATATGGGATGCCAGCACTGCAGGCAGCGGCTTTGCGCACTATGCTACAGCGCCGGCCCCAACCATGCAACTTTATTTTTATTTTTTTAAGATTTATTTATTTATTTGAAAGTCAGAGTTACACAGAGAGAGGAAAGGCAGAGAGAGAGAAACATCTTCCATCTGATGGTTCACTCCCCAATTGGCCGTAACAGCCGGAGCTGTGCCGATCTGAAGCCAGGGGCCAGGAGCTTCTTCCGGGTCTCCCACGTGGGTGCAGGGGCCCATCTTTTACTGCTTTCTGAGGCCATAGCAGAGAGATGGATTGGAAGTGGAGCAGCCAGGTCTCAAACCGGCACTCTTAGGGATGCTAGCACTTCAGGCCAGGGCGTTAACCCGCTGCATGACAGTACCGGCCCCACCATGCAACTTTTAAACAGATGATCATAGAGGCAACATTTGGACTAGTTGTTAAGATGCCCACAGCCCACATGGGAAAGTCTAGGTTGAAGTCTCACCTTGGCTCCTGACTCTGGCTTCCTGCTAATGCAGACCTTGAGAGTGATGGTTCAAGTAGTTGGGTGCCTTTCACTCACATGAAAGAACTGTATTGGGTTCTCAGTCCTGGCTTTGGCAGTTGTGGGGATCTGGTGACTGAACCAGCAGAGACTGCTCCCTAATTCTCTGTTTCAGCCTCTCCCACCACAAGGTCCAAGAATATGCTTATGAAATTTTGGTCAATATAAGCAAGAGGAAGACGCTGGCATCACTGAGGGGCCAAGAACAAGTAAAGTTCACCTTATTTCCTTGTTTCATTGCAGCATCAACTTAGAAGATAAAAACTATGAAATAGATAGTATGTCTCTGCCCATGAAAAAAATAAAATAGTTGATGTATCAGAAAAAAAATTTAAAAGAAGATGATCATGACACATTACTAAGTGAAAAAGCAGTCTGTAAAACACATGGACCATGACATTGATTTATGTGTGTGTACATGTGTGTGTCTCTCTGTGTGTGTTATACAAATGGAGAAAGGTCCCAAAAGGGTTGATGGTTGTTAGCACTGGATGATGTAGCTATGGATAATATTTGTGTTTTTATACAGTACTAAAGTTGGTGAGTCTTTAAAATTAACAGGTATTATTGCAATTGTAACAAAAGAGACACAAAAAAGAGAATTTTGTAAACCATCAATTTGTCCTAGCAGTCAAAGTAATCCGTCCAGTAGGTATTGAGGGAGCAGCAGGAGTCACAGGAAAAGATTCTAAACTTCAAATTGTCCTTCGGATGGAACCAAATGAGTTTGACCGAAAGAAAATGAACCTGACATTAACTTCTAGGAAGAATGTATCACACAGATCCTTGAATAAAAGCCATGTTAAAACAGTTCCAGGGTTTTTTTCCCTGCAGATTGGAAAACATGCAGGAAAATCATGTGACACACCACTTACTCTACTTTGGGAAACATTGCACTAAATAAATGTTCTTAGAATGAATGGCAGCACTGTATGGACTGGTAAAAATGGAACAGTCTGGGTACTACTCGCAGTGCGTCCAAGGAAATCCAAGAAGAGCCATTTTTAACAAATCATCTATTTAAAGTTGCATGGTTTTCCATTGCATGGGCGTATATAAAAATTATTTTACTTACCGAGGCCCTTTTTTAGTGTTTTTAGGTTTTCAATTCTTAAATGACAAATATCCTTATTTAACAGCTCCCTATATGTCTTTTAAAATCCCTTAAACTGATCTTTTAAAATTAGCAGGTAAAATGCCTGAATAAAGAAATCAATTAGGGAATAAAGTCATAAGAACATAATAAAACATAGTAATTAGCATACAGTAGCATTATTATGGACTCTATAGTGTTATTATTCTGTAAATGAATGATTTTCTTTCCTCTTTAGGTCTCAGCCTAAATGAGTGACACCCCTTCTACGAGTTTTTCCATGATTCAACCGATTTTGTCTGAAGGTCAAATTCTATCCTCTCGCCATGTAAGTGTCACTCATCCTGTTGTCGCCAAACGGATCAGCTTTTACAAGAGCGGAGACCCCCAGTTTGGTGGGGTCAGGGTGGTGGTCAACCCTCGTTCCTTTAAGACCTTCGATGCTCTGCTTGATAACTTGTCCAGGAAGGTGCCCCTACCTTTCGGGGTGAGGAACATCAGCACCCCTCGTGGAAGGCACTGCATCACGAGCCTGGAGGAACTGGAGGATGGTGAGTCGTACCTGTGTTCCCACGGTAAGAAGGTACAACCGGTCGACCTGGACAAGGCCAGCCGGCGCCCCAAGCCCTGGCTCAGCAGCCGCACTCTCAGCGCGCATGTGCACCACCACCCTGTCATCGCCGCTGCTAGCACGCTCCGCCCTCCACGGAGGCTCATGGTCTTCCGGAATGGGGACCCTGGGACTAGGCGCACGATCGTTCTGAGCAAGAGGGTCACCCAGAGCTTCGAGGGCTTTCTTCAGCACCTGACGGGCGTCATGCGCTTCTCGGTGGTCAAGCTGTACGCCACGGACGGAAGGAAGGTGAGCATTCTGGGTGCTCCTCACTCTGGGTTGGTGTGGGAGGTTACTTAGGCCTGGGGAAGCAAGGCCTCTTCTCTCCTTGAGCGCATGTATGTTTTCCGTTTTGTGACCCAGTGAAATGTGTGTTCTTTCATCACACTCCGACAGGCCATTGGTTACGAGGATTTTTTTCCTTTCCCCCATGCTTCCGCCCCCTTTCTGCCTGCCATGGCCACCGAGTTAGATAATGTTTTGTCTTGGAATCCAGTTTTGACAATACACGGATAATTAAAAAAAAACTTAGTAGAAAATTGAATTAAAATATGTTTATTTTTGTGCATTTTTTAAGCCCATGCGTAGGAGGGGTCTTTAAAAAGTTTATGAAAAATACATATGAAAAACCAATGCATAGATTTCAAGTATCGCCATTATTTTTTGGAGAGGAGTGGGCTAGAGTAGTAGTTTCCTAGTTAGAGAGTGGGTTTTCCAGGGGTCCCTGTTGGGGGTCTACAGCTGACTGCGTGTTCGCCTTCCTGGCCCTGCTGTGTCCACCAAGCATTTGGCTACAGACTGGTAGGAAATAGCGCATACCTTTTAAAATTACTTTGGTTTTGTCAGAAGACCAGCCAGTCTGCCTCGTATGTTGGCTCAGTTATGTTGTGTTCATCATTCTCCACCCTCTGCAGCTAGTATTTCCAGTTGTTTTGTATTCATTGTTGGTATCTAAGAAAATGTTTGGTGCTTATCTCAAGCCAGGGTGTTGTCAAGGTGATTCAGTCAAAATTATAAAATGGCCACACGCAAAAAATAAAACTTGTTTATATGAAGGCCATGACTCTTTGGTTTCTCCTAGGTTCCCAGTCTTCAGGCAGTGATCCTGAGCTCTGGAGCTGTGGTGGCAGCCGGAAGGGAGCCATTTAAACCCGGGAATTATGACACCCAAAAGTACTTGCTTCCTGCTAAATTACCAGGAATTTCTCATCGTGTATACCGAAAGGGAAATGCCAAGTCAGAAAGCAGAAAAAGTAAGTCAATTATAAATATTTAGCCATTACCTTTAAACCTGAGATTTTTGCTCCCACAAGACCACTTTCCTTCACCACAGAAGAGAAAATATGAGAGGATTAAAAATATTCTGAGCTGAAATTGGTTATCCATGTAGTTGGAAGTAGTCATGGAAATTACCTGATATTTTTTTAGACTTTTCCAATTCAATGATATGTCTGTTTAAATTGATGAGGTATGTTTCTTTTCTTTTCTTTTTTTCTTTTCTTCTTTTCTTCCTCCCTTCTCCCCCCTTCTTTCCTTCTGCTGCTTCCCTTTGCCTTTTTCTTCTTCTTAAAGTACTTAATTAAAAAACCAAACTGTCAACATTTTATACTTTGGAAAAGAATTTTATGGAATCTGTGTGATGTCCCTGGTAGTTGGAGTGTGTAGTGTTTATAACTGAGTTCAGTTCAGTGGAATGACTATATTTTTACCTTCTTAAGTAATACCTGTAAAATTCACAGGTTCTTAGAACAAGTTTTTATTTAATAAAAGAAGGTTCATGCAGCCATTTCATGCCAGTTAACAATAATTTAGGTTGTTAATTCCTTTGCATCTGCTGCATGATATGGTATTATCCTTGGGATGGGTGAGGAATATGGCTTCCTAGGTCATGATGCTTTTTGCCAGTATTTCCAGGCAACTTTAGCTGCCAATTATATTTAAATTTTAACTTTCATTCTTTTTAGATATGAGATAATGTACATTTTAAGTAGTATTTATCCTTTTACTTACTGCTAATGTGGTTGAAACTCATCTACTATTTATAGTTGTAATTTAATTATTTCATATGTATACTCAGTAGATAATTATTAATATTCTTGTTTTGTTGGCATTAGGCTGCCAAATATATGTTCTGTACATGATATACACTTTTACCTTGTCCGTTTTACTAAAATGGTTTTATTATTTTATGTCTGACACAGGCTGCTGAATGTTATTTTTGATGACTTGAGGGAATCGGGGGACTTTTACATTTTACTTTAAAAAATTAAGAGATATTTTCATTTGTAAGTTGGGTAAAATTATACCAAAGCTAAGAAAAAGTACCTTGAAGTTTATACTGGGAAATGTTAAGGATGTTTACCTGATGGTAAGCATGAGTAAATAAATCTACAGAGATTACTAATAGTAATTTGATAGAATTTAAGAAGCAGGAGTACCAAAGTTAATTCTAAGGATGCACATTCAGAAGATAACTAATAACAGGACTTATGTCTACCTCTGTTCTCCTTTGTACTGTTCATGTTAAATCAACTTTACTAATTCTACAAAATGAATGCTAAATTAATAAGTGTTACTTACTTAACCCAGTATTATATAAATTATAAAAGTGTTTCTGGTTTAATAAAACTGCAGATGCCTCTCTTTGATATGCACAGATAGGAAAATGATTATTACCATTGTTACTTGCCTTGTTTGAATACATAAGTAATATTTGGTTAGACTCCAATTTTAGTATTGGAAAATAAAATAAAACAAAACAAATACCTCACAAAACCCAGTTTTTTCTCCTATAGAATTCTTTTTTTTTAAAAAAAGATTTATTTATTTATTTGAAAAGCAGAGTTACAGAGGCAGAGAGAGAGAGAGAGACACACAGAGAGAGAGAGAGAGAGAGACAGAGAGAGAGAGAAAGAGGTTTTCCATTGGCCAGTTCACTTCTCAAATGGCTGCAATGGCCAGAGTTTGGCTGATCTGAAGCCAGGAACCAGGAACTTTCTCCCATAGAATTCTTAGCAATTTCTACTTCCCATTAAAATTACCTTATTAATGTTAAATTTTTATGAATCTTCTCATTGAGGTAGGATTACAGGTCTCCAAGAGTGACTTGAAGAAATGATTCGTAACCATTAAATATATAGAGCTAAGAAATAATGTATCAATAACATTTGACTATGAAATACAGAAAATGTGATAGTTTTCATCTCAATTCTTTCTTTTTTTCTTTTCTTTCTTTGCTGCCTCTTCCAATGGATGTTTGTAACTTTTCTAACTTCCACATTATATTTTGATGTGGGAACCTTTTACTCTTCAAATCTTGAAAGTGAGCACACATAAGCCTTCAATCTCAAGATCTCAGATTTACTCTGTTTCTTCGGACAAAACATATAGTAATGATTGTTACTCAGACTGTTCTTTTGCTCCTGAAAATTACTTGGCCTTAGAAAAAAATGATTCTCAGAATTTATCAATATATCCTTCTGAAGATGATGTTGAGAAATCGATTATTTTTAATCAAGATGGTACTATGACAGTTGAGATGAAAGTGCGATTCAAGATAAAAGGGGAGGAGACCTTAAAATGGACAACCACTGTCAGTAGGGCTGATCTTCCTAATAATGACGAAAAGAGTGAGATAAGCAGTTTTCCTGAAAGAAGAGATGATCGATCATCTGGTTTAAAGCTTGCAGCATGCTCATTGTCTGCAGATGTCTCACCTCTAGAGAAAGACAGTAATCAAGAGGGCAGTTTAGCAAAGGAGATCAACACTCAAATGACAGATCAAGGGGCTGAAACTTGCGGTTCTGTTAGTTGGGAGAATGTTGCTATAGACACAGATGTCACCCAAAAAACTCAAGATGAAGTGAAGCATCGGTTTTATAGGCCCCCTACACCTGGACCAAAAAGAATGAGACAAAAGAAATCTGTGATAGGGAGTGTGACCTTAGTATCTGAAACTGAGGTTCAAGAGAAACAGTTTTCCTATAGTGAAGAAAGGGAAAGTGGGGAAAACAAATCTGAATATCACATGTTCACACATTCTTGCAGCAAAATGTCATCAGTATCTAACAAACCAGTACTTGTTCAGATCAATAATAATGAGCAAATGGAGTCATCTGTAGAAAGAAAAAAAGAAAGGAGACTACTCAAGTCAAGTGCTGGTGTTATAGAAATTACAAGTCAGAAGATGTTAGAGATGTCCCATAAAAACGGCTTGCCATTGACCATATCAGAGAATTCAGTTGTGGAGAAAGGTGCAATTGAAAGTGTAATCTCAGGGAACAAAACCGAAATCAAGAACTTCAGAATTTATGATAACACCAGTGATAGGTTCAGTCCTATTTCAGCAGATGCAACTTACTCTTCAAGTAACAACTCTGGAACCGATAAAAGCAGTTCCGAGGCTCCAGCTTCAGTAGGTTCCTCTGCCGTCACCACAAGAATTGACAGGCTAGTTAATGGATTTGCTCAGGGTGGTTTAAAAAAACTTCCAGACAATGGAAAGCAGATTTTGTCATCTTCTGCTAGAAAAAAGAAGAAGAAATCTCAGAAACAAGTGATAAATAACAGCTATCAGAATGAAGAAATTGCAACCAAAGGAATCCTCAATCAGAATCAGAGAATCAACAGAGGAGGTAGAGTTGCACAGCAAGCCTTATTGCAAGGTTCACAGAAACCTCTTAAAGGAAGGATGCTTTGTGAGGAAGACCTCTGTGTAAGTGATATGAGAATTGAACCAAATAATTTTTCTTCCAAAAGTAATCTCAATCCCATAATAACCAAGAATTTTCATAGAAATAGATTAAGTAGTACTCAAAATTCTAAGGTTCAAGGACTTTTAACCAAAAGAAAGTCCAGACCACTAAAGAAAGTAAGCTTAGGAGGACCTAAAAAAAAGGAAACTGGTTATGGAGATAAAATACATTCCTACAATGAATCTAAATATTACAAAAGTACTTTTGAAAACCAAAGTTTATTTCATATACTTAACCTTGAGCAAAAACCCAAAGCTTTTAGTGGCCCACAGTCTCAAGCAGAAATGGCATCTGGGTATTTGAGAGGAATGACAAAGAAGAATTTAGTTTCAAAAGTTAATGATTCACATGTAACTTTAAAAATCCAGAAAAAAACAAAAGGGGATAGATTAAAATCAGGTGCCACTGTAAGTAAACAGCGTACTACAACCAGGGCAAATTCCTTAGTTTCATTGAATAGAGGTGATTTTCCTGAAGATAGTGCCCATTTTTCAGTTCAAAATTATATACAGAGATGGTTGCAGAATGTAAATACATATTCAACTGTAAAACTTAGAAAATCAGCTCCAGTATGCAAAAATGAGAGGAGTGTGGTAAGTTGTTATAATAATGGCTTTCCGGGAAATAATTCTCTTGCAAGTTCTGGAAAAGAAGATTTTGTTGTGGAAAGTGATATGTGTGCAACTAAAAATAATGTTTCTTCACTAGATAATCTATGTAAAGAGGTAGGTCAATCTATTGCTAAAGATAATGGAGAAGAACTTAACAAAGATCTCTTTGAGAGTCAGATTGGATCTCTGAAAGAGTCTTGCTTAGTTTCCCTGCATCAGTGTCATGCTTTTTCACAGCCAACTACTAATGATTGGAGTTCTGAAAGTCAGGTATCAGCTGAGAAGACAGGACCAGAAGTAAGCCTTACTAACCAAGAAATAAACCTAGCTACAAAAGAGCAAGGTGTAGAGGCTGCCATTCAAGTAGATCCTATGGATGTGTCAAAAGACTTCTTATCAGGCCTTGTGCTTCCTCAACTCCAAGCTTCAGTTCCCAGCATTCACAAGTCACAGAATGGAGTTGTTCAAGTGTCGGCTTCACTTGCAGATGTTCCCTTCCCTTCTGCAATATCTAATTCGTCCACTAATCTTCTTCTAGCTTGGCTGATTGTGCTAAACCTAAAGGGAAGTGTGAGTGGCTTCTGTCAAGGTGATGTTCATAAGACTACCAACAGGTCTTCAGAAGCACTTGCACTGTTGGAGGTTTTAAAGCACATTGCTATCACAGAAGAAGCTGATGACTTGAAGGCTGCTGTAGCTAACTTAGTGGAGTCAGCAACAAGTCACATTGGGCTCAGCGAGAAAGAACAAGATATGACTCCAATAGGTCTTTCTGAAAATTGCTCCGTGGCCAACATTCAGAGTGCTGAGTGCGATGAAAAGGAAAAATCACAGAAAATCTCATTTTTGGATGGAGGCTACACTGCAGATGAGGCTTGTGTCTCTGAAGTCTGTGTTTCCCAGGTGACACACTCTCCAAGTGAGGTGTGTACTGTGAATAAGACTTACCCTCCAACAGAGACTGGTCAGCCCTGTGAAACTTTTCCTCTTAGTGATAATTGTGTTGTAGATCAGATCTCCAAAAACAAGGCTTGTTTCCAGGAAGAGCTCTGTTCATCTGTTGGTGCTGTATCTTCCTGCAAGGCTTGTGCTCAGAAGGAGAACCATATTTATGAAATGACTTGTCCAGTTAATGAGTCCTACACTTCTAGCAGAGTGTGCAATACCATGGACTTGTTAAATTCCAAAGAAAACACATATTCAAATAACTTGGAATTAGCTGAAGAATTAGAAAGAGTTGATAAAATTCACAAAGCCTCAAATATTTTGGCAGATCCTGAGTATGAAAATGACTTTGATACATTGGTGTCTCTTCAAAATGTCAGTAATTTAAGCCCCGGTGACCTTTTCCAAAATAAAATTGAGCCAGAAATGGAAAAGAAACATAGTTCTGCACATGAATTTAACAATTTCTCAATAGATAAATCTCAGAATAAAAATGCATATACATCCTTTGATAAGGAAGATTCAAGAACTTCTGATGATCCAGGCTCGATAACCAACAGCATGGCATCTAGTGAAAGAAACAACATTTCAGAATTGGAGTCTTTTGAAGAATTAGATAACCAGGACTCTGTTATCTTTAATGCAAAGGTAAATACAGGAGAGCCATCCACTGAAGAACCAACCCCCAAAGAATTAGAGGCTAGTAAAAATTTGGAATTAATAGACATATCTGGTAGGAATGCTACAGAAGAAAAAAAGAATGGTGTAATTTGTGAGACAATTAGCAGGAGATCAGCGACACCACCATCTTTAGTTTTTTGCTATGATTCTAAGCAAAATACTGAAAAGGAATTCAAAGAGGGAGAAACTAAGATGAGAGTAAAAATGATGGTGAGAAACATGGAAAGTGAAAGTTATTCAGAAGCCTCTCCTGATTTTAAAAAGTGCTTCAAAAGTTCAGTGACTTCTGATTGGTCAGATTATAGACCAGACAGTGAGAGTGAGCAGCCATATAAAACACCTAGTGATGGTCCAAATGACAGTGATGAGATTGCCCAAGAAAAAGAATACAATAGAGGATTTGTTAAAAGGGCAATTGAAAAACTTTATGGTAAATCAGAGATTATTAAACCATCTTTTTTCTCTGGGTCTACACACAGATCTCAGGTTTGCCCTTACAATTCTGTGGAATTTCAGTGTGCTAGGAAAGCAGGTGTTTATGATTCTGAAGTTCAGTCATTTGGCTCTTCTGAACAGGTATGTAATAATTCACCTATGCTGCAGGAATTCCAGGAGGAAAAACAAGACACATGGAATGTTAATGGTGTGAGGGACAGTTATCACATGGGCAACATTGTAGAAAATGGTATAAAACAAAATAATCATAACAGGATCTCTAGAGATACACAGGAGGGAATATTGATTGACAAAGGCAAGTGGCTCCTAAGAGAAAATCATTTGCTAAGGGTGTCATCTGAGAATCCTGGTATGTATGGCAATGCAGACACCACATCTGTAGATACCCTACTTGATAATAACAGCAATGAAGTACCATATTCACATTTTGGAAATTTGATGCCAGGCCCAACCATGGCTGAACTTTCCTCCTCAGAAGTGGAGGAACTGACTCAACCCCTTGAACTGAAATGCAATTACTTCAATATGCCTCATGGTAGTGACTCCGAGCCTTTTGGTGAAGATTTGCTAGAAGTTAAGAAGAAAACTTGTGCCAAGGAGGGCATAACAGTACACCAAGTAGAGAAAAAGGGTAATCCTCAATCAGAAAAAGTATGCACATCTGTCACTCATGCCTTTACACCTGCTGGTAACAAAGTTCACCCTGTATCTCATGATGCTATTAAAAACCAACCATTGCCTGGCAGTACTGTGACTCATAGTACAATTCAGGAAGGTGACTCTTTGGATAAACTCTATTCTCTTTGTGGTCAGCATTGCCCAATACTAACTGTTATTATCCATCCTGTAAATGAAGAACAGCGAGGATTTGCATATCGCAAAGATTCTGATATTGAAAATTCTTGGAGTTTCCAATTATGGATGAAAATGCAGCCATATATACCACAGTCAAACAAAAGCATTTTTCTGGATAAGAACAATAGAGCCAGTATTAGAAAAGAATTTGTCGACAAGGCCATTGTTGATACAGTCAATCAGCTTTATTTCAATAACATGTTTGGCTTGATAGATAGAAGAAGAAAATCAAAAATAATTAAATACTTGGACTTAGAGGAAGAAAGTAATTTAAAGGTACTTCAATCATATTTAAAGATAAGTTTTTTCTTGAATGTCTTATACACATCATTATTAGTTGTTGGTCATATGATTTCAAATACTCAAGATACTAGCAGCTGGGTAAATGAAAACTTTAAAGCGTTTGATGAGAATAACAACTTATTAAATTACAAATTCCAGAGCTCAGGAACAAATCTCAGCCAAGTAGTAAGAGAAAATGTGAATTGTTACTTCTCTGATTTGCTTAATCAAGCCTGCCAGTTAGATATTTATGAAATTGAGGCATCCTTAAATACTAGCAACAGAAATGTGTTAGAAATACTTTATATTTTTGAGAGTGGAAATCTCTTCATTTGGGGAGAGGAAAATCAATTAGATCCAACTGATGTTAAAAGCAATGATGAACAGAATAATCCGTGATTTCAATATTAGCAGTCTGTGTTGATATATTTTTTAAACCCTGTGCTAAGATAAAGCTCATGTGATAGATGTGGATTACCTAATCTCTGTGAATTTCCTCCTACTTACAAATGAGTTTGCCCTAGAAAGCTTACATTTGTATAAGCCAGTTTGATTTTAATTATTCCTCTGTTCTTCATCTTTCCAGTAATTGCAAATTGAATTTCTAGCTTGTTATTTTGGAAGTTACTATGGTTTTCCTCCCTTAAATTCATATGACTTCATATATTTATGATTTGCCTAGAGCATAAAAGTGTGATAAGGACAAGAATTCTATCTTTTTATATATTTTTAAGTTGGTATACAATGTATTGAAGGTATCAGTGAATAAGTGGTATTGATGCAGCCTCAAGCATTTTTTATTTCCTAATTTTAACTATGGGTTTGACAAAAGCTAAAGACTCTACAATAATCTCAGTTTCTTGTGCCAAAGATGTGAGTCCAGTTCCATTAGAATGTTTACTGAGGTTGCAACCATTTCCATGAGAACAATATTCACCATTGTTTTATAATTGGAAAAAAATGCTCCACCACAAAGCTACCTTTCCAATACTTTTCTTAAATGTTATACTGTCTTAAACATTACACAAAACTCAAGAAATTATAAGAAGTAAGATTAGGGAAAAAAATAAGACATGTTTTATGAGGAAAAATTAAAGGAGCTGGAATGATTTAACCTGGAAAAGAAAAAAAATTGACTTTAAAATTCTCTCCACATTGAAGAGGAATTGCTTGCCTAACTTGACAGGTATTTGCATTTACCTGCGTTAACAAAGCATTTAACTGGAAATAAAAACATTTCTGCCAAAAATAATAAATAAATTTGTTAAGACTATGAACCATTAACTGTTCAGAATAATTGTGGTATATTGCCTGGGAGTTAACCAGGATATCTTTGAAGACTGTTTCCACTTAATTGCTATATGATAGTATAGAAACAAGTCTTACAAAAGTTGGACATCCAAATCTCTTATCTAGGACTGACTTAGGGTAGGATGATTAATATTCTTGGAGTAATACATGCAGTTCCTAAAATAACATATTTGGCATTGAAGACCTAAAAGCAAGTGAGTACATGCAGAATAACATTAGTTTCAGTTCAACATGTCTTTTTTTTTTAGAAAATTTTTATTTAATGAGTAGAAATTTCATATGTACAGTTTAGGAATATAGTGGTTCTTCCCCCCATTCCCACCCTCCCACCCCCACTCCTATCCCTCTTTATTAAGATTCATTTTTAATTGACTTTATATACAGAATAAAAACTCTATGCTAAGTAGAGATTTCAACTGTTTGCACCCACACAGACACACAAGGTATAAAGTACAGTTTGAAGACAAGTTTTACCATTAATTCTCATAGTACATCTCATTAAGGACAGAGGTCCAACATGGGGCATAAGTACACATAAGTCTTTAAATACAAAATAATTATGAACTGTTATTTCACAAACTGAAGGCTACTTTTAGCTACTTTTATATTTTTACACATTAAAAGATGCACCCTTCTAATTCAAATTGGGAAGCTAGAATGTTAATGTAAAATTCTGGAATAAGCAGTGAAAAACTAGTGAAATTAAAGGGCCTGTAGTTTTGGAGAAATAATTGGAGGAATAATTAATAATAATTATGTAACTAATAAATCTTTAAAAAATAAGAATTTTTGTGACTGTTATATACCAAGAACTATAGTAGACTTCCAGGTTTATTTTGTAATTTTCCTTATAAAGACACTGTGAATTTAGCTTTGTTATTTCTCCCTTTCCCTTTTGTGATAGGTAATAGAACTTAGGAGCAGAGAGATAAAATACTTTCATCACTTATGTACAATGGATATGTTGGAATTTGAACGTAAGGTGGCTGAACAGGGAAAAGCCACAATGACCACAGCCACAGATACCATTAAAAACCCAGAACAATGTTCCCAAGGGACTGATTGAAATTTTCAGTGGAGACTAGACCAGAACAGAGACTCCACAGAGTGGTGAGGAGAGACAACAGCACATACCTTCAGTCACTCACCACAAATGACTCTTGTATATACATGGCTGGCACCCATGTGGAACTTACCTTCTTACCAGGCACGGTGAAAGGAGGCTGGGCACAACTTCTGGTCCTCACAGACTTTGAGTGTAGTCTGGAGAACTGGCAGGGGACTAAGCAACTACTTTGTTCCACCAGGAGAGACCAGCTTGCTTCTCTCCCCTTCCTCACCAAAGCACCAGACAAAATTTGCTGAGATGGAGTTGCAACCAGTCTCTATACTGAGGCAGCTCATGGTGGGGACAGGAAGCTTGCAGGGCTGTGAGTGGACCGTGTGCACCTGTGACTGTTAGGGTTCTGGGCATAGACCATGGAGCTGATAGGGATGTGGGTTGTGCACCAGCATGGTCTGCAAAAATTCAAGAGATCCCTGCATGCTGATGACATCTCGTGAAGGATTCAGGAAACACACTGTGAAGCAAATCAGTGTTCTGCATGGTGCATGTACCTGGGTGGGTAGGGTGTGCAGTCGCTGTCAGCTCATTCTAGGCTGTGAATTGGTTCAACTTGTCACAGAGAAGGGTTGGGATTGTGAACATACTAGCCAACTCCAACATCCCCTACCCCTACTGATTGTAGCCACAGGTACCATACCATTCCGAACTTGGATGACACTCAGGTCTCTTGCTTCACTCAAAAATAGTGGCCTGAATTCCCTGGGCCCATCCAGCATACTGTACTAGAACTCCAGCACAAGTCTCAGGGACTCCACCAAAGCCAGTCACATTTCCAAAATTAAAGCCTTCAGAGTTCTCAAGATGGTATAGCAATAGGACTATCCTAGTGACATGGGGCAAAATATTTATAAAGGAGAGAAGATACACACCAGAGATAGAGCTTGGGAAAATCGTGACAGAGAAGCCCAGGAGATCAACAGAGACTGGGCAGGTCCATGCTGAAAGAGCAAATAAGAATAGGAAGCAATGGAGTCTCCGACTGGGGAGGTTGGCACCTGCCCCCAGTGGACCAGGTGAGACAGGAAATTGTAGGTCCGTGGAGCTGAAAGTAGCAGTGGGAGGGAGAGCTTCGCAAACTGCTTTTGAAGTTCCCTGTGGGAAAAAAGAGAAGATAGGAACAGAGAAGTCGGGAGCTCCCTTGCTCACCTCCATCCCTTTCCCTCCCCTCTGCAGCCACTGGGGGAAGCCATTTGTTTGTTTTGAACATAAGCAAGGGCCTGCCAATTTTGCCTCCCATGCACATGCTCTTCAATTGCAGGGGCCACCTCACCACACCCCCACCCAGGAATGAGGACTACAATATTTCAGAAGAATTTCTTCCTTACCACATAAGCTGTACAAAAAGAAGTCCTGAATATTGAAAAATTGAGCCTGCTCCATCCACCACTGAGAAGCGAGCTGAGCTCCAGTAGGCAGGGCTCCATGCACCAGAGCTTGTACCCCACTCTACCATGATTGAGAAGTGAGACAGGCTCAAGTAGGTGGGACTCTGTGCTTCCACTTGCAACACACAGACATATAGCTCATAAGAGGGACACCTCACCACAAGAAAATCTCCACAGATTAGAGGTGGTTAAAGCAGGGTGATATAACCCTGAAACACTGGAGATTAACACCAGGTTGTCTCACAATTGAAGAAAAGGATGGGTCACACCAACAGAAGTAAACAACTTCCTCTAACCAACAAATCAGAGGAAAGCTACAAAGCCTTAGGGTGGCCTTATATTGGCTGTATTCTCCACTCAGGAATACTGAATAGAGCACCCAGGCCACACCCAACACACAACTTTTGGAACTCACTAAAAGTATAGATGTCCCACTAAATCACAAAGACAGAAAGAGAAAAGCAACCAGAGAAAAATAGAAAAGATACACAAATGCTGAAAAACAAAGGAAAATCCCTAAACAAGAATAAGGAAGACATTTTGAGCCCCTCAAAGGAATACTACATCTCTTCAATAATATAAGGTGAAGATGAAGAGATTGAAGATATGCTAGGAACAGAATTCAGAAAATTAATCATCAGATTACTTTGAAGCAATCAGAACCAAATTCACAATCTAAAGGAAAAGTTCTTCCAAGAAATTGAGATATTAAAGAGAAGTCAGAATGAAATACTAGAAATGAAGGATTCAGTAGATCAAATAAAAAATGCAGTGGAAAGCCTTAACAAGAGAATAGGTGAGACAGAATAAAGAATATCAGAATTAGAAGACAAATTTCTAGAAGCATTACAATCAGACCAAAAAAATATAAATTAGAAAATTAAAAAAAAAAAAAAACACAGGTGGAGATCTACAAGATGCTATCAAATGACCAAATTTATGGTTCCTAGGAGGTCTGGAAAGTGTGGAAAGAGTGAAAGGGTTAGAAGGCCTTCTTAATGACATAATAACAGCAAACTTCCCCAATCTGAAGAAAAGAGACATCCAAGTAAAAGAAGTACACACAACTCCCAGTAGACATGACCAATAAAGATCTTCACCGCGACACAACGTAGTTAAACTTTCTGCTGTAAAACATAAAGAAAAGATCTTAAAATGTGCACGAGAGAAATACCAAATCATATTTCAGAGGAAACCCAATTAGACTCATTGTATACTTCTAGTTAGAAACCCCATATGCAAGAGAGAATGATGAGATATATTCCAAGTCCTGAGAAAAAAACTGTCAACCTAGAAAAATGTACCCTCCAAAGCTCTCATTTATGAATGAAGGAGAAATAAAGATCTTCCACAATAAACAGTAATTGAAAGAATTTGTAACTACTCACCCAGCCCTACAGAAGATGCCTAAGAATGTGCTACACACAGAAAAAAAAAGGGGGGGGGATGCAGCAAAAGCAGGGTTAAGAGGAGAGTTTATAACAATACTAGCAATGTGTCTGCATCAAAAAATTGGAAAGATATCAAATAAATGATATAATAATCATTTCAAGGCTCTAGAAAAGCAAGAACAAACAAAATTCAAAATTAGTAGAAGGAGAGAAATAAAAATAATTAAAATAGAAATGAAAAACTACAAAAGATCAGTGAAATGAAGAGCTATTTTTAAAGTAAAATTGATAAACCATTGGCCCAGTGAACCAAAAAAAGGGTGGAGACAAAATCAGAGATGAAAAATAGGCATTACATATGATACCACAGAAATGCAAAGAATAATTAGGATTAGTATGAACAGGTTTATGCCAACAAATTATAAAATCTAGAAGAAATGGATAGATTTCTGGACATGTGATTTACCAAAATTGAGGCATGGAGACATAAGAAAACCTCAATAGATCAATACAAAAGACAAATTAAATTAGTAGTAAAAATCTTCCTAACAAAGAAAAACCAAGAACTGGATGACTTCACTGATGAATTCTATCAAACTTTTAAGGAAAAACTACTCCTAATTCTTCCATTATTCAAAAACAATTGGAAGGGAGGGAACTCATTCTGTGAGTTCGACATTACTTTAATTCCAAAAGCAGAGAAAGCAACAGCAAAAAAGAGAACTACAGACCAATATCTCTGATGATCATAGATGAAAAAATCCTCAACAAAAACTCTGAACCAAGTGGGATTTATCCCAAGGATGTAGGGATGGTTCAATGTATGCAAATGAATAAACATGATATGTTAAGCAAATGAAGGATAAATACTGTATAATTATCTCAATAGTTACCAACAAGGTAATTGATAAAATACAGCATCCTTTCATGATAAGGGTTTAAAAAATTGGGTATAGAAGGAACATTTGTCAACACAATCAAGGCAATATATGACAAACGCAAAGCCAGCATTATATTGAATGTGGGCTAATTGGATTGTAACTTGTAGAAGTTTGAAACAGTACCCTTGGCTGGCGCCACGGCTCACTAGGCTAATCCTCTGCCTGCAGTGCCGGCACACCGGGTTCTAGTCCCAGTTGCTTCTCTTCCAGTCCAGCTCTCTGCTGTGGCCTGGGAGTGCAGTGGAGGATGGCCCAAGTCCTTGGGCCCTGCGCCCGCATGGGAGACCAAGGGAAGTACCTGGCTCCTGGCTTCGGATCAGCATGCTGCACTGGCCGCAGCAGCCATTGGAGGGTGAACCAATGGAAAAGGAAGACCTTTCTCCCTGTCTCTCTCTCTTTCACTGTCCACTTTGCCTGTCCAAAAAAAAAAAAAAAAAAAAAAAAAAGTACCCACACCTTAAAATTTTACAAAATATCAACTCAGTGAATCAAGGACCTAAACTTAGCCAAGACCTGAAACCAAATTGCTAGAGGAAAACAGGAAACACTCCAAGACATTGTTCTACACAAAGACTTCTTGGATAAGACTGCAGAAGTAAAGGCAATACAAACAAAGTTGGACAAATGAGATTACGTGAAGCCAAGAAGCTGCACAGTACAGGAAGCAGTCAATTTAGTGAACAGGTAGCAAACAGAATGGGCAAAAATATTTGCAAACACCTAAGGAGTTGAAGAAAACAACAAAACGACCTGGGTTTTTTTTGAAATGGGAAGTGTATATGAAAAGGCATTTTTAAACAGAGTAAATACAAATGGCCAACAGGAAAAAATGCTCAGGATCATTAGCCACCAGGGAAATGCAATTAAAAATGAAGACTAATTAGAATGGCTATCATCCAAAAATAAAAAAAAAATGCTGGTGAGGATGTGAAGAAAAAGGTGCTCTAATATACTATTGGAAATTTAAACTGGTACAGGCATTATGGAAGAAATACGGAGATTCCTCAAAACTAAAAATAGATCATCCATAAGACCCAGCTATCCCACTTCTGGGAGTATATCCAAAGGAAATTAAAAGCAGCATATGAGGTACCTGTACTCCCAAGTTTATAACAGGTAACACACAAAAGCTAAGGTAAGGAATCAGTGTAGATGTCCATCATCTGATGTCTGAATATAGAAAATGTGTAATTTATACATGATGAAATATTATTCAGCCATAAAAAGAACCAAACTCTAACATTTGCAACAAAATGGATGCAACTGAAGATCATTATGCTAAGTGAAATAAACCAGGCCCCAAAAGACACATATGTTTTTTATTTATGATAGTTGACATATCAATTGGTATATAGTTATAAATATTGCTTCACTGAATCTTACCATGTAAATGACAATGTACGATTGTTTCTCACATTAAGAAAATGGAAAGGGCATATTAGGATTCTGGGGGTAATAGTAATGCTTTCTTTGTTCTTGATCTGAATGTTGATTATGAGTATGATCAGATGACAAAAAGCTCATAGATCTATACACTTTAGTGCACTTCATGGTATACATATTGTATTTTAATAAAATGTTCTAAAAAAGATTTAAACCTAGTATTTGTGTTTGGAAATCTCTTTTTACTCTTTTTGTTTTATTGTTTTTACACAACGAAGAAGGGATCAAGCATTTAATCACTCATTTTTTAGAACAGAGAGATAAGTATGTTTTTGAAATTTATTTATTTGACAGAGTGAGTTACGGAGAGAGAGGGAGAAACAAAGAGATCTTCCATCTGCTGGTTCACTTCCCAAATGGCCACAATGGCTGGGGTTGTTCTAGGCTGAAGCCAGGAGCTTCTTTGGGTCTCCCATATGGGTGACAGGAGCCCAAGCACTTGGGCCATCCCCCACAGCTTTCCTAGGTGCATTATCAGGGAGGTGGATCAGAAGTGGAACAGCCAAGACTGGAATCAGTACTTATATGGGATGCTGGCATTGCAAGCAGTGGCTTAACCCTCCATGCCACAATGCTGACCCTGGTGTGTTTCTTTTTAACGTGGAAACTGATAATAATAATGAGATTAAAAATCATTTAATCACTTTAAACAACCAGGAGTTTTAAAAATATGTAGTGTAGATTTTTTGGCAATAATAATACATCAAACAACGTCCTGGGTGATCCAGATAATAATGAGAAAAAGAAATTGCAGTTATAGTTATGAATTAGTAATGTAGAACTATGTAACCTACTTCTTACTAAAAATGATCTTGTTCAAATATATTGAGTTCTGAGGTTTAGGGCTGCATATTATTCACATTTATATTCCAATACTGGCATATTATTTGGACATGGTAAGTACTAAATGTGCATTCCATGGATAAGAAATGCTTTTGAAGGCATTTCTTCTTCTCCTCTCCTGTTCTTCTTTTTCTCCTCTTCCTCCTCCTCCTTCTTTTACCTCTTGTTAACTTCAGATTCTTACTTGTAGAAGAATATGCAAAAATGCAGAAAGATAAAGCTACCTTTCTTGTATCTTATGAAACACTGTTTCAATCATCTTTTAAAATGTTTGTGAAGGCAATTTTTTTCTTTCAAACATTCCAATGATGCTTTTTATTTTCACAAAACCTAGTAAAAAAATCTTGTAGTTCTGAAATTTAGAAGAGTAAATGAGATTTTAGAGGAAATTTAAGAATATTCTATAGACATTTATACATGTTAAATGCCTGAAAGGTTGAGGAAAGGAGTTTAGGCTTGTACTCAGTGGAATACGAATGCTTCTCAATTTATGGTATTACATCCTGCTAAACCCATTGTAAATTGAAAATACTATCAGTAAAAAATACATTTTGTATGCCTACCTTACCAAACGTCATAGTTTACAACACAGTACACTATAGAGTATCATTTGTTGACTATCCCAATTGGTATTGACCCAGAGCTGTGCTAGTTGATGCAGCTCAGCATTGCAACAGATAATACTATGTATGTATTGTTGGGAAAAAGATCCACATTTGAATCATATTATAAACTATAAAATGAATTTTATCATTTTTTCATTTTCCATTGCATAGGCAAAATGTCATTAGTCAAATCATCATAAGTTGAAGATTGTACAGTCAGCCCTTAATATCCATGGGTTTCACGTCAGCAGATTTAAGCAACCAGAGATTGAAAATATTTTTTCAAGAAGAATTCCAGTAACTTTCTAAAAGCAAAACTTGAATTTTCCATGTGCTAAGTAGTATCCTCAATCTGGTTGAATGAAGTGATGTGTGGGCACACCCTGTTGTAGCCTCCTGCCACCCTACACATCCTCCGTGTCTCTCTCACATTTGTTCTTTGAGCGTCATGCATCTCATGTCTTGTGTATTATTTAATTGGGTTTATTATATTTGTACTGATTATGTACAGACTTTTTTTTCTTATTCCTTAACCATATAGCATTATAGCTAAGGATTTTGAATTAGATGTTATATATAATCTAGAAATTATGTAAAATGTACGAGATTAGTATTTGCATAAGAGCATATTTATAATATGCAAATAATAAGCCATTTTACATAAAGAATTTGAACATCTTTCTATTTTGGTGTCTGCAAGGGTCCTGAAACAATCACCTGAGGATACCAAGGGATGACTTCAGTGTCTGAGTCCCTTGTCTCAAGGTAGAATGGTGAGATTACTGTTTAGGCCCACCAGATGGCAGCTGTGCTATGCACTCTTAGAGACTCAGAAGCAGTCTCAGAAAGAGACCTGCAAGACTAAAGGAAGTGATTAATCATAGGCACAGTGTTGGGGCTACCTGCTTCCACTTAGAAGAAAGCTGACAAGCTGACTGTTCAGGCAGCTCTTGAGTTCTAAACCCAGAAGTTACAGTAGTTTTGAAAATTAAAGGAAATACACTATGAGTAAAGAAGGAGTTGATGTCCAAAATAAGAGGGATACAATGCAAAGTGCCAGCTATGCCGAATCATCAAACTTGAGACTAAGGAAAACCCAAGTTGGGGAAGGTGGGGTTCACTTAAAATTTCTAATACAAGTTGAAACTAAGTTAATAAAACATTGGTTGAGTGATTAGGAGTAATTTTTATGACACTTTCAGATAATTTCCCTCTTTCCAGAGACATAAACCATATGCTCCATTACCAAGATTTACATTGAGGTATTGAAGCCACATTCTATGTTTATGACACTTAATTTTGTGTGCTTTCTCATCTATGAATTGAGGACATTAATTTAGATAAAAAGTTGTTGTGAGAAAATTACTAGAAAAAATTATCGTAAAACTCCTAGTGCAGAGAATGCCACAGTGTTAACATTGTAGCTACAATTAAAAAAAAAATCCATCAGTTTTAATGCCTTTGACGTGCTTTTCAAAAGTTTGTGTTATTCCAACCAAGAAGTATATAACTTTATTTGGTGTTAAGATGATAAAAGAACAAAAAAATACTAAAATGGATAAAGTATTACATTGTACATCAACCGTTAGGACAAGAGCTGATCAAGTCACTGTTTCTCATAGTGTCCATTTCACTTCAACAAGTTTCCCCTTTGGTGCTCAGTTAGTTGTCGCTGATCAAGGAGAACATATGATATTTGTCCCTTTGGGACTGGCTTAATTCACTCATTGGCTGAACTCTGTAATTAACACACAATTATTCTTAGGTGTTTAAATTTTAACTGAAAAGTGATCCCTGTTAGGAATTTGGAAAACATTATGCTGAGTGAAATAAGCCAAACCCAAAGGGACAAATACCACTTGTTCTCCCTGATAGGTGACAACTCACTGAGCACCAAAAAGGAAACCTGTTAAAGTGAAATTAACACTATGAGAAATGGTGACTTGAACAGCCCTCACCCTGACTGTTGATGAGCAACTTAATATGTTATCCTTCTTAGTATTTTTTTTTTGTTTGTTCTACTTAATACTTTTGGTTGAATACTGTAATCAATACACAATTCTTCTTAAGTGCTGAAACTTAACTGAAAAGTGATCGCTGTTAAATATGAGTGGGAATTAGAGAGGGAAGAGATGTGCAATTCGGGACATGCTCAAGCTGACTTACCTCAAACGGTAGAGTTAGAAACATACCAGGGGACTCCAATTCAATCCCATCAAGGTGGCATGTACCAATGCCATCTCACTAGTCCCAGTGATCAATTGATCATAATGATAGGACTAAGAGCCAAAGGGATCACATAAACAAGAATAGTGTCTGCAAATACTAGCTGATAGAATCAAAAAGGGAGAGAATGATCCAACATGGGAAGTGAGATACACAGCAGACCCATAGAATGGCAGATGTCCTAAACAGCACTCTGGCCTCAGAATCAGCCCTTAGGGTATGCGGTTCCGGCTGAAATGCCCATGAGAGTATTTCAGGCATGGAAAGCCAAGACACTCTGGGGGAAATAAAAAAACCTAAATGAAAGATCTCCGTGAGTGAGATCCCAGTGGAAAGAACGGGTCATCAAAGAAGGAGGTACCTTTCTCTGAAGGGAGGAGAGAACTTCCACTTTGACCATGGCCTTGTCTAAATATGATCAGAGTCGGTGAACTCCGGGGGCTTCCATAGCCTTGGCAGCTCATGACAAGAGCCTAGGGTGATTACTGATGCCATAAACAAGAGTGTCAAATTGTTAAGTCAACAACAGGAGTCACTGTGCACTTATTCCTCATGTAGGATCTTTGTCCTTAGTGTGCTGTACATTGAGATTTAATGCTATAACTAGTATTCAAACAGTATTTTTCACTTTATGTTTCTGTGTGGGAGCAAACTGTTGAAATCTTTACTTAATGTATGCTAAACTGATCTTCTGTGTATTAAGAGAATCGAAAATGAATCTTGATGTGAATGGAAGGAGAGAGGGAGTGGGAAAGGGGAGGGTTGCAGATGGGAGGGACGTTATGGGGGGGAAGCCATTGTAATCCATAAGCTGTACTTTGGAAATTTATATTCATTAAATAAAAGTTAAAAAAATAAAAAAAGATGTATAAAAGAAATATAATAAATACTTATTCATAGGACACTTTACAAAGGGAAAGTTGACTATCATTTTGAGTCTTGCTTAATGCCAAATATTGTGCTAGGTTCCATATGTATGAGAGTATTTCAAAAAGTTTTTGGAAAATTGAATTAAAAGTAAGTTAGTTTTGGTACAAAAAGTTTTTGAAATCCATGCATAGTTTTCATAAAATATATTTTCTGTGAGCTTTTTAAAATGTCTTTTTATAATGTCTGAATCCTTAAAATAATCTCCCCAGGAAAATACAGTTATCTTCCTAGAATTATATATTTGTAATCTGTTCTCTTTATATTAATAAAAATTAAAATAATGCAATATCTTAAAACTGTCTAAAAACAAAACATAGCAAAACAAAACAATAACCTCCTTAGATAAACAGTTCTTCAGCATAGTAGGAAGGAGACTGAGGCATTCAAAGGTCTATAAAGAAGCACTTTTATGTCTATATTTATCCTCATTAATAGCCTTGAAATTTGTGGTGTATGCATCTATCCTGAAAACTTGAAATGACTTTTAATTCCCTGTTTAAGAGAGGTTCCTGGGGTAAATGTTTAGCTCAGTGGCTTAAGTTGCTGCCTGGGATGCCTGTATCCCCGAACTTGAGTGCTTGGTTTGAGTTATAGCTATTCTTCTTCTTGGAAGGCAGTAGACAATGCTCAAGTACTTGAATTCCCTCCACTCATATGGGAGACTCAGATGAAGTTCTGGGCTTTTGACTTTGGCCTGGCTCAGCCATGGCTGTTGAGGACATTTGCAGACTTAGCCAGCATATGGAAGATTCTTTCTCTCTACATTTCAAATAAAATAAGTGAGCAAAAATTAAACAAGAAAAGAGAAATATCCCTAAAATAGATTCTGTAATTCCTCAGGGTAGTATACTGAGTTATTTAAAACTTAAAAAAAAAAGTAACTGATAGATTGAGATTGTACATATTTATGGGGTATCATATGATGTTTTGATATATATTATATATCATATGTAATATATATATAACATAACATAATATATATAATATATATGTAATGCTCAATCAGGGTATATATATATATAATATATATATGTGTGTGTGTGTGTGTGTGTGTAATGCTCAATCAGGGTAAACATATGTATCTCCTTAAGTATTTTTTTTTATTTGACAGAGTTAGACAGTGACAGAGAGAGACAGAGAGAAAGGTCTTCCTTCCACTGGTTCACACCCCAAATGGCTGCTACGGCTGGAGATACGCCGATCTGAAGCCAGGAGCCAGGCACTTCCTCCTGGTCTCCCATGCGGTGTAAGGGCCCAAGTACTCGGGCCATCCTCCACTGCCCTCCCAGGTCACAGTAGAGAGCTGGACTGGAAGAGGAGCAACCGGGACTAGAACCCGGTGCTCATATGGGATGCCAGCGCCACAGGAGGAGGACCAACCAAGTGAGCCACGGTGCTGGCCCCTCTCCTCAAGTATTTAACATTCCATGTCTGTTCTAGTTTTTTAAAAACTATAGAAAAAATGATGTGAAATTCATATAGAAACACAGGAGACCTTGAATAGCTAAAGTAATCTTATACAACAAAAACAAACCCCGAAGTATCACAATACTGTATTTCAAGAAATACTACGGGGAAGTTATAATCAAAACAGCCTGATACTGGTACAAAAACAGATGGATAGATCAGTAACAGAATAGAAATGCCAGAAATCAATCCAAGCATCTACAACCAACTATTCTTTGACAAAAGAGCTAAAATTAACCTCTGGAACAAGGACAGTTTCTTCAACAAATGGTGCTGAGAAAACTGAATTACCACATGCAGAAACATGAAGCAAAATCTTTACCCGACACTGTTCAACAAAATCCACTCAAAATGGATTATAGCCCTAAGTCTATGACCTGACACCATCAAATTATTAGATTACATTGGGGAAACTCTGCAAGACATCAGCATAGACAAAGATTGCAGAGGAAGTGATCATCAGCATGAAGAGACAACCAAGAGAATGGGAGAAAATATTTGCAAACTATGCAACTGATTAAGGATTAATAACCAGAATATATAAAGAGGTCAGAAACTCAACAACAGCAAAATAAACAATCCATTTAAGAAATAGGCAAAGGACTTAAACAGACATTTTTCAAAAGCTGAAATGCAAATGGCCAACAGACACATGAAAAAATGCTCAGCATTGCTAGCCATCAGAGAAATGCAGATCAAAACCACAGTGAGGTTTCACTTCACCCCCATTAGAATGGCTTTCACACAGACATCAACAAACAAAAAATGCTGGCAAGGATGTGGGGAAAAAGGTACCATAATCCACTGTTGGTGGGAATGTAAACTGGTAAATCTACTATGGAAGACAGTGTGGAGATCCCTCATATGACCCAGCCCTCCCATTTCTGGGAATTTACCCAAGGAAAATGAAATCAGCATATGAACAAGCTATCTGTACCTTCATGTTTATCCTGGCTCAATTCACAATAGCAAAGTCATGGAATCAACCCAAATACCCATCAACTGAAGACTGGATAAAGAAATATGGTATATGTACACCATGGAATACTACACAGCAGTAAAAATGAAATCTGGACATTTGCAATAAAATAGATGAAACTGGAAGACATCATAGTTAGTGGAAAAAAAGGGACATAAAAGGACCCCTGTGGGTGAGATCCCAGTGGAGAGAAATGGTCACCAAAGAAGGATGCACTATTCTCTGAAGGGAAGAGAGACTTCCACTTTACTTATGGTCTTGTGGAGCAGTGGATCCAAAAGGCTTCTATAGCCTTGGCAGCTCATGTCAAAAGCCTTGGATGAGCACTGATGTCATATATAAGAGTGTTATTTGTTAAATAAACAATAAGAGTCACTGTGCACCAACTTCCCGTGCAGGACCTCTGTCCCCAAAGAGTTGTATCATGAGACTTAATAGTAAAATTTATTCTCAAGAATCACTTCTATTTAGTGTAGTAAATGGAGGATAATACTATGTCTCATAAGTTAAAGTTACGTTTAAAAGCTCACAAGAGATGTACAATCTTTAGGTTCTTCTTTAAGACAATAAAGTTTCTGAAAGGAAAGAAGGGGAAGAAAGGAAGGGAAAAGAGGAAGGGGAAAAAAGTAAAATCATCTTCAAGAAGCAATAACACAGAACAGCCCTTGTACAGAATGTTGAGAACAGTTCTTAGTTTTTTACTCCATTCATCCTTTTTTTTTTCTTTCTGTTTCTTTTTCTTTCTTGGACTAAACAGGAGTGGGAGGCGGAAAAGGGGAGGTAGTGGGTGGGAGGGCGGGTACAGCTGGAAGAATTACTATTTTCCTAATGTTGTATTTGTGAGACATATACAAATTAAAAAATGCCTAACTAGACAAGACTATGTAGACAGCTGACCTACTAGTTTCTGCCAGGTATTATGAACCAAAACTAAACTGTGGATTTGTGATGGCAGGCTGTCTAATCAGGTGTTACTTGTTAGAATGGTGAATTATTCTACTTGCATTTTTTTTTTCTTCACCAAGTTATATAACTAGATTTAATCAGGTGTAAATGCAAGAGTCAAAATTTTAGGGGCTGGAGTTGTGGCTTAGTGGGCAAAACCATTGCCTGCGACATGGGCATCCCATATGAGCACTGGTTAATGCTACAGCTGCTCTAATTCTGATCCAGTTCCCTGCTAATGGCCTGGAAAAAGATGCAGAAGATGGCTTAAGTGCTTAGGCACCTGTCACCCACATGGAAAACCCGGATGAATCTCCTTGCTCCTGGCTCCGGTCTGGCCTAGCCCTGGCTATTCAAGCCATCTGGGAGGTGAACCAGTGGATGGAAGATCTCTCTGTTTCTCTTTTCTTCTCTTTCTGTGTAACTCTAACTTTCAAATATTGATCCAGTACATAACTAATACCCACACCACAGAGGCATCTTCCATTAACAAATTTATTTTTTTCTTCTGCCATCATTTCTGTTTTCAGAAAAATATTTTTCTCTTTCCTTTTAAAATGTTTGTTTTATATACAAATATATACATATATAAAATATAACTATAAATGTAATATAAAATATAAATATATTTATATATAAAACAAATATGCCTTTCATTTCAATAAAATAAATCTAATAAAAAATAAAATACCTCTCATGGTCAACTGATAAAATTGCTATGACATTATAGGTTAGAAATAGCTGAAACATTTGAAAACTTTCTTCATTTTTCTTTTATCTTCCAATGTGAAGAGTGCTGTGCAACCTTTTCTACTCCTATTTGTGTGACTCTTCCCCTTTTCTAAAAGCTTTTGGGAACTTCTGTTCTGATATTTTGAAATTTTACAAAGATACATAACTTATGTATGTTTTGTTTTTTCTTTTGTTATGCTAGTTATTGGATATTCATATTCTTAAGTTCTGGGAATTGACTTTATCTTTACACTAGTTATTTGATTTTTTCTCTCTGTTTCTTTGTTATTTCATTTTATAATTTCTGCTATGGATGTCATCTGAGGATGATGAACCTGTGAAATGATTCTTTAATTTTTATTTTCTTCTGTTTTTAAAAAACTAACATAATTCAGCTATAATTTACATTCAATAAAATTCCCCAGTTTCTATTTTTCACTTTATGTTTGTGTGGGAGCAAACTGTTGAAATCTTTACTTAATGTATGCTAAACTGATCTTCTGTATATAAAGAGAATCGAAAATGAATCCTCATGTGAATGGAAGGGGAGAGGGAGTGAGAAAGGGGAGGGATGCGGGTGGGAGAGACGATATGGGGGGGAAGCCATTGTAATCCATAAGCTGTACTTTGGAAATTTATATTCGTTAAATAAAAGTTAAAAAAAAATAAATAAAAAAAATTCCCCAGTTTCAAGTGTATGATCTAATGGGATTTGATAAATATGTGTATTCATATAACTACCACTATAGTCAAGATAGAGAACATTTCCTTAATCCTAAAAAAATACTTCCCATGCACATGGGTAGTCAGAACATTTCCCCCTTTCTTTTTTTTTTTTTTCCAAAAGATTTATTTATTTATTTATTTATTTGACAGAGTTACAGAAAGAGAGAGAGACAGAGAGAAAGGTCTTCCTTCCGTTGGTTCACCCCCAAATGGCCTCCATGGCTGGCACTGTGCTGATCCAAAGCCAGGAGCTAGGTACTTCCTCCTGGTCTCCCACGTGGGTGCAGGTGCCCAAGCACTTGGGCCGTCCTCTGCTGCCTTCCCAGGCCACAGCAGGGATCTGGACTGGAAGAGGAGCAACTGGGACCAGAACCCGCTGCCCATATTGGATGCCAGCACCGCAGGCGGAGGATTAACCAAGTGAGCCATGGCGCTGGGCCCCAACCTTTCCCCCTTTCTTTACCCTCTGTGTGAACCCCCGATTAACTTTGACTATAGTATTTTTAGCATTTTATGTAAAGAACATCTTGTGGCATATAATTTTTAATACATGCCTCTTTTACATATCAAAAATGATTTCAATATCCATTATTTTTGCATAAATCAGTAGTTTGTTCCTTTTTATTGCTATGTAGTATTCCATTATATTTAAATCATAATTTGTTTATATATTCACCAGTTAATGGCCCTTCCTTTCAGTTTTTGGATACTATGAATATGTGTTATATAAACATGTACAGGTATTTTTGTTGGATGTTTGATTTTATCTTCCCTAGGTAAATATCTGAGTGAAATTGGTAGCTTGTGTGGTAAGTGTATACTGAACTTTATAAGAAATTGTCAACTGCTTTAAAACATTATAATACCAGCTTACATCCCCACTACCAATGTGTGAGAGTTACAGTTGCTCTGTATTCTTGCTTGCCCATGGTATTGTTATTCTTTCTTTCATTTTTTTTTTGAAATTATTAGAGAAAGTTTATTTACTTTTTCAACTTTTATTTAATAAATATAAATTTCCAAAGTACAACTTCTGAATTATTGTGGCATTCCCCCCCCATAATCTCCCTCCCACCCACAACCATCCCATCTCCCACTCCCTCTCCCATCCCATTCTTCATCAAGATTCAATTTCAATTATCTTTATATACAGAAGATCAACTTAGTATATACTAAGTAGATTTCAACAGACTGCACCCACACAGACACACAAAGTATAGAGTACCGTTTGAGTAGTAGTTTTACTGTTAATTTGTATAGTACAACACATTAAGGACAGAGATCCTACATAGGAGTAAGTGCACAGTGACTGTTGTTGATTTATCAATTGACACTCTTATTTATGACGTCAGTAATCATCTGAGGCTCTTGTCATGAGCTGCCAAGGTTATGGAAGCCTCTTTTTTTTTAAGATTTATTTTATTTATTTGATAGACAGAGGTACAGAGAGAGGTAGACAGGTAGTTACAGAGAGAGGCCGTCCATCTGCTGGTTCACTCCCCAGATGGCCGCAACAGCCGGAGCTATGTGGCTCTGAAGCCAGGAGCCAAGAGCTTTTTCCGGGTCTCCCAGGTGGGTACAGGGGCCCAAGGACTTGGGCCATATTCTACTGCTATCTAAGGCCATAGCAGAGAGCTGGATAGCAAGTAGAACAGTCTGGTCTCAAACCGGCGCCCATATGGGATGCCGGCATTCCAGGCCAGGGCTTTAACCCATTGCACCACAGTGCTGTCCCCTGTAAGCCCCTTGAGTTCACCAATTCTGATCTTATTTAGACAAGGCTGTAGTCAAAGTGGAAGTTCTCTCCTCCCTTCAGAGAAAGGTACCTCCTTCTTTGATGGCCCATTCTTTCCGCTGGGATCTCACTCACAGAGATTTCATTTAGGTCATTTTTTTTAAATTTTTTTTTTTTTTTTGCCAGAGTGTCTTGGCTTTCCATGCCTGAAATACTCTCATGGGCTTTTCAGCCAGATCCGAATGCCTTTAGGGCTGATTCTGAGGCCAGAGTGCTGTTTAGGACATCTGCCATTCTATGGGTCTGCTGTGTATCTCACTTCCCATGTTGGATCATTCTCTCCCTTTTTGATTCTATCAGCTAGTATTTGCAGACACTATTCTTGTTTCTGTGATTCCTTTGGTTCTTAGTCCTATCATTACGATCAATTGTGAACAGAAATTGATCACTGGGACTAGTGAGATGGCATTGGTACATGCCACCTTGATGGGATTGAATTGGAGTCCCCTGGTATGTTTCTAACTCTACCGTTTGAGGTAAGTCAGCTTGAGCATGTCCCGAATTGCACATCTCTTCCCTCTCTTATTCCCACTCTTATATTTAACAGTGATCACTTTTCAGTTAAGTTTCAGCACTTAAGAATAACTGTGTATTGATTACAGTATTCAACCAAAAGTATTAAGTACAACAAACAAAAAAATACTAAGAGGGATAACGTATTAAGTTGTTCATCAACAGTCAGGGCAAGGGCTGATCAAGTCACCATTTCTCATAGTGTTAATTTCACTTTAACAGGTTTCCTTTTTGGTGCTCAGTTAGTTGTCACTGATTAGGGAGAACATATGATATTTGTCCCTTTAGGTTTGGCTTATTTCACTCAGCATAATGTTTTCCAAATTCCTAACAGGGATCACTTTTCAGTTAAAATATAAACACCTAAGAATAATTGTGTGTTTAATACAGAGTTCAACCAATAGTACTAGAAGAAAAAAAATACTAAAATGGATAAAGTATTACATTGTACATCAACCGTCAGGACAAGAGCTGATCAAGTCACTGTTTCTCATAATGTCCATTTCACTTCAACAAGTTTCCCCTTTGGTGCTCAGTTAGTTGTTGCTGATCAAGGAGAACATATGATATTTGTCCCTTTGGGACTCACTTAATTCACTCAGCATGATGTTTTCCAAATTCCTCCATCTTGTTGCAAATGACCGGGTTTCATTGTTTTTTACTACTGTATAGTATTCTATAGAGTACATGTATCTTATATTATTTGGTAAAAAGCAAGACGGTGCAAAGATGGAAAAATTAAATCAGCTTAATGCTTAGAGGCAATGTGTGGAGGAGTGCCAGAGAGAACCACACGCAGTGACCCTGCCCTTTTGCAAAGCAGTCCCTCATTGTCTTGGACACTTAGATTGGTATTTTGCTACTATGAGAAGCAAGGAGCAGAAAAGACGACTTTTCTGGCATGAAAACCAGAACAGAATTACATGCTAATAGTTCTATATCTTGTACTACTCAGAAGTTATTCATTTTTTGGTTACTTAGGATTTCATGCAATAAATCTTCAAACAATATAGCTAAGACTAAAAGTTCTTTGCTTGAAATTTGAGTTCCAAAGATGTAATCCCAATGTATTGGTGACTTATTTTTGGCTAGAACTCTCCAATATGATTTTCCTTATAAATACCATTGTAATCCAGATGCTAGAGAGGTATGTTTTGAAGACTGAGCCCGTTTTTTTCATGTTTCTCTTTATTACTAGCTGTATGAATTACAACCATTCAGGTATGCAGATGGGTTGGCACAAGCATTGTTTATAATTTTGTACTTCAGGAGCTTAATCTTCATTTGTGTAATACTTTTGTTTGAAATTTATAATATTGATAAGTCTTTATATTCATGTAAGCTTTAATTAGTCTAATTAGATTCTAAATTAGTTTTCATTACTGCCCCTTGCTAATGAGAGAAATGGAATACTAAGGAATAATATTTTATTGGAACATACTGAATTTTGGAGGCCCACAAAACATTATTTATGATTTTAGCTCCACTCCCCCAATAAATAATTTTTGTCCATTTGGATTGACATTGCTCCTGTTGATACCAAAGAGATAATTTCCTTAATTACAGTGACAATAATTTTCCTTTATTGAGTTGCCATTATGTATCAGGCATTGTAATTTGTACTTAACAAATGCTGTCTTAGATAGCTTTAATAAAAAATGCATGAGAGGGTGGAGAAAATGGTGGTTAAGACTCTTAGATGATTGTTTTCATGCAAAGAAATTAGTTTGAACAGCTATTCATGCACCAAGTTACTTTCACAAGAGTTTTGGAACCTGTAAAAGAGACACAGGAAGACAGCAGGAAGGAAAGAGTTGCCCATACCACCCTCTTCTGGCTCCAACTAGTGAGGTGTGGAAATGCATTTTGCTTTCCTCTTGGGAGAGGAAGAGCAAGTTACGTTGAGCCCTTATACCTGGAATGCAACACCAGAAATGATTTACCACTTTATTAGACTTGAAAGAGAGATGGAAATATTAATGAAAGAAGTCCTTGATCTTCAAAGTACATTAAGCAAAAATAAAACCATGAGAAAAGATACCACTCTTAGATGTGATGATTTTTAACAGCCCTTGTCTAGACTGTTGAGGAACAGCATTTTTTTTTCTTCTTTATATTACTTGTTGAACTCTTTACTTACTGTAGGGTTAATCTTTTTAGTATAAAATTAGCTGAAAATAGATGTTTGTAAAAAATAAGGATGGGAATAGGAGATGGAGGAGGAAAAAGAATGTGAAAGAGGTTAGGGTGGAAAATATTACTATGTTCCTGAATATGTATATATAAAATACATAAAATTTGTATAACTTAAATAAAATTAAAATAAATAAAATTATCTGGCACAAAAAAGAAAAAAGGTATCAATAGCAGAGTAGATTAAACAGAGGAAAAAATAAATAAGTTAAAAGCTATTTGCAGGGACATATTAGGAGGAAAAAATGAACCAAAAGGAATGAAAAAAGGTCACTGGAAGTTTGGAACAGCATAAACATCAATATCTGAGTAACTGGGATTCAAGAGGGGCCTGAGAATACTAAAGGGATAGTTGATAAAGTCTAAGAGGTAAAATGGAAAACTTCATAAATCTATGAAAAACCAAGACAATTCAGATACAGGAAACTCTGAGGTCACCAGCCAGATTGAATTCAAACAAGACATAGTATAATGAAGTTCTTCAAGCTTAAAGTTAGAAGAGTCTCAAAACTGCAAGATAAAGGAGCAAATAACTGGTGTGCCAGTTCACCTGACTATATACTTCTTGGCAGAAATCTTAGAGGCCAGGGGGGAATAAAATAACTCTAATAGTACTGAAGAAAAAAAAGCTTCCATCCAAGAATACCACACATAGCAGAGATATCTGTCAGACATGAAGGAGGAATGACATTCACAGACAAAAGCTGAGAGAATTTATCATCATCAGAGCTATTTCACAAGAAATGCTATAGGGCATTCTTCAAAATGAAGAAAAGAGATGTCAATGAGTAAGACAAAAATATCAGAAGGTAGAAAACTCACTAGTAAGAATAGTTATGCAATTCAGAATGCTTTAATATAGTACAATGATATATAAACCATTCACATTTCTGGTATGAAGACTGAAAAAGAACAAAAAGCACTTTGTTGACATGTTAAGAAGCAAGCATTATGTAAAATGGAATATCAAAAATTCAAAATGTGAGGAATGAAATACAAATGTAGAGGTCTTTATTTGTATTTTTATATTTATATTTTTTCTTCCTATCTTTACAATCAATGACAAGTTGCTATCATTTCCAAATAATATAACAAAAATATGTTCATTATAAATCTTGTGGTAAACACAAAGCAAAAATCAATTATAGACTTACCAAAAATAATTAATCAATGCACACAAGAAAGATCCTCATATAATAATAAAGAGTTCAATCCAGCAAGAGGAAACATACACATACATGTAGGCACCGCATACTGGAGTAATATATACAGAGCAAATGTTAATAGACTTAAAGGGAGAGACAGATTCCATTCAATAACAGAGAACTTTTAATACTCTACTGTCAGAAATTGACAGATCATCCAGACAGAAAATTAACAAAGAAACAAGAGTTAAATTGCAACTTAGTTATTGGACCTAACATACATGTACAGATGTTCCATGTAACAGCTGCAGAATACATATTCTTCTCTATAGCACATGGAACATTTTCTAAGAAAGATAATATGATAGGTCACAAAACACATTTCACCATATTTAAAATAATATAAATCATATAGAGTATGTTTTCTGACTACAGTGCAATAAAACTAGAAGTCAACAACAACAAAACCGATGGAAACTACACAAATACATGTACATTGAACAACTTACTCCTGAAAAACTGGTGGAGGTTCTGTCCTTCTTGTTTGTCATTACTTGTAGGTCATCAAAGATTTTTCTGATCTAGAAATTGCTTTTAGTGTACTTGAAAGAACTGGTAACATGATTATAAAGAACTATAATTGTAAAATAATAATTCTAGAGAGATTTTTATGATCACAAGGGAAAAATACGGTTTTGGACAAATTTATTTATTTATTTATTTTAAACTTTTATTTAATGAATATAAATTTCCAAAGTACAGCTTATGGATTACAATGGCTTCCCCCCCACCATAACTTCCCTCCCACCCGCAACCCTCCCCTTTCTCGCTCCTTCCCTTCCATTCACATCGAGATTCATTTTCATTTCTCTTATATACAGAAGATCAGTTTAGTATATATTAAGTAAAGATTTCAAGAGTTTGCACCCACACAGAAACATAAAGTGAAAAATACTGTTTGAGTACTAGTTATAGCATTAAATCACAATGTACAGCACATTAAGGACAGAGATCCTACATGAGGAGTAAGTGCACAGTGACTCCTGTTGTTGACTTAACAATTTGACACTCTTGTTTATGGCATCAGTAATCACCCTAGGCTCTTGTCATGAGTTGCCAAGGCTATGGAAGCCTTTTTTTTTTTTTTTTAATCTTTTATTTAATGAATATAAATTTCCAAAGTACGACTCATGTGTTACAATGGCTTCCCCCCCATACCGTCCCTCCCACCCACAACCCTCCCCTTTCCCACTCCCTCTCCCCTTCCATTCACATCAAGATTCATTTTCGATTATCTTAATATACAGAAGATCAGCTTAGTATACCTTAAGTAAGTATTTCAACAGTTTGCTCCCACACAGAAACATAAAGTGAAAAATAATAGATTATTTTTTTAAATGATGATGAAATCAGATCAGACCTATTGTCATGTTTAATCCCAGTGAGAGTCAAGTTGGGAATTGATAATTTCTTTCTTTTTTTTTTTTTTTTTAACAGAAGATCAGTTTAGTGTACATTAAGTAAAGATTTCAGTCGTTTGCACCCCCATAGAAACACAAAGTGAAATATACTGTTTGAGTACTCGTTATAGCATTAAGCCTCAGTGTACAGCACGTTAAGGACAGAGATCCTACATGAGGAGTAAGTGCACAGTGACTCCTGTTGTTGACTTTACCAATTGACACTCCTGTTTATGGCATCAGTAATCTCCCTATGCACTGGTTATGAGTTTCCAAGGCTATGGAAGCCCCTTGAGTTCTCCGACTCTTATCTTGTTTAGACAAGGTCATAGTCAAAGTGGAGGTTCTCTCCTCCCTTCAGAGAAAGGTACCTCCTTCTTTGAAGACCTGTTCTTTCCACTGGGATCTCACTCACAGAGATCTTTTTGCCAGAGTGTCTTGGCTTTCCATGCCTGAAATACTCTCATGGGCTTTTCAGCCAGATCCGAGTGCCTTTAGGGCTGATTCTGAGGCCAGAGTGCTATTTAGGACATCCGCCATTCTATGAGTCTGCTGAGTATCTCACTTCCCATGTTGGATCACTCTCCCCTTTATTTATTCTATCGGTTGGTGTTAGCAGATACTAGACTTGTTTATGTGCTCCCTTTGACTCTTAGTCCTTTCATTATGATCAATTGTGAACTGAAATTGATCACTTGGAGTAGTGAGATGGCATTGGCACATGCCACCTTGATGGGATTGAATTGGAATCCCCTGGTATGTTTCTAACTCTACCGTTTGGAGCAAGTCAGCTTGAGCATGTGTTTTGGACAAGTTTAGATGGAATTTCTCTATATCTAGATCATCTTAATGACGTTTCATCTTTAATAGCAATGTGTCATTTGAAATTATATATATACATACATATATATGTCTTTTCACCCACTGAAATATATTTTTTACCTGTTTACAAGGTGAAAGTAATATGATATGCTATAAAATCAACTTGTATAGGCAAGTATAAAATAAACAGTAGTGTTCCAAATTCTAAATTCTATTTATAAAGGTCTTTTCAGTTTTTTCCCTAAATTTTAAGTGCATGTAACATCTGCTATAAATAAATCTTACTGATAAACTTGTTTCATATATTGCTTATTCTTTTTAAAACAGTTGTATACTTTTTTATTGTGTTGTGTTCTAAAATACTTCTATAGTAATTCATTGAGTCAATTTAAAATACTATAGTAATTCATTGAGTCAATTTAAAATACTTCTATAGTAATTCATTGAGTCAAAATTTATCTGAATCATGGTTCTCTGAATCTTCATTATTACAAGGGCATTTTTGAAGTATTTTCTTGCTACACATAGTTTGGCATCATTGTAAGTGTATTTGTACATTCAATTATAACCATCAGATTGTAAGATAAAGGATATATGTATTATATATTTCAAAAGTATTATCAAATTGCTGCTCATAAAGCATAATTGAAACAACATTAACACAGTAGTTCAGGAGACTCTGTCTCAGAAACTATTTCTTCATATTGATATAATGAGATATTGTAAAACCAAGATTTTTTTTATTCTTACAGAAGAAAACAATGTCTTATTTTAATTTGTCTATTCTTATTTGAATTTTTGATATAGTTATGAATGAGACTGATTATATATCCTGTATTTGCCGCTTGTTTTTTTAAATAATTGTCCATTTATATTCTTGTCCATTTTTCTTTTTGATATCCATAGTAGTGTAGTTTGTTCTGTTGATTGTGAGAACTGTTTGCAAATAAAGGAAATTATTCCTTTTTTATTTGTGTTTCAATTTTATTTATTTATTTATTTATTTTTATTTGACGTGAAAGAGAAAGAGATTGAGATCGATATCTTCATTGGTTCTTTCCCCAAATTTCTACAATAGCCAAGTCTTTGGACCAGGATGAAGTCAGGAGCCTGGAACTCAATCTAAGTCTCCCATGTGGATGTCAGGGACCCAAAATACTTGAGCCAGCATCCACTGTCTTCCTAGGCACACTAACAGGAAGCTATATCTGAAGCAAAGTAGCTTTCAAGTGTATGGTTTGTTTTTGCTTAACAATTCCTTCCGCAATTTAATTGTTTCTTCTTGAATTTTCCTATAAGGAGCGAGGAAAAATCAAGCCACATCTTCAGCACATTGATTGCAAGTCTCATCAACTAGATATTCAAGTTTATAAATTACAAGTTCTGCTTTCCATCACTGAACAGCTGAGCACAATTCAGCCTGATTTCCTCAACTTTATAACAATAATCACTTGCCTTCAGTTCCTGTAATGTGTTTATCATTTCTACTGTGACAGCATCTGAAAATTCATATTTCTAGTAACAATATCTCAAGACAATTAAGGCTTTTTTGTATACCACAGCTTCACAATTTTCTAGGCTCTAACTTGTTACCCAATTCCACAGTCACTTCTTTTTTTTTTTGTTTTGTTTTTTTTTTTGTTACTTTTTCACAGTAGCACTCCCTGTGCTATTACCAGACTCGTACTTTTCTGGACTGCTATTAATATAATACCACAAACTGGGGACTTAATATAACAGAATTTATTCACTCATAGTTGGTTAGCTATCTGAAATCAAAGTGTCATCAGGATTGTTTCCTTCTGTGTGCTGTGAGGAACAGTTGGCTTGTGCGTCTTTCCTAGATTCCTTTCGTTTCATGTAGTCTGCGGCATTTCTTAGTTTATAGAAGCATTACTTTATTATCTGCCTCCATCTTCGCATGACATTTCCCCCTTTTTCTTCTAAATTGTATTGCATTAAGGATCCACCCTATTCCAGTAATTAACTATTTTCCCCTCCCCCAGAAACCTTTTATTTAAGGAATACAAACTTCATACATTTCATAATTACAACTTTAGGAACATGCTGATTCTTCCCACCATACCCACACTCTCACCCCTCTTCCTCCTCCTTCTCCTATTCCCATTCTTAGTTTTTGCTATGATCTATCTTTAATTAACTTTATACACATTTGATTAAGTCTATGTTAAGTAAAGAGTTCAGCGAATAGTATAAAAAAAAACCAACCCTGTTCTTCAAGTGCCAATTTTACTTCTATTGATTGCCTTTTAAGTCTTCTATTAGTTATCACATGTCAAGGAAAACATATGGTATTTGTCCTTTTGGGACTGACTTATTTCACTAAGTATGAGGTTTTTCAGTTTCATCCATTTTTTTTTTTTTTTTGCAAATGACCGTATTTCTTTTCTTTTTCTTTCTTTCCGTGACATACATATCACACAATTTCTTTATTCAGTCTTCCGCTGACAGGCATTTGGGATGATGCCATATTTTAGCTATTATGAAATAAGCTACAATATCAATGGGGGTACAGAAAACTCTTTCATATGCTGATATCGTATGGTCATATATTAGGGCTATATTCAGATTTCTGAGGTATCTCCATACTGTCTTCCACAGTGGCTGTACCAGTGTACATTCCCACCAACAATGGATTAGGGTACCCTTTTCCCCACATACTTGCCAGCATTTTTAGTTTGTAGATTTCTGTATGAAAGCCAGTCTAATGGAGGTGAGATGAAACCTCATTTTGGTTTTGATTTGCATTTCCCTGATGGCTAGTGATCTTGAGCATTTTTTCATGTCTCTGTTGAACATTTGGGTTTCCTCTTTTGAAAAATACCTATTTAAATCTTTTGCACATGTTTAAAAAAAATAATTTATTTTTACTTGAAAATCAGACTTACACATAGAGAAGTAGAGGCAAGGAGAGAGAGGTCTTCCATCTGCTGGTTCACTCCCCAGTTGGCCACAATGGCCAGAGCTGCACCGATCCAAAGCCAGGAGCCAGGAGCTTCTTCTGGGTTCCCACATAGGTGCAGGGGCCTAAGGACTTCTACTGCTTTCCCAGGCCATAGCAGAGAGCTAGACAGAAGTGGAGCAGCCGGGACTGAATTGGCACCCATATGGGCTATTGGCACTGCAGGCGGCAGCTTTACCTGCTATACCACAGTGCCAGCCCCCCTTTGCCCATTTTTTAACTGAGTTGTTTGTTTTGTTGAGTTTCTTGATCTCTTTATATATTCTGGTCATTAATTATTTGTCAATTGCATAGTTTGCAAATGTTTTTTCCCATTCTCTTGATTGTCTCTTCACCTTGCTGATTCTTTCTTCTGCAGTGCAGAAGCTTCTCAATTTGATATAATCCCATTTGTCAATTTTAGCTTTGATTGCCTGTGCCTCTGGGATCTTTTCCAAGAACTCTTTGTCTATGCCGATGTCTTGTAGGGTTTCCCCAATGTTCTCTAATAATTTGATGCTATCAGGTCTTAGATTTGTTAGATCCTGTTTTCCCAGCACCATTTGTTGAAAAGACTTTCCTATGGATTGATTTTATCTCCTTTGTCAAAGATAAGTTAGTTGTAGATGCTTGGATTGATTCTGGTGTTTCTATTCTGCTGCTCGCTATGGGGCAGCAGGTCCAATAGAGCTCCTCAGGGCCAGCCTGGGGAGCTAGGGGCCAAGCGGGATGATGAGTGTCCGTGGCAAGAGAACCACACCAGAGCTGGGAGATCAGTCAATGCCCAGGGCGCGGCTGGGTTCTTGACTTTATTGGGAGGGGAAGAGCATTTATAGACACAGAAAGGGCACTGTCCAGGGCACAAGTGAACCGAGCCAAACAGCTGAAAGGTAAGGAAGGACACGAGCCGGGCATGCCCTCAAGGGCCTATCACAACCAAGGACATATACTGTTCATGAATACGAAAGTCTCCCGTCAGGCTAGGTATCTCCCCCGGCGGCCATCTTGGATTGTTGGAAACGCTGAGTTACTGGGATGTGGAAGTGCGGCAAACTCGAGCAAAGGCTTAGCGGCCTTGTTGAGCGAAGGCTTAGCAACTTTGTTTCCTTTTTGATTGGAGCCCCCCCCCCCACCGCACTATTCTGTTCCATTGGTCTATCCATCTATTTTTGTACCAGTACCAGACTGTTTTGATTATAACTTCCCTGTAGTATTCTTGAAATCTGGTATTGTGATACTTCCAGCTTTGTTTTTGTTATATATGATTAATTTAGCTATTTGGGGTCTCCTATGTTTTCGTATGAATTTCAGCATCATTTTTTCTATATCTGAGAAGAATGTCCTTGTGTATTTTTGTTGGTATCACATTGAATCTGTAAATTGCTTTTGGCAGTATGAACATTTTGGTGATATTTATTCTAATTCGTGAACATGGAAAATTTTTTTCATTTTTATGTCTTCTTCTGTTTCTTTCTTTAATGTTTTGTAATTCTCATCATAGAGATCTTTGACATCCTTGGCTAAATTTATTCCAAGGTATTTTAGTTTTTTTTTTTTTGTAGCTATTGTGAATGGGATTGATCCTAGAAGTTCTTTCTCAGCCACAGCATTGTCTCTGTATACAAAGTTTATTGATTTTTGTGCATTGATTTTATATGTTTTAAAGAGTTTTAACTTCTCTAAACTCTTCTGTAAGTTCCAGTAGTCTCTGACTGGACTCTTGTATTCCCCATATGTAGAATCATGTCACCTGAAAATAGGGATAATTTGACTCCTCCTCCCCAATTTGTATCCCTTTAATTTATTTTTCTTGCTCTGACTAAAACTTTCAAGACTATACTGAATAGTAATGGTGACAGTGGACATCCTTGTCTGGTTCCAGATCTCAGTGGAAATGTTTCCAACTTTACCCCATTCAATAGGATGCTGGCTATGGGTTTGTCATATAATGCCTTGATTGTGTTGAGGAATGTTCTTTCTATACTTGATTTCTTAGAGTTTTTATCATGAACAGATATTGTTTTTTGTCAAATGCTTTCTCTGCATCTACTGAGATAATCATATGGTTTTTGTTTTTTAGTTTGTAAATGTGATGTATTGCATTGATTGATTTGTGAATGTTGAACCACCTCTGCATACCAGGGATAAATCCCACTTTGTCCAGGTGAATGATCATTTTGATGTGTTGTTGGATTTGATTGGCTGCTATTTTTGAGGATTTTTGCATCTATTTTCATTAGCTAAATTGATCTGTAGTTCTCTTTCTCTGCTACATCTTTTCCGGGTTTAGGAATTAAGGTGATGCTGGCTTCATAGAAAGAGTTTGGGAGGATTCCGTCTCTTTCAATTGTTTTGAATAGTTTGAGAAGAATTGGGAGTTAGTTCTACTTTAAATGTCTGGTAGAATTCAGCAGTGAAGCTATCCAACCCTGAGCTTTTCTTTGTTGGGAGGGTCTTTATTACTGATTCAATTTCTGTCTAGGTAATGGATCACTTTATGTTTTACTGTGCAGAGTTTGACTACAGTGTGTCATGATAAAGACCTTTTCTGGTCATGTCTGTCTACCAGGAGTTCTGTGTGGTTCCTGTACTTGGACATCCCTTTCTTTCTCCAAATTAGGGAAGTTTTCTGTAATTAAATCACAAAAAACACCTTTTAATTCATTTTCTCTTCCTACACCTTCAGGAACTATTAACACCCGTATGTTGGGTTATTTAATAGTATCCCACAGATCTCCAACAGTGTTTTTTAGTTTTCTTATTTCTTCTCCTCCCCCTCCCCCCTCCTCCCCCTCCTCCCCCTCCCCCCTCCTCCCCCTCCTCCCTCTCACACCTCCCCCCCTCCCCCTCCTCCTCCTCCTCCTTTTTTTTTGGTTAGATTCTAAAATTTCCAGAGATTTTTTTCTAACTCAGATATTCTTTCCTCTGCTTCACCGAGTCTATTATTAAGGCTTTCCACTGCAATTTTTTTTTTATTTATTTCTCTATTGAGTTCTTCATTTCCAATATTTTGTTTTGGTTCTTCTTAAGATCTCAATTTTATTGGGGAAATTTTCTTTCTTTTCATGTACATATTTCATTAGTTCATAGATTTGCTTCTGATTCCTTCTAAGTAGTCCTATGATCAATTTTTTGAATTCCATTTCTGGCATTTCTTCAATCTCTTTATCTTCCCATTCTAGTGTTTAAGTGTTCTGTTCTTTTGGGGGTGTCATGTTGTCTTCCTTGTTCTTGTTTCTTGGATTGGTGCATTTAATTATTAGGCATTTGTGGAGATACTTATTGGTTTCTTTTTTTTTCCCTGTGATGGCTTCTATCTTTGGATCATGTTTGTGTGGATTAGTGGAATATCTGCTGTTTCAGTGCGTACTCACAGGCATGTGCTGAGCATGGCCAGGGAGTCTGTTCAGTGCTCTAGGGTGTAGGGAGTTTCCAAGGTGACACTCCTCTCTCTCTCTCTCTCTCTCTCTCTCTCTCTCTCTCTCATATCAGAGGAGAGGTTTGTTCTGCTCTGTTGGTGTAATTTCATGGTCACCTCTCCTTAAAGGAGACCAGTGCCTGGGCATAAGCCCCATTGTGTAAAGTATTTGTCTGTACTGCCACAAGAACCATACAAAGGATCTGTGCAGTTCTTGATGTAAGTACGGATCCTGCATCAGTGACCCTCACTAGGGAATCAGTGAGCCTCAAGTGTGGAGCTGCCCACAGTGACTGCCCAAATTTCCAGCCATACTCTGAGCCCTCCTACACAGCCACAGTGTTTTCCCAGTCCTGGCATACAAGCTTCCCACAGTCAGGAGCACCCAGCCCCTGTCAATTCTCTTAGCCAGACTCAGGCATTTCTGTTCAGCTGGTTGCTGGGTACGTGGACACTAGCTGGTCCATCTGTTATGCATGTCCGAAATGGTTCCTGCCCTCTCTTGGCTTGTTACAGGATATTGGTGCAGAGTGGTTGGGAAGAGAGAAACGTGCCCCCTTTGTTTCTCCTCTAGGTTGACAGGTATGCTGTTCCCCACTGGGCTCCTATTCAGACTCCTGCCAGGCTCTTCCAGTAGCTTTATTGCCAGTGGCTTGGGCTGATGTAGTTTGGTCTCACCTCACTCACCTCACTCTTCGAAGCTGATACTGAGGTTCTTGGCTGCTGGGATCATGAGTTGTGCACATCCACACCCTCCACATATGTCCATGGTGTTCCTCTAATTTGCATGGAGTTCCTCTATCATTTTCTCCCTAACTGTTCCCTGAGGCTGTATTTTCTCCTCTTCTTTTTAAACTATCTTTCCCTGGACTAGAACAGTAAGCGCACTTCCTATTCCACCATCTTGCCACCTCATGTCATAATTAATTATTAATTTGTATCTTAATTACATATGCAATGAATCTATTTCCAAATAATGTCACATTTACATGTAAAGGATTACTATTTGAATGTATCTTTTTTGAGAACACAGTTCAGTCCATACACTTGTTAATGGGCATTTGGATCATTCCACTTTTGGGCTGTTGTGAACCTATTATGAGAATTCATATATAAGTCTTTTGTATGTGTGTTTATTTCTCTGGATAAATTACTAGAATTGAATTGCAAGGATAGATGAAAAGTTTATTTAACTTTACAAGAAACAAATTGATCCAAAGTATCTCAGCATTTCATATTCTCTCTTGATAAGCATGAGAGTTCTAGTTGATCTACATCTTTACCAAGGTTGAGATTTTCATTGTTTTTAGTCTTTTTTAAATAGTGCTCTATCTTTTTGTGGTTTTAATTTGCATTTCTGGAATGAATAATGATACAGAGTATCATTTCCTGTTCTCTTTTATTCTGCTAACATGGTGAATTAATTTCTGGATGTTAAAACATTTGAATTCATTGAAAAATCTCAAAAGCTTCTATTTTCTTAACAATAATTTTGTTAAAAATATTTTCATTTATGCTCTTGAGATTTATGGCTCCGTAGTTCTCTTATACCATTTTTTTTCTGGTGTTGGTACTAGAGTTATCCTCTTCTCAAGCAATGAGTTGAGTTTGTGCAGGACTGTACTATCTTTTTTAAAAAAAGATTTGATGGAAAACACATTTGGACCTAAAGTTCTTTGTGAAGAAATGTCTTAAACCAAAATCATTTATTATTTTTTTAGAACATACAAGATTACTCAAATTTTCTGTTTATTTTATATCTCATAGTTATTTCATTTTTTCATGACACTATTTGCCCACTGCCTGCATTCTGTTTTTCTCTGGTTCCATCAACCAGTTGTTCAAATTTGGACCTAATATGAGTATAAGTATTAAGGAGGCTACTAGAATTTTTTAAATTCACCTTTTTTCTTCTATAATATTTCTGAGAAAGATGGGTTAGGTGCCCTACAAGTTTCTGAAATCTTCTGTCCCACTTGTCTCTTGGTTTCTACTTTATAAAGATTATGACAAGAAGTTTAGTACATTGTTTGTTCTTTTTTCCCTCATTTTAATTTTTCATATTCATTTTGTTAGTTTTTCTGTGATCTGTCTTCATTTCACCAAAGTTTTATGTTAAGAATGTTCTGATTGTTTTCTTTTTAAGTAGTTGGCCTATTATCCCAGATAAATTATAAGATAAAGGAGAACAAAGACATCATCTTACATTTTTTTTTCTTCTATTTTCCAATGATACTGGAAACCTAGTAAAGACTTAGTGACTTGTTACATTTTGGTTGTTTGATGTGTTAGTTATAAACTAAAAATGAATCATGATACATGATCTTTAGATCCTACTATAGTTTTTATAGTATTCCCTTGTAAAGCTAAAGTTTTAGCCAGTGCCGCGGCTCACTAGGCTAAGCTTCCACCTGTGGCAGAGGCACCCCGGGTTCTAGTCCCAATCAGGGTGCCAGATTCTGTCCCAGTTGCTCCTCTTCCAGTCCAGCTCTCTGCTGTGGCCCAGGAAGGCAGTGGAGGATGACCCAAGTGCTTGGGCCGTGTACCCTCATGGGAGATCAGGAGGAAGCACCTGGCTCCTGGCTTTGGATTGGTGCAGCGCGCCAGCTGTATCAGCCATTTAGGGGGTGAACCAATGGAAGAAAGACCTTTCTCTCTGTCTCTCTCTCTCACTGTCTAACACTGCCTGTCCAAAAAAAAAAAAAAAAAAAAGCCTAAAGTTTTAATGAATTTAATGATTCAGAGAGGTGCAAAACCTGTAGTAAACAGGCATTGTATTTCATTGTTTTCATTTCTATTTCTATTCCTACATGTTTCATCCTTTTCCTTCTTGATTGTTGGAAAATGTAATTTCTTTTCCTATTGATTTTGACCTTGCACTTTTAGCAAGTATTGATTTTGCCCTGAACTATTTTGCTGCATTTCTAAGAGAGGAGAATTTGAAGAGCTTTGTTTCATTTTATTCAAAAAACCCCTACATACCAGTTATTCTATAGAAAACAGCTGAATTTTTTCTAGCTCTCTAGTTTATAAGTGCAATTTAGTTGCTTCTGCTTTTGTTAACAATGACTTATCATTCTCCACTGATTTTTAAAAATGTGTTTTTACTTACTGATTGCCTACCAAGATTATTTGGCATCCTACTATGCTTTTTATGATGTGTTGTAGAAATTAAAAATTTTTTGTTTTAATGTAGATTTTTACAATCCTGTATTAATTTAACATATACCATGTAAGTAAATTTTAAATCTAGACTTTGATTATTTATTTGAATAATGAAATTGGCAAATGTACTTTAACTCAAATTTGGGAGAGACAAAATCACAATCTAATAAGTGGACTCTCTTAAGTCAATTGTTTTGACTTTTGTTGCTTTCTATTCTTCTTTTGTGTAGTCTTAAATGTGCTCCTTAATTTCTCATTACTTCACTTCTCTTAGAGATGAACTTTTTGATGTTTACCCCAAAGAAACTTAGCAAAATTAAATTGAAATCATAGGAAATTATATCACTATTAATGCATTATAATGTTTTGTCAATTCCTTGATATTCACAAGGAATCATTTATTTTCTGATACTGCCTTTATTTGTTGTTGGTCAGCACAAAATTACTCTGATTTTTTAAGTTATTTCACATATTAATTTGTGATACAATAAAAAAAGAAAGAAGTAATTTGTACCAAATGTTTCTCAAAGTCTTTCTAGCTCATCTGATTCTAAATTACAGTCTTATATGAGTTATTACATATTTTAAATTTTATTATATGTGCTGCCAAATCAAGGAGAATTTTTATTTTTTTTTTAAGATTTGTTTTATTTAATGAAAGGCAGAGTTACAGGAAGAGAGAGAGAGAGAGAGAGAGAGAGAAAGAGAGATCTTCTATTTGCTACTAGTCCACTCCCCAAATGTCCGCAATAGCTGGGCTGGGCCAGGCCAAAGCAGAATCCAGGAACTTCATCTGGGTTTCCCACATGATTGAAGGGTCTTTTCCCAGGCACATTAGCAGGATTGGAAATCGAGCAACCGGGACTTGAACTGGTGCCCACGTGAGATGTTAGCATTGCAGGAGGTAGCCTAACCTGTTATACCACAATACCAGCCCCTACATAATTTTTAATTTTAGAAAAATCAAAACGAATACACATATTACATGTTATACCTAAGAATACTGCAGACCTTTTGTCAAAATATGGGGAGTTTTAGATAAATTATGTAGTGACTCTGTATCTCTAGGCAGGACCAATTGTAATAGGACAAGGATGTCTCTCTACATTTATTCTTAAAGATCCTGTGGGGAATGTTTTCATAGTCACATTAAAACACATAGTAATTTTGTTGAGTACTTAGGAAATCAAGTCTTAAATATGAAACAGTTAAACTCTATGGCATTTTTCCTGGGAGGATCAAGAAGAGTAAGTTATGCCTATTTCAACTCTCCTAGCTTTATGATGGATAACATGCTGTCTCTGTCTTCCATTTCTTTAAGTTGTCATAATGCTGTTTGTTATTTCTGCTTCTATAGGTGATAACTGGAGGGTTTCCATAATCACCAGTGACTTGCCAAATGCAGGGACTACTTCACAGATTTATATTGTACTGTATGGACAACTCAGAAGTTCAGCTCCCATATATCTTTATGGAACAGATGGGGCTCAATTTCAGGATGGTCATGAAGACAATTTTACTGTAAGTAGTAAAGCATGCTAATATAAGTGATACAGCTAGAAGGTACCTTAGAATAAATGCAGCCTATCAAATTGAGCTCTTCTTATTATAACACAATTTGCTCTGTAGAATATCAATCATATGTAATCCATAACAGTTTTTTAATATGTCAGATTTTTTATCAAGCAGATTTGACATAAGTAAGTCTCTGTATGGGAAGTGATGATAGGTAGAGGAAAATACTAGATGGTCAACATTCATTGATTTTATATGTGTGGCTATCAGTAGCAAGAGCTTATGTCTTTCTGACTGCAGCTAAGTCTCAAAGTGAAGGTCAAAAGAACCGAAATTATGAAAAAGAAGAGCTACGAAGTTGTAATAAGGTATTAGTTTTGATCAAGTTGTTAGGCAATGGCTAGAGACATTGAGATTGGGATCCAGAAACAGAGGCAGAAAAGATGAAGCAGAGCAAACCAGTGCTATGTTGTTAAAGTCAGAAATATTAACAAAGCCAAGATTTGAAGTGGGCCCAGACCATAGCATTTTATAAGTGCTTAGTAATGTCTATTGAATGATTATCTGCATGTGTCTAACAGCTGGTTTTATTGTGTCAATAAAATCACAGCCAGGAAAGACTGTTTTGAACTTTCTTAAATAATTACAGTATGCTCTCCATGGACTTTTGGGTGTTTGGTAAGTTACAGCCTGTTTACATAGTCCACGTATTACACAGAAGAGGTTGAATCATTTGAAACCAGTGTTCCCATTAGATTAGTTTGAATTAACCTTTAAACATGTGAGTTAATATGTAAAGAAACTAATTTTTTGAGTTGATAGTCACTATAAATAAAAAAGATGTCATTATTTTACATGTTTAGAAATAATTTTAGAAATAACTATACCCAAAATAGAGCTATTTTTGTTTTATTTTGCTGTTTTATTTTTCATGTTTGCTTTTAAATAAAATAATACATTACAAAATTTTTAGAGCCAAATAATTTTAAATATGCAATATAAAAGGAGCACTGTTACTCCCTCTTTCCCATTTCCCATTTCCTTCTGTGATAAGAAACTGTTTTCATAATTTGATACTTTTTTTCTGAGTGATGTTACCCATCTACAGTTAAGTTCATTTTGTTTTCTTGTGGTCCTTTGCTTGATCTATGGCTCTGCTACATTGATCTCTTGCTTACAGAGGAGTTGGCTTCATTAGGTTTAATAATTTTCTGTCAATTTTGGCCATAGTTTCATTTGTTCTGATGAATTGTTTTCTTAAAAAAGTCCTGAGGCAAATTCTTGTTTTCCCGTAGTCTTTCCTTTTTCCTCATACTTTTGTTGTAGAGATCTTTTCTTTTTCATTTTTTTTAAAAAAGTGGGTAAATTGCACGCCTGGGGAACAAGACTTTAACATATGGGCTTTTTGATTACATTGAATATCTGAATGATAGCACCTTGTCTTGCTCCTGATTTTAAGGCAAGCTCTCAGTCTTTGACTTTTGAGTATGATGTCTGTGAGCTTTCATAAATGTGCTTCTGCATGTTCTATTCCTATTATTTTTGAAAATTTTTGTCTTGAGAATACGTTGGAATTTGTCAAAACAATTTTTTGAATCCATTGAGATGATGATACCTTTTTTTCTCCCTTCATTGTGTATATATGATGTGTTGGCATTGATTTTTTGTGTAAACCCAAATTCCATTCATGGGATAATTCTCTTTTGGCTGTGGTATATAATTCTTTTAACATGCTTCTGGATTGAACTTGCTAGTGTGGTTGAAGAATTTTACATAATTATTTAAATAGGATATTGGTTTATAGTTTTCTTTTTTCTTAACTTTTATTTAATAAATATAAATTTTCAAAGCGCAACTTTTGGATTATAGCAGCTTTTTCCCCCTATAACCACCCTCCCACCCGCAACCATCCCATCTCCCACTCCCTCTCCGATCCCATTGACATCAAGATTCATCTTCAACCATCTTTATATACAGAACATAGATTTAGGATATACTAAGTAAAGCATTCAACAATTTGCACCCACAAGGAAACAAAAAGTATAAAGTACTGTTTGAGTACTAGTTATAACGTTAATTCACATAGTACAACACACCAAGGACAGAGGTCCTACATAGGTAGTAACTGCACAGAGACTCCTGTTGTTGACTTAACAATTGACACTCTTATATATGATGTCAGTAATCATCTGAGGCTCCTGTCATGAGCCTCCAAGGCTGTGGAAGCCTCCCGAGTTGTCCAACTCTGATCTTATTAGATAAGGCTGTTGTCAAATTGCAAGTTCTCTCCTCCTTTCAGAGAAAGGTACCTCCTTCTTTGATGGCCCGTACTTTCTGCTGGGATCTCACTCACGGAGATCTTTCATTTAGCACTTTTTTTTCCCCAGAGTGTCTTGACTTTCTATGCCTGAAATACTTTCAAGGGCTTTTTAGCCAGATTAGAATCCCTTAAGGGTTGATTCTGAGGCCAGAGTGCTGTTTAGGACATCTGCCATTCTATGAGTCTGCTGTGTATCCCGCTTCCCGTGTTGGATCGTTCTCTCCTTTTTAATTTTATCAGTTAGTATTAGCAGACACTAGTTATTTTTATGTGATCCCTTTGACACTTAATCCTATCATTATGATCAATTATGAACTGAAACTGATCACTTTGACTATTGAGATGGCATTTGTACATGCCATCTTGATGGGATTGTATTGGAATCCCCTGGCACGTTTCTAACTCTACCATTAGGGGTAAGTCCGAGTGAGCATGTGCCGAACTGTACATCTCCTCCCTCTCTTATTCCCACTATTATATTTAACAGGGATAACTTTTCAGTAAAATTTAAACACCTAAGAATAATTGTGTGTTAATTAAAGAGTTCAACCAATGGTATGAAGTAGAACAAAAAATACTAAAAGGAATAAAATAGTAAGATGTTCCTTGACAGTCAGGACGAGGGCTGATCAAGACATTGTTTCTCATAGTGTCCATTTCACTACAACAGGTTTCCTTTGAGGTGCTCAGTTAGTTGTCACTGATCAGGGAGAACATATGATATTTGTCCCTTTGGGACTGGCTTATTTCACTCAGCATGATGTTTTCCAGATTCCTCCATTTTGTTGCAATGACCAGATTTCATTTTTTTTTACTGCTGTATAGTATTCTATAGAGTACATATCCCATAATTTCTTTATCCAGTCTTCTGTTCATGGGCATTTAGGTTGATTCCATGTCTTAGCTGTTATGAATTGAGCTGCAGTAAACACTGAGCTGCAGACAGCTCTTTTATTTGCTAATTCAATTTTCTTTGGGTAAATACCAAGGAGTGGGATGGCTGGGTTGAATGGTAGGGCTATGTTCAGGTTTCTGAGGAATCTCCAAACTGACTCCATAGTGGCTTTAGCAGTTTGCATTCTTACCAACAGTGAGTTAGTGTCCCTTTTTCCCCACACCCTCACCAACATCTGTTGTTAGTTGATTTCTGTATGTAAACCATTCTAACTGGGGTGAGGTGAAACCTCATTGTGTTTTTGATTTGCATTTCCCTGATGGCTCCTGATCCTGAACATTTTTTTCATGTGTCTGTTGGCCATTTGGAATTCCTCTTTTGAAAAATGTCTTTTGAGGTCCTTGGCCTATCTCTGAAGTGGGTGGTTTGTTTCGTTGTTGGGGAGTTTCTTGATCTCTTTGTAGATTCTGGTTATTAATCCTTTATCTGTTGCATAGTTTGCAAATATTTTTTCCCATTCTGTCGGTTGCCTCTTCACTTTCCTGAGAGAGTGAGAGAGCAAGATATTCCATATGCTGGTTCACTCCCCAGATGACTGCAATGGCTGGAGCTGTGCTGATCTGAAGCCAGGAGTCAGGAGCTTCTTCCGGGTCTCCCAGCGTGGGTACAGTGGCCCAAGGACTTGGGCCATCTTCTACTGCTTTCCCAGGCCACAGCAGAGAGCTGGATCAGAAGTGGAGCAGCCAGGACTGGAACCAGCACCCATATGGGATGCCAGCACTACAGGCGGTAGCTTTCCCCACTGTGCCACAGTGCTGGACCCCTATTGTGGTTTTGATTTGCATTTCTCTGAAGGTTAGCAGTCCTGAACAATTTTTTTTTTCATGTGTGTGTTGGCCATTTGGATTTCCTCTTTTGAAAAGTGTCTGTTTAAATCCTTTGCTCATTTCTTCACTGGGTTTTTTATTTTGTTGTTGTTGAGTTTCTTGACCTCTTTATATATTCTGATTTTAAATCCTTTATCAATTGTATAGTTTGCAAATATTTTCACCCATTCTATTGGTTGCCTCTTCACTTTGCTGATTGTTTCTTCTGCAGTACAGAAGCTTCTGAATTTCATGTAATCCCATTTGTTGATTTTGACTTCGATTGGCTGTGCCTTTGGGGTCTTTTCCAAGATGTCGTTGCCTATGCCAATGTCTCGCAGAGTTTCCCCTGTTCTCTAATAATTTGATGGCATCAGGTCATATATTTATGTCTTTAGCCCATTTTGAGTTGATTTTTGTGTAAGGTGTAAGGTAGGGGTCTTGGTTTATACTTCTGTATGTGGAGATCCAGTTTTCCCAGGACCATTTGTTGAAGAGCCTGTCCTTGCTCTAGGGATTGATTTTAGCACCACTGTAAAAGATAAATTGGTTATTGATGAATAGATTGATTTCTGGATTTTCTATTCCATTCAATTGGTTTATCCTTCTATTTTTGTACCAATACTAGGTTGTTTTGATGATAATTACCCTGTAGTGTGTCTTGACATCTGGTATTGTGATGCCACCAGTTTTGTTTTTGTTGTATAAGATTTCTTTAGCTATTTGGGATCTCCTGTGCTTCCGTATGAATCTCAGTATCATTTTTTCTATATTTGAGAAGCACGTCATTTGCATTTTGATTTGTATTGCATTGAATATGTAAAATTCTTTCCTTAGAGTGGATATTTTGATGATACTGATTCTTCCAATTTATGAACCTGGAAGATTTTTTCATTGTTTATGCCTTCTTCTATCTTTCTTTAATGTTTTATAATCATCCTCTTAGAGATATTTGACATTTTGGTTAAATTTATTCCAAGTTATTTGTTTTTTTTTTTTTTTTTTTTTTTTTTTTGTAGCTATTGTGAATGGGATTGATAAGTTCTTCCTCAGATGTAGCATTGTCTGTGTATACAAAGGCTGTTGATTGTGTATTGATTTTATATTCTTTTTTTTTAACTATTTAATGAATATAAATTTCCAAAGTTTATCCCATTCAATAGGATCCTGGCCATGGGTTTGTCATAAATTGCATTGTGTTGTGGAATATTCCTTATATACCCAATTTGCTTAGAATTTTCATCATGAAAGGTGTTGTATTTTATCAAATGCTTTCTCTTCATCTATAGAGATAATCATATGATTTTTGTTCTTTAATTGTTAATGTGGGGAATCACATTGATTGATTTGTGAATATTGAACCAACACTGCATATCAGGGATATTTCCTTCTGATATGTTGTTTGATTTGATGGCTGTTATTTTGTTGAGGATTTTTGTGTCTATCTTCATCAGGGACATATGTCTGTAGTTCTCTTTCTTTCTCATATCTTTTCAGGTTTAGGAATTAAGATGATGCTGCCTTCGTAGAAGGAGTTTGAGAGGATTCCCTCCTTTTCAATTGTTTTGAATAGCTTGAGAATAATTGGAGTTAGCTCTTCTTTAAATATGTGGTGGCTCTCATCCATGTACTAACCAGGTCTGACCCTGCTTAGCTTCTGAGATCAAATGAGATCTGGCATGTTCACGATGGTATGGCTTAAGCTGGATGGTAAAAATACCATCTTAAATGTTGAAATGATCATATGTATAGGATTAAGGGTATGGTAATAATAATAGAAAGAATAAAGGAGGGAAGACTCCAACATGGGAAACAGTCTACATAGCAGACTCAAAGAATGACGTTCTCTTTAAATAGTACCATTACCTCACAATCACCCCTTAAGGCATTCTGGTCTGACTGGAAATCCCATGAGAGCATTTCAGGCATGGAAAGCCAAGACACTGTGGCACAAAATGTCCTACATGAAGGATCTCAGTGAGTGAGACCCCAGTGGAAAGATGTGTTCATCAAAGAAGGAGGTACTTTAATCTGAAGGGAGGAGGGAAATTCCACTTTCCTTGTGGCCTTGTCTAAATACTGACAGAGTTTGTGGATTCAAAAAGCTTCCATAGCCTAGGCAGCTCATGTCAAGATCCCTGGGTGATCACTGAACTCATCCATAAGAGTGTTAATTGTTGAATTCCCAACAGGAGTCACTGTGCACTAACTTCCCATGCAGGAACTCTGTCCTCAAAGAGTTGTATTATATCTTTGTCTAAGTGATCCCAAAAGATGTATCATTTTTGGTTGCTTCTTTTAAGTTAATTAAGTTTCTAAAAAAAAAAGTGAAATGAACTTCAAGATGCAATGACTTTTAACAACCCTTGTTTCATCTGTTGAAGAGCAGAATTTTTTTGTTTGTTTTGATTTTTTTTCTGTGCAAATTTTTGAACTCTTTACTAAGTAAAGAGTTCTTCTGTTTATAAAGTTAACTGAAAATGGATCTTAGTGGAGAATGGGATTGGGAATGGGCTTAGGGAGAAGGAGGAGTGTTGGGAGAGTAGGTGGGATGGTGAATATGGTGGGAATGATCACTATATTCCTAAAGTTGTATTTATGAGATGCATAAAGTCTATATTCCTTAAATAAAAGGGTTTTTTTTGGGGGGAAATGTCTGGTAGAATTTATTAGTGAAGCCATCTTTTCATGGGCTTTTTGAGAGGGTATTTATTACTGTTTGGATTGCTGTATTGATTATTGGTCTCTTTAGGTTTTCTGAGTCTTAATTGCTCATTTTAGGTAGGTCATATGAGTTCAGGAATCAGTCCATTTATTCTAGGTTTTGTGGTTTGTTGGCATTCAGCTCTTTATAGTAATTTCTGATGATTCTTTTTATTTCTGTGGCATCTGTTGTTACATTTCCTTTTTCATTCTAATGTTATTAATTTGTGTCTTCTCTCTCCTTTGTTTGTTTGTTTTTTAAACTTTTATTTAATGAATATAAATTTCCAAAGTACAGCTTATGGATTACAATGGCTTCCCCCCCATAACGTCCCTCCCATCTGCAACCCTCCCCTTTCCCACTACCTCTCCCCTTCCATTCACATCAAGATACATTTTCGTTTCTCTTTATATACAGAAGATCAGTTTAGTATACATTAAGTAAAGATTTCAACAGTTTGCTCCCACACAGAAACATAAAGTGAAAAATACTGTTTGAGTACTAGTTATAGCATTAAATCTCAATGTACAGCATACTAAGGACAAAGATCCTACACTGACTCTGATAATTTTTAGACAAGGCCATGGTCAAGTGGAAGTTCTTTCCTCCCTTCAGAGAAAGGTACCTCCTTTTTTGATGACCCGTTCTTCCACTGGGATCTCACTCACGGAGATTTTAGGGTTTTTTTTTTTTTTTTTTTTTCCCCAGAGTGTCTTGGCTTTCCATGCCTGAAATACTCTCATGGGCTTTTCAGCCAGATCCGCATGCCTTAAGGGCTGATTCTGAGGCCAGAGTGCTGTTTAGGACATTTGCCATTCTATGGGTCTGCTGTGTATCTCATTTCCCATGTTGGATCATTCTCTCCCTTTTTGATTCTATCAGCTAGTATTTGCAGACACTATTCTTGTTTATGTGATCCCTTTGGTTCTTAGTCCTATCATAATGATCAATTGTGAACAGAAATTGATCACTGGGACTAGTGAGATGGCATTGGTACATGCCACCTTGATGGGATTGAATTGGAATCCCCTGGTATGTTTCTAACTCTACCGTTTGAGGTAAGTCAGCTTGAGCATGTCCCGAATTGCACATCTCTTCCCTCTCTAATTCCCACTCTTATATTTAACAGTGATCACTTTTCAGTTCAGTTTCAGCACTTAAGAAGAATTGTGTATTGATTACAGTATTCAACCAAAAGTATTAAGTAGAACAAACAAAAAAAATACTAAGAGGGATAAGATATTAAGCTGCTCATCAACAGTCAGGGTGAGGGCTGATCAAGTCACCGTTTCTCATAGTGTTCATTTCACTTTAACAGGTTTCCTTTTTGGTGCTCAGTGAGTTGTCACCTATCAGGGAGAACAAGTGGTATTTGTCCCTTTGGGTTTGGCTTATTTCACTCAGCATAATGTTTTCCAAATTCCTAACAGGGATCACTTTTCAGTTAAAATTTAAACACCTAAGAATAATTGTGTGTTAATTAAGAGTTCAACCCATGGTACTAGAACAAAAAAAAATACTAAAATGGATAAAGTATTACATTGTACATCAACCGTCAGGACAAGAGCTGATCAAGTCACTGTTTCTCATAATGTCCATTTCACTTCAACAGGTTTCCCCTTTGGTGCTCAGTTAGTTGTCACCGATCAGGGAGAACACATGATATTTGTCCCTTTGGGACTGGCTTAGTTCACTCAGCATGATGTTTTCCAAATTCCTCCATCTTGTTGCAAATGACCGGGTTTCATTGTTTTTGACTGCTGTATAGTATTCTATAGAGTACATGTCCCATAATTTCTTTATCCAGTCCACTGTTGATGGGCATTTGGGTTGGTTCCAGGTCTTAGCTTTTGTGAATTGAGCTGCAATAAACATTAATGTGCAGACAGATTTTTTGTTTGCCAATTTCATTTCCTTTGGGTAAATTCCAAGGAGTGGGATGGCTGGGTTGCATGGTAGGGTTATATTCAGACCAATATCCCTGATGAACATAGATGCAAAAATCCTCAATAAAATACTTTCCAATAGAATGCAACAACACATCAGAAAGATCATCCACCCAGACCAAATGGGATTTATCCTGGTATGCAGGGATGGTGTAATGTGTGCAAAACAATCAATGTGTACACCACATTAACAGACTGCAGAAGAAAAACCATATGATTATCTCAATAGACGCCGAGAAAGCATTTGATAAAATACAACACCCTTTCATGATGAAAACTCTAAGCAAACTGGGTATGGAAGGAACATTCCTCAATACAATCAAAGAATTTATGAAAAACCCACAGCCAACATCCTATTGAATGGGGAAAAGTTGGAAGCATTTCCACTGAGATCTGGTACCAGACATGGATGCCCACTCTCACCACTGCTATTCAATATAGTTTGGAAGTTCTAGCCAGACCTATTAGGCAAGAAAAAGAAATTAAAGGGATACAAATCGGAAGGAAGAAGTCAAACTATCCCTCTTTGCAGATGACATGATTCTTTATTTAGGGGACCCAAAGAACTCTACTAAGAAATTATTGGAACTCATAGAAGATTTTGGCAAAGTAGCAGGGTATAAAATCAATGCACAAAAATCAACAGCCTTTGTATACACAGGCAATGCCACGGCTGAGGAAGAACTTCTAAGATCAATCCCATTCACAATAGCTACAAAAACAATCAAATACCTTGGAATAAACTTAACCAAGGACGTTAAAGATCTCTACGATGAAAATTACAAAATCTTAAAGAAAGAAATAGAAGAAGATATCAAGAAATGGAAAAATCTTCCATGCTCATGGATTGGAAGAATCAATATCATCAAAATGTCCATTCTCCCAAAAGCAATTTATAGATTCAGTGCAATCCCAATCAAGATACCGAAGACCTTCTTCTCAGATCTGGAAAAAATGATGCTGAAATTCATATGGAGACACAGGAGACCTCGAATAACTAAAGCAATCTTGTACAACAAAAACAAAGCTGGAGGCATCACAATATCAGATTTCAGGACATACTACATGGTAGTTGTAATCAAAACAGCATGGTACTGGTACAGAAACAGATGGATAGACCAATGGAACAGAATTGAAACACCAGAAATCAACCCAAACATCTACAGCCAACTTATATTTGATCAAGGATCCAAAACCAATCCCTGGAGTAAGGACAGTCTATTCAATAAATGGTGCTGGGAAAATTGGATTTCTACATGCAGAACCATGAAGCAAGACCCCTACCTTTTTTTGTTTTTTAGGACCAAAGGTGTGTCAATTTTGTTTATGTTTTCAAAAAAACCAGCTCTTCATTTTGCTTATCTTTTGTATCTTTTTGTTTCAATTTTGTTTATGTCTTTTCTGAGTTTAATTTTTTCTTTTCTGCTACTAGCTTTGGGTTTGGTCTGCTGTTGTTTTTCTAGATCCTTGAGATGCATTGGTAGCTAATTTTTTTTATGCCTTTCTAATTTCTTGATGTAGGCACTGATTTCTATAAACTTTCTTTTTAGCACCGCTTTTGCTGTATCCCATAAGTTTTGATATGTTGTATTGTCATCTTCATTTGTCTCCAGAAATGTTTTGATTTCTCTTGATTTCTTCAATGACCCACTGTTTGTTCAGAGGTATGTTGTTCATTCTCCATGTATTTGCATATATTCTAGAGATTCCTGAGTTGTTGATTACCAACTTCCTTCCATTGTGGTCAGAGAAAATGCATGATATGATTTTGATTTTTTTGAATTTGTTGAGACTTGTTTCATGGCCTACCATCTGTTCAATCCTAAAGAATGTTCTATGCATTGTGAAAAGAATATCTATACTGCAGCTGTAGGAGAGAAAGCTCTGTAGATATCTGTTGGGTCCTTTTAGTCAATTAACCCTCTTTTTTCCTTGCTTATTTTCTTTCTGGTTGATCTGTCCGTTGTTGAAAGCGGGGTATTGAAGTCTCCCATTACTATTGTATTAGGGTCTATGTCTCTCTCTTAAGTCACTTGACATTTCTGTTAAATAGTCAGGTGCCCTGTAATTAGGTGCATATATGTTTATAAGTTACATCATCCTGTTGAATTGATCCCTTAATCATTACATAGTGCCTTTCTTTGTCTCTTTTAAATTTTTGTGTTGAAGTCCATTTTGCCTGATATTACGATGACTACACTAGCTCTTTTTTGGTTTCTGTTAGCATGGAGTATCTTTTTCCATCCTTTCACCTTCAGTCTGCAAGTATCTTTGTTGGTGAGATGTATTTATTGTAAGCAGGATATAGATGGGTTTTGTTTTTTAATCTATTCAGCCAGTCTGTGTCTTTTATCTGGAGAGTTGAGGCCATTTAAATTCAAATTGACTATGGATAAGTAATGACTTTGTCCTGCCATTTTTCCGTAAATATTCCTATTTTTTACTTTGATTTTCCTTGTACTTTTACTGGGAGATTTTCTGCCTTCACTTTGTTTCATAGTGATGAACCTGTTTCTGTATTTCTTTGTATGGCACATCCTTAAGCATCTTTTCTAAGGGTGGATCAGTGGTGACAAATTCTTCCAATTTCTGTTTGTTATGGAATTTCTGTTTGTTATTTCATCTTCATTCCTAAATGAGAGCTTTGTGGAGTACAGTATTCTGGGTTGATAGTTATTTTCTCTTAAGACTTGTCATGTATCTCACCATTCTCTCCTAGTCTGTAGAGTTTCTGATGAGAAGTCTGCTGTGAGTCTAATTGGAGAGCTTCTGAAAGTAATCTGCCATTTCTCTTGTGCACATTTTAGAATCTTTTCTTTATGTTTTACTGTGGAGAATTTGACTATCATGTGTCATTGTGATGATCTTTTCTATTCATATCTATTGGGAGTTCTGTATGCTTCCTGTACTTGAATGTTCCTTCTTTCTCCAAATTAGGGATTTTTTCCTGTTATTATTTCACTGAAAAGCCCTTCTAATCCTTGCTCTCTTTCCATGCCTTCATGGACTCCTAAGACCAATATGTTGGGTCATTTGATAGTATCCTGTAGATATCCAACAGTGCTTTTTAGTTTTCTAATTTCTTCCCTCTTGTTTTTGGTCTGACCAAAATTTCCAGAGATTTATATTCTAGCTCAGATATTCTTTCTTCTGCCTCACAAACTCTGTTGTTAAGACTTTCCATTGCATTTTTATTTCTTCTATTGAATCCTTCATTTCCAATATTTCATTTTATTTCTCTTTTAGATCTCAATTTCCAGGAAAAAATTTTTATTCATGTCATATATAACTTTTTATTTAGTTCATAAATTTGCTCCTGATTGCTTTTGAGTAATATGATGATTAGTTTTTTGAATTCCATTTCTGGCATTTCCTCAATCTCTTTATTTTCACCTTCTAATATTGAAATGCTGTAATGTTCCTTTGTGGGGCTCACAGTGTCTTCCTTTTTCTTACTCCTTGAATTTTTACCTTTTTTTCCCCCAGCATTTGCAGATTTTTTTTTCTCTGAATGCTTTTATCTTTCGTCTGTGTCACTGTGGCTTAGTGGAATGTCTACACTTTAAGTGAATTCCAAGAGGTGTGCGCTGGGTGTGGCCAGGGTGCTCTGTACAGTATTCCAGCATGGGGCTTCTATTCAGGCTAAGACCCTAGTTGGGCATGGTAGCTCTCCTTTGGATAGCTGGATGGAGAGGAGTGGTCACCTCTGTTGGTCGGCAATGAGCTATTATAGGCAACCCAGGAGCTCAGAGAGTGTGGTGGGGTACACTGTGGTTGCCCAGAACCTAGCAACACCCTGCCTCCTCTTATGGAGTCACTGTTTTCTCAGACTTAGCTCCCAGAGCTCTCTGGGTTATGGGGTGCCAGTGAGGCCTCTTCACCCTGTTAGGAAGTCCTGACTATAAGGAAACTAAGGTGTTCCCAGAGCCGCTGTCTGTGTGTGGTCCTCCCAACCTGATTTGGTGTCTGTGGGGAAGCTGGGTTTTTCTTTCTGGTTAAGTCTGTTGTTCACAGGCTCACAAAGTACCCACCTGCTGCAGTCCCACTCACTTCTCAGTAGTGCTGGGAAGGTAGGAGATTCCCACAGATGGCATTTCTCCTCCCCTCCCGTTGGACTGGCACAGTGTAGCTGTTGCAGAGGAGGAAGGAATTCTCTCTCTCTCTCTTTTTTTGTTTTCTTGACAGGCAGAGTGGACAGTGAGAGAGAGAGACAGAGAGAAAGGTCTTCCTTTTCCAGTGGTTCACCCCGCATTGGCCGCTGCGGCCGGTGCGCTGCGGCTGGCGCACTGCGCTGATCTGAAGCAAGGAGCCAGGTGCTTCTCCTGGTCTCCCATGCGGGTGCAGGGCCCAAGGACTTGGGCCATCCTCTGTCGCTCCCCGTCTTCGTGGAGGAACGACACTAAACCCTGCCTAGGCTTCATATCTGAGTCACGGCACCATTATGTCGCTCCCCCTCTTCGTGGAGGAACGACACAGGACCCTGCGCTGTTCTTTCGTCTGCTCGGCCCTTCCCGGGTTTGCTGCTGGTTCTTCCCGGGTTGGCTACTGTCCCTTCCACCTCCGTGGAAGGGCGGTTCCCCCTGGCCACTTTCCCCACTTCCGCAGGGGAGCGGCACACCGCCGGCCGGCTCTCTCGGGGGCTGCACAGGTGTTCCTCTTAGATGTTCCTGGTGCATGTTGTCTCTCTCCTCCTTTATAGTCCTCTTCCACCAATCCCAACTCTGCTACCCACACGCCGAGTACGCTGCTCTCCTCCAATCAGGAGTAGGTCCTACAGTTTATTGGTTGAACTGGAGGCAGCTGTATAGAAGCTGTTTCTCCCTTCTCAGCGCCATATTGTGGGAGAGCAGATGCATAGAATAAGTCTTAATTCCAGTGACTTAGTCTAGTCCGAGTTGCTCCCAGTTGCTCCCCACAATCCTCCACTGCCCTCCCGGGCCACAGCAGAGAGCTGGACTGGAGGAGGAGCAACTGGGACAGAATCCCGCACCAACCGGGACTAGAACCCGGGGTGCCGGCGCCGTAGGCGGAGGATTAGCTTAGTGAGCCGTGGCGCTGGCCAGGAATTCTTTTGAATTGTGTCTCTTGCTGACCAGGTGGAGGATGACCCTTCTTATTGCTGAGCATGCAAATGGGAGTTAAGGTGGCAACTGCTTGCCTGTGTCCAAAAATGGCGTGAGCCCTCCTCCTGATGTCTGCAGGTATCTGCTGTATAAGGGAGGGGGAAGGGAGAGAGATGTGATGCTTTTTCTTTTTTTCCCCAGCCTCTGGTTCCTCCTTCACCTGTTGTCTTAGCGGGTCTGCGTGGAACTCTAAAGGCAGTTCACCAAGCTCTCCCTTCTGCTGTATCAACGGTGCTGTGGGCCCATGGATTCCCTTCTCACCTGGTTTGCCGAGCAGGCATCTTCCTCCCCAGATCCAAGCTTTTGTTGTCTTTTGTCATGTATTTGCTTATTCGGTGTGGGTCTGGACCATTTCTACTGCTTTTGCAGTGTCTCCTATTGTGGTTCTCCCACAGCTTTATCCTAAGAGTTTACTTTCTCTTCTTTTCTAAATATTAATTTTTGGGGCTGGCGAGTTAAACCATCACCTGTGGTGCCGGCATCCCATATGGGCACTGATTTGAGACCCGGCTGCTGCATTTCCAATCCAGCTCTCTGCTATGGCCTGGGAAAGGAGTAAAAAGATGGCCAAAGTCCTTGTGCCCCTGCACCCACTTGAGAGACCCAGGGGAAGCCCCTGGCTCCTGGCTCCTGGCTTCTGGCTTCAGATTGGCACAGCTCTGGCTGTTACAGTCCATGAGGGAGTGAACCAGCAGATGGAAGACCTCTCTCTCTCTCTCTCTCTGCCTCTCCTATCTCTGTGTACCTCTGACTTTCAAATAAATAAATAAATATTTAAAAAATATTAATTTTGCCTTGCATAAATCAAACCATGATGTTGCTATTCCACCACCTTGGAATCACCCAGGAAGTATTTTTTTGTTGTTGTTGATTGAATCCCTTTATTCATATTTTCTGTTTATGGGAAATAGACCTATCCATATTTTATGTTTATTCTCGAGTCAATTTCAGTAGTTTTTGTGTTTCTACAAGTTTGTTTTATTTACTATTTTGGTATACAATGGTAAATAGGATTCTTTTATAATCCTTTTTATTTCTGTAAGGTTGATAGTAAAACCTCTGATTTCATTTCTGATTTTAGAAATTTGATTCTTCCTTTTTCTTGCACTAGTTAGAAGTTTGTCCATTTTGTTGATTTTTTTTTCCCCCAATGAATCAACTTTTTGTTTCATTGGCTTCCTATTCTCTGTTGTATTTGTCAACATATTAATCTTTATTTCATTCCTTCTGAAAGTTTAGGGGAGCACAACTCAAGTTTAATTTTCTTTTTCTGGTTCCTTAGGATATAAAGTTAACCTATTTTGTATTTTTATTTTTTAAATGTAGATATTTACAGCTATAAATTTCTCTTTCTGTTCTGCTTTCACTCTATTCCATATTTTTAGTTGACATGTTTCTATTTTCATTTACCTCAAAGTATTTTCTGATTTCCTTGTAATTTCTTCCTTAAACCATGTGTTGCTTGTGAGTGTGTTGTTTTAATTACTGTGTATTTTAAAATTTCCCAGTTTTCCATGTAGTGTTGATTTCTAGTTTCATTACATTGTGTTTGGACAAGTTTTTTGTATGGCTTCAGTCTTTATAAATTTTCAAGACTTGTTTTGTTGCATAGTATGTGGGTCTTTCTTGGTGAATTTTCTGTAGAAATTTGATAATTTTGTACTCTGTTATTGAATAGAGTGTTAAGTCTAATGACTCATAAGTCTTCTATTTCCTTATTGTTCTCTCTAGTTCTCTATCCATTTTTCAAAGTGAGTTATTGAAGTCTCCAGTTATTTCTCCATTGAGTCCTTTTCAATTTCACTTCCTGTATTTTAGTGTGCTGTTGTTAGGTGTGTGCACATGTTTATAATCCTAGTATTTCCATGATGAGATGACCCTGTATTAATATATAATGTTCTAATCTAAATGTTTTAAGATGGATTTTGTGAAATTACATTGAAAGATACTTCCTTGGCTCCTTTACAGATCAAAATTGGAGACATTGGAACACTCTTTAAGATTCGTATTGGTCATACCAATTCTGGACACTCCCCATCCTGGCACTGTAAGGAGGTAAGTATGTATGCTTATAGTTTGTTGGTAGAGTCAAACCTGAACTTTTTAATCAGTGTATTTCTCAAGGCAGAAGTATCATATACATCTGTTAATTAGTTAATTTCTGATTGAGAGAAATGTCTCAATTAAGGAATTCTTTCATCTTTTTGCAAACAAAATGAAATACTTGGGATTCCAGATAAACTCACATATATTCTTGGCACACTTGCACTGATGAGGAAAAGATAACTAGCTTTATGTCATTTGCTTCAAAATATTTCAAAGGTACATCATTATGTTGATGAAATAATAGTCTAAAAGATGCTAGCTCTGAAACTTAGTGTACTCAGGTTAGGCAAGGTAATACCAATTGAGTATTTTCAGAGATAAATTTTCTATATCATTTTATATAATATTATAAATGATCACTTAGATATAAATTGTCTATAGTTATATGTCATTTTCTATGTTATTCAGCATAAAAATTCTACTATTCCCATGATTGTCAGAAAATGCAGGTATCCAACACTGAAAATCATACAGTATATAATTCATTTTTGTGTATGATATGTTAACATCTTCTAACTTTTCAAAGTAACTAAGCAAATTCTCAAAATACAAAGAACTTAAGTCACATTTGTGATATTCTTGACAATGTTGCTCTTCTTTTATAATACATGAGAAAATTAACTAGAGGTTAGTTTTAAAAATTACTATCTGGCTTCTATATGAAATAGTTGTAGAGCTTTTGAGGACTGATAGCCAAATTTTGAGGTATGAAATTAAAATATGTTAATAGAGCATATATACTATCAGTATCTTTTCCTTTTATAATAAGCTAATTCATGAAAATTATAGTTAATCCTCATGCCATCTCATTTGATTGATAATTGATAAGCATTACTGCATTAATTTTAAGCTGGAATGATGAGATGTTTGTCAAGTGATCTGGAAAGATTATTAAGTATTGTAAAGGAATGATATAGAAATCATTTGGAAAATTGGTATTGTCTTTCTATGGCAAGGACTCTCATTATAAAGTATTGAGAATGTCAGTGAAGAGGAGACATACTCATGACTCAAAGTTTTATTCTGCGAATGTAAAACCTTTACATAATTTGTTCATTTGGTTGGATCAAGATGGTAGATATTTGATTGAGAATTTTTTATTAAATTCTTATTACACAGTTTAGAAGTTTGAAATCTGAGATTTTAAATAAGCCAATAAGTCCTTACAACCTGAGAGGATTTGAATATAAATACTGGCTTCATAACAGAGCAATGATAGAATATTTCCATGAAGTAATCACATTGCTTTTAATCTTGATTCCTTTAAAAAAATTTATTTGTTTGAGAGGCAGAGTGACAGAGAGGGAGGAGAGATAGAAACAGAGAAAGCTATTATCTTTCACCCATTGGTTCAGTCCCCAAATGGCCACAACAGCTGTAGCTGGGCCAGACTGAAGCCAAGAGCCAGGAACAATCATAAGCATCTCTTTTTAAATAGGAAAATATTTGCATACAGAATTTCAAAGGAAATTGGCATGTTTGATATAAACATTTCAAAGAGAAATTGGAAATAGAGAAATTACTAAATGGAGAAAAGAAATGCCATTGCACTTGATAGTAAAAAAAGAAATTAGACTTTTCTTGTCAAGCAATCAACTGTTTTCCATATTTAAAAATATAGAGTGATAACTGAGTAGGTTGACAGACTGGGATAGTATAGGGACTTGACTCTTGGATAAAGCAGTCTTAATTTTTTGAAAGTAATGTTGTTGCTATTGTAGATAAAATTGCAAAACATGAATTCTGGAAAACAGTTTTATATACCAGTTCAACGGTGGTTGGCCCAAGATCAAGAGGATGGGGAAATCTGTCGAGAATTTCCTGTTTTAAATAAAGGACAAGCCATCCTTCCAGGTAGGGAAGATCCAACTTCAGGCAGCACAAAAAGTTCGTTTGCCTGAATACTGAAGAACAAGAAACTCAATAAGTAACTGTTGAATAAATGAATGAATGAATGAATGAATGATTAAGGACTGCTGGTTCTCCTCAGTTACTTCTACTGGTATGGCAGCTGCACATAAATGCTTTTTATTTGTTTTCTGCTCTGACATTCCAGAATACATTCTTGTTGGTTAGAACTGGAGGAAAGTAAGCTAAAATGCCTCTCAATCAAAACAAGAAAATTAGTTCTTAGAAAGTCATGAGAAAACTTAATGTCAAATGAAGTTAAGGACTAAGAAATATACTCAATGTGTATTTTTACACAAAGTTTTATCTTTTTTCTGAAAATTTATCCTTTTTAATCAGGAAATGAAAACATAACTGCTTAGTGACTTTCTAAACATATGGCCAAAAACAGAAATGTGATTAAGGTAGACTCTTGATCTACTCATGGCTAAGTAGTTACTACTGTCCATCGTAAGAATTCAGGATGACTTTTGTCTGTAAGAGCCATTGTATCTACTCATGTCTGTTTTGGAAAATAATGGGAAAAAGATAAAGGAGAACTGTTAAATTACAGAAATAGACTTTTCTCAAATCCAGATTATGTTCTACAGTCATGTGATAGTTTCTTTTTTAAATAATCAAATAAATAATAAATATTGCCTGACTATTAAGAACTCCCTATGATACTTGCTGATACAAAGTATCAGCAAAGAAATAGAAAATTTAAATAATATTCAAAAGGAATAAACAAATGAAGCAGAATAGAGAAAACAGGAAAGCACGAATGAACCTGAAGGTAAATAAGTAGAAATTGTTGAATGCAACACAGAAAATACTTTTTAAAAGCCTGAGGAACCTATCAGATAAAAACAAAAGAAATTCATGCAAGGGTGTCCCAGAAGAGGAGAAAGAGCCTGACTCCAAAATGTGGGTACTCTTAAACACAATCTTACACTGCCCTCCTACACCACCTGCAGCCTTTGAATTTTCACGTGATATTGCAACTACCAATTTAGCTCATAAAGAAACAGAATTTCTAAAGAGTAGTAACTGAGAGAAGTTTTGTTTATTTTCTAGTATTTTAACTTGTCAATCCAATGAATAATAAAAAAAAACTTTTGCCCATTATTTTCCTACTCAAAATTTCATTTTTCCTTTTTGTAAAATCAAATACCTAATATTACTAAAATTGGAGGGAGGAAATAGGGGAAGAGAGATAGATTAACAGCAGCTACCAATTTTGTATTTTCCTAATCACAGGAGTTGCTATTTTATTTATCTCCTAATGGGAATTCCATTAGGAATGCTGGCTTGTGTCCCAGCTGCTCCATTTCTGGTCCAGCTCTCTGCTAATGGCCTAGGAAAAGTAACAGAAGATGGCCCAAGTGTTTGGGCCCCTGCCACTCACATTGGAGACCTGGATGAAGCTCTTGACTCCTGCTTTGGCCTGGCCCAGCACTAGCCATTGAGGCCATTTGGGAAGTGAACTAGCAGAAGGAAGATTCTCTCTCTCTCTCTCTCTCTCTCATTCTCTAACTCTGACTTTCAAAATAAATTTTTTTCAAAAATGCTATGAAATAAGAAAAGTTAAGAGGAGTCTTCCAAAATTAATTGACATGTTTTCCCTGGGGTTCAACTGTGTAAAACAAAACACAAAACAGTTATTTTTTCATTAAAAAGCTCAGCAGCAAGATGGCATAAATATAAGCCCCAGACCATGTTCTCCCATGGAGAAACCATCTTAACAAGGATACCCAGAACAATGCCTTTGGGAGAACTCCACAAACCAATTAAGAGCTTGTAACTGCTATAGAATTATTGAATTTCAAGTCCCACCTGAGGCTACCTTGGCAAGTCCAGACCAAATGATTCTGCAAGCTTTATATGACCCATGGGTTGAACATTTCCCATCCTTGACTTGAAGGAACAAAATATAGCAAAAAAGGCATTAATACAGCTTTCTTTATTTATATCACCTAGAACTGATAGGTCTGCTTCTATTGAAGGCTGTTTCTAGTCTGTACTGACTTCATTTCAGACACAGTATCAATCTTTGCTAGAATACTGCTATATCTGTCACTGACCTAAATAAAGACTTACCAAGATGACAGATAGCATCTGACAGGATATAGTTACAATACTGAAACTGAAAGAAAAACTTTATTAATAAACTGTAAGTACCAATAACTACAGGGAAGTCAAAGACAGCCATTATATACTTGCAGAGTATGCCTATTTTTAGCAGGATTTTATAATTAAAATGGAGGAAGGCAAAAGCAAAAAGTGGCCTCCACATCATTACAATGGCAGGAATACAGCACCTGGTGATACTGCCTCCCAGGTGATATGTGCGGGCTGAGGAACAAGAATAGTGAGAACAATGCTTATAAATAGCGAAATGCTCATGATAGGAACAACACTCATGCAAGGCTACATTTTTTAGAAAATGAGAGCTATTCATGTTTTTTTCCAGAAATATCATAAGTCTAGACACTAAAGAAGAGTTAATATTACACCTTATTTAAAAATCACAATGGGATCATCAGCCTGGACAATGTTTTGCTCATCCATGTTCCCTCAAAAAGCTATACAATAAGATATATATTGATACATTGATATATATATTGATACATCCTAATTTTGGCCCTTTGATGAGAAAGTGGAGGCTTTAGTTATTCCTCTTGTGCAGTGCTCTTCCACTATCTATCTAAGTCCAGGGCTAGGCAGTGGTCAGAGAAAGAAAGCAGTGGGGATTGGCCCCACCCTATGGAAGCTGAGCTCACAGAACAGAAGGGAAGATTGTTGTCCTTTAAAGTGTTAGCTCCTGTGTGTTCCTGTTCCAAGGCACATTGGGATATAATATAAGAGAAATGAATGAGGAAAAAGGAAGTGGAATGTCTGCAACTTCTCTGAGTGTTAGGAATTCCCCTTCTTGCTTCCTGAGTGAAAGTTAAAGGCTTCTGAGCCCTCTGTACCTGAGCTACAGGACATACTTGCAGGTTTCCAGTGCCTCAACTCAAGTTTGGAATTGTAAAGGAGGAAAAATAATAAACATACTGATGCCTGATTTTAAAATTTTAACTTTTTTCCAATCCTCTTTCTATGATCCATTTTTCAAAGTATTCGTGCGTTTACTTTTTAGAGGTGCATTCAGTGGAGAGACTGAGTAGCGTGTGTTATTCCATCTTGCCTGGAACTGTTGATTAGTTATGTGCACTTACTTTCCTATTATTGCAGTAATGCTTGTCACCTAAAGCTTTTTTTTTTCTTTTATTATAAGTGACAGTATATGAAATCTACGTGGCAACAGGTGAGCTATGGAATGCAGGAACAGTAGCAAATGTCTACATTTCTATTTATGGAGAAAAGGGAGATACAGGATCCAGACAGCTATTTAGATCTACAAGCACCTGTAATTTTTTAAGGGGACAAGTAAGTAACAAAAGCTGTTTGTTTTGCTTTAAAATTACTTTTAATTATGGTAAAAAATTAAAAAAAAGTTTAACCAGTTTAATGCACTTTAAGTGAATTTTAAGAGTGTATTGGTTGATATTAAGTATACTAACAATCCCTAACTTATGATGATTTGACATGCAATTTTTTAAGTTTACAAGAAAAGTGTTGTAAATGTGATGTACATTCAGTAGACATCATACTTTGAATTTTTATTTTTTATTCAGGCTGTTAATACATGACGTGATACCCTTTCACGTTGTTGCACAGTGACAGGGAGCCACAGCACCCAGTCAACCATTCAATCACAAGGGTATATGCTGATATTACACAATGTACTGTGTTGCTTTATTTTTTTTTTTATTTTTTATTTTTTTATTTTTCTATTTTTTTATTTTTTTTTATCTTTTATTTAATGAATATACATTTCCAAAGTACGTCTCATGGGTTACAATGGCTTTCCCCCCCATACCGTCCCTCCCACCCACCACCCTCCCCTTTCCCACTCCCTCTCCCCTTCCATTCACATCAAGATTCATTTTCGATTATCTTAGTATACAGAAGATCAGCTTAGTATACATTAAGTAAGGATTTCAACAGTTTGTTCCCACACAGAAACATAAAGTGAAAAATAATAGATGATTTTTTTTAAATGATGATGAAATCAGAGCAGACCTATTGTCATGTTTAATCCCAGTGAGAGTCAAGTTGTGAATTGATAGTTTCTTTTTTTTTTTTTAACAGTAGATCAGTTTAGTGTACATTAAGTAAAGATTTCAATCGTTTGCACCCCCATAGAAACACAAAGTGAAATATACTGTTTGAGTACTCGTTATAGCATTAAGCCTCAGTGTACAGCACATTAAGGACAGAGATCCTACATGAGGAGTAAGTGCACAGTGACTCCTGTTGTTGACTTTACAAATTGACACTCCTGTCTATGGCATCAGTAATCTCCCTATGCACCAGTCATGAGTTTCCAAGGCTATGGAAGCCCCTTGAGTTCTCCGACTCTTATCTTGTTTAGACAAGGTCATAGTCAAAGTGGAGGTTCTCTCCTCCCTTCAGAGAAAGGCACCTCCCTCTTTGAAGACCTGTTCTTTCCACTGGGATCTCACTCACAAAGATCTTTTTGCCAGAGTGTCTTGGCTTTCCATGCCTGAAATACTCTCATGGGCTTTTCAGCCAGATCCGAGTGCCTTTAGGGCTGATTCTGAGGCCAGAGTGCTATTTAGGACATCCGCCATTCTATGAGTCTGCTGAGTATCTCACTTCCCATGTTGGATCACTCTCCCCTTTATTTATTCTATCGGTTAGTGTTAGCAGATACTAGACTTGTTTATGTGCTCCCTTTGACTCTTAGTCCTTTCATTATGATCAATTGCGAACTGAAATTGATCACTTGGAATAGTGAGATGGCATTGGCACATGCCACCTTGATGGGATTGAATTGGAATCCCCTAGTATGTTTCCAACTCTACCAATTGGGGCAAGTCAGCCCGAGCATGCCCCAAATTATACATCTCTTCCCTCTCTTATTCCCACTTTTATGTTTAACAGGGATCACATTTCAGTTAATTTTCAACACTTAAGAATAACTGTGTGATAATTACAGAATTAAACCAGTCATATTAAGTAGAACAGACAAAAAAAAAATACTATGAGGGATAATGTATTAAGTTGTCCATTAGCAGTCAGGGCTATGCTGATCAAGTCACCATTTCTCATAGTGTCCATTTCACTTCAGGAGGTTTCCTTTTTGGTGTTCAGTCAGTTGTCACCGATCAGGGAGAACATATGGTATTTGTCCCTTTGGGACTGGCTTACTTCACTCAGCATGATGTGTTCCAGATTCCTCCATTTTGTTGCAAATGACTGGATTTCGTTGTTTCTTACTGCGGTATAGTATTCTAAAGAATACATATCCCATAATTTCTTTATCCAGTCTACCATTGATGGGCATTTAGGTTGGTTCCAGGTCTTGGCTATTGTGAATTGAGCTGCAATAAACATTAGGGTGCAGACCGCTTTTTTCTTTATCAATTTAAACTCCTTTGGGTAAATTCCAAGGAGTGGGATGGCTGGGTCGAACGGTAGGGTTATATTCAGGTTTCTGAGGAATCTCCAGACTGACTTCCATAGTGGCTTGACCAGTTTGCATTCCCACCAACAGTGGGTTAGTGTCCCTTTTTCCCCACATCCTCGCCAGCATCTGTTGTTGGTAGATTTCTGTATGTGAGCCATTCTAACCGGGGTGAGGTGAAACCTCATTGTGCTTTTGATTTGCATTTCCCTGATTGCTAGTGACCTTGAACATTTTTTCATGTGCCTGTTGGCCATTTGGATTTCCTCTTTTGAAAAATGTCTATTGAAGTCCTTAGCCCATCTCTTAAGTGGGTTGTTGGTTTTGTTTTTGTGGAGTTTCTTGATCTCTTTGTAGATTCTGGTTATTAACCCTTTATCTGTTGCATAGTTTGCAAATATTTTTTCCCATTCTGTTGGTTGTCTCTTCACTCTCCTGACTGTTTCTTTTGCAGTACAGAAACTTCTCAATTTGATGCAATCCCAATAGTTGATTTTGGCTTTGACTGTCTGTGCCTCCCGGGTCTTTTCCAGAAATTCTTTGCCTGTGCCAATATCTTGAAGGGTTTCTCCAATGTTCTCTAATAACTTAATGGTGTCAGGACGTAAATTTAGGTCTTTAATCCACGTTGAGTGGATTTTTGTGTAAGGTGTAAGGTAGGGGTCTTGCTTCATGCTTCTGCACGTGGAAATCCAGTTTTCCCAGCACCATTTATTGAATAGACTGTCCTTGCTCCAGGAATTAGTTTTAGATCCTTGATCAAATATAAGTTGGCTGTAGATGTTTGGGTTGATTTCTGGTGTTTCAATTCTGTTCCATTGGTCTATCCATCTGTTTCTGTACCAGTACCATGCTGTTTTGATTACAACTGCCCTGTAGTATGTCCTGAAATCTGGTATTGTGATGCCTCCGGCTTTGTTTTTGTTGTACAAGATTGCTTTAGCTATTCGAGGTCTCTTGTGCCTCCATATGAATTTCAGCATCATTTTTTCTAGATCTGCGAAGAATGTCTTTGGTATCTTGATTGGGATTGCATTGAATCTATAAATTGCTTTTGGGAGAATGGACATTTTGATGATGTTGATTCTTCCAATCCATGAGCATGGAAGATTTTTCCATTTTTTGGTATCCTCTTCTATTTCTTTCTTTAAGGTTTTGTAATTTTCATCGTAGAGATCTTTAATGTCCTTGGTTAAGTTTATTCCAAGGTATTTGATTGTTTTTGTAGCTATTGTGAATGGGATTGATCTTAGCAGTTCTTTCTCAGTCATGGCATTACTTGTGTATACAAAGGCTGTTGATTTTTGTGCATTGATTTTATATCCTGCCACTTTTCCAAAATCTTCTATGAGTTCCAATAGTCTCTTAGTAGAGTTCTTTGGATCCTCTAAGTACAGAATCATATCGTCTGCAAAGAGGGATAGTTTGACTTCTTCCTTCTTGATTTGTATTCCTTTGATTTCTTTTTCTTGTCTGATGGCTCTGGCTAAAACTTCCAGAACTATGTTAAATAGCAGTGGTGAGAGTGGGCATCCCTGCCTGGTGCCAGATTTCAGTGGAAATGCTTCCAACTTTTCCCCATTCAATAGGATGCTGGCTGTGGGTTTTTTATAAATTGCTTTGATTATATTGAGGAATGTTCCTTCTATACCCAATTTGCTTAGAGTTTTCATCATGAAAGGGTGTTGAATTTTATCAAATGCTTTCTCTGCATCAATTGAGATAACCATATGGTTTTTCTTCTGCAGTCTGTTAATGTGGTGAATCACATTGATTGATTTGCGAATGTTGAACCATCCCTGCATACCAGGGATGAATCCCACTTGGTCTGGGTGGATGATTTTCCTGATGTGTTGTTGTATTCTATTGGCCAGAATTTTATTGAGGATTTTTGCATCTATGTTCATCAGGGATATTGGTCTATAATTTTCTTTCAGTGCTGCATCTTTCTCTGGCTTAGGGATTAAGGTGATGCTGGCTTCATAGAAAGAATTTGGGAGGATTCCCTCTTCTTCGATTGTTCTGAATAGTTTGAGAAGAAATGGGATTAGTTCTTCTTTAAAGAGAACTTTCCAGGTTTGGAGAAGGACAGAGGCATGCAGACTGAAAGTGAAAGGTTGGAAAAAGATATTCCATGCCAACAGAAACCAAAAAAAAGCAGGTGTAGCCATATTAATATCAGACAAAATAAACTTTAATACAAAAACTGTTAAGAGAGACAAAGAGGACACTATATAATGATTAAGGGTTCAATTCAACAGGAAGATGTAACTATTATAAATGTATATGCACCTAATTACAGGGCACCGGTCTATTTAAAAGATATGTTAAGGGACTTAAAGGGAGATTTAGATTCCAATACAATAGTACTGGGGGACTTCAATACTCCACTTCTTCCTTGGTTTCTTTCCTTTACCTTCTTTCATATTGATGACCGTGTTTCTGTGTTTCTGAGTGTAGCACATCTTTAAGTATCTTTTGCAGGGCCGGACGAGTGGCCACAAAGTCTTTCAATTTCTGTTTGCTATGAAAGGTCTTTATTTCACCTTCATTCACAAATGAGAGCTTGGCAGGATATAATATTCTGGGCTGGCAATTTTTCTCTCTTAGCACCTGTGCTATGTCTCGCCATTCCCTCCTAGCTTGTAGGGTTTCTGATGAGAAGTCAGCTGTGAGTCTGATTGGAGATCCTCTGAGAGTAATCTGACGTTTCTCTCTTGCACATTTTAGGATCTTTTCTTTATGTTTCACTGTGGTAAGTTTAATTACCACGTGTCGTGGTGAGGATCTCTTTTGGTCATGTTTATTGGGGGTTCTATGAGCTTCCTGTACTAGGATATCTCTGTCCTTCTCCAAACCTGGAAAGTTCTCTGCTAGTATCTCACTAAAAAGGCCTTCCAATCCTTTCTCTCTCTCCATGCCTTCAGGAACTCCTAGAACTCGAATGTTGGTTTTTTTAATAGTATCCTGTAGATTCCCAACAATATTTTTCAGGTTTCTAATTTCCTCTTCTTTTCTTTGGTTTGACTGTATGTTTTCCTGTGCTCTATCTTCTAAGTCCGATATTCTCTCTTCTGCTTCACCCATTCTGTTTTTAAGGCTTTCTAATGCGTTTGTCATTTGATCTATTGAGCTCTTCATTTCATTTTGATTTCTCTTGACTATTACACTTTCCTGTTCTACTAGTTTCTGAGTTTCATTTTGACTCTTCCTTAAAATTTCATTTTCACGAGAGAGATTTTCAATCTTGTCCATTAAGGATTTCTGTAGTTCAAGGATTTGCTTTTGAAAACTTCTAAATGTTCTTATCATAAATTTTTTGAAATCCGTATCTTGCATTTCTTCTATCTCATCATCTTCATACTCTTGGCTTGGGGTGTTTTGCTTATTTGGAGGCATCATAGTGTCATCGTTGATCTTGCTCCCTCTATTTCTGTGTTTGTTACTCGGCATAGTTAATTCTTCTTGCGTCACTGTGCGCTTTTTTTTTCTTTTTTTTATACTGTGTCCGTGTTAAGTGGACTGCCTGCTGTTGGAGGAGCCTTGGAGGCTTGAGATGGGTGCGGCCTGAGAGCTCTGCCTGGTTCTTCCTGGTTAAGGGTGTGCAAAGGTGACACCCTCAGGTTATGCGTGGTAAATCTCTCTCTTTTTATTTATTTATTTATTTTATTTATTCAGGGGGTAAGTAACACTGCAGGGCAGGGCTGTGCAGAATTGATGGTATTTAGCTTCCAGTCTTTGGCTCCTCTGGACTCCCACTGGGTTGCCTAGGCTACTGAATTGTAGTGACTCAGTTCCTTAACTCTCCCCCATTGATATGTAAATCCAAAGAGGAGGCCTGCTCTTTGTCTCTTGGGAATTCTTCAAGTCTTGCGGCCTTGTAACCTTTGCAAGGTTAGGGGGAAGAGAAACCCCGAAGCTTTTTTTTTTCCTTCTTTCCGGTAGTGAGTTTGCTGCACTTTCCGGCCCCCCTCTAGATTCTGACCCCCGTTTCCCCACCAATGTGTCGGGTTATTGAGCTCACCTCCCCTTCCAGCGCCGATGTGTGGACTCGGAGCCCTGAGTGTCCCAAGTCTCCCCGCTGTTTTCTGTGTGGCATGTACTCTCCTTGGAGCACTGTCGCCCAGACCCTGGGGCTTCTGCGGCTGGGTCCCGCGACTTGGCTTCCGCGCGGTGGGCGACCTTGTTCTCCCAGTAGGTCCTCCGATTCACGCCTGCTCCATTCAGAAGGGTTTCCCCTGCAATTTTTGTTTGGTTCTATTTTCTGCGGCTACCGTAACTCCCCTTTTATTAAACTAAATTTTCCCGGACTATCGGTGCGCGCCCTCACTATTCCGCCATCTTCTGTGTTGCTTTAGTAAGTTAGGTGTCTTGGGAGCATTTTGATTTCAACTATTTTCAACTTATGAGTTTGTTGGGACATAGCCTTGTTGTACTGAGGTGAATCTGTATTTACATGGTTGTGCAGCAGATATCCAGAATATTTTTATCTTCTCAAACTGGAAATGTATAGCCATTAAATAACAATTCCTCATTTGTCCCTTGCTTTAGACCCTGGTAACCACTATTATACTTTTTGTCTCTATAAATGTTATTACTTTCTGTACCTCTTATAAGTGGAATCATAAACTAGTTGTCTTTTTGTGACTGAATTTTTCCCTTAGTACAACATCCTTATGGTTCATCCATATTGTAACATATAAGCAGGACTTTCCTACTTGTAAATATATACTTATTTATTTTCATTTTATTTGAAAAGCATAGAGGATAGAGACAGACACATAGAGATCTTTTGTCTGCTAATTCATACCCCAAATGCCCACAACAGCCAAGATAGGGGCCATGCTGAAATCAGGAATCCAGAAATCCCTCTGGGTCTCCCATTGGTTGAACAAGGACTAAAGTACTTGAGCCATCACCTGATGTCTCCCAGAGTGCGCATTAGTAGGGAGCTGAATCATAACCAGAGCTGGGATAGGAACCAGGCACTCCTCAGAACCATGCCAAAGGCCTACCCTTCCTTTGCTTTTTTAAAAAATATTTTACTGTTTTATTTGGTATTGTTTCACTTTCTCCTTCCTTCTTTCCATTCCTTCCACTCCCCCTTTCTTCTTTTACTTTCTTCCCTTTTAAGACTGAGTAATATTCCATTGTATATATGAAGGGTCTTCAAAATAATCATGGAAAATCCCTATTATGAAAAACAAACTGCATGGATTTCATAATTGCTTTGCACAAAAATAAACTCATACTGACTTGTTATAACACATCTGAAGCAGATATGGTTTGAGGCAAATAAGAAAGATAAAACATCAGTTCGGAAAGAAAACCTGTTGGAGTGTCTGAATATTGGCAGAATACACACTGCCCCCAGACCTTAGATAGAATTGTGAGATCAAAGAATGTAGAAGGAAGTTCTATGTAAGAGTGAAAAAGCTTATTGGGGCAACTTACATATGCGATTCCAGACCAGGGCAGACAAGTAGTCTAGGTACAGTTACCACAGGTTTTTCTGCACAGGGTGGCAGGAGGGTCAAGATTTTATACATTTAGAAATCAGTGTAGGGCCGGCGCTGGAGCTCACTTGGGTAATCCTCCGCCTACAGTGCTGGCACCCTTGGTTCTAGTACGGTTGGGGCGCCGGATTCTATCCTGGTTGCTCCTCTTCCAGTCCAGCTCTCTGCTGTGGCCCTGAAAGGTAGTGGAGGATGGCCCAAGTGCTTGGGCCTTGCACCCGCATGGGATACCAGGAGGAAGCACCTGGCTCCTGGCTTTGGATCGGCGCAGCACACCGGCCCTAGCAGCCATTTAGGGGGTGAAGCAACAGAAGGAAGACCTTTCTCTCTGTCTCTCTCTCTCTCACTGTCTAACTCTGCTTATCAAAAAAAGAAAAAAAAAAGAAATCAGTGTACAGCTAGGGTAAAAGCTCGTGTTATAATATTCCTTAACTATTCTTTGGAATTTAATCCCTCTCAGGTTGGACTTTTCATCCTTATCAGGCAGGCTGTAAGTACACTTAAATTTTATGGCTGGATAGTAGGCTGCCAGTGGAAAGTTATGCTTGCAGTTGGGCAATATTTTTATTTTTTTTATTTTTTGACAGGCAGAGTTAGACAGTGAGAAAGAGAGAGACAGAGAGAAAGGTCTTCCTTTTTCCATTGGTTCACCCCACAAGTGGCTGCCACAGCTGGTGCATTGTGGCTGGAGCGCTGCGCCGAGCCCAAGCCAGGAGCCAGGTGCTTCCTCCTGGTCTCCCATGCAGGTGCAGGGCCCAAGAACTTGGGTCATTGTTCACTGCACTCTCAGGCCACAGCAGAGAGCTGGACTGGAAGAGGAGCAACCGGGATAGAATCCGGCGCACCGACCGGGACTAGAACCGGGGTGCTGGCACCGTAGGCAGAGGATTAGCCTAGTGAGCCACGGTGCTGGCCTTATCTTTTCATTTTGACCTCTGTCTTAGAATAATACTGCCCAAGGCCTCCTGGGAGACCAGGAAGAAGCACCTGGCTCCTGGCTTCTGATCGGCACAGTGTGCCAGCTGCAATGCGCCAGCCGTGGCCCCACATGGGGGGTGAACCAAAGGAAAAAGGAAGACCTTTCTCTCTGTCTCTCTCTCTCTCACTGTCTAACTCTGCCTGTCAAAAAAAAAAAAAAAAAAAATGAAAGGATAAGACTCAAGATGGTGTTACTGTTATTTGCTATCACATAAAAAACATGGTGAGTTCTGAAACTGAAGCTAAAGCTAACATCAGATTTATACTGATGCTTGGGTAGGAGAATGGTGAAATCTTTGATGGTTTGCTAGGTTTATGGGTTCAGTGCCCCAAAGCAATCATCCATTGAATAATGGTAACTCATTTTAAGAAGGGCCAAGGTGATGCTGAAGATGAAGTCTGAAATAGCAGACCATCCACATTACTTGTGAGGGCAGCATCTTGTTTGTGCTGGCTATAGTATGAATACTAGTTTGTATGTCCTCCAAAGGCTGACATGTTTAAGGCTCAGTTTCCAAAATCTCATGTCAATGGTGGAAACTTAATTCAATCACAGTGTCAACATAGGGGGCCTTTGAAAACTGATTAGATTGCATTGGGTTTTGAGTATGCAGCCCCATGATTAAATAAATCATGGTAGCTTTATAAGGAGAGACATAGAAGGACACACACTCCTCCTTGCTATATGATGTTCTGTAACACCTTGGGACTCTGGCAGCAAGGTTGCAATCAATGGATGCTGAACCAGTGGGACTATCTGATTTTGTACTGTGAACCACTAAAACCATAACCAGAATAAACCTCCATCCTTTGTAAGTAGCTTGTCTTACATATTTTCTTATAGTGACCAAAAGATGATTAATACAAAACTAAAAGCCAACACCCTAAATATCTCATTTTTTCAACTTACACTATTGTGAATGAAAAAATTAAAATGGAGCAAACTTTCTGCAGAATGGCTACTAAAACTGTTGCACACGGGTCAATTAGAGACAAGAGCAGAGCTTTCAATGTAAGTGGGATACTGAGTCTGAAGCATTTCTTCCAACAATTGGAAAAGGAGGTGAAATAGGCTTTATCAGTCTGACCCCGAAGACAAAGCACAAAGAAATGGTTAGCAAGAGGAAAGTAGTCCTCTCAAAGCAAATAAGGACTGATCAATAGCAACAATTGTTTTGGGATCTCATATCATTTTGCTTATGGACTTTCTGAACACCCAAAGTTTGGGAACAGTTGCTCATTGGGAGACTCTCTTTAGACAGCTAGATAGTACTCCAGAGCGTCTTGTCCAGCATGCCAGTGCACCTCATTCCTCTTGCCAAATGGGCAGTATTTGTGAGGTTCAGTGGGAAATCATTAGGCATCTACCTTATAGTCTCAGTCTGGCACCCACAATTCATTTTTGTTATAGTCTTAATATATTTTGAAAGGTTTCCTGTTTTTCTTTAGTTAATAATATGTAAAATACTACATTGACATGGCTAAATTTCCAGAATGTGAATTTCTTTGAGAATGCACTAAATGGCAGGAATCATTGATTACAAAATGTCCTGAGCTCGATGGAGCATATGATTATAAATAAAGTTTATGTTTTTTATTTTTATCTTTAGTCCCATTTCCCCATAATCCTTTTAAGTTATTCATGTATATACACATTACATTTTGTTTATCACTTCAATCATTAATGGACATTTGGTTTGCCTGTTACTCTTGGCTTTTGTGAATAGTGCTGCTATGTACATCAGTGTGCAAAGATGTCTTTGAGGTCATCCTTCCAATTATTTTGGATATCTGCTTAAAAGTAGGATTGTTGGATGACATGGCGGCTATTTTAATTTTTTTAAGAATTTGCCGCTCTCTGTTGAGTGTGCACCGTTTTACAATCCCAACTTCAGTGCACAAGGTTTCCAGTTTTTCCATATCTTTGTCAAACTTGCTACTTTTCTTTTTGGTAGCAATCATCCTGATGGGTATGAGGTGCTCTCTCATTGTGGCTTGGATTTGCATTTCTCTAATAATAAGTAATGTTAAGCATCTTTCTTAATTGATGCCTATTTGTATACTATGTTTGGAGAAATGTTTATTCAGGCCTTTTGCCTGTTTGTGAATTAGGTTATTTAATCTTTTTGTTGTTGAAATCTAGATACTATTTTTTATATATGTTCTGGATCTTAAACTTGAATTTTTCTCTTCAATGAAATTCTCCATTCTTTCATTTTGTCACCTAACCTAGTATCTTAGAACTGTTATTTGAATTGTCTATGGAGTAAGTCACTTTTCTCCATTTTATTAGGGTTGACTTCTGGAGATTTATCTTCTTCTCTTGTTTTGGAACATCTTCAATACTTACTTCATTTTCTGTGACTCTCTGTTAGTTTCTGTGCATTAGATAAGAGCCACCACTCCAAGATTTGTCAGATTGACTTCATGTAGGAAATGAACCTTATCAGTCAGCCTCAATTGAGACTCAGGGTGCCTCTCAAACCTTTGTGTTTGTCCTAATTTCCATCTTTGTTTTCAGTAGCTCCAGTTAGGTTAGGGTGTGCCAAGTTCTGTCAGTGCCCTGGAATAGGCAAGACTAAAACCAGTCCCTTAAACAGCTGTAAAAAGGTTAAAGTGCCAGGTGTGTGATTTAGTTTTCCTTGGGGAGAACCTGGGAACTGGAGTTTATCTGCCTTTCCGACTGTACTAAGCTGGAGGGAGTATGGCAAATGCACATATTCATGTTAAGACCACACTCTTACCCATAGGAATCTTTCTAATACTTGGTCCCATCAATTGCTTAGAGATAGCCAAGATAAATGCAGGCTTGGCTGCACCTCTGGAGTAGACCTGGGGAAAGGGCTGAATGAAATGCCCAACTGCTTGTTCAGGTGCTCTCAATGCAGTACTGATCACTTGTTCTGTCAGCTCCTAGCTACAAGTTAATTAAAAACCTGACCCAGGGCTGGCGCCGCGGCTCACTAGGCTAATCCTCCACAAGCGGCGCCGGCACACCGGGTTCTAGTCCCGGTTGGGGCGCCGGATTCTGTCCCGGTTGCCCCTCTTCCAGGCCAGCTCTCTGCTGTGGCCAGGGAGTGCAGTGGAGGATGGCCCAGGTGCTTGGGCCCTGCACCCCATGGGAGACCAGGAAAAGCACCTGGTCCTGGCTCCTGCCATCGGATCAGCGCGGTGCGCCGGCCGCAGCAGCCATTGGAGGGTGAACCAATGGCAAAGGAAGACCTTTCTCTCTGTCTCTCTCTCACTGTCCACTCTGCCTGTTAAAAAAAAAAAAAAAAAAAAAAAAAAAAACACCTGACCCTAGGCTGGTGCTGTGCATAGTGGGTTAAGCCTCACCGGTTCGTGTCCTGGCTGCTTTTCTTCTGATCTGACTCTCTGCTTATGGCCTGGGAAAGTAGTGAAGGATGGCCCAGGTGCTTGTTCCCTAATACCCATGAAGGAGACCTGAAGAAGCTCCTGGCTCCTGGCTCCCGATCGGTCCACCCATAGCCGTTGTGGCCATTTGGAGAAAGAACCAGTGGATGGAAGATTGATCTCTCTATCTCTCTGTCTCTCCCTCTCTCTGTCTGTAACTCTGGCTCTCAAATAAATAAATAAATCTTTGTTAAAAAAATAGCTGACATATGGACAACAGTTGAGACATTAGGTGTATAGTCAAACCTCTTTCAAAGAGAGATTGGAAATGGGGGTATTTTTACCTGCTTGCTCAGCATTGAGCCATGGAAGTAGTTGCTGGAATGCTCTGTAGCTCATTTAAACCCACCGCTTTATTCTCTGTAGTCCCAGAGGACTTGAATACTGAGCCTCTATGCTCTCAGAGCTAAGGGACATGGAAATCGAGGGTGGGGGGAGCTGCAAAAGTTGAGACACTCAATATGTGAACAGTCTCTCTCTAGGGAGAAGATGGAAATCTGGTACTGCCGGAATGAGCCAGGGTGAGAAGGCATGGAAATTGCCTCTAATCCCTTTCAGGGTTCTGTTAGTTTATTACTTACCTACCCAATTGGCTGCCATTGTGTTGGCCAGCTTTTACATACTACAATTAAATTCCTGAGAAATCTAACTGTATAAAGAGAAAGATGTATCAAGCTCACAGTTAAGGAGGTTTAAATACAAGATCTAGATCCTTCTGTCCTCATGGCGAACCTTGGATGGGGTCTGGTGAGGCAGTGGATGGCAGTGGGAGAGTGAATGCAGAGGAATGCTCCTATGGCAAGGCTGGAAGCAGAAGGAGGCTGTGTCACTCAGGCTTTCACATCTAACACTCTTGTGAGAACAGTATTCAGGCAAATGCCCCTAGTGACTTACAGCCTTTCACTAGGCCCACCTTCCAAACATCATAATTAAATTGTTTCCATTCTCTTAGTACCATTAACTAAAGGCTTTAGGGTTTCGATTTTTGTTTTTTAAAGATTTTATTTATTTATTTAAAAGGCAGAAGTGGGAAGAAGAGAAAGAGTCTTCCATCCACTGATTCACTCCCCAAATGGCTACGACAGCAAGGACTGGGCTAGGCCAGGAGCTTTATCCGGGTCTCTCACATAGGTGGCAGGGGACCAAGGACTTTGTCCATCTTCTGCTGCCTTCCTAGGTGCAAGATCAGGGAGCTGGATGAGAAATGGAGCCTCCAGGACTTGAACTGGTTCCTATATGGGATGCCTGAATCATAGATGGCAGCTTTACCTGCTACACCACAATGCCAGCCCCAAGACTTTAGGTTTTGAAGTCCTATATGAGTTCCAGAGTCAAATCATGTGCACACTATTGCACAGATACAGGCTAATTAGAAGCCTGATCCTCAGGCAGCAGCAGGGAAAATACAATCAAACCTTCCAGGAAGACTGTAGTAGTTAAGATGATTTTTCTTGTTCATTCTGCTAGGAATCCAGGAGGGTAGCCCTATTTAAAAGCATGCTATGGTTTTCTGTAGTCCCAGGGGATTTGCAAATGCAAAGTCCCATCTCCTAATAGAGATTTTGTTCCTTTGATTGGGCTATATTTTCTTTTTTCTTTGTAGGTCTTAAAATCTTCTGCTTAGATTTGGGCATTAAAAAGGCAAACACATCTTAGTCGCTATGGACTAGGTTTATAGAGTGGAAAACCTGCACCAATCAATTTATGTGGTAGTTTCTGGCAACAGGTTATCTCTGGGCTTCTGAGTATGCTGTGAACTATCTTTATTCCTGAAGTGCTTGCCCCTGTTCCGTTTTTTTTTTTATAGAAAACTTTTATTTAATAAATATAAATTTTGAAAGTACAACTTTTGAATTATAGCAGTTCTTGCCCCATAACCATCCTCCCACCTGCAAACCATCCCAATTCCTACTCCCTCTCTCACCCCAGTCTTCATTAAGATTCATTTTTAATTATCTTTATATACAGAAGATCAACTCTATAGTAAGTAAAGATTTCAACAGTTTGTACCCACACAGACACACAAAGTGCAAAGTACTGTTTGAAGACTAGTTTTACCATTAATTCTCATAGTATAACACATTAAGGACAGAGATCCTACATGAGGAGTAAGTGCACAGTGACTCCAGTTGTTGATTTAACAATTGACACTTTTATTTTTGACATCAGTAATCACCGGAGGCTCTTGTCATGAGCTGCCAAGGCTATGGAAGCCTCTTGAGTCCACAAACTCCGCTCTTATTTAGATAAGGCCATAATCAAAGTGGAAGTTCTCTCCTCCCTTCAGAGAAAGGTACTTCCTTCTTTGATGGCCCCTTCTTTTCACTGGGATCTCACTCACAGAGATCTTTCATCGTTTAGGTCATTTTTTGCCAAAGTGTCTTGGCTTTCCATGCCTGAGATACTCTTATGGTAAACCTGTTTCTACACTTCAGCCCACAATCAATATATCTCTTACTCTCTCTGTCTCAGCCCATCATCTCTTGCTCCTTGTGTCATCTGTCTCCCACACTGAAGCTTCTCTGTTGCTTTACTAGGCTGCAGGGCCGGTCTCTGTGTTACAAGCTTCCCAACTATTATTTTTTTTAAAGATTTATTTTATTTATTTGAAAGACAAAGTTACAGAGAGAGGTATAGACAGAGAGAGAGGGTCTTCTATCTGCTGGTTCACTCCCCAGATGGCCGCAATGGCCGGAGCTGTGCCGATCTGAAGCCAGGAGCCAGGAGCTTTTGGATCTCCCACGTGGGTACAGGGGCCCAAGGACCTGGGCCATCCTCTACTGCTATCCCAGACCATAGCAGAGAGCTGGATCGGAAGAGGAGCAACTGGGACTAGAACTGGCACCCATATGGGATGCTGGCACTTCAGGCCAGGGCTTTAACCTGCTGCGCCACAGCACCAGACCCATTCCCAACTGTTCTTACCATGGCTCCAGGTCAGGGGAGACAAACCGACCTTTCAGGAAGCCTCCAGACAAGACAGAATTTTTGGATTTATAATCCACTCCTTTGTTTTTGTTCCAATGGAAGGTCTACGATGTAGAGGTTTTCTTCTTGTTTCACTGCACTATGCTAGGTAGAGGAATGGACATGCAAGAATCCCTGAACTTTCCTGCCCTTTTCTGATTGGAGTCCCTTTTTGGTGTGCTTTGATCTGGGTGCTGCAACTCTCAGGTGGTCTGGTCTATAGGATTCTCCAAAGGAATATTCTAATTTTTAACTTCTTATCACCATGGATAAACTGACACTGGAGTTTCTTAGTCTGCTATCTTGCTAATTTGTCTCCTTATTTTGTTGTTTCTTAAATCTATTCTGAGATTGTTAAATGTGGGTAATTATGTATACCAGGTTTCAGTTCTCATTGTTTGTGGGGAGCAGGGCCTGTCTCCCGCAACATTGCGAAATAAGTACTGAGACTACCGAGACTAGACTAGACCACTGAGACTATTAAGACTAACTCTATGCACTTGATCTCCTATCATATGGCGCTGAGAGAGAGTAAACAAATCTTACACAGCTGCTTCGTTAATTAGCTGATTCCTGACCCAACCCCTTAAAAGGGGGAGAGAGACAACACGCGTGGCCGCGTCCCCCTGAGAGAGTCGGTCGGAGAGCTCGCCGGTGCTGCTCCTCCGCGAGCCGAGGAGCGACAATTGTTGAATGTAGAAAGTAAATGCCTCAGTTCTTTTACTATTACTAATATTAATATGCATGTAGTAAACTCATTCATTCTTTTACTTTTAGCAGTAAATCAGGGAGAGTGCATCACATTTTAGTTATGTTAACTTTCTTTTGCCACTCAACTAGTCATTAGTATGTCAGGATATTTTCTTCTCTTTTTCTTAAACTTCTTTGCATTGATTATTATAAATATCATGTTATAATTTTCTTTGCTAGCTTTTTCTGAACAGAAAGTTCTCCTTTTCAAAAATATTTGGTGGATAAAGGGATGATAGTGTAACCCATTAACTTGTACCATTGATGCATAGTATTTTTTTGTTAATGAATGTGAATAGTTTTTTACCCATTATTTATATCTTTAACCGTACACTGAGGCACAGGTAGAGTGGTTCACAAAGAAAATAGCCTTGGTACTCCAATCCTGGATCTGTGCCTCCCCTTTCTTATCTTCAGAAATTTTTTTTTTCTTACTCAACAGTTTCGAGGATAAAATAAAATGTCTGTGGAAGTATTTTAAAACATATAGAGCACTATACAAATATAGAGGTTTTTTTTTATGTTTCTTGGTCATTTTAAGCAGGTGTGTCACATTATTTATTATTTCTCTTGCATTGAAACATGTAGCATTATCTTAGATTTTATCAAAAGTATTGTGGCCTCCTCACTTTTATCCATCTTCTTTTTTTTTTTAAACTTTTATTTAGTGAATATAAATTTCCAAAGTACAGCTTATGGATTGCAATGGCTCCCCCCCCATTACTTCCCTCCCACCCGCAACCCTCCCATCTCCTGCTCCCTCTCCCATTCCATTCACATCAAGATTCTTTTTCAATTATCTTTATATACAGAAGATCAATTTAGTACATACTAAGTAAAGATTTCAGCAGTTTGCACCCACGTAGAAACATAAAGTGAAAAATACTGTTTGAGTACTAGTTATAGCATTAAATCACATTGAACAACACATTAAGGAAAGATTCTACATGAGGAGTAAGTGCACAGTGACTCCTGTTGTTGACTTAACAAATTGACACTCTTGTTTATGGCGTCAGTAATCTCCCTAGGCTCTTGTCCTGAGCTGCCAAGGCTATGGAAGCCTTTTGAGTTCACTGACTCTCATCTTATTTAGATAAGGTCATAGTCAAAGTGGAAGTTCTCTCCTCCCTTCAGAGAAAGGTACCTCCTTCTTTGATGGCCTGTTGTTTCTACTGGAATCTCACTCACAGAAATCTTTCATTTAGTTTGTTGTTGTTGTTGTTGTTTTTTTTTTTTTTTTTTGCCAGAGTGTCTTGGCTTTCCATGCCTAAAATACTCTCATGGGCTCTTCAGCCAGATCCACATGCCTTAAGGGCTGATTCTGAGGCCAGAGTGCTGTTTAGGACATCTGCCATTCTCTGAGTCTGCTGTGTATCCTGCTTCCCATGTTGGATCATTCTCTCCCTTTTTAATTCTATCAGTTAGTATTAGCAGACACTAGTCTTGCTTATGTGATCCCTTTGACTCTTCTAATAGAGAATCTATTTGAGCACAACCATTGCTCCTTTTCTTAGAAATAGAAAATTTGGGACTTCAGAAAAATGTCATAAATTACTGATTTTTTTGCAACAGGGTCATTATAATTGCAAATGGCCCATAAACTCTGCTTTAAAAATTCCATCAAGGGGCACAGAAGAGATTTTTTTCATTGAAATGGATTACAGACTTTTAGAACATTTTATAGTTATTACATGTATACTGTGATTATTTAAAAACTATAGTTGTAGAGAGACTCTAAATATATGTTTCTGTAGCTAAAAATTGAAATAAAGAGGGGGGTATATTTGGAACTTTATTATTACGTCCTATAAATTAATATCATTTTTGTCTGTACTTTCCTAACATAGATTTATATATTTGCTTAATGAACCTATTTCTTTTTATAATTAATTTTTTACTGCATCTTAATTTATACACTTGGTAAAAATCAGAGTTATTGGCTAGATCTAATTAAACTGCTTTTCCTTGGTTGTAGACTGATACATTCTTCCTGGAAGCTGTGCACCTTGGAGATTTATACAAGATTGTGATAGGCCATGATGGACTTGGGCCAGGTAAGGCTCTTCTACAGAGATTTAACTGTTTTTGCCACCCACATAGGAGACCTGGATCCAGTTCCTTGCTCTTGGTTTCAACCAGGCCCAGCTCTATCTGTAAAAGGCATTTGGGAGTGAACCAGCAGACAGAAGACCTCTCTTTCTCTCTAATTCTCTGATACTCTGTCTTATAAGTAAAAATTTTATAAATAAACATTTTTAAAAAGAATTAATTTCTTGGGATCTTATCTAAGGTGACCAACCATCCTGTTTTACCTGGGACTATCCTTATCTTAGCAGTAATAATCCCACATCCTGGGAAACCACTGTGTCTTGGGCAAATTGGGACAATTGGTTACCCTAAAATGTGAGTGTGGTACTCTGCAAGTTGTGTTTTTAGAAGCCCTCTTAGTGATTCCAAGGTTTGAGAACCACTGATTTAGGAAATTGTGAGGAATTTGGTACTGCTCATTGATAGGAGTGTATGATGGGAGAAGCAGCTTCAGAGTATGCAGAGATAAGGTAATGAAGGTTCTTCTATGCTTTGTTAAAAAGTTTTACCCTAAAGCTGATTAGTATTAACTCATTAAGTCAAGGGTTTTTAATTATGGGAAACATTTTGAGCTGGAACTTTGCATGAACAAACACTATGACTAATTAAAGTATTTCATTTCATCTGTAAATAAAGTAGTATTTTGACTAAGGCAGTTTGCAAAGTAATATCGAACTACACATTTGAAAGCAAATTCTTTCCTTCATGAGTACCAGCTCAGTCTGTGTGCTTGGATGGATTTTCTGAATGACTGTTCATTTTTAGCTTATCCGAAGTTACATGGTTTGTTTATGTAGTCTCAGTCTAAATTTTAACTTTAATAACTTTTCAGAAGTAGAAAGTTATTAGCTCATCAAATATCTATTCTTTGGAAGATGTTAAGTCTATGATTCTTGATACAGTTTATGCAATCAAAAGCAACTGTGGAATTATTCTGTTTTCAAGAGCTTGGAAAATCATATTGAAATAAATATCACAGTGTGTAAAACCTTAAAATAATGCCACAATTTTAATGCGTATAAAGAAGTATGTTTAAATGTTCTCATAGTTTACTTCTGTTATATTTTGCTTTATTTGAAGTATTAAAGCTTTATATTGTGCAAGGCCTTTACATATATTTTAAGATAGAACTTTTTTCTCAAAACTGAAATAATACCTGAAAAATACAAATTCACATCACATTTTCCTTTTTTAAAATTCATTTTAAGGAAATGGCTGGTTTCTTGAGGATGTGGTGGTCAAGGATCCTACAACAAGCCATGAATATACTTTCTTCTGTCACAGGTTGGTAGATGTGCTTTTATATTGAACAGATTCATTTCATATTAGTTCCAAGTTCATATATTTTGGAAAACTGGATTGCTTTTTCAATCATTCTTGGTCACTGATACTTTTTGGAAAAGTATTGTAAATATTAATCTTAGGAGCTGCTGCTTCTATTGAGAAAGACAATTATTATCTTGATGATCTAAACTTAATGTTTATTCCTAACTTAAGGTAGAGTTTTTAAAATAAGATTTTTTTCTCTATATGTCAGTAAGGAGAGTGAAAGTCTCTGAGAAGACTAGGTCCCAAAGTAGGTTCAAAAGTAATTAATATACACAATAAACATTGCATGTGGCTTTTTATACAATAATGACACTGCTGACTCATGTCATAGGCCTTGATCTTGGAGTTATCTTGCCAGCACTGGTGATATGTCTGCTCTTTCTTTCAACATTCTTCTGTCTCTTTTCCTAAGGAGCCAATAAGAGCCATTTATGAAATAAATGAAATAACTGATCAGAATTTGAACTGTAGCTGGTGGTTAAAGAATAGGGCAAACAATCCAGTGGACTTAAAATCTATTGGTTTGGCAGCTAGCAAACTGAGTAACTCACCTGTTGATTAAAGGAAAATGTATTTTGTCTTTCCCCAGGTAACTCTTCCTCCCACATCCCTTGTACTCTTATAGCCATTTTAGGATTTCCTTTTCCATATTGTGTTCCTCTGCCTTGATCAACTCGATATTCATGGCCTTTAAAGTTCTTTTTAAAAGATTTTATTTATTTATTTGAGAGGTAGAGTTACAGATAGAGAGGGAGAAAGAGAAAGGTCTTCCATCCGTTGCTTTACTCCCCAAGTGGTTGCAATGGCTGGAGCTGAGTTGATCCAAAGCCAGGAACCAGGAGCTTCCTCTGGGTCTCCCACATGTGTGCAGGGGCCCAAGTACTTGGGCTATCTTTCACTGCTTTCCCAGGCCATAAGCAGAGAACTGTATTGGAAGAAGAGAAGCTAGAACACGAACCAGAGCCCATATGGGATACAGCGCTGCAGGAAGAGGCTTAGCCTACTGTGCCACAGCACCAGCCCCTATTCATTGCTTTTTAATAATATATATTATTTCTTTTTTTTTTAGATTTATTTATTTATTTGACAGGTAGAGTTACAGACAGTGGGAGAGAGAGACACAGAGAAAGTGCTTCCTTCCGTTGGTTTACTCCCCAAATGGCCGCCATGGCCGGCGCTGCGCTGATCCGAAGCCAGGAGCCAGGTGCCCCTTCCCGGTCTCCCATGTGGGTGCAGGGCCCAAGCACCTGGGCCATCCTCCACTACCTTCCCAGGTCACAGCAGAGAGCCGGACTGGAAGAGGAGCAGCCGGGACTAGAACCCGGCGTCCATATGGGGTGCCGGTGCCATAGGCGGAAGATTAACCTAGTGTGCCACTGCACCGGCCCCAATATATATTATTTCTGACTTGGGTAAATAATTACCAATGGTTAGTGTAAATATTAAGCCTGAAAATAATCGACGCACTTCTCTTTCCACAGATGGCTGGATCAAGGGGAAGATGATGGTAAAATTGTCAGAGAACTGTATGCTCGGGATAACAGCATCATCTCTGCAAGTGAGTGACATGTACACACGTTTCTTTGAAAATTATGTTTTTTATCATGAATGAGCGAAGTATAACACTGCTGAAATTAATGGTTGTCTCTTTATCTTCTCAGGGCAGAAGCTAGAATATAAAAGAAAAGAGACAGTAAGATTCTGCTTTGACCTTTACTTAGTACAAACAGTATTAAAATAGCCATTTTATGTGTTAAAATAGTATATGTTTAGTGAGGGAAGTTGCTTAGTGAATTTTTCTCTTGGTGTCTTCTCATACTGGTATTTGCTTGGTTTCTTTTTTAGTGGGCTGCAGAAAGATGGAAGTTTATGAAAGGAAATACTCTTCAGTTCTACAACAGATTGACTGGAGGGTTTGTCCGTCTACATCCAGATGGCAGAGTTGATGCTAGTGGAGAGAAGACAGACAAATACGGTAAAGGCATTGACGAAGTTAATGTGCTGTACAGGGGTAGGAACCGAAAGAAGTAGATTATTATACACAGTGTAATGTATACTTTTGCTCCTTTTCTTTCAGACACCTTACAATATACCAGAATTAAGCCATCTAAATAATTCAATGCATTAATATCAATGATTGGTAGATGACAAGATTTTAAATGTGGGCAACATCCTGATGGAAAAGTACACCATGAAAATCTTTTATATGGTATTTAATTGAAGAAAAAGTGTAGGCAGTTAACATTAACTGTACATAAAAAAAACCAGTTGTAGCTCTTGAACAATGTGACCATTTCAGGAATTAAGTCAGTTCTAGGAAATTAACTAGTCAATACAAAATATCATGTTAAATAATTTGAGGGCCACAGAAATAACTAAGATGTATCCTGAATTCCAGAGATTCATAATCTAATGAAAAAGACAAACATATGCAATACTTCTGATAGTTGTTTGTGGCTGATGTCATAATAAAGCTACAAAGGAAAAATGAGGGAAAAAAAGTACCTGAACAACAACTAGATTTGATGTTTACTATCAGCGTCTCCTGAAGTCATAATCATAAGAATCAACAAAGAGGGAATAAGAAGATTTTGGTCTGATCTGTCTCTAAACCCAAACCTCCAACTCTTTTTGAAATTTTGACATTTATTCTTAAATAAATTTTGTATGCTGTATCTATGAATGTGACTTTGGTATGCTTTATTAGTAACTGTCCTGTTCTCTTGGATGTGCTGGAGATTCTCATCTGTAGCATTTCCTCAAAAATATAACCTCTTCCACCTCACATTAATGATCCCAGGGAGTAATCTAATTTTTGCCTGTATGAAAATATGTGGCCATCTAATATTACCTCCTAATAGCTTCTCTTTCCAAAATTAATATATTCTTTAAATACTTTTCTTTTTTTTCTTTTTTTTAAACTTTTATTTAATGAATATAAATTTCCAAAGTACAGCTTATGGATTACAATGGCTTCCCCCCCATAACGTCCCTCCCACCCGCAACCCTCCACTTTCGCACTCCCTCTCCCCTTCCATTCACACTAAGATTCATTTTCGATTCTCTTTATATACAGAAGATCAGTTTAGCATACATTAAGTAAAGATTTCAACAGTTTGCTCCCACACAGAAACATAAAGTGAAAAATACTGTTTGAGTACTAGTTATAGCATTAAATCTCAATGTACAGCACACTAAGGACAAAGATCCTACATGAGGAGTAAGTGCACAGTGACTCCTGTTGTTGACTTAACAAATTGACACTCTTGTTTATGGCATCAGTAATCACCCTAAGCTCTTGTTATGAGCTGCCAAGGCTATGGAAGCCCCCTGAGTTCACTGACTCTGATCATATTTAGACAAGGCCATGGTCAAAGTGGAAGTTGTCTCCTCCCTTCAGAGAAAGGTACCTCCTTCTTTGATGACCCGTTCTTTCCACTGGGATCTCACTCACGGAGATCTTTCATTTAGGTTTTTTTTTTTTTTTCCCAGAGTGTCTTGGCTTTCCATTCCTGAAATACTCTCATGGGCTTTTCAGCCAGATCCACATGCCTTAAGGGCTGATTCTGAGGCCAGAGTGCTGTTTAGGACATCTTCCCTTCTATGGGTCTGCTGTGTATCTCACTTCCCATGTTGGATCGTTCTCTCCCTTTTTTATTCTAACAGCTAGTATTTTTAGACACTATTCTTGTTTATGTGCTCCCTTTGGCTCTTAGTCCTATCATAATGATCAATTGTGAACAGAAATTGATCACTGGGACTAGTGAGATGGCATTGGTACATGCCACCTTGATGGGATTGAATTGGAATCCCCTGGTATGTTTCTAACTCTACCGTTTGAGGTAAGTCAGCTTGAGCATGTCCTGAATTGCACATCTCTTCCCTCTCTTATTCCCACTCTTATATTTAACAGCGATCACTTTTCAGTTAAGTTTCAGCACTTAAGAAGAATTGTGTATTGATTATAGTATTCAACCAAAAGTATTAAGTAGAACAAACAAAAATTTTTTATTTATTTATTTGACAGGTAGAGTTACAGACAGTGAGAGAAAGAGAGAGAAAGGTCTTCCATCTGATGGTTTACCCCCCAAATGGCCACAACGGCCAGAGCTACGCCGATCCAGAGCCAGGAGCCAGGTGCCTCTTCCTGGTCTCCCATGTGGGTGCCGGGGGCCCAAGCACTTGGGCCATCCTCCACTTCTTTCCCAGGCCATGGCAGAGAGCTGGACTGGAAGAGGAGCAACTGAGACTAGAACCTGGCACCCATATGGGATGCCAGCGCTACAGGGGGAGGACTAACCTAGTGTGCCACGGTGCCAGCCCCTCTTTAAATACTTTTCTTACCTACTGGTTCCCACTTGTTTTTGAAAGAGTTACAGGGAGGGAGGGTGGGAGGGAAAGAGATTGAGAGAGAGAGAGAGAGGGAGAGAGAGATCTTCCATCTGCTGGGCCAGTTGGCCACAATAGCCAGTCCTGGGCCAGGCAAAAGTCAGGATCCAGGAGCTTCTTCCAGGTCTCTAATATGGGTGATAGGGGCCCAAGGATTTGGGCTGTCTACCACTGCTTTCTCAGCCATGATAGTAGGGAGCTGGATTGGAAGTTGAGCAGCTGGGACTCAAAACAGCACCAATATGGATGCCAGAATTATAGACGGTGGCTTTACATGCTAAGCTACAATGCTGGCCCCCCAAAATGATTCTTTATATCCTCTTGTCTGGGTTCTCTGTTGCCTGTGTTGACACTTTCTCTTTTTTAGTATAGATATACAAATATGACTTCAAAATTATCTCCCATTTTAAAATCAGAAACTGTGAAGGATCCAGGTTTTACCCTATTTGTAGCAAACATGAGACCACTGGGTCAGAGACCAAGATTGTTTATTTCTCACAGCAAATGCAGTAGCCAGAGCAATATTTCAAGTGTGTTCCGTGAATCACAGTCCTGCAGTGTCATGATACAAGAGCCTGATGATGCCTATGCATGCAATCAGGCACATTAAAAAGATAAATTTCCCATATGGGAAATTATCTTATATAGAGCTTTCCTTCCAGAGAATGAGACAGAAATACGTGGATACATACAGAAAGACAGAGAGATAGAGAGAACTTGTCTTTATTCTAGAAGGTAAGGAAATAGCTTCCAAGGATGGGAAGGTTAAACTACTGCTTGGGATGCCTAAATCCCGTTTTGGACAGCCAGTAGGAGAACCAGCAACTCTGTTTCTGATCCAGCTTCCTGCTGATGTACCTGGGAAGCAGCAGATAATAGCTCAAGTCCTGGGTCCTTGTCATGCATATAGGAGATTCAATGGAATTTCTAGTTTTTGGCTTCAGCCTGGCTCAGCTCCAGCTGTTGTGGCCATTTGGGGAGTGAACCTGCAGATGGAAGATATCTCTCTCTCTCTCTCTCTCACCCGCTTTTCAAATATTTTTCAAGAAAAGAGAGAAGAATTTTTTTTTTCTGTGCTGGAATGTCTCCTTATAAAATCAGTTTTTGGAGGCAGGTACCATGGTACAGCATGTACCATGTACAGCGTGTACAACTTTTGACATCCGGATGTCAATTTGAGTCCTGGCTGCTCTGCTTCTGATCCAGCTTCCTATAATGCATCTGAGAAGGCAGCAGATGATTGCCCAAGTACTTGAGTACCTGCCATTTACATGGGAAACCTGGACGAAGTTCCAGGCTCTTGGCTTTGGCCTGACCCAGCCCCAGATATTGCAGGCATCTGGGGAGAGAACCAATAGATGGAATCTCTCTCCTCTCCACCCATCTCTCTGCCTTTCAAGTAAGTAAATAAATAAAATGTAAAAAAAAAAAAGAAAATGTTTTTAAACTATCTTTGCTCAGAGGGTCTGAACTATCCAGAAACATGACAATTCCAGGGACTTGAGTGACTTCTTGTCTGCACCCATTCCTCAGACCAGTTTGTAAAGGGACCTTGCTACTGCACATCAAGGAGGAGAATTCTGGATTAGCCTTTTGTAAATGAATTGACTAAATGAATGCTGTCGAAGCAACACTTCTAGGAGTTGCTTCTTCTACCTTCGTTTTTTGAGCTGATCCTTTCTGGAGCCTATCCCTTTTGCTGTGAGGAAGCCCTGGAAGCCATTTCTCCAAGGAAAGAGACAGAGCCCCAGCTGCCTTTCAGTCCTGAGCCCCACCAGCTCCAGCATGTGAGTCGCTGTGTAGACCAAACTAACTGGCAGAAGACAGAGAAGATTTTTACTTTTAATTCTTTCCAGCATCATCAAATGCTAATCCTGCAATATATAAAGTGGAATAAACAATCCTAAAAGAGGCAGGTGCAAGATAGTATGAGTAATTTTCCTCAGAGTAACTGCCATTTTTGCAATAGGAGATCTTTTATATTGATAATTACTTGCAGGATTATTTCCTATGTTATGATTTGTGTCCCATAAATTCACACTCATGACTCAGTCTTCACATGCCTGGAAAGTATTATGATGAACAGTGCTTACTTGTGGACATCTTTTCAGGAAAATGTTAAGAACATGCTAGGAGATTTATTGGCTGATAATTCTTACACCTCAAAGCAAGATTTTTAAGAAATTACACTAAACCAACCTTTCTATTTAGTTAATTAGCTGTATTTAGTTATGTAGCTGTTTCCATACTCAGAATGCTCATCTGTCTGAGAGCTATTGAACTGTGTAGGTCTTGGCAACACTGGACCTAAGAACAGACACACAGCATGAGAAGTTATTTGAAATGCCACAAGCATCTTCATCTTATGATCATAAGCCCTCAGGTGCTAAAAATAATAATGTAATAATACTGACAATTACAATCACAAACAAGTCTTGTCTATACGGTGGGTTCCAGTCACTAAAAGGAGGGACCAGGCTACCAAAAGTGTTCAGTTTTTCATACTGAACGATTGATGGCTGCTTTTATGTCAGGTTAAGTTTCACAAACTTCACATACCTTGAAATTTCATAAATATTGATTCATATAATTTTATCATTTTCTGGTGGAAGCCTTTCAAGAGAAAATTCATAATCTAGATTCAGATATGTTTGACACATATTCCTGAAAGGATTATGCATTAATTTTAAGTATTTACAATGTATCACATAAATGGAATTTTCTGTGTCATTGTTCTCTGTAATTTTCATTATCTATGTATGTGGATCTCTGATTCGTTTAGAAAATTATTTATTTGTAAGGCAAAGAGAGAGAGAGAGAGAGAGAGAGTTCCCCTCCACTGGTTTACTACCCAAATGTCTCATTGGGCAAGACCGGGCTGAGGCTGGGCTAGGGCTGAAGCTTGGAGCCAGAAACACAATCCAGGTCTCACATGTGGCTTGTAGAAACCCCATTACTTGTGCATCACTGCTGCCTCCCAAGGTCCTCCTTGGTGGGATGCTTGAATCAGGAGCTGGAACCATGAACCCAGGTATACTAATGTGAAACTCAGGTCTCTCAACTGCTGGGCTGAATGGCAACTCCTTACCAAATTTTGATAATGGATTTTTGTTTTCTGCTTTTGGAGTGTTTAATTTATTTGATATCATGTCAGACAATTGTCATATGGAAAGGTAACAGTGTTCTTCAATTTGGAGGTTTTAAAATATATCTACAAATTATTTTACACTGCTCTGTTCAAAAGTTAGAACCTAAAAACTCCTTGGGTATGGGCTGTATCTAATGACTTTTTCTAACAAATGGAATATGGGAGAAGTGATTGTGACTTTCATAAGTAGGTCATAAAATTTGTAACAGATTCCTCCTGGAACTGTCACTTGGATCACTCATTCTGAGGGGAACCAGGTCTCCTGAATAGGACATTGAAAGAGGTCAATACAGCAAGGAACAGAAGCCTCTTACCAATAACAGTATGAGTGAATCATCTTACAAGATCTTCCAGCCCCAGTGAAGGCTTGAGATAACTGTAGCTCCAAAGAACATCTTGATTGCAACCTCATGAGACTCTGACCCAGAGCTCCTCCCAAATTATTTACCTACAGAAATTGTCAAGATAATAAATGTTTTACACTGCAAAGTTTCAGAGTTATATTGTACACACACTAGATCACTAATATACCATTTCATACACTGTTCTGAATGATAGCACAATATTTCCACTCTGGGCAGTAGGGTTGGCTTCATCTTTTTTCAAATGAAGTTAGAAATGGAAATATAAATGGCAGTATCTCTCATCTCTAATTGAAATATCCATCTTCTCTCTAGTGTTGCCGTTTGCTTTTAATATTCTGCAGCAGTTCACTATTCAGTGTATTTTTTCTGCACTATTACTATTGATGCCCATTTAATGGTCCTGAATGTATTTTACAAAATTCTTCCTATAAAATGCAGTGCAAGGATTAGGGGAAAAATTATAATACAGAAGTAATGAACTATATTCTTTCATGATAAAAACACTAAGAAAATAAAAGAAAAAAGAAAATAAAAGGATATTTCTTCTACATGGCAAAGGATATTTATGAATAACCCACAGCTAACACTATTGTCAATGGTGAAAGGGTGAAAGCTTGCTTTCTAAATCAGGAATAAGGCAAGGATGTCTGTTTTGACACTTCTAGTTAGCATTTTATTGCAAGTTCTGGATAGGGAAATCATGCACGAAGAATCAATAAAAGGCATCTGAATTTAAAAGGAAGAAGTAAAACTATATTTATAGATTATATAATCTCATATGTACAAAATCCTAGTGGATTCACACAAAAATTCTACTACACCTAATAATTAAAATCATCAATGTTGTAAGATACAAGATCAATCCACAAAAAGCATTCTATTTGTCAGTAGAACAATTAAAATTAATTTAAAAGAACAATTCTACCAGTAATAATCAAATTCTTAAAGAATATATGCAATGAAGAAGTATAAGACTTGTACACTGAAAACTATTAAGTATGTCTGAAAGAAAGTACACCTAAGCAAGACACCACGTGTTCATGGTTTAGAAGTCTTAATATTGTTAAGGTAGAAGTATTCTCCAAAGCAGTCTGTGGATTGAGTATATTCTTATCAAATCCAAACTTTCTGCAGAAACAGAAGAAATTAACCCTAAATTTCTTATGGAATTTCAAGGTACTTCAAATAACAAAAAAAAAAAAATGAAGAAACAAAATTGGAGGACTTCTGATTTCAAAAATTCTCTAAAAATTTAACCAAAACACTGCTACTGACATATGGATAGATATATAGATAAATGTAATAGAACTGGCAGTCCAGAAATAAACTCAGGCATATATAGTCAGTTGATTTTCAATAAGGGTGTTGGGAGAATGGTTTCTTCAACAAATGGTGCTGGGATAACTGAATATTCAAAAACAAAAGAATAAACCTAGACCCTTACCTCATTACAAAGTTTAACTCAAAATGGACCAAAGACTTAAATGTGAAAGCTAAAACTATAAAACTCTTAACAGGAAACATAAGTGTAAATTTCATGCCCTTAAAATAGTCAATTATTTCCTAGATATCTCATCAAAAACACAATAAAGAAAAAAAATTAAATTTGACATTGTTGCATTAAAAACGTTTTTGCATTAAAGTATACTATCAGGAGATGAAAAGACAACCCACAAAATGGGAGAAAATATATGCTAATCATATATCTAACATCCATAATATATGAAAAGCTCTTACAATTCGCCAATGATTGACAACTCAATTAAAAAATGAAGATGGCATTTTTATTGACACATATTCAGAGAATATATACAGGTTGACAACAAACACATGGAAAATTATTCAATGCCATTAGTCACTGGGAAAAAGCAAATTAAAACCAAAACCAAAATGATATGCCACTTCACATCCACCAGGAAGGCTATAATAAAAATACTAGAAAATAACAAGTGCTGTTAAGCTTGTAGAGAAACTGAAAAGTCTCATGTGTACACTGTTTGAAACATAAAAATGATTCAGTTGCTTTGGTTCCTCAATAATTTAACATGAATTTTTTCTACCTAGTAATTCCACTCTTAGGTATATACTCAGGAGAAATAAAAATGTCCATCATGGCACTGTTCATAACATTTAAAAGGTAGAAATAGCCCATATGTCTATAAACTGATGAAAACACAAATGTGGTTTGTAAGTACAATGAGATATTATTCAATCCCAAAAAGGAATGGAGTACTAATACATGCTATGATGTGGGTGGACTGTGAAAACATTGTGCTATGTGAAAACATCACATACTGTATGATTCTGTTTATATGAAATGTCCAGAAGAGGCAAGTTAATAGAGACAGAAAGCATAGTGGCAGTTGGTAGAGGAGGGGCAGGGAATGGGGATTGGCTGCTAAATAGATAAAGTTTCCTCTGGAGGTAATTAAAAGGTTGTGGAACTAGATAATGGTGATGGTTGTATCACCCTGTAAGTGTACTACAGACCTCCAGGTTGTATTCTTTAAAAAATAGTTAAAATGATTAAAATGATTTTGTTATTTTATCATAATTAAGGAAAATCATAGTGAACCTTTTTTGGGCTGTACAACAATAGGATAGTATTCATATTTGTAGTCATAATGGATTCATATATTTATTAACAACTTTTTAACAGAAAGTCAATAAATTATTTTGAGGGAGGGATATATATATATATTAGATTTCAAGGTATAGTATAGCTATTGTACTCATTTATAGATATATTATATATATATTTATAGTATCATTTTATCTTCACATAGGTGTCTATATTTTCTTTTTAGTGTTATTCTTAGTTTTTTTGTTGCTATGAACCAAAGTATTTTCATTGTAAATTGACTTCTTTCTGTTAAAAGTCTAACATTGAAAATATATAGAAAGGTGGCTGGCGCCACAGCTCACTAGGCTAATCCTCTGCCTGTGGCGCTGGTACTCCAGGTTCTAGTCCCGGTTGCGGCACCGGTTCTGTCCCGGTTGCTCCTCTTCCAGTCCAGCTCTCTGCTGTGGCCCAGGAAGTAAGTGGAGGATGGCCCAAGTGCTTGGGCTCTGCACCCGCATGGGAGACCAGGAGGAAGCACCTGGCTCTTGGCTTCGGATCGCTCTGGCCGTAGCAGCCATTTGAGGGGTGAACTAACTGAAGAAAGACCTTTCTCTCTGTCTCTCTCTCACTGTCTAACTCTGCCTGTGAGGAAAAAAAAAAAGAAAATATATAGAAAGGTATACTTTTTAAATGTTTTATTTATCCAGTATTTATTCAGTGCCTACTATGTAGAAGACACTTACTTGCATACACATTTATCTAGGATATTACCACCTTCCTGTATTCTAATTAATTTAAAGGCTGTTTTCAGGTTTTGCAAATACATTTCTCTAGTCCTTTATGTTTGCTACATAGTGTGTGAATCCAGGTGCAGGGAATATTGCAGCAATCAAAACAGGTAAAACTTCAGCCTGCCTGTAGTTTACATTCCCGTAAGATCGTTCTAGCTATTTTTGGGGAGGGAGAAATTCTTTTCAACTTGATTTCAATTTATTCTAAGTTTTGGAAATGCATTTATGCCATTGTCTACTCTTCTTACTCAGTTTTTTGAAAACAAGCTTTCTCCACATTCTCATGAACATTTGTTATTTTTTTCACTTTGAAAATAATCACTCTAATCATAGTGAGATGATACCTCATTGTAGTCTTGATTTGCATTTCCCTAATGGCTAGTGGCCATTTTTATTTCTTCTTTGGAAAACTCTTTATTCAGATCCTTAGTTCACTTTAAACTGATTCCTTATTATTTTGTTGTCGAGCATTTTGAATCTGCTGTATATTCTGGATATTAATCCTTTGTCAGATGAAAAATTTGCAGATCTTTTCTTCGATATTTTTGTTTACTCTGCACTTGTTCATTGTTTCCTTTGATATATAGAAGCTTCTATGTTTGATATAATCCGATTTGTCTAGTTTTGCTTTTGTTGCTTATGCTTCTGGGATTTTATTCAAAAAGTTACTGCCTATGCTTATGTCTTGAAGTGTTTTCTCTATGTTTTCTTCCTCTATTAGTTTCATAGGCCTTACCTTTAGATATTTGATTTATTTTGATTTGGTTTTTGTATAGCGTGAGAGGTGAGATTTCAACTTTTTTGTATTTGTATATTTAGTTATTCCAGCACCTTTTAGTAAACAGACTATTTCTTCTTCAGGTATATTTTTAGCTCATTTTGTCATACATCAGTCCTATTGCTTTCTTTGTGGATTTTTCTGATTTCTCCATATATGGAATCATATAAACTCTAATATGAGCACAATAACTATACTATGCTTTGAAATCTAGTACTGTGATGCCTCCAGCTTTGTTCTTTTTGTTTGAAGATTGCTTTGTCTGTTCAGGGTCTTTGATGTTTCCACAAGAATGTTAAGATCCTTTTTTTCTAGTTCTGTGAATAATGTCATTGGCATTTTGATGGGGTTGCTTTGACTGGAAATTTCTTTGGGTAGGAAGGATATTTTAATAATGTGAATTCTTAAAAGAGGGAGGAAATATACAGTTCAGCACATGCTCAATCGTACTTATCCTTAATGGTGGAGTTAGAAATGTGCCAGGGGATTCCAATTCAATCCCACCAAGGTGGCATGTACCAGTGCCATCTCACTAATCAAAGTGATCAGTTTCAGTTAATAATTAATCATAATGATAGGATTAAGTGTCAAAGGGACCACATAAACAAGACTAGTGTCTACTAATACTAACTGATAGAATTAAAAAGGAGAGAACAATCCAACACAGGAAGTGGGATACACAGCAGACTCAGAATGGCAGATGTCCTAAACAGCACTCTGGCCTCAGAAGCAGCCGTTAAGGCATTCAGATCTGGCTAAAAAGCTCATGAGAGTATTTCAGGCAAGGAAAGCCAAGACACTGCCAAAAATATGAGGTAAATGAAAAATCTCTGTTAGATCCCAGTGGAAAGAACGAGCCATCAAAGAAGAAGGTACCTTCCTCTGAAGGGAGAAGAGAACTTCCACTTTGGCTATGGCCTTGTCTAAATAAGATCAGAGTTGGTGAACTCAAATGCTTCCATAGCTTTGGCAACTCATGACAAGAGCCTAGGGTGATTACTGACATCATTAATAAGAGTGTCAATTTGTTAAGTCAACAACAGGAGTCACTGTGCACTTACTCCCCATGGAGGATCTCTGTCTTTCCTGTGTTGTACTATGTGAATTAACGGTATAACTAGTACTCAAACAGTACTTTATACTTTGTGTATCTGTGTGGGTGCAAACTGTTGAAATCTTTGCTTAGTTACTATACTAAATTGATCTTCTATATATAAAGATAATTGAACATGAATCTTGATGAAGAATGTGATGGGAGAGGGAGTGGGAGATGGGATGGTTGTGGGTGGCAGGGTGGTTATGGGGGGAAATGCTGCTATAATCTAAAAGTTGTACTTTGGAAATTTATATTTATTAAATAAAAGTTTAAAAAATAATGTGAATTCTTCAAACCCATGAACATGGGAGGTCTTTCTCATTTTGGTGTCATTTAGTTTCTTTCATCAGCTTTGTAATTTTCATTGTAAAGATCCTTCACATCCTTGGCTAAACTTATTTCAAGGTATTTCATTTATTTGTAACTATTGTGAATGGGATTACTCTGGTATATAAAAATGCCTCTGATTTTTACACTTGATTTTGAATCCTTCAGCTTTACTAAATTCATCTATTGTTCCTGTTACTTTCTGGTGGAGTCTTTTGATTTCTCTGTATATGGAATCATCATTTCAAACAGGGATAATTTAACTTCTATATGAATGCCTCTTCTTTTTTTTTTTTCTTGACCAATTGCTCTCTCTAAAACTTCAGTACTATATTGATTTGGAGTTGTGAGAGTCAACATTCCTGTGTGATCCCAGATCTTAGATGAAATGCTTTCAGTTTTTCCCCATTCACTGTGATGCTGACTATAGGTTAGCCATTTGTAACCTTGATTGCACTGAAGTATGTTCCTTCTATACCTATTTTATTCAAGGTTTGTGTAGAAGTGGATGCTGCATTTCATCAAATGTGTTTTCTGTGTCCATTGAGATAATCCTATGTGTTTACCTCCCCCTCTTTTAAGATTTTATTCATTTATTTGAAAGGCAGAGTTAGAGAGAGAAAGAGGCAGAAACACAGAGAGGAAGATCTTCCATACAAATGACTGAAATGACCAGAGCTGGGATGATCCAAACCAGGAGCCAGGAGCTTCCTCTTGGTCTCCCACACAGGTGCAGGGGCCCAAGTACTTGGACCATCTGTTATTGCTTTCTAAGGCCAAAACTGAGAGATGGATTGGAAGTGGAGAGCTGGGACTTGAACAAGTGCCCATATGAATGCTGGCACTGCAGCTGGCAGCTTTACCCGCCACACCACAGCACCAGCCCCATGTGTTTATCCTTTATTCTGTTAGTGCAATGTTTGCAGTAAACATAAGGGTACAGATAACTCTTTCATGTGCTGATTTCATTTCCCTTGGTTAAATTCCCAGGCGTGGGATGGCTGGTTCATATGGTAAGTCTATATTCAGGTTTCTGAAGTATCTCCATATTATCTTCCATAGTGGCTTTACCAGTTTACATTACTACCAACAGTGGATTAGGTTATCTTTTTCCCCGTATCCTTGCCAGCATTTGTTGTTTGTTGATTTCTATATGAAAGCCATTCTAAGTGGGGTGAAGTGAAACCTCGTTGTGGTTTTGATTTACATTTCCTTGATGGATAATGATCCTAAGCATTTTTTCATGAGTCTATTGGCCATTTGAATTTTCTGTCTTGAAGAATGTTTAAGTCCTTTGCCCATTTCTTAACTGGATTATTTCTTTTGTTATTATTGAATTTCTTGGGTTCTTTATATATTCTGTATGTTAACCCTTTTTCCATTGAGTAATTTGCAAATATTTTCTCCCATTATGTTGTTTGCCTCTTCACTTTTCTGAGTGTTTCCTTTGTGGTGTAGAAGCTTTTCAGCTTGATGTAATACCATTTGTCAGGTTTGGCTTTGATTTCCTTTTCCTCTGGGATATTTTCCAAAAAGAATTTCTCATACCTTGCAGAGTTTCCCCAAAACTTTCTAGTAATTTCATATTATGAGGTTGTATATATAGGTCTTTGATCCATTTGGAGTGATTTTTTTGTGTAAGGTGTAAGGTAAGGATCTATTTTTTTTTTTAACTTTTATTTAATGAATATAAGTTTCCAAAGTACGAATGATGGATTACTATGGCTTCCCCCCCATACCGTCCCTCCCACCCACAACCCTCCCCTTTCCCACTCCCTCTCCCCTTCCATTCACATCAAGATTCATTTTCGATTATCTTAATATACAGAAGATCAGCTTAGTATACATTAAGTAAGGATTTCAACAGTTTGCTCCCACACAGAAACATAAAGTGAAAAATAATAGATGATTTTTTTTTAATGATGATGAAATGAGATCAGACCTATTGTCATGTTTAATCCCAGTGAGAGTCAAGTTGGGAGTTGATAGTTTCTTTTCTTTTCTTTTCTTTCTTTTTTTTTTTTTTTTACAGAGGATCAGTTTAGTATGCATTAAGTAAAGATTTCAACAGTTTGCACCCCCATAGAAACACAAAGTGAAATATATTGTTTGAGTACTCATTATAGCATTAAATCTCAATGCACAGCACATTAAGGACAGAGATCCTACATGAGGAGTAAGTGCACAGTGACTCCTGTTGTTGACTTTACCAATTGACACTCCTGTCTATGGCATCAGTAATCTCCCTATGCTCCAGTCATGAGTTTCCAAGGCTATGGAAGCCCTCTGAGTTCTCCGATTCTTATCTTGTTTAGACAAGGTCATAGTCAAAGTGGAGGTTCTCTCCTCCCTTCAGAGAAAGGTACCTCCTTCTTTGAAGACCTGTTCTTTCCACTGAGATCTCACTCACAGAGATCTTTTGCCAGAGTGTCTTGGCTTTCCATGCCTGAAATACTCTCATGGGCTTTTCAGCCAGATCCGAATGCCTTTAGGGCTGATTCTGAGGCCAGAGTGCTATTTAGGACATCTGCCATTCTATGAGTCTGCTGAGTATCTCACTTCCCATGTTGGATCACTCTCCCCTTTATTTATTCCATCGGTTAGTGTTAGCAGATACTAGACTTGTTTATGTGCTCCCTTTGACTCTTAGTCCTTTCATTATGATCAATTGTGAACTGAAATTGATCACTTGGAGTAGTGAGCTGGCATTGGTACATGCCACCTTGATGGGATTAAATTGGAGTCCCCTGGTATGTTTCTAACTCTACCATTTGGGGCAAGTCAGCTTGAGCATGTCCCAAATTATATATCTCTTCCCTCTCTTATTCCTACTCTTATGTTTAACAGGGATCACATTTCAGTTAAATTTCAACACTTAAGAATAACTGTGTATTAATTACAGAATTAAACCAGTCATATTAAGTAGAACAGACAAAAAAACTACTAAGAGGGATAATGTATTAAGTTGTTCATTAACAGTCAGGGCTATGCTGATCAAGTCACCGTTTCCCATAGTGTCCATTCCACTTCAACAGGTTTCCTTTTTGGTGTTCAGTCAGTTGTCACCGATCAGGGAGAACATATGGTATTTGTCCCTTTGGGACTGGCTTATTTCACTCAGCATGATGTGTTCCAGATTCCTCCATTTTGTTGCAAATGACTGGATTTCGTTGTTTCTTACTGCGGTATAGTATTCTAAAGAGTACATATCCCATAATTTCTTTATCCAGTCTACCGTTGATGGGCATTTAGGTTGGTTCCAGGTCTTAGCTATTGTGAATTGAGCTGCAATAAACATTAGGCTGCAGACCGCTTTTTTGTTTGCCAATTTAAATTCCTTTGGGTAAATTCCAAGGAGTGGGATGGCTGGGTCGAACGGTAGGTTTATCTTCAGGTTTCTGAGGGATCTCCAGACTGACTTCCATAGTGGCTTGACCAGTTTGCATTCCCACCAACAGTGGGTTAGTGTCCCTTTTTCCCCACATCCTTGCCAGCATCTGTTGTTGGTAGATTTCTGAATGTGAGCCATTCTAACCGGGGTGAGGTGGAACCTCATTGTGGTTTTGATTTGCATTTCCCTGATTGCTAATGACCTTGAACATTTTTTCATGTGCCTGTTGGCCATTTGGATTTCCTCTTTTGAAAAATGTCTATTGAGGTCCTTGGCCCATCTCTTAAGTGGGTTGTTGGTTTTGTTTTTGTGGAGTTTCTTGATCTCTTTGTAGATTCTGGTTATTAACCCTTTATCTGTTGCATAGTTTGCAAATATTTTTTCCCATTCTGACGGTTGTCTCTTCACTCTCCTGACTGTTTCTTTTGCAGTACAGAAACTTCTCAATTTGATGCAATCCCAATAGTTAATTTTGGCTTTGACTGCCTGTGCCTCCCGGGTCTTTTCCAGAAACTCTTTGCCTGTGCCAATATCTTGAAGGGTTTCTCCAATGTTCTCTAGTAACTTGATGGTGTCAGGTTGTAGATTTAGGTCTTTAATCCATGTTGAGTGGATTTTTGTGTAAGGTGTAAGGTAGGAGTCTTGCTTCATGATTCTGCACGTGGAAATCCAATTTTCCCAGCACCATTTATTGAATAGACTGTCCTTGCTCCAGGAATTAGTTTTAGATCCTTGATCAAATATAAGTTGGCTGTAGATGTTTGGGTTGATTTCTGGTATTTCAATTCTGTTCCATTGGTCTATCCATCTGTTTCTGTACCAGTACCATGCTGTTTTGATTACAACTGCCCTGTAGTATGTCCTGAAATCTGGAATTGTGATGCCTCCGGCTTTGTTTTTGTTGTACAAGATTGCTTTAGCTATTCGAGGTCTCTTGTGCCTCCATATAAATTTCAGCACCAATTTTTCCAGATCTGAGAAGAAGGTCTTCGGTATCTTGATTGGTATTGCATTGAATTTATAAATTGCTTTTGGGAGAATGGAGATTTTGATGATATTGATTCTTCCAATCCATGAGCATGGAAGATTTTTCCATTTCTTGATATCTTCTTCTATTTCTTTCTTTAAGATTTTGTAATTTTCATCGTAGAGATCTTTAACGTCCTTGGTTAAGTTTATTCCAAGGTATTTGATTGTTTTTGTAGCTATTGTGAATGGGATTGATCTTAGAAGTTCTTCCTCAGCCATGGCATTGCCTGTGTATACAAGGGCTGTTGATTTTTGTGCATTGATTTTATACCCTGCTACTTTGCCAAAATCTTCTATGAGTTCCAATAGTCTCTTAGTATAGTTCTTTGGGTCCCCTAAATAAAGAATCATGTCATCTGCAAAGAGGGATAGTTTGAGTTCTTCCTTCCCAATTTGTATCCCTTTAATTTCTTTTTCTTGCCTAATAGCTCTTGCTAGAACCTCCAGAACTATATTGAATAGCAGTGGTGAGAGTGGACATCCCTGTCTGGTCCCAGATCTCAGTGGAAATGCTTCCAACTTTTCCCCATTCAATAGGATGTTGGCTGTGGGTTTTTCATAGATTGCTTTGATTGTATTGAGGAATGTTCCTTCCAAACCCAGTTTGCTTAGAGTTTTCATCATGAACGGGTGTTGTATTTTATCAAATGCTTTCTCGGCATCTATTGAGATAATCATATGGTTTTTCTTCTGCAGTCTGTTAATGTGGTGTATCACATTGATTGTCTCGCGCACATTAAACCATCCCTGCATACCAGGGATAAATCCCACTTGGTCTGGGTGGATGATCTTTCTGATGTGTTGTTGCATTCTATTGGCGAGAATTTTATTGAGGATTTTTGCATCTATGTTCATCAGGGATATTGGTCTGTAATTCTGTTTCAGTGCTGCATCTTTTTCCGGCTTAGGAATTAAGGTGATGCTGGCTTCATAGAAAGAATTTGGGAGGATTCCCTCTTCTTCAATTGTTCTGAATAGTTTGAGAAGAATTGGAGTTAGTTCTTCTTTAAATGTCTGGTAGAATTCAGCAGTGAATCCATCTGGTCCTGGGCTTTTCTTTGTTGGGAGGGCCTTTATTATTGTTTCAATTTCTGTCTCAGTTATGGGTCTGTTTAGGTTTTCGATATCTTCCTGGTTCAATTTAGGTATGTTGCATGTGTCCAGGAATGTATCCATTTCTGATAGGTTTCCCTGTTTGCTGGCATACAAGTCCTTGTAGTAATTTCTGATGATTCTTTTTATTTCTGTGGTGTCTGTTGTTACGTTTCCTTTTTCATCTCTGATTTTATTGATTTGGGTCTTTTCTTTTTTTATTTAGTTGGGCCAATGGGGTGTCAATTTTGTTTATTTTTTCAAAAAACCAGCTCCTCGTTTGGCTGATTTTTTGTAATGTTTTTCTTGATTCAATCCTGTTGATTTCTTCTCTGATTTTAATTATTTCTCTTCTCCTACTAGATTTGGATCTGGTTTGCTGTAGGTTTTCTAGATCCTTGAGGTGAATTGAAAGCTCATCTATTTGGTGCCTTTCCAATTTCTTGATGTAGGCACCTATTGATATAAACTTCCCTCTTAACACTGCTTTTGCTGCGTCCCATAAGTTTTGGTATGTTGTGCTGTTATCCTCATTTACTTCCAGAAAGTTTTTGATTTCTCTTTTGATTTCTTCTATGACCCATTGTTCATTCAGGAGCATGTTGTTCAATCTCCATGTGTTTGCATATGCTCTAGGGATTCCTGAGTTGTTCATTTCCAACTTCATTCCTTTATGGTCTGAGAAGCTGCATGGTATAATTCTAATTCTTTTGAATTTGCTGAGACTTGCTTTATGGCCTAGTATGTAGTCAATCCTAGAGAAGGTTCCATGTACTGCTGAGAAGAATGTAAAATCTTTAGCTGTAGGATTGAAAGTTCTGTATATATCTGTTAGATCCATTTGGGCTATAGTGTCGTTTAAATCTACTGTATCCTTGTTGATCTTCTGTCCTATTGATCTGTCTATTTCTGAGAGTGGAGTATTGAAGTCCCCCAGTACTATTGTATTGGGGTCTAAGTCTCCCTTTAAGTCCGTTAACAAATCTTTTAGATAAACCGGTGCCCTGTAGTTAGGTGCATATACATTGATAATTGTTATATCTTCCTGTTGAATTGATCCCTTAATCATTATGTAGTGTCCCTCTTTGTCTCTCTTAACGGTTTTTGTGGTAAAGTTTATGGTGTCTGATATTAAGATGGCTACGCCTGCTCTTTTTTCATTTCTGTTGGCATGGTATATCTTTTTCCAGCCTTTCACTTTCAGTCTGTATGGATCTTTGTTGGAAAGATGTGTTTCTTGTAAGCAGCAAATAGATGGGTTTTGTTCCTTAACCCAATCAGCCAAACGGTGTCTTTTAACTGGACAGTTCAGGCCATTCACGTTCAATGTGACTAATGATAAGTGGTAACTTTGCCCTGCCATTTGCCAAAGATAAGTTCTAATATATGCTTTGAATTCCCTGTGATCTTTTGCTGTGAGCTTTCCTTCCTTGGTTTCCTTCCTTTACCTTCTTTCATATTGATGACCGTGTTTCTTTGTTTCTGTGTGTAACACATCTTTAAGCATCTTTTGCAGGGCTGGACGAGTGGCAACAAATTCTTTCAATTTCTGTTTGTTATGAAAAGTCTTTATTTCACCTTCATTCACAAATGATAGCTTTGCAGGATATAATATTCTGGGCTGGCAGTTGTTCTCTCTTAGTACCTGGGCTATATCTCGCCATTCCCTCCTAGCTTGTAGAGTTTCTGATGAGAAGTCAGCTGTGAGTCTGATTGGAGATCCTCTGAGAGTAATCTGATGTTTCTCTCTTGCACATTTTAGGATCTTTTCTTTATGTTTCACTGTGGAGAGTTTAATTACAACGTGTCGTGGTGAGGATCTCTTTTGGTCGTGTTTATTAGGGGTTCTGTGAGCTTCCTGTACTAGGATTTCTCTGTCCTTCTCCAAACCTGGGAAATTTTCTGCTAATATCTCACTAAAAAGGCCTTCTAATCCTTTCTCCCTCTCCATGCCTTCAGGAACTCCTAGAACCCGAATGTTGGTTTTTTTAATAGTATCCTGAAGATTCCCGACAATATGTTTTAGATTTCTAATTTCCTCTTCTTTTCTTTGGTCTGACTGCATCCTTTCCTGTTCTCTGTCTTCTAAGTCCGATATTCTCTCTTCTGCTTCTCCCATTCTGTTTGTAAGGCTCTCTATTGTGTTTTTCATTTGATCTATTGAATTCTTCACTTCAGTCACTATCCCAGTTTCCTGTTGTACTAGTTGTTTCGTTTCATTTTGATTCCTCCTTAATATTTCATTTTCACGAGAGAGATTTTCTATCTTGTCCATTAAGGATTTCTGTAGTTCAAGAATTTGTTTTTGAGAACTTCTTAATGTTCTTATCAATTTTTTGAGATCTGCTTCTTGCATTTCTTCTATGTCATCATCCTCATAATCTTGAATTGGGGTGTCTTTTTCATTTGAGGGCTTCATGGTGACTTCCTTGTTTTTATTACCTTGGTTTTTGCGTTTGTTATTTGTCATATTGGAGATATTTGGTTTCTTCACTGTGGTGCTTTTTCTTGTTATACTATGACTCTAGATTAAGTGGACTATCTGTTTTTGATGGAGCCTTAGGGCTTGAGATGGGTGTGGCCTGAGAGCTCTGTTTGGTGTGCCAAAGGTGACACTCCCAGGTTGGGCGTGGTAAACCTCTCTCTCTCTCTCTCTCTCTCTTTTTTTTTTTGATTCAAAAGGGAAGTTATTCTGCACAGCTGAACGAAGTTGGAGGTAGTTAGCAGGCAAATGATATACCCACAGGAGCCAGAGATCGGAAGCTCTTTCCCAAGGACCACACAGGGAATCTGTTCGGCCCTCGGAGTGGGCTCAAATTCTCCTTCAGTCTCCCACTGGGTTGCCAAAGTTACGGAATTGTAGCGTCTCTGGAGAGTGCTCACGTGAATTCCGTGAGTTCTCTCCCCCACCGTCTCTTTTTTCACAGTCTCAGTTCAGTAGCACCACAAATTTACTAGGTTCTAATCTCCTGTTAATTCGCCCCGCCCAGAGTCAGGTTTTTCTGCTAGGCTCAGGGCCGGTGCAGACCTGAGGTTGCTCTGCTTATGACGTATGTCCAAGATGGCGCCTGCTCTTTGTCTTGCTCGCCCTTGAGAGGTGAGCGGAGAGAGAGAAACCCGTGTCCGTACCAGTCACCTTTTTTTTTTTCCCTCTCTCTCTCTTCCAGTTAACTTGGTGAAGTCCCCCCCCCCCCGGGGGTCGTTCCCTCTAGTCTCCTCTCTCTGCTTGCCTGCCAGTGTCTCGGGTTATTGAGGTTCGGCTCACCTCGCGTTCCAGCGCTGGTGTGTTGAGTCTGCCGCTGGTGTCCCGAACTGTGGGCTCCCACACTCTCCACGCAGGTCTGCTCCCCTTCAAGCGCTGATGTGTGGACTCGGAGCCCTGGACGTCCCAAGTCTCCCCGCTGTTGCACTCCCCTTCGAGCACTTGCGCGCAGACCCTGCAGGTTGCGCAGCTCAGTCCCGCGGCTCGGCTTCCGCGGCTCGGTCCCGCGGCTCAGTCCTGCGGCTCGGCTTTCGCGCGCGGTGGGCGACCTTGTTCTCCCAGTAGGTCCTCCGATTCACGCCCACTGGATCCAGAAGAGTTTCGTCTGCAATATTTTCCTGGTTCTTTTTTCTGAGGCTACCGTTAACTCCCCTTTTATTAAACTAAATTTTCCCGGACTATCGGTGCGCGCCCTCACTATTCCGCCATCTTGGCTCCGCCCCCGGTTCCAGGATCTATTTTTACACTTCTGCATGCAGAGATCCGGTTTTTTCAGCACTGTTTGTTGTAGAGACTATCCTTTTTCCAAGGATTGATTTTAACTTCTTTATCAAAGATAAGTTGGTTATAGATGTGTGGATTGATTTCTGGAATTTCTATTCTTTTTTTATTTATTTAATGAATGAATTTTTACATAGATACAATTTTAAGAATATAGTGGTTCTTTCCCCCATGTCCCCCACCCCGCTCCCTTCCCGCCTTCCATTCTCTCTCCCATCTCCTTCATTATGGATCATTTTTAGTACGACTTTATATAGAGAAGACCATCTCTATGCTAATCATAGATTTCAACAATTTGACCCCATGACCACACACAACATATAGAGTATAGTTTGGGGAGAGAATTTGCAGTCGATTCTTATATTGCAATTCAATAGGGACAGAGGTCCTACCTGGGGAGCAAGTGCACAGTGACTATTGTTGTTCCTTTAACAATTAACACTTTTTTTTTTTTATAACATCAGTGATCATCCGAGGCTCTTGTCGTGGACTGCCAGGGCTATGGAGGCCTTTTGTGACCATAGGCTCCATCGTTATTTGGACACGGGCATAAGCAAAGAGATGTTCTCCTCTCCCTTCAGAGAAGAGTGCCTCCTTCTTTGATTACCCTTCCTTTCCTCTGAGGCTCGCAGAGATACTCCGTGTAGGGTTTTTTTCTTCCCACAGAGTCTTGTCTTTCCATGGCATTTCTATTCTGTTCCATTGGTCTATCCATTTGTTTTTGTGCCAATACCAGGCTGTTTTGATTATAACTGCCCTGTTGTATGTCTTCAATCAGGTATTGTGGTCTACCAGCTTTGTTTTTGTTGTATAAGATTGCTTTAGCTATTTGGTATCTCTTGAGTTTCCACATGAATTTTAGCATCATTTTTTTCTAGATCTGTAAAGAATGTCCTTGGTATTTTGATTCAGATCATGTTGAATCTGTAAATTACTTTTGGAAGTATGGACATATTGATGATGTTGATTCTTCCAATCCATGAACATGGAAGATTTTTTCATTTTTAATGTCTTCTTTTTTTTTAATGTTTGTAATTTTCATCATAGGGACTTTGACATCCTTGGATAAATTTATTCCAATGTATTTAATTTTTTTGTAGCTATTTGAATGGGATTGACCTTAAGTTCTTTCTCAGCCATAGCATTTTCTGTGAATACAAATGCTATTGATTTTTGTGTGTTGATTTTATATCCTGCCAGTTTACAAAACTCTTTTGTGATTTCCGATAGTCTTTCAGTGGAATCTTTTGGATCCCCTATGTATAAAATCATGTCATCTGCAGATAGAGATAGTTTGAATTTCTCTTTTCCAATTTGTATCCATTTGATTCCTTTTTCTTTCCTAATGGCTTTGGCTAAAACTTCCAGGACTATACTGATCAGCAATGGTGAGAGTGGACATCCTTGTCTGGTTCTGGATATTAGGGGGAATTCTTCCAGCTTTTCAAGCTTTTTCCCCATTCAGTAGGATGCTGGCTGTAGGTTTTTCATAAATTGCCTTGATTGTATTGGGGAATGTGCCTTCTATACCCATTTTGCTTAGAGTTTTCATCATGAAAGGATGTTCTATTTTATCAAATTCTTTCTATGCATCTACTGAGATAACCATATGGTTTTTGGTCTTTAGTTTGTTAATGTGATGCATCACTTTGATTTGTGATTGTTGAACCATCCCTACATACCAGGAATAAATCCAAATTGGTCCAGGTGAATGATCTTTCTGATGTGTTGTTGAATTCGATTAGCTAACATTTTGTTGAGGATTTTTGCATCTATACTCATCAGAGGTATTGGTCTATAGTTCTCTTTCTCTATTGTATCTTCTTCTGGTTTAGGAATTAAGGTGATATAGATTTCATAGAAGGAGGTTGAGAGGAGCCTCTCCCTTCCAGTTGTTGTGAATAGCTTGAGAAGAATTGAATTAGTTCTTTAAATGTCTGGTAGAATTCAGCAGTGAAGCTGGTTGGTTGTGGGCTTTTCTTTTTTGAGAGGGTCTTTATTACAGATTCAATTTCCATCCTGATTATTGGTTTGTTTAAGTTTCTATGTCTCCATGACTCAATTTTGTTAGGTTGTATGTGTCTGAGAAATCTATACATTTCTTCTAGGTTTACCAATTTGTAGGCTTACAACACACTGTAGTAATCTCTTATGATTCTTTTTATTTCTGTGGTAGCTATTGTTACATTTTCTTTTTCATCTTTAATTTTATTGATATGGGTCTTCCTCTTTTTTTGTATGTTGGGCCAATTTTTTTTTACCAATTTTGTTAATTTTTTTTCAGAAAATCAGCTTTTCATTTCACTGACCTTCCATATTTTTTTGTTTCAATTTTTTAAATCTCTTTTCTAATTTAAATATATCTTTCCTCCTACTACATTAGAGTTTGGTTTGTTGTTGTCTTTCTAGGTTCTTGAGATGCATTGATAGCTCATTTATTTTGTTCCTTTCCAATTTCTTTTTTTTTTAAATTTTATTTAATCATACAAGTTTCATATATTTCATATATACAGATTTAGGAACATAGTGACACTTCAGTTTCTTCATGTAGTCACCAATTGCTATAAAATTCCAACTTAACACTTCTTTTTCTGTATCCATAAGTTTTTTAAATTTTTTTTATTTAAAAAAAATTTTTCCCTCCAAAGTAACCTTTTATTTGAGGTATGACTTTAAATAAATATATGATTGCTGAACTACACAGTGAAGTTTTTTTAAACTTTGGAGTTGTTTGCATCAGAACTGATTCCTAACTGAAAATATTTACCCATATAATTAGTTGCAATAAAAAGATAAAGATAGAATTCATTAATCATATCTGTTAATGCTAGATGAATAGGCAGATTACAATAAGGTGGATAATTAAAGCAAGTATATGAATAATTTCATGTTAATAATTGGAAGTTAAGAAATCTAAATTACCCAAGAGCTACCATAATAATGTTTTATTTGGTATATATTTGCTAAGTTCGAAGTTTTGAGCTTGTAAAAAAAGGGCTGTGTTGATCATGGTAAGGAAGGTTGATTCATTTTAGAAAATCTAAGTTTGGTACCATTCAGTCATTTTGCAGATTCTATATTATGTTTATTGTGTTTCTTATGCTATATAATTGTATAATCCATGTATGTACAACACTCAGAGGCAACTCATTAGGAAATTAAATAAGGCATGGTTAAAGTAATCATTTATTTTTACAATCATTTTGTTCAAATACGTCATACATATGCAGAAGAAATACAAACAAGTATACACATTATATTACAAATTTCTGCAATCTGAACACTCTCTCAACTCTCTGTAGAAGAATTTTGTCTTTGGACTAATTAAAAACATTTGTGAACTATCTTAAAATGTATTATTAGCACATTTTAGTATATAATTGAAGAAGAAAAAAAGCTTTAAAATCATGAATTACTTGCTAATACTTAAAAAATGTTTTTCTAGGTTTCTTTGATGTCATTTTCAACAAAGGAAACACATGCATTTTCCAAAGTCATGAGATGAGACATCTTTCTCTTGCTCTTGATAATGGCCTTGTCACTGGAATGGTGAGCAGTAAATTTTCTCTTCATCATTTATCAATAGCATTTCATCTATATATGATATATTTTTGCATAATATACTTTTATAAAAGTATCAAATTGTATTTTCTTTTAGCTTCTATTTATACTTTTAATTGTTCTGTTTTATTTGATCAGTTTTTAAGATTCTGATGCACGAATGGTCCTGAAATTTAGACAAGAAAAAGTTGAATTCTGTGCTACATCCAAAATTATAATGATCTTCTAAAAGCAGACTGACATATTTATGGTCCTTTTAGGTACTATATCATTAGAAAAAACAGTCATTTTATTGCTTAATTTTGCTTTATGTTGCTTAGTCTAGATTTGAAAAGCAGCTTTTAATATTTGAATGTGTCTTTCAAATGCATGCATGTTATCTGCTTCATAAAATGAGGCCACTCATGTCCTGTTTTAAATGCTTAATATGTATTTTAGTATTTAAGCCTTAAATCTTCTCTATGATAGAATCCATCATTATTCATGTTTAATAGAAGAGGAACATGAAGTATAGAAGGACTAAGTTGCCCAGGGTCATAAGGTAGCAAGTATGGAAGCAGGAATTAAACACAAGTAATCTGATGCATATTTTGGCTTCCTTATATAGTGTTATACAATATTATATAATAATTTTAACTCATAGTGTGTTACATTAAGGATAAAAATTATTAAAAAAAACTTACGTAATTTAGGCCAAATGATTAATTAGTCAACCTTCCTGTGAAGCCTTTACTCTGCTCTGAACTTTGTAACATACCCTGTACTGTATTTTGAAGCACATTGTGATCAATGCAGAATCTGCTTGTAGTAAATGCTTAATAAATATGAATGTGTTCGTTATGGAATCTACTCTTTTGAATTAAGCATTCAAGGATTCACTCTTAACATATTTTTATAAAAATCAAATTAATTATATATTTTTTTTAAATTTTTTTATTTATTTATTTTTTTTGACAGGCAGAGTGGACAGTGAGAGAGAGAGACAGAGAGAAAGGTCTTCCTTTGCCGTTGGTTCACCCTCCAATGGCCGCCGTGGCTGGCGCGCTGTGGCCGGCGCACCGCATTGATCCCATGGCAGGAGCCAGGTACTTCTCCTGGTCTCCCATGCGGGTGCAGGGCCCAAGTACTTGGGCCATCCTCCACTGCACTCCCTGGCCACAGCAGAGAGCTGGTCTGGAAGAGGGGCAACCGGGACAGAATCCGGTGCCCCAACCGGGTCTAGAACCCGGTGTGCCGGCGCCACAAGGCGGAGGATTAGCCTTGTGAGCTGCGGCGCTGGCCATGAAAATCAAATTAATTATACTTTTAAGCTGCTCCTATCCCACTAGGTTGTTCTGGGTTAGTGAGAGATTCAATCTTATTTATTTGAGCTGCATCTTGTTAGGCCTGGTATGGGTCTTCAGAGTATCTGATGAGAGCCTTTAAAACATTGGTCTACACTGGTCACTGGTGTCACGTGCTTTATTGGAGGTAAACAGCTCTGTTGCTCTGTTGTCATATTTGCCAATGGAACTTCACTGAGCTTGATACATCTAAAGTCTTGAGTCCAAGCATTCAAGAGCCACTGACTCTCTGGAGAACTAAGAAGGGGTGAGATAGAACCTCAAACCTTCTTAAACCAAGAATGGCTATCTGTAGTGTAACTTCCTCAAGTTGCTTAATTAATTAATTAAGTTTTAAAGGTCAGGGAGAATTCACCCATTCCCAACACCCACACATAGACCTCCTGTCTATTGGTTCACTCTCCAAGTGCTTAGAAGTCACACACTGGATCAAGTTTTTCATATAGGTGGCAGTGACTCAACCAGTTTATCCATCACCTGCTACCTCCTAGGGTGTGCATTAGCTCGATAATATAATGGGAAGCAGAGTCAGGACTCAGACTCGCACTCCAATATGTGATAGAAGATCTTAACTGCTAGGTCAAATGCCTACCCATTAATCTTTTGAAAGAAAAAATGTTAACCATGATTCTAACTTTATTTAATTGAAAGAGAGAGAGACAGAGAGAGAATGAGAATCTTCTATCCTCTGGTTCACTCTTCAAATGCCCCCATTAGCTGGGGCTGGACCAAACCAAAGGCTGCAGCCCACATCTCTGTCTGAATGTCCCGTGTGGGCAGCAGGGATCCAAACTGCTTGAACTATCACCTTCTGCCTCCCCAGGGTACATATTGGCAGGAAGTTGGATCAAAAGCAGAGCTGGTACTTGAATTTAGGGATTCTGAATGAGGTGTAGGCATTACGGGATGTAAGCATTAGCTGCTCACCAGATGCCTGCCCCTCAATTTTTAGTCTCAAATAAATTTTAAACATTTAAAAAAGAAGAAATGTAACATGAATAATGATAAAACAAAAATTAACATGTTGTTAAATTGTTCTGCTACTAGAGATTACTACCCAACAATCTGCCGTGGGTTCTGAGAAATCAAGAGAAGAAAGTCCTTGAAACCAAGGCTATAGGGAATAAAAGCAACTAAATTACAAAATCATGAGATTGTGTAAATAATACAAGAATTCTAGACAGGGAAGTAGACCTGTACATACACATAACATTATGACATTTTAAATTTAACTGTTTTATCTTGCTAATTCAGTGATTTTTTTTCTTTTTCTTTTTCTCATTTTCTTTCAGGCTAGTGGTGCAGCTGCCACTGAGCTAAGGGTGCTTTATCAGCCCAACCGCTGTGCACTTCTTCAATCAGCAAGGGTTCCTGGTGACATGGTTTCTTTTGATCATCATACCAAAACAGCTGATCAATCAACAGGCTTTGCAGACCTTTCAAAAGAATTTGTGATTTTTGTGAAGGTAAAGTGGAGTTAAGTCAATAACAATTATATTGTTAAATATCTACTTTCTTTAGCCTGTTAAATTCTTGGATTGTGTCATAATGCAGTAATAAAATTTCTTTCCACTAGATGGCAGAGATGCCTACTAACATTGTTTACTTGGACTTTGAAAGGCAATAGGGACCTCATATTAGCCACAGTGAAACTGTGTGTTAGCCATAATGAAACTGTGATAGATGTAACATTCTATATCAAATTGAATTCGGAAGTAGAAACTACAGATGTGAGGATTCTTAATAAACAGTTCGAGAATCTTTTATTTGAGAATCAAACAAATATATATTTTGACTCTCTTGACAATTAAAATTTATACCCTTTTGAGTGTTATGCATGCATGATAATTTAATAATACTTACACTTCCCTTTTTATAGTATTTGTGATATTGGCATATTATTATCATATTAGTATAATTCTAATTTGTAAGCTTGTCTATTTTGAGCCAGATATTTTGCATACAAGATTAAATTTAATCATAAAAATACTGACTTATCTGTATTTTTAAGAAGAGAAAGATTTCCAGGGAAATTAAGAGTCTTGGTTAGTATAGCATAGTTATTAAATGGTAGGCCATGATTCCAACCACAGCTTATATATCTTTAAAACTTCTTGAACTTCCTATATAATAAACATTTCTTCACATTGTTTTTTGAAACATCATGATTTTAAATCTTAGTATGTTATTCAATAATATTAAACACTGTGGCCGACATTGTAGTGCAGTAGGTTAAGCCTCCGTTCATGACACTTCCATCCCATATAGGAGCCAACTGGTTTGAGCCCTGGATGCTCTGCTTCCAGTCCAGCTCCCTACTAATATTCTTGGGGAGGCAGTAGAAGATGGCCCAAGTGCTTGGGCCCCTGCACCCTCCTGGGAGACATGGATGGATTTCTTGGCTTCTGGTTTTGGCCTGGACTGGCCCCAAACATTGCAGCCATTTGAACCAGTAAACCAGTGAACCATTGAATGGAAGATTCTCTCTCTCATTCTATCATCCTGCCTTTCAAATAAATGAGTTAATGAAAAAAATGTTCTGGAAGATCTCTCTCTCTCTCTCTTTCTGTGTGTGTTTATGTGTATATGTGTTTCTCCCTCTGTCATTCTGCCTTTCAGATAAATAAGTTAATAAAATAATACTCAAACATATGGAGGTATATATGTACTTATGTAATTTTTGTTGTTGAACATTTATTTTCTTCATTTTGACACTTGCACATGTGATATTGCAATATGTACTTGCGCATATGCTTTTGATCATATCTGTTATTTTCTTAGCTTAGAAAATTAGAAATTGAACTTACAGGTCAGAATATAAAACTTTTAAGACTCCAGGAACATGCTGTCGTTCACCCCCCACAAGCCAGTGGTTGCCAGCAATGTAACAATATCTGTTCAAGTTAAGCCAACTATGAAATTAAAGGGAACCACTTTCATTGACACAAGCCATAGGCATGGGGACCTTTGAGACCACTACCAGGAGTTAATATTGTACCATAAGGACATCAAAAGTTGTTATACTCTCAGTAATTGCTTCTGACAAAGGATACAAATTAAGATCTGCTGAGCCAGGAGACACTTGGGGCGAGTCTAGGGAAAACACCACCGTGGAGCTTCCATTTTCCCTCTCCTATGCAGACAGGACACAGTTACTTCCTCAGCATTGATGTGTTATGGTGTACGCTGAGTATTGACAAGGAGGGAACCTCACCCGAGCCTTGGTGTCCAGAATCTTTATTGGGATTCTGTCATGTAGGGGGGTCCATGTGGCTTAGGCTCTAAGCACCTATCAGGCAGTCAGTTTGTGTGGCAAGTGGAGATACTAATTATTCCCAGGGCCCTGCCTTCTACTTAGAGCAGCATTCCAAGTACAGACATGTATAAGGTACACACAAAGTGATAGCATTTATTTAAAAGATGAGAAACACACACACACGTGAGCATGGGTTGCGCCACACAGAGAGAGACCCATAATGAGTTAGAAGTGGGCCCAGGAGGGGAAGTTGCGGAGGGGCAATGGAGAGAGCAAGAGTGTTGTTAGTACCTTCTCCACTTGTGGTCACCGGCAGAAGAGGGAGCTACATCCAGTTGTTGGCCTCTTTTATGAGCTTGGAGGGGTGTCTCCACAGTCATAAAGCTACCAGAAAGTTTTATGATGCTCCATAAAATTCCACATAGAGCCCAGTATGCATATTTACATGGTATTTTCCTCCCACATCCCAATGAAACAAGCATCCCAGGAAAGGCAGCATTCTGATTGGCAAGTAAGAGAGAATTACACATGAGACAGGGGCCGGTGGCTTGCGGGTGCTTCCAGCTCCGCAGATCTACTTAGCAGCCTGCGTAGCCTGTATTATGTTGACATCTTGTGATCCAAAGCCCCCTCCCTAGGTCATATTGTTTCTACCTGGCTGGCTCAAGACCCGCAGGTAAACAAAATCACTCCTATTAGGCATATTCTAAGGGATTAGTGGTTGTTTCTCAGAAGCTGATGCAACAGTCAGACCTCTTGGGTTAAATTTTGCTACCTACTTCCTTTTAACATTTTAAGAAAATATCCATCTCATTGACCACCATGTTCAATAATAATCCTGAAAGATAAAACCTTTGGCTGTTTTCTAGAAGAATAAACATCCAGTTGTAGCTTTTTACTTTAACTAGTGTGGATTACCTTTCATTTATTCACCATTTGTATTTTGTCTTTTTGATTTGATATTTTTCTTTCATCCATTTCTTGACAGTGTTAGTAGATTCTAATTAACTTCCAAGAGCTTTGCATTTCTTTTTTAGTTAAAAATCACGTAAGATTTACTTAAGTATTCCTTAGTTGCATGTACTATCTCTTTCACTAATTTCTATGTACATATTTTCAACTATCCACATATCCATAGAGTGTATTCCATAATTCATAATAAAAGCATTCTCTTTAATTCATTCTGCTTTATATTAATTTTAAAATTGTTTATTTATAGCGATTGTAACTTCCTTAAAAGAAACATTTGATTTGTATCTTTAAAAATAAATCCTAGTAACTTTTGATCCTTAACCTTAAAATCTTAATAAATAATGATGGATATAAATCAACCTCCTTTAGTTTTATTCAGCTTTGAATAGAAGCTAAATTATTATAATAATTATTATTTTTCTCATTTTAAGCCAAACTTCTGATAGGATCCTGATCACTATATCCTCTGTAAGAGTTCACCATATAGCTGCCTCCCTCCAGGGAAACTCAGCCTGTTGTCACTGCCTTTCTGTTCTGCTTGTTGCTCTGCAGGGGGTGTTCCTTAACAGTGCTGTGATTCTGCTTGCTACAAGCCTGTGTCAGGCCCTATGTCTTCAGCCTGATGGGAGCTGCACAGGAGTGGGAAATCAGTCCGAAAAATCCTACTGGAGAGTGCATAAAATCAGCTCTGGGATTTGCATGTTTGAAAGTGTGAAAAGTGCCCGGATGTATCTAAGGATTAAGGATGGCCAGTGTGATGGAACAGTAAGCATACATTCTTATTTCTCTCAGAAAATGTTTGAGACACTTGCCAATACTAGACAAGGGGACAGCACTTTATATTTTGTCTTTTAGGTTTACACGTGATCATCTTGGAAATTGAATGTTAAATGTGATATGGGTTTGATTAAGGATGGAGAACAGCCTCATGCCTTTTCTAACATAAGGATACTGACCCTCTAGACAGTACTTCTGAAATGTCATGTGCATAGAAGCCTCCTGGAAAATCATGTTACAAAGCAGATTTTGATTGGGAAAGGCTGGAGTAAAACATGAATGTGCATCTTTTACGGGCTCCTAACTGTTCTGCTAAAATTGGTTTATGAACCACACTTCACCAACCAAAGCTCTAGAAAGTCTTAGCTCAACAATGCTTCCTTACTGTTCCATTTGGTGTCTGAATTTCCACCTTTGGAAACACTGTATTTTGACTAATGGTAGAATTTTAAAGTTGCAGTATTAGAGGCCTTCTTTAATATCTTCAGTGTTAGAAATTGATGTGGAAGGCAAGTGAGATAGTATCTTCTATATATTCATAACTCTTCCCTGGGGTCAGCTCATATAAGATTGCACACTTAATGTACCTATTAATGCTATTGTCATGTAGTCCTGTTTGAAATGATTTCATTTAAATTGAGTCTTTCCAGTAAATTCAGAGTTCCTCCCCCTCCCTTCTCCTTACCAGATGACATCTGGCTGTGTAGGAGAACTTATATGAACTTGTGGGTGTAGGGAGAGGGAGGAAATAGATCTTTCCCAGTCCTCAGAGTTCCTGCCTTTGCTTAAAATTTGCAACTTTGTGTCTGGTGAGCTGCACTGATGCTCACAATGTAAAAAGGAAAAGCATAGTGCCTACACATTTAATTAACATCTCTGATCCACTTACAAGACGATAATGAAGTCAGTTTTATCACCATTTGGCAGAGGAGGAGGCCAAGATTGAGAGGCAAGTGTCATACTATAGTCTTTCAGCTGTAAGTAGACTGATTGGGATGAAAATACAATGCTCCTATGACCAGATTAGCATGATTTCATCGGATGCTTGGTTACTGTATAGGAGAAATAGCTTTTCTTTCATATCATCAACATCCACAAATTACACCAACCTTTGTCTCCTGGTGCTCCAAGGAGTGTTCAGAACCATGAGATACTGAGTAACTGTGACACGTGCTTGGGTGTGTATATGTTGCTAGCCAGAGTTTCTGGGGTCATATTTATCACTCCAAAATGGGAGGTAGGATAGCACTGGAAATTTGTGTCTTTTCTGAATGGCAACCAAAGGGACACTCAGTAGTCATTGTCGTGCATTTAACTGCCTCTTACCCAAGTTGGATGATGATTTTCATGGCTCTTCATTTTTATTCTTTTCAAATCTGTGCGAGTGTTCTTTGTATCTTTCTTTTTTTTTTTCTCCCATTGTACTGGTTATCATGTCCTCTGAATAAGTCAACCTCTCTGCAAGTTTTTAAAGGAATCTTTATGTCCTACACCAAATACTCCTGCTGCTGCTCCCCCCTACCCCACACCACACACTTGTGATGTGGCTGAGTCTGCTTGGTCTCATTAGGATGAGAGAGTAGAAGTCATTAATGTTCAACTGAAAGAAGCTAGTGAGCACAGGAAGTTGAACAGAACTGCACAGATTGCAATACAAAAGTGTTATCTTGCCACGGAGGAACTACTGGTCAGGCTCATTCTTCAGAAGTAGGAGTTGAGTGTGAGCTGGTTAAGCAGATCACCTAGAGCAACTTAGGGAATGTTAGAGCTGAGACTGAACAGGTCAACCTGCCTCTTAAGCCATATTGTTGATACAACAATTTCTAAGACTGGTTGGAAGAGTTGTTACAGATCCCTCAAAAAACAGTCTGCTAGTCCAATATGCTGAAAGTCAATCACTGACATCAGGAGGAAGAAAGAAGGCATTTACTGCAAAGTGTATAGCATGAGCCAGGCAGCTGTCACTTAATTCTGGGGCTCTCCAGGGCCTAGGGGTGAAGGTTCTTAGCATGTTCAGCTCATGTCCAAATTTCTGATTGGACATGATTCTGTTCATGTCTCTCCTTTAATTGGTCTGCAGTATATGTCCCTTCAGGAATTTTGGTAATGGCAATATGGACTCCAGTCAATCTGGATTCCTTGTGCAGGTGGCAGTTACTTTTTGTTCAAGGTCTGAGATTCCTGGAAAAGAAACCCTTTAAGAAAAAAACTGAACATCTAGATGTTATTTATTGGAGAAGCAAATATCCTCCTGGGGCTGGTCATTAGAACCTTATAAAGCGGCTGGTTAAGGACCTTGTAGGGTCAGCCCCACTGTTCCACCAATTTGATGACTTAGTTTTAGCAATGGACCTGATGGTATTTCGCATCAGTATTCAAGGAACTGTGTAGGAGCTCAGTTCCATTGTGAGACCTGGGATAAGAGGTTGGAGAAACTGGATTGACCTGCATGAGAAGACCAAGGTCAAGAAACAGGGAGGGGAGGTAATTGCAAACCCAAAATTTTCTTCTTCAGCAATTTTCAAAGGCTAGCTTTGTTAACAGCTTCTTAGGTAAGTGACTGGGTCTAAAATAAATAGGTGAAGGATATTCTGTGCCCTTTGGGTCTACTTGTGCTTTGTGTCAATGCTGGGAACCTTTCTATTTCCCCTCCCTAATGGTTGGGTGAAATGCTTCTCTGGGTGAAATGCTAGGTTCAGGATTTCCAGTGTATTCTGCACAAAGGCAAACAATCATACATTAGAGTTTTAAAGCCAAGTATCTCTTCTTCTTCAAGATATGCCACAATGAACAAAAAATCAGAGGCTTTTGGACAGAGATAACCAAAACAGAGAACTCCACAAGGTCTATTGATAAAGGCAAAGGAGGATACAGGGTGTGGTAACACAGATTGTGATATACAGAACACTGAAGTAAGGTGTCCAGGGCAGACAACAAAGACTCTTGAGGTTTTGGGGATGAGCATGCCACATCTTGATTGCACATGACTTAACAAGAGCATTAGGTAGCACCTGTATATGAAGCAGGAGCTGAATGGAAAAGACACTGATAAGAGGAGCTGTGTAAAAAGTAAAATTAGGGCAATCGTTTTTTTAAAAATGTGTCCGACTGTACACATTAAATCAGTTCAATATCTACCTCCAGCACCAGGTGACATGAGTATGATCCTTGAAGGCTCAAGAGATAATTTTTGATCTTTTTTAAAAAAATCAGTAAAACATCTTAGTTTAAGGCAAGATTTTGGAAGTCTTCATGGTCTGTGATGTACTTACAGGTCAGTTCTTTTCTTTTCCCCCTCTATCTCCTAAATTCAAGGACACTAGCTTTCTACAGAGATCAAGAGCTTACTGCTATTTCTGTTTAAAATTCCAAGCCTGCTTGGGGGAAAATCATTGCATTGATAAGTTATTGCTGAAAGATTTGAAATTTTGGGCTGGCGCTGTGGCTCAGTGAATTAATGCCCTGGCCTGAAGCTCCACCATCCCGTATGGGTGCTGGTTCTAGTCCCAGCTGCTCCTCTTCCAATCCAGCTCTCTGCTATGGTCTGGTAAAGCAGTAGAAAATGGCCCAAGTCCTTGGGCCCCTGCACCCACATGGGACACCCGAAAGAAGCTCCTGGCTCCTGGCTTCAGATTGGTGCAGTTCCCACTGTTGCAGCCAATTGGGGAGTGAACCATCAAATGGAAGACCTCTCTCTCTCTAACTCTCCTCTCTGTATAACTCTGACTTTCAAATAAATAAATAAATCTTTAAAAAAAAGATTTGAAATTTTGAAGAGTCTGTACACAAAGACAGAGGTTCCTAAATACCCTGTTAATCAAAGAGATGTGTGCCACCATTCAGGCAAACAGTGGGTTACCTGATCACCAGATCAGCCAGGAAGGCAAACTGAGAAGGCAGACTGTGTTTCAATATCTACTGCATGGTCAAGGCTGAGTGAACTCTCTTGTGTCTTCTGTGACTACTTTTGCTTCAAACTCACACAGTAGCTACCAGGCCAGCAAACAGGAACAGCAGGTCTTTATCTAAAACTGACCCAAGTAAATGATCTTTTGACCCCCCCCCCCTTTTTTTTTTGACAGGCAGAGTGGACAGTGAGAGAGAGAGACAGAGAGAAAGGTCTTCCTTTGCCGTTGGTTCACCCTCTAATGGACGCCACGTCCAGTGCACTGCGGCCAGCACATTGCGCTGATCCGAAGCCAGGAGCCAGGTGCCTCTCCTGGTCTCCCATGGGGTGCAGGGCCCAAGCACTTGGGCCATCCTCCACTGCACTCCCGGGCCACAGCAGAGAGCTGGCCTGGAAGAGGGGCAACCGGGACAGAATCCAGTGCCCTGACTGGGACTAGAACCCAGTGTGCTGGCGCTGCAGGCAGAGGAGTAGCTATTGAGCTGGGGCGCCGGCCTTGACTCCTTTCTTGTAGTTATTAAAATATGAATCAGGGTTGAAGAGTTTACATTCTAAATTTAATGCTTTTAATTGTAGGGGAGAAAAAAATAATACCTTTTCCTCACCAATATGGTGAGGATACTAGCTAAGACCTCTGTAACAAAAGACAGTTTAACAATAGAAAAGTATATATATTTATTTAATGTAAGTATTACATGACACAAGTGTCCTTAGAAATGAAGACCCAAGGATTCAGGGAAAGCTTTGTATGTTTTTGGACAGTCATGTTGAGGGATGGAGAACAAAAGGTATGATCTAATTATAATAGATTATGAGGAACTTAGTAATGCCCATCTACTCAGACTCTTATTGAAGCTCTTATGCAATATTTTCTCCCTTTTTGGTCTTTAGGGAAGAAGAAGATTAGAGTATGACCTTCTTAGATTTCATGGCTTGTTTTAAGGAGGAAAAAGTCAGAGCATTCTGGTTTGTATGGCCTGCTTCAGAGGATAGGGGAGCAAGAAGAATCCCAGTTCTCTGGCCTGCTGCAGGAGAGAGTGGGCAGATGGTTACCAGAGAACTGCAAGGTTCTTGTCTTCGCACAAGAAAGAATTCAAGCCTGAGACGGAGAGTAAGTGGAAAGCAAATAGCAAGGTTTATTGGGGCAGGGACATCCGTCAGAACGGATGGGCCTGAGGGAGAGTGCCCAGTTGCTCAAACTGGGGGAGAGCGGGGTTACATGGTTAAGTAGAGACAGTACACCTGGCCAGGCCAGGCGGGTGGCTCAGCATAGAGGCAGAGGGCTGAGTGTGCCATCCGGTTGAGGCCGGGGCAGTTGAGGAGGGGATGGTCTTGCCTCCCCAACTTATTGGATGTAAATACTAAATATTCCTTTCTGAGTTTTCCCCTTGAAGTTATCAGACAGGAGGAAGCCTGGCTGGCGTCGCCCTGGGTTAGAGGAAGGATAGGCAGGACCCCCTGGAAGATCACGATCCGGGGCAGGGGCAGGATGTTTTGAAGTACAGATACTGGGCTGCACCTGGAAGGTTATCAGGCAGAAGGGGCGGGGACCCCCACCTGGCAGGTTATCTGGTAGAAGGGGCAGGGCAGGATGTTTCAAGTGCAGATACTGGGCTGCCCTTGAAAGGTTATGGGGATGACTTTGAGATGCATATGCTGGACCTAGATGTCAACTCTTTAGGCCTTTGTCACACACACATAAGCTCATATCCGACTTTCTACCTAACAGATGAGGTTTGTTTTTGTGTTTTTCTGAATTTTCTCCAGCTTAGTATACTGAGTGTACCAAGGTGCCGTATTTTGGGGTAGTTTCTTGTACTACATCCTAATAATTATACAAAGACCAGATCAATCCTATCCTGGATTTTCTTTGGAATTTACACTTTGATTGTGATTTCTCAGGCTGTCATGTCATGCAGGGGACAGAGAGACTGTGGCACCCCCCCCCCATGGCTTTGTTTTAAGCCCTTGCCTCCATGCATGAAAAAATTCAAGGAGTAGACATAAAGTGGAGCAGGGATGTAAGATTTATTTAAATATTAATCAAAGTACACAAATGGGAATGCAGGAAACCACAGGAGAAAAGGAGTATTTTAATTTATAAGATTGCAGGTAATACTTTAATAGGATAGGTGTGTGCTCAGTGTAGGGCCTAACTGAATCTTTAAAGGAGGTGCAGCTTGAGTTGGGACTGCATTTTACACAATGATTTCTAGGAGCATCATGTTGTCTGATGCTTTGTGGCTACAGAGCATGTGTTGGAATACAGGAATTACCATGGCATCTGATGCATGATGGGAAATGAGGTTCAGGTACATTATAGGTAGTGGGTGTGCTGAACCTGAAGCCATGTTAGATTGCTGTGGAAGGGGATGGAGTTTGCCAAGGAAGGGGGTGTAGTATGGGTGGTGCAGTCCTTAGCTCCCTCTTACTGGCTCTCTGCCTATATCACATAGACCTTGGGGTCAGTTATGTATTGTTCTCTGGATCTCATGCAGCCAGTTGTTTTGTGCATATCAGACCTGTGTTTGATTAATTAATAGAGGTCTGAAGGAACACTCTGAGTCTACATCCTGATAGTGTCTGCCAGTTAAATAACATTAATTTTTAGCCTTTACTCTGGGATTTTATAGAGAAGTACCACCATAGAAAATCATCATTTATATTTAAATTCTGTTACTTGCATTGTAGCATTTTCTTTATGTTACTGGAGGTGGCTGGAACAGGTTCTTGTCTTCCCTTAAGAAAAGAATTTCAGGTGTGTGACAGAGATAGGCAGTAGTCAAACTAACGATGTGTAATAAAGAGAATACACCTGGCAGGCTAGGTGGGCAACTTAGCAAAGAACCAAGGGCCCAGTCTGCATTCTCCCAGTCTGGAGTTTTTATAGGTATGGGCTCTTCTCCCCTCTCCCTTTTCTTCTGGTGTATTGCTGTGAAGAAGTTTTTCCAGGCACAGAATTCATAAAATTTCTCCTGGAACTTTATGAGCACAAGGTATTAGACCAAATAGCTCTTCTGACACCCAGGCTGGGAAGATTTTCCTAGTAAGTCTAGGCTGAGGGCTGGGACCCACCTACAAGGTTATCAGACAAGGGCAGGGCTTTTGATGTATAAATACCAGTCTGTGTCCAAGGCATGCTTCTGATTTCTTCCCTATTCCACCACGGGAACCTCCCCCAACTTTTTTTTTAATCCTTCAGCCACTCTCACATACATAGGCTAATGTCTACTTTTTAGCCAACATTTATTACTGTTTAATGATAAATGTATTATGTATTATCACTTGTTTAATTATCCATTGATTTGAGTGTATGGTTTTCATTTCTCCATCAGAAATTTTGGTACTGAGTCTTTTTAGTCGAAATACATGTGCGTTTTTTTTTTCTGCTCTTAAGAGATAGCATTGATGCATAAACATGAAGTATGTTATTTTTTCACTTTCACTGTATGTTACCAGGAATTTCTAGACTGGAATGACATTCCTCTCGAAAATAGAATGGTAACAATCTCATTAGTTACTCTAGTTTACATATGTTTAGAGGCTGTAGTAAGGCATGCTTGGGCCCTCCAAAGGGTTTTTTAAAGGATTTATTTATTTACTTGAAAAGCAGAGTTACAGAGAGGCAGAGGCAGAAGCAGAAGCAGAGGCAGAGAGAGAGAGAAAGAGAGAGAGAGAGAGAAAGTCTTCCATCCGCTGGTTCACTCCCTAGATGGCTGCAATGACTAGAGCTGTGCCAGTCTGAAGCCAGGAGCCAGGAGCTTCTTCCTGGTCTCCCACAAGGGTGTAGGGGCCATTTTTGTACTGCTTTTGCAGACCATAGCAGAGAGCTGGATCGGAAGTGGAGTAGCCGGGACACAAACTGGTGCCCATATGGGATGCTGGCACTGCAGGTGGCGGCTTCACCTGCTACACCACAGCAGCAGCCCAAATCCAAAGAGATTTAACACACATTCAAAGGTAAATGGTAATGTATGCTTATATTACTATGCTTTGCTATACTTTAAAAATCCAACAGTGTCACAGTCCTGTTAGTGACTGGACAAATGCTTATTGTAATAAATTGAATTGAATAAAAGCATTAATAGTTCCAATCTGTTTGCAACTATACATTTGAAAACACTTCTCCTCAGTACATCTACATTTGAGTCAAGTGATGCTGATCCTATAACAAACATTTCTATTTTTATTGCTAGAAAATTATTATCCTGTAGGAGTAAATCATTTAATAGATTTTGCTGTAGTAGAGATTCAAGTTAGCAACAAACAGCATGTGGGTCACTAGGGACAATTGTAAGGTTGTTAATTTAAAGAGAAAAAACAAGCCTCAGAACAACATGGGTGGAATGCAATAAGCATGAGTACAAAGATGTAGGAGTTGTAGGAAAAACAAGCTCAAGAGTCATCAGCATTTCAAAGACACTCACAGACACATCCTACACTAGTGGGATATGCATTTATGAGCAGTTTAGTGTGTAGAAACTGGGAAAGATTCTCTCACTGTAGATTTATCCAGTTTGACTTAACTCAAAATATTTCTACACGTGCAAATAATTTTAAAATAGTAATTTATATTTGTAAGAAGTTGAGATATGAAAGCATATGGACAGATTAGGTGTACACCATGCTAGACCAATAGGTTGCAAAGTATAAAATTTGGTAAAATTGAAATCAAGCGCCTATACAAGTGTCCATCTGTAAACCAGAGTCAAGATATCACCAGAAACCAGTTTCTGACCCTAAGCTCAAAGTGTTCTTGCCCTTCATTTAGGATTGCGAATTAACCACTAATTAAAAAGAATTCACAAAATTGAAGGAATGTTGCAATTGGCCCAGAAAACTTTTCTAGTAATTAATATCTGGCGTCTTGCTTTGGGGAATTCTGGCCCAGGGCAGGAAGTAACTTCCACTTGCATGTAGCCCTTAGACTGACTGAAGTACCCTTGGCCATCATAAAATTCCCTGAAAAGCACAGTATTACTAACCAATCAAAGGCAGGCCACGGACACCACTGATTAGCCAGGAACTTGGACAAAATCTGAACATGTACCTCTCAGCCCCAAATTCAGTCTACAAGCATCTTCACACATAAGCTCTCAGGGAATCTAGGAATTAAGTGATAGCTGCCCGGCTTCTTGCTTTGCTCTTTGCAATAAATGCCTACTTTCTTCTGTCATGCATTTGTCAGTGATTGGCTTTCTGCATACTGGGCAAGCAGATCCAGGTTTGGGTATTCTATAACAACTTCTCCAACTAGTTTGGGGAGTTGTTTTGTAACAAAATGTCTTACTCAGTTTTATGTAAATAATTATATCATGTTTTACCTAAAATTCTAAAGAAAACTGATTTAATGATATTTAATGAAAATAGCTACCATGCAGGATGAATTATTTTGTTTGAATTATCTAGAACATGGTCTTCTACGTCACTGTAGACTGCAGTCTGTGGATTAGCTTTGATCTTTACAGCATGAAAGAGATTTGAAGAATATACAAACAGCCATAAAGACAGACAAAAAAAATCCCCCATCCTCACCCTGCAGGAGCAAATAAATTTTAAGAAAGGAATAAACTCTCAAGTGATTCATCTTAGAAACAAAAAAGCTGATGAATAGCATTAATAATACTCCAGTGGATGTGGCATAGGACAGTGAGGGCTGTCTGGTACCATGGTCCTTGACATAACTTGAAGAAAGAATTCAGGAGTGAGTCTGAGAATAGCAAGTGGCAAGAATTTTGTTGAGAAAATAAATACACCCACTACACAGAGTGGGGGCTACTTAAAGGGAATTGCTCCATCTGTGAATTGGGTTTAACGTCCAGGTCATTTAATGAAAGTGAAAGTATATTCTACAAAGGGGGAGGGATCATAGTTTTTATGAATTCATAATAATACATTAGGATACTAAATTACACATCTTACCAGCCTCCAGGACATGAAACACTGAACCATAAAAAAGAGCAAAACAGAATGGTAGTAGCTAGATTCTAGGATATCTGTATCTACTTCCGAGAAAAACCTTGAATATTCCTCTCTTTTTTTTTTTTTTGTGGATGTATTTTATTTTATTTTTTTTGTATTTTTTTAACTTTTATTTAATGAATATAAATTTCCAAAGTATGACTTATGGATTACAATGGCTTCCCCCCCATACCGTCCCTCCCACCCACAACCCTCCCCTTTCCCACTCCCTCTCCCCTTCCATTCACATCAAGATTCATTTTCGATTCTCTTTATATACAGAAGATCAGCTTAGTATACATTAAGTAAGGATTTCAACAGTTTGCTCCCACACAGAAACATAAAGTGAAAAATAATAGATGATTTTTTTAAATGATGATGAAATCAGATCAGACCTATTGTCATGTTTAATCCCAGTGAGAGTCAAGTTGGGAATTGATAATTTCTTTTTTTTTTTTTTTTTACAGAAGATCAGTTTAGTATGCATTAAGTAAAGATTTCAACAGTTTGCACCCCCATAGAAACACAAAGTGAAATATATTGTTTGAGTACTCATTATAGCATTAAATCTCAATGTACAGCACATTAAGGACAGAGATCCTACATGAGGAGTAAGTGCACAGTGACTCCTGTTGTTGACTTAACAATTTGACACTCCTGTCTATGGCATCAGTAATCTCCCTATGCTCCAGTCATGAGTTTCCAAGGCTATGGAAGCCCTCTGAGTTCTCCGACTCTTATCTTGTTTAGACAAGGTCATAGTCAAAGTGGAGGTTCTCTCCTCCCTTCAGAGAAAGGTACCTCCTTCTTTGAAGACCTGTTCTTTCCACTGGGATCTCACTCACAGAGATCTTTTGCCAGAGTGTCTTGGCTTTCCATACCTGAAATACTCTCATGGGCTTTTCAGCCAGATCCGAATGCCTTTAGGGCTGATTCTGAGGCCAGAGTGCTATTTAGGACATCTGCCATTCTATGAGTCTGCTGAGTATCTCACTTCCCATGTTGGATCACTCTCCCCTTTATTTATTCCATCAGTTAGTGTTAGCAGGTACTAGACTTGTTTATGTGCTCCCTTTGACTCTTAGTCCTTTCATTATGATCAATTGTGAACTGAAATTGATCACTTGGAATAGTGAGATGGCATTGGTACATGCCACCTTGATGGGATTGAATTGGAATCCCCTGGTATGTTTCTAACTCTACCATTTGGGGCAAGTCAGCTTGAGCATATTTATTAGAATATACATCCCCTTTCATTAACCAACCTATATGATATTAAAACACAGTACAGATATAGAACCACTCCCCTCATAGTGAGCCCAGGCTCTGAGTATGGAGTATGTACTTTTGCTTTCTCAATAAAATTCTTTGCTGTTTGCTATTCTGTAATCTCCAACTCAGTCATGAATTCCTTCTTAAGGAAAGTGAAGAATTTGGGTACCAGGCAGAGAGCCCTTGATATCCAGCACCAAAATCTGTCTCTTCTGAGCCTCCAGAAGCAATTGAACTAACTTGAATGGCATTACTGGTTTGCTAGTGTTCTCTAGATCACTGTTATGTGCATACTTTTCCCCTCCAATAATACTTGAAAAATGATATTTTAACCATTAAATATCATTAGTGAAAAGAATGAAAGTAAAATTTAATATAATTAAATTTCACAACAGTAAACATTTAGAGCTTCTTCTACTTCCTCTTTCTTCATTTAAAAATCTCTGCTTCAACCCTACCCCAAATACAAACTAATTTAAGGGATATAAATGGGAAATAAAATATATGGCTTCTGGTTTTTTTTTTTTTTTTTTTTGGACAGGCAGAGTGGACAGTGAGAGAGAGAGACAGAGAGAAAGGTCTTCCTTTTTGCCGTTGGTTCACCCTCCAATGGCCGCCGCTGCAGCCGGCGCACCGCGCTGATCTGATGGCAGGAGCCAGGAGCCAGGTGCTTTTCCTGGTCTCCCGTGGGGTGCAGGGCCCAAGCACCTGGGCCATCCTCCACTGCACTCCCTGGCCATAGCAGAGAGCTGGCCTGGAAGAGGGGCAACCGGGACAGAATCCGGCGCCCCGACCGGGACTAGAACCCGGTGTGCCAGCGCCGCAAGGTGGAGGATTAGCCTATTGAGCCACGGCGCCGGCGGGTTCTGGGTTTTTAACAAGAAATACTGACTAGACAAAGCCATGTGTGAATATGTAATGCAAGTTAATGCTCATTTCCCTCCATTGGGCTCCTTTTCAGAAAATTAACTCCTAGTTGACCATTGTGATATATTTTTTAAAGCTTATATGTTTATTTGAAAGGTACAGTTACACAGAGAGAGAAGGAATGACAGAAAGATCTTCCATCTGCTGGTTCACTCCTTAAATAGCCACAACAGCCAGGACTGAGCCAGGCCAAAGCCAGGAGCCATGTGCTTCTTCTGGGTCTCCCACTTAGAAACAGGGGCCCAGGCACTTTTTTGAGCACGTACCAACTGTCAGGTCTTACTGTGGAATTCTTGACATTTTAATAAATAAGGAGGCACGTTTCTAACTCCCTCTCTTATTCCCACTCTTATATTTAACAGGGATCACTTTTCAGTTAAAATTTAAAAATCTAAGAATAATTGTGTATTAATTACAGAGTTCAACCAATAGCAATAGAACAAAAAAAAATACTAAAAGGGATAAAGTATTACATTGTACATCAACAGTCAGGGCTATGCTGATCAAGTCACTGTTTCTCATAGTGTCCATTTCACTTCAACAGGTTTCCCCTTTGGTGCTCAGATAGTTGCCGCCGATCAGGGAGAACGTATGATATTTGTCCCTTTGGGACTGGCTTAATTCACTCAGCATAATGTTTTCCAGATTCCTCCATCTTGTTGCAAATGACCGGATTTCATTGTTTTTGACTGCTGTATAGTATTCTATAGAGTACATTCCCATAATTTCTTTATCCAGTCTACTGTTGATGGGCGTTTGGGATGGTTCCAGGTCTTAGCTATTGTAAATTGAGCTGCAATAAACATTGAGGTGCAGAAAGCTTTTTTGTTTGCCAATTTAATTTCCTTTGGGTAAATTCCAAGGAGTGGGATGGCTGGGTTGTATGGTAGGGTTATATTGAGGTTTCTGAGGAATCTCCAGACTGACTTCCATAGTGGCATAACCAGTTTGCATTCCCACCAACAGTGGGTTAGTGTCCCTTTTTCCCCACATCCTCTCCAGCATCTATTGTGGGTGGATTTCTGAATGTGAGCCATTCTAACTGGGGTGAGGTGAAACCTCATTGTGGTTTTGATTTGCATTTCCCTGATTGGAGTGATCTTGAGCATTTTTTCGTGTGTCTGTTGGCCGTTTGGATTTCCTCTTTTGAAAAATGTCTATTGAGGTCCTTGGCCCATCTCTTAAGTGGGTTGTTTGTTTTGATGTTGTGGAGTTTCTTGATTTCTTTGTAGATTCTGGTTATTAATCCTTTATCTGTTGCATAGTTTGCAAAATATTTTTTCCCATTCTGTCGGTTGCCTCTTCACTTTCCTGACTGTTTCTTTTGAAGTACAGAAACTTCTCAATTTGATGCAATCCCAAATGTTAATTTTGGCTTTGACTGCCTGTGCTTCTGGGGTCTTTTCCAAGAAGTCTTTTCTGGTACCTATATCTTGCAGGGTTTCTCCAATGTTCTCTAATAATTTGATTGTGTCAAGTCGTAGATTTAAGTCTTTAATCCATGTTGAATGGATTTTTGTGTAAGATGTAAGGTAGGGGTCTTGCTTCATGATTCTGCACGTGGAAATCCAATTTTCCCAACACCATTTATTGAATAGACTGTCCTTGCTCCAGGGATTGGTTTTGGATCCTTGATCAAATATAAGTTGGCTGTAGATGTTTGGATTGATTTCTGGTGTTTCAATTCTGTTCCATTGGTCTATCCATCTGTTTCTGTACCAGTACCATGCTGTTTTGATTACAACTACCATGTAGTATGTCCTGAAATCTGGTATTGTGATGCCTCCGGCTTTGTTTTTGTTGTACAAGATTGCTTTAGCTATTCGAGGTCTCCTGTGTCTCCATATAAATTTCAGCATCATTTTTTCCAGATCTGAGAAGAAGGTCTTCGGTATCCTGATTGGTATTGCATTGAATCTGTAAATTGCTTTTGGGAGAATGGAGATTTTGATGATATTGATTCTTCCAATCCATGAGCATGGAAGATTTTTCCATTTATTGGTATCCTCTTCTATTTCTTTCTTTAAAGTTTTGTAATTTTCATCGTAGAGATCTTTAACGTCCTTGGTTAAGTTTATTCCAAGGTATTTGATTGTTTTTGTAGCTATTGTGAATGGGATTGATCTTAGAAGTTCTTCCTCAGCCATGGCATTGCGTGTGTATACAAAGGCTGTTGATTTTTGTGCATTGATTTTATACCCTGCTACTTTGTCAAACTCTTCTATGAGTTCCAATAGTCTCTTAGTAGAGTTCTTTGGATCCTCTAAGTAAAGAATCATATCATCTGCAAAGAGGGATAGTTTGAGTTCTTCCTTCCGATTTGTATCCCTTTAATTTCTTTTTCTTGCCTAATAGGTCTGGCTAGAACTTCCAGAACTATATTGAATAGCAGTGGTGAGAGTGGGCATCCCTGTCTGGTACCAGATCTCAGTGGAAATGCTTCCAACTTTTCCCCCATTCAATAGGATGTTGGCCATGGGTTTTTCATAAATTCTTTGATTGTATTGAGGAATGTTCCTTCCAAACCCAGTTTGCTTAGAGTTTTCATCATGAAAGGGTGTTGTAATTTTATCAAATGCTTTCTCTGCATCTATGGAGATAATCATATGGTTTTTCTTCTGCAGTCTGGTAATGTGGTGCATCACATTGATTGATTTGCGAATATTGAACCATCCCTGCGTACCAGGATAAATCCCACTTGGTCTGGGTGGATGATTTTTCTGATGTGTTATTGCATTCTATTGGCCAGTATTTATCGAGTATTTTTGCATCTATGTTCATCAGAGATATTGGTCTGTAATTTTCTTTCAATGTTGCATCTTTTTCCGGCTTAGGAATTAAGGTGATGCTGGCTTCATAGAAAGAATTTGGGAGGATTTCCTCTTTTTCAATTGTTCTGAATAGGTTGAGAAGAATTGGAGTTAGTTCTTTAAATGTTTGATAGAATTCAGCAACAAATCCATCTGGTCCTGGGCTTTTCTTTGTTGGGAGGGCCTTTATTACTGTTTCAATTTCTGACACAGTTATGGGTCTGTTTAGGTTTTCGATGTCTTCCTGGTTCAATTTAGGTAGGTTGCATGTGTCCAGGAACCTATCCATTTCTGATAGATTTCCTTGTTTGCTGGCATACAAGTCCTTGTAGTAATTTCTGATGATTCTTTTCATTTCTGTAGTGTCTGTTGTTACATTTCCTGTTTCATCTCTGATTTTATTGATTTGGGTCTTTTCTCTTCTTTTTTTTTTGTTAGTTGAGCCAATGATGTGTTAATTTTTTTTTTTTATTTTTTCAAAAAACCAGCTCCTCGTTTTGCTGTTTTTTTGTAATTTTTTTTGATTCAATCCTGTTGATTTCTTCTCTGATCTTAATTATTTTTCTTCTCCTACTAGATTTGGGTCTGGTTTGCTGCAGTTTTTCTAGATCCTTGAGATGCATTGAAGGCTCATTTATTTGGTGCCTGTCCAATTTTTTGATGTAGGCACCTATTGCTATAAAATTTCCTCTTAACACTGGTTTTGCTGTATCCCATAAGTTTTGATATGTTGTACTGTTGTCCTCATTTACTTCCAGAAAGTTTTTGATTTCTCTTTTGATTTCTTCTATGACCCAGTTGAACAGGCATTTTTCAAGTGAGGAGATTCAAATGGCCAACAGACACCTGAAAAATGCTCAGAATCACTAGCCATTAGGGAAATGCAAATCAAAACCACAATGAGATTTCACCTTACTCCTGTTAGGATGGCTTTCTTACAGAAATCAACAACCATTGAAGGCTGATGAGGATGTGGAGAAAAAGCTACCATAATCCACTGTTGGTGGGAATGTGAACTGGTGCAGCCACTGTGGAAGACAGTGTGGAGATACCTTAGAAATCTGAATATAGACCTATCATATTACCCAGCAATCCCACTCCTGGGATTTTACCCAAGCAAAAATAAATCAGCATATGAAAGAGTTATCTGTACCCCCATGTTTATAGTGGCTCAATTCATGATAGCTATGATAGGGAATCAACCCAGATGTTCCTTAACTGATGACTGGAGAAAGGAATTTTAGTTTATATACTCTATAGGGTACCATTGAGCTGTAAAAAAAAAGAAAGAAAGAAAAGAAATCTTGTCTTTTGCAACAATGGATAGGGCTGGAAACTATTACACTTAGTGCAATAAGGCACTCCCAAAAAGACAGGTATCATATGTTTTCCCTGATCTGGGGTAACTAGTAGAGTACCTAAAATGTAATGTATTGGACTGAAATGGACATTTTCAGATTTGATGATTGTTTATAGCTCTTATCTCTTCTGTTGAGGAACAGTGGTTTTTTTTTTTTTTTTTTTTTTTTCCTCTTCCTTATTCTATTTCTTGAACTCTACTTAGTGGAAGGTTAGCATTGTGAGCATAAAGTATATGAAAATAGAACTTTGTAAAGTTAAGAGTGGGAGAGGGAGGTGGAAGAAGTGTTGGAGTATGGTCAGGAATGAGTGTAGGGTGGGAAAATATCACTGTGTTCCTATATCTATATATATGAAATACATGGAACTTGTATACCTTAAATAAAATTTTTAAAAAGAGTGAGAGGCCAAAGAGTGGTTGTCTAGTTGTGTCTAATAAAAAATGATTTTTCTTACCTGCCATGTCAGGTCATTCAAGGCTCCTCAGCAGGGATAGTCTAAAGGCCCCTAGTCCTTGCTCATCTCAGCCATTATGGTATGGAATACTCCACGTCCCCTTTGAGACTCCAGGCAACCGCAATTCCAGTGAACTTCCTGTTGGTAGATAGTGCTTCCCTCTTCCCCATAGCTGAAGGTGGTAGTTTTTCCAATGCCTCAACTGTTGATTTTGGTAGACAGTCTTGTTAAGCCAGAGTGGTGCTCCAGCCTACTACATGGAACCCAAGTGAGAGACTTGTGGCCCCAGTGAACTGAAGCAAAGAGAAGAAAAAAAGAAAAGATAGTGGTTGTTGGCAGATGGATAGACTCACAAGACTCATAAGAAGAAAGATCAAATGAGATGAGCACATTTTGATTTGTTTTGGAGTTATCTCTAATCTCCTGGTTGACTCTCGAAGAAAGATAGCACCAGACAGTGAGGGCTTACTGACTGGTACCCAGGTTTTTGACTTTGCCTCAGGAAAGAATTCATGAGTGAATCAGAGAATAGCAAATAGCAAGCAGCAAGCATTTCAATGCATGTTCACTCAGAGGACTGACCCTATCTCTGTAGTGTATTTTACCACTATATGAATTGTTTAATGAAAGGGGATATATATATATATATATATATATATATATACACACACACACATATATATAAGAATATATATATTCTAATAGAGGTGAGGGATATTCTTTTTTTTTTCTTGGAAGTACAGATTTCTTGTAATCTAGTGGCTATGCTTTTTTGCTCCTTTTATTGTCTGCTCTTCTCTGTCATTGTGGCTGGTAGGTATGAAATTTCACGTGGTAATGTATTGCAATGAGCTGCATATCAACCTAGGTCAGCTTTGCCCCCCCTAAACAGGTAGAAACCTGGGCCAAATTGCAAGTCTGTCTGTCTCCAGAGCCACAAAAGTAACCAATGCTGTATCCTGCAGACCTTGAGATAACAGGAGCTACTCCCAGGTGACTCAATCACTCCTTCTGTTTCCATGATTCAATTTGAGCAGAGTGAATGAGTCAGAAGAAATTTCCCAAGAATGGTGTATTTTAGATGTAATAATTCTATTTTACTTTTTGTTATCAAAGAATAAGGGAAGGTTAATTCATAAGCAAAATGTGAACTTAGAAATTCACAAAATAAAAATTTTCTTAAAGCTGACAGTTATTGCGTTTTCTACTGAAAGGCAGAAACTGCTTGTTATAAGTCCTACAGTAGCTATAGCAAGGAATGTACTCTGCCCTCAGGAAACTTGGAAGTTAAAGAGGAAAAGGACAATGTGAACAGATAATTACACCACAATGTGAACAGTACATCAGAGGTAGATACTAAGTTGGTAAGCAAAGAGATGTGTCTGTGAAAGTGTTTTCAATTACATGAGTCATGGTCACTTAGACCTGAAATCTTTAAAGAAAAATGACAGATTTTCATTAAGGTATCTGTTGTAAGCTTGGGTGATTGTGGGTTGAAAATGATATTAAAGTTCATAAATCCTGCCTCTGTGTATAAGATAGGCTAGTTTATGGATAACCTAAAGTTTAGAAGAATAAGTATGAGGTTACTATAATGAAATACAATTTGGCTTACAAGCCCTGAAGTTTACCTGAAGTGCAACCATGGTTCTAGCATTTTACAATCTATTTAATTCAGTTGATTGATTTTTCCTTCAAATTAAAGCTTGCATATCTTGGTTTCTATCCAGTTCAAAGATTAGTCACTTATAGGTTAATAATAATGAATGAGGGTTTTATTCATTCATTCACTCATTCTCCTTATTTAATTCTTGATTATATCTGAATGCAAAAACTTTTTTTAAAAAGTTATCAAGATAGTACACTGGACAAACACTGTTCTTCAGGCCCACATGTTTCTCTACTGTGGTGTGATTAATTTTGTTTGTCTTTGGAAAAATCTATCATCTATAATAGCAAATGAGACCTGATACTGTAGCCTTAAACATTTAAACATTTGGTATAACATGAGGCTTGAGACTCCTAAATAGGCTTTGGTCACATGGGTCAAGACTCTGTACCCAACTTGTAATTAGTCTAGCCCTCTCCCTTGTCACTAGATCTCTTAGTACTGAGTCTGCCATTGAGGCATGGGGTAACTCTACATTCCTTAATGTTTCTGTATGCACTGTGGTGAGTTAGGAAGCTATATCTGTGTCATATTTTCAGACTTCTTCCTCAGATGATTTATGTCCATCTTCTGTATAGTCCCACGATACAGCAATATTATGCTAAACAATGGGATACTCTAACTAGAATTTATGAATATGCTGGGACAGACACTCAAATCCTAAGTTTCACACCTTCAAATATGTGAATGTTTCTCCTGCCATATATACCAAGGATAATCTCCAAATAAGGACTTCCATTTCTGTCTTCTAGTTTGTTTACCCCAGGACCCTACTCCTAGCACCAGATGTGCTTTACTTCTTGTGGCGTGGAAGTTTCTTCTATGTCATATACAGTATCCATATTTTCAACGGCTTCCTCATATAAACTCTATGATGTCCAGTCTTCCAGGGCTAACTCTAAATTTAGGAATTTCAATTTTGGAATTTCTTTTGGCAGTATTTTATGTCTCCATAAATAAAGGAAGAAATAGAATAAGACATGAAAAATACAAAAATGTTTCATGTTCATTGTTGAGAAGACTTAAAATCATCAAAATGTCCATGCTACCAAAAGCAATTTATATATTCAGTGTGATCCCAATAAGATACCAACAACATTCTTCTCAGATCTATATAAATTAATGCTAAAATTCATTTTGTAAACACAAGAGATTCCGAATAGCTAAATCAATCTTTTTTTTTTTCTTTAACTACATGTTTTATTTATTTATTTATTTTTTTTTATTTTTATTTATTTTTATTTTTTTTAATCTTTTATTTAATGAATATAAATTTCCAAAGTACGACTCATGGGTTACAATGGCTTCCCCCCCCATACCGTCCCTCCCACCAACAACCCTCCCCTTTCCCACTCCCTCTCCCCTTCCATTCACATCAAGATTCATTTTCGTAAATCAATCTTAAATAACAAAAGCAAAGCCAGAGACTTCACAATACCAGATTTCAAGACATACTACAGGGCAATTGTAGTCAAAATAATGTGGTACTGGCACAAAAATAGACATGTAGACTAATGAAACAGAATAGAAACTCCAGAAATTAACACACACATCTACAACCAATTTTTTTCAAAGGAGGTAAAATCAATCTCTGGAGAAAAGATAGTGTGTTCAACAGATGGTGCTAAGAAAATTGGATCTTTGTGTGCAGAAGTATTAAACAAGACCCCTAACTTACACCTCATATAAAGATCAACTCAAAATGGATCAAGGATCTAAATCTATGACCTGATGCTATCAAATTACTAGAGGAGAGCATTGGGGAAAGTCTGCAAGACACTGGCATAGGCAAATGCTTTTTGGAAAAAATCTCAGAAGCACAGGCAACCAAAACAAAAATAGACAAATGGGATTAACATCAGGCTAAGAAACTTCTGTACTGCAAAAGAAACAAAGTGAAGAGGCCACTGACAAACTGGGAGAGGATATTTGCAAACTATGCAAATGATAAAGAATAACTTCCACTTTGACCATGGCCTTGTCTAAATATGATCAGAGTCGGTGAACTCAGGGGGCTTCCATAGCCTTGGCAGCTCATGACAAGAGCCTAGGGTGATTACTGATGCCATAAACAAGAGTGTCAATTTGTTAAGTCAACAACAGGAGTCACTGTGCACTTACTCCTCATGTAAGATCTCTGTCCTTAGTGTGCTGTACATTGAGATTTAATGCTATAACTAGTACTCAATGCTATAACTATAACTCACTTTATGTTTCTGTGTGGGAGCAAACTGTTGAAATCTTTACTTAATGTATGCTAAACTGATCTTCTGTATATAAAGAGACTTGAAAATGAATCTTGATGTGAATGGAAGTGGAGAGGGAGTGGGAAAGGGGAGGGTAGCGGGTGGGAGGGACGTTATGTCGGGGGGGGAGCCATTGTAATCCATAAGCTGTATTTTGGAAATTTATATTCATTAAATAAAAGTAAAGAAAGATAAAGATATTAAAATGATTTGACATATATATTTATAGATGCAGGTAAGAATGCATCAAAAAGTCATCAGAAAAAATGAATTAAAAGATAAGTATTTTTTACAAAAAATTTTGAAAAAAAAAGAAATCTATACAGTAAAAAAAAAAATCACAGTGAGGTTTCACCTCACCCTGGTTAGAATGTTTCTCATACAGAAATAAACAAACAACAAAGGCTGATGAGGATGTGGGGGGAAAGATACCCCAATTCACTGTTGGTGCGAATGTAAACTAGTATAGCCACTGTGGAATGGAGATACTTTAGAAAGCTGAAAATATATATTCCAAATGACACAGCTATCTCACACTTGGGAATTTACCCAAGAGAAATGAAATCAGCATATGAAAGAGTTATTTGTACCCCCATGTTTATAGCAGCTCAATTCACAATAGCTAGGATATGGAATCAACCCAGATGTCTCTCAAAGAATGAAATCTTTTCTTTTGCAACAAAATGGATGAAATTACAACCATTATACTTAGTGAAATAAACCAGTTCCCATAAAGACAAATGTCATATATTTTCCCTGATCTAATAGAGTGACAAAAGTAGAGTGTATAGGAGTGAAAATGACATTTTGAAATTTGATGATTGTTTATAACCCTTGTCTCTACTGTTGAAGAACAGTGTTTTTTCCTTTTTACTATTTGTTGAACTCTTTACTTAGTGTAAAGTTAATCCTATGAGTATAAAGTAAACTGAAAGTAGATCACTTGAAAAATATTAAGAAAAACCTTCTTAGTGCAAATGAAAACACTTTTCTTTCATTTATTTATTTGCTACAGAGTTCTTGAAGCCCTTCTATTTGGAAACAAAGCTGAGCAAAGATTTATTTGTTCTAGGCTAGATTTTACTTACCTAAGGCACATGATCATTCTTGATCTAGGAGTTAAGAGATCCTTGGGACAATTATCAATAAGAAAATATTAGTTTGATAAGTCAAAAATAGTATCTTTATTTCAATTAGTTGTTGTAGTTATCTAGTTATGAGATGAGGTCTGGGAAGTAGTAATAAAACTGAAGTGTCTGAGCCAAGTTTGATAAATATTTTTATGGAATATTTAGTAATAGTGGATGATTGAATATTGGTATAAAACAAAATGAAAACAATAGTGAATAGATGGTAACTTTCTCATCTTCATAAAGCACATCTATAACTTTCTCACCTCATTAAAATATCCACAACACACTTACATATAAAATAATACTTAATGGGTGAGAAACTAGATGCTTTACCCCTCAGATTAGGAACAAAGCAAGGATGCCCCCTCATACTACTCCTACTGAAAATTTTACTGTAGTCATAGCTAGTGTAATAAAATAGGAGAAGGAAGTAAAATGAATATATGTTGGGAAAGAAGAAATAAAAAACTTATCTTTTTTTACAGGTAATATTATTATGAAGGAAATACCAAAGAGTCAGCAGAAATTAAACTAATAAATGATTATAATGATTATAACAAGGTCATAGTGCAATTGCTTTCTTTTTTTTTTTTTTTTTGACAGGCAGAGTGGACAGTGAAAGAGAGACAGAGAGAGAGAGGTCTTCCTTTTGCCGTTGGTTCACCCTCCAATGGCCGCCATGGCTGGCGCGCTGCGGCCGCTGCACTTGTGCTGATCCGAAGGCGGGAGCCAGGTGCTTATCCTGGTCTCCCATGCGGGTGCAGGGCCCAAGCACTTGGGCCATCCTCCACTGCACTCCCTGGCCACAGCAGAGAGCTGGACTGGAAGAGGGGCAACCGGGACAGAATCCAGCACCCTGACCGGGACTAGAACCCAGTGTGCCGGCGCCACAAGGCGGAGGATTAGCCTATTCAGCCACGGCGCCGGCTTGCAATTGCTTTCTTATACTAGTAAATAACAATTGAATTTTGATGTTAAAAACACCAGCTACATCACAAAAAATAAGGTGTGAATTTCACAAAATATGTGCAAAATGCTTATATAGAAATATATGAAACTCTGATGAAAGAAATTAAAGAAAATCTTTAAAAAAAGAACAGATAGTCCATGTTTATGGATTTGGATACTCAAGCCTAGTGTCAGCTCTTACCCACATATTTTCAATATAATAGCAACAAACTATTTTATAGATATTTATAAACTGGTCATAAGTCTCTATGAAAAGCAAAGGTTCAAGAATATCTCAAAAAACAATGAAAAGAAACAAAATCAGAGGACTGGCCAAACTCAATTTCAAGACTTACTGTGTTGGCCAGTGCCACAGCTAACTAGGCTAATCCTCCGCCTTGCGGCGCCGGCACACCGGGTTCTAGTTCCAGTCAGGGTGCCGGATTTTGTCCTGGTTGCCCCTCTTCCAGGCCAGCTCTCTGCTGTGGCCAGGGAGTGCAGTGGAGGATGGCCCAAGTCCTTGGGCCCTGCACCCCGTAGGAGAACAGGATAAGTACCTGGCTCCAGCTATCAGATCAGTGCGGTGCGCTGGCCGCAGCGCACCAGCCTCGGCGGCCATTGGAGGGTGAACCAACGGCAAAGGAAGACCTTTCTCTCTGTCTGTCTCTCTCATTGTCCACTCTGCCTGTCAAAAAAAAAAAATAAATAAATAAATAAATAAAAATAAAAAAAGAAAAAAGAAAAACAAAGACTTACTGTGAGGCTGTAGTGATTAAGACAGAGTGGTATTGAAAGAAAAGATGCAAGAATTAATAGGATAGAATACAGAGCTTGGAAATGGACCCTCAAAAGTAGAGTCAACTGATACTTGGCAAAAGAATAAAGACAATGTCTACATACAAAAACGATTCTAGATACACATCATATGCTTTCACAAAATTGAATGTAAATGTTTATAGCAGCTTTTTCCATAATCACCTGAAATAGGGAATCACCAAGATGTGCTTTACTAGCTGAATGGATATTCTGGGGTATACCCATACAGTGAAATATTGTTTAGCAATTAAAAGTAATGAGCTATAAGCCATGAAAACATATTGAAGTAACTTTAACAATTCATATTACTAAATGTAAGAAGCCAGTGTGAAAAGGCTGCATATTATACAATTCCAATTATATGACATTCTGAAAAATGCAAAACTAAGGAAAATAAAGTCAGTAGTGGTTGCTAGAGATTAGATAAGAATGAAGAGAGGATGAATAAGAGACATAGTGGATTTGTGTGCCACTGTATTGGGAGACACTAGACATTATGCATTTGACAAAATCTATAGGACTATATAGCACATAGAGTGAATCTTAACATATGTAGATAAACATTGTTCAGAAGTCTCAGGAAAGAATGCAGATGGTGACAAAAGTCATTCATATGAAAGAACTGAGAAGAGGATTATGAGAATAGGTACTGACCTATCTCTGTAAGTAAAGGGAGTCAGTAAGACTAAAGGCAAAAGGGAATTGCATACTGTACTCTAGACGATGAAGTTGTTTCTCATGGGGGTGTATGTTAACAATTCTGACCTGTACTGAAAATTTTCAAGGACTGAAAAACAAGGAAAGTCTGGGAAACTGCCATAGCAAAGAGGAGCCTAAGGAGACATGATTGTTACATGAATGTGACACCCTTAATAAGATCCTGGACAGACAGATAAAGACATTTGATAAAAATTAAGGAAACCTAAATAAAGTATAGGCTAATACTAATGTATCAGCATTGGGTCATTAATTGTAACAAACATATTGTATGAATGTATGATGGTAATAATAAGGAAAATTGAGTGTAGACATTTAAATGGGAACTCTGTACTGAATTTTTCTGTAAATCCAAAACTTCTAAAAAGTAAGTTTTACTAAAGAAAAATAAATGGAATCTCCAAGACTACATGAGGAGGTAGAATGCAGAACAAAGGTCATGTTAATAGTTATTAGAAAACAAAAAAGGGATGCATAACTAGCTAATTGGGTAAATATGGGATTTTTCTGTTGGAGAGGTATTAGAAAGACATTCAAGAAATGTCTTGAAGGCAGTTTAACATATGTTCATAAAATCCATCAGTAATCCCTGTGATCTGAGTTAAAGCCCAAACTCCCTGGGTGGCATACAAACTGAACCTACTTTTCTGCTCTTACCTTCTCTCTGGTGTTCATCAATGTCAGCAAGCTTATTCATCTACATATCATGCTGCCTGCTGCCTCTCTGCCTTTGTTCATTCCCTAGGTTCACCCCCAGCTCAGCTTTCTTTCCTTAGCTTGGTGTTATTTAATACTTACTTCACCTTCTCCAGGAAGTCTTTCCTGATTCTCCTGAATTCGGTGCCTTTTTTCTTCTTTCCCCACACCCCAGGAGTCTGGCTGTATCCTATTGGACTTATTGTCAACTACATGTGTAGTTGTCTCCTGTACTTGACCATAAATGAATCAAGGCCAGAGTCTTACTGTATCCATAATGAGAACTAGAGATAAAAGTTGCTTAATTTATATTTATAAAATGAGAAAGAGAAACAGGCATGATTCTTACCTACAAGAATCTCATATTTGAATGGAAATTAGGATATAATTTTCCGTTATAGAAAGATAGTTTTCTAAATTTCTATCAGTTTTCTAAAATAATAGCTTCTAATGAAAATTTTAGTTTGTTATCAAAAAATTCATTTTCTAGAACTGTGAAATATTATAAGAAAACTTTTGCACAATGGAAGATGAAATATTTTCCAATATTTGATTATTAATATCCTAAAAAAGGGAAAGGTGATTTTAATGATCTGATAAGTATAAGGCTTACTCCTAAGCACCTAATTACTGAATGTTTTGCCAAATGCTGTGTGTAATTTGTGTATGGAAACTTGGTTTATATTTAAGTGTAAATGGATTTATGATAAAGAAGTACATTTTTTCCTCTTCCCTCATTTTACAGTCATGCACTGAATGATATCTTGTCAATGACAGGCTACATATGTGATAGCAGTACCATTAGATCACAATGACGTGGAGAAATTCCTATTACCCAGTGATATCAGAGCTGTTGTAGCACATTGTGCTACACCCAGGTTTATGGCGAGCTGTCTTAAACACACCTGCACTGTCAGTGATATAAAAGCATAGTACATACAGTATGTCCAATACATAATACTTGAGAATGATAATAAATGATTGCTGTTGATGTATGTATTTGCTATACTATTGTTAAGTATACTACTGATGAAGAAAAACTTACTTTAAAGTACTGAACTGTGTTATGCCAGATGCAGCCTCATATATCTCATGTTTACTGCATCTATCGATTGCATCATTTTCTCTTCTGCTTGATTTTATCTCCTGTTGTTTTGTTCATCATGGTCCTTGGGAGTAATAGGCTATATCATACACGCATGCACGCACACATACACACACATACACGTTACACACATTATTGAACCTGTATGTGACATAAGTTTTTCTGTTAGGTTTCTGTAAGTCCAAGCTACAATGTTCACATAATGAAGAAATTTGTTACTGATACATTTCTCAGAAAGTATCCCCATCAAGCAGTGCATGGCTATTTTATGAAGAGTAAAACTTCATATTTTAGTGTACTGTGTTCACGTCTATAAGTCAGCCCCTCTGAAATGAAACACAGCAGACACTACACTGTCCTTAAATGAAGCTCCTTTGTGATTCAGAGGGTTTTCCTCAAAGGCATAAGCCATTGCCTCTGCCTATCAGGTGGTCTCTGTTTCTAGATCTTAGGGAACTTGATGAATCACACAGTGCAATTAACAGGAAAATGTTCTGAATTTATCATGATGTTTTGAAACTTAAGTAAAACAATATTCTTGCAAAATTACTGGTTTCAGTGTTGGCTCACACTTACGAAAGCATGTATTGATTGTAGGGTACAGGAGACGTTGACTGTCATTTTAAAATTAAGAAGAACTTGGAAAATGCATCCATAAGTTTGGAATCTGCGAGGAGCCCTGGATTGTTTGTTGGACTTTGGTCAGATGGACAGACAAGACCAGTTGTTTATACTAAGGATGAAAATGTTTGCTTCTATCCACAAGTCATCCAATGTATGTTTTCTCTGAAATACTTTGGTTTTGACTTGCTGTGTGATGATTTAGGTACTTTAATCACATTTTTACTAAGAAAATCTCTACGATTTAGCTTTTATGGTTATAATTCTAGGAGCACTGGAAGAAGAACATAATGAAGACCACTTACCTCAAATTTTAGATAATTAATGCCAGATACAGAGCTTTTGTTACATTTAACTCCTTTACATCTTTTAATTTGTGTATTTGAATTCACGTGTGTGTGTGTCCATGTTTATATTTGAATATTTTTGTTATTTAAGAATATCTCTGCACTCTGAGAGAGGATGAAGCTGTTAAAAATATTCAGGTTTATTACTTTTTTAAAATAATTTGAAAGGCAGAGCAGGGGTGGAGAGAGACATACAGACAGAAAGAGACAGACAGACTGAAAAAGATCTGTTATATGCTGGTTTACTTCCCAAATGCCTGCAACAGCTGGGGTTGGACTGGGCCAAAACCAGGAGCTGGGAACTCAGATTTTGGGTCTCCCATGTGTGTGGCAGGAACTCAAATACTTGATTCATAGACCTGCAACATCACAAAGTGGGTACATATTAGCAGGAAGCTAGAATCAAGAGTGGAACTAGGACTTGAAGCCAGGCACTCAAATACGGGATGCCAGTGTCCCAAACAATGCCACATATCCACTCCCATTGCTTTAATTTTTAATTCTTGCAGTATAAAAGGAGATTAAATAAAGATCAATATCAACAGGATTTGAGCTTTGCTTGAACCCCAAGGCTAATGAGGTACATATTGTGGTTATTATTTTTAAAGATTTATTTATTTATTTGAAGGTCAGAGTTACACAGAGAGAGGAGAGGCAGAGATAGTTGGATATATATACAGAGAAAGGTCTTCCAACTGCTGGTTCACTCCCTAATTGGCTGCAACAACCAGAGCTGCGCCTCTCCGAAGCCAGGAGCCGGGAGCTTCTTCTGGGTCTCCCATATGGGTGCAGGGGCCCAAGCACTTGGGTCATCTTCTACTATTTTCCCAGGCCATAGCTGAGAGCTGGATTGCAAGTGGAGCAGCTGGAGCATGAACCAGCATGAATTTTTGATGCTGGCACTGCATGCAGGCAGCTTCACCTGCTGTGCCACAGCGCTAGCTCCCATATGCTGGTTTTTAATGGTCTGAACGTTTAGTTTGCTGCCAATTTGTACCTGGTGTGGGTCCATAAAATTTGGCTTAAATCAAACTCTGGATAATTATCTTAGCCAGCCTGACTCTTCTTTACTTTTTTTTTTTTTGGTATGAGTCTACCTATATGTATGTGTATGTGTGTGTGTGTGTGTGTGTAAAATACACTAAGGAAGATAGTGTAAAGTAAGAACACAGCCTTATTTAGCGTGATGGCATATCTGGCCCTATTGTTTATGGTATCTGCCTTAATTACTTCTCAGTGTTTAGTTGCCACATTCAAAATTTTACAAATCACTGGGCTAGTATACCCTAAGTTACTGCCATCACTTCCCCAATCCACAGGATGACAGGGAGTACATTCCTGATCAGCAAAATGCATGTGCTACTGTCTCTGGAGCTCTGATGAGAAACAGATGACTTGGAAGTAGGCAGAAGGATATAGGCTAGCGTAGAAGAGCATTGAGAAATGGCTAGCAGGGGACAGCCCCTGACTGGAATAGAAGGAAGGAATGAGAAATAATGAGGAGGGAGCAGAAAAGTAAAGAAGAGAATGAGAAGATAGCAATAATTAGAAAAGGAAGCGAGAAACAGAAAAAGTAATTTGTGGCATCGCACGGGAGAGAATGAATAACCTCGTTTGTCATCTTAGGGCATTAGCATCAATAGAAGCAATAGAAATGAAGTCATTCTTCTTTACTGACTAAATCTAATTCTATTACTGGAGCCTGGATTGTTTGTGTTTCTTTATTTACTGGTGGCAACTACCTTTCTTAAAAAGTGCAGGAATATAGGGGACATGGCTTTAACATTTTGTGGGTGCATTGTAAATCCTAGGAGTTCCAAAGTAGGGTATAAAAGCATCAACCTTTCTTCAAAATACAGTTTCTAGTAATACCTACCCATTTCATAGGAAAAGATTCCCAGTGTTAAGAAATCCATGTGTGTACCTCATGCATTTTGGCTTCTACATCAAATTCATATTTTTTTCTGCTGGTACCGTAATGAAACGTTTACCTGCAGAATAATTCACTGCAATTCCTCTTAGAAATTTATGTTAATGTTAATTAATCATTAAACTCTGAACACTTCAGCAGAAGGAAGTACACAGAATGGTTCAGGTACAAAGGCTTGTGTTTACTATAAGGGAGGGAACCATTGGGAATTCTGGTTTGTGTAGATATATGTCCTTACTTTTACCCACTTCCCCCTTTTCCCAAGTAAAGTTAGGTTTCCTTCAAATAGCTACTGTGTGGAAGGAACCACTGAGCTATAGCCAGCCCAGGTTTCCTGTGGGATAAGAAAAACAGAATGGTTTCCAAACCATTTCCTGAGTAACTGATGCTCGCATGCCAGTGGCCATCTTGGCACGGCCTTCTCATTCCACCACTTCAATTCTCCACTTTCAGCAATAGGCAAATCAACGAGGCAGAAAATCAATAAGGAAACAGCAGATTTAATCAACACTATAGACCAAATGGACCTAACAGATATCTACAGTACTTTTCATCCTACAGTTGCATTATATACATTCTTCTCAGCAATTCATGGAATTTTCTCTAGGATTGACCACATATTCTGGCCATAAAGCAAGTCTCAGCAAATTTTAAAAAGTTGAAATCATACCATGCATCTTCTAATACCACAATGTAATGAAGCTGGAAATCAGCAACTCAGGAATCTCTAGAGCATATGGAAACACATGTAGCCTAAACAGCGTGCTCCTGAATGAACAGTGGATCACTGAAGAAATCATAAAAGAAATAAAAAAACATTCTGGAAACAAATGAAGATAACACAAAAAACTTATGGGCTACAATAAAAGCAGTGTCAAGAGGAAACTTTATAGCAATAGGTGCCTACATCAAGAAATTGGAAAACCACCAAATAAATGAGCTTTCGATGCATCTCAAGGATCTTGAAAAATAACAGCAAACCAAACCCCATATTAGTAGGAGAAAAGAAATAATTAAAATTAGAGAAGAAATCAACAAAATTGAATCCAAAAAAATACAAAATGTCAGCAAAATGAAGAGTAGGTTTTTTTGAAAAAATAAACACAATTGACACACCATTGGCCCAGCTAGCCAAAAAAAAGGAGAAAGAAGACCCAAAACAATAAAATTAGAGATGAAAAAGGAAATGGAACAACAGATACCACAGAAATAAAAAGAATCATCAGAAATTACTACAAAGAGCTGTATGCCAACAAACTGGGGAACCCAGAAGAAATGGATAGATTCCTGGACACATACAACTTACCTAAATTGAGCTTGAAAACATGGAAAACCTAAACAGACCCATAACCAACGTAGAAATTGAATTAGTAATAAAGGCCCTCCCAACAAAGAAAGGCCCAGGACCGGATGGATTCACTGCTGAATTCTACCAGACATTTAAAGAACTAACTCCAATTCTTCTCAAACTATTCAGAACAATTGAGAGGGAATCCTCCCAAATTCGTTCTACAAAGCCAGAATCACCTTAATTCCTAAACCTGAAATAGATGCCGCAGGGAAAGAGAATTACAGACCAATTTTCCTGATGAGCATAGAAGCACAAATCCTCAACAAAATTCTAGCCAATCGAATATTCAACAACATATCAGAAAGATCATCCACCCAGACCAAGTGGGATTTATCCTCAGTATGCAGGGATGGCTCAACATTCACAAATCAAACAATGTGATACATCATATTAACAAACTGCAGAACAAAAACCATATGATTATCTCAATAGATGCAGAGAAAGAATTTGATAAAATACAACACCATTTCATGATTAAAACTCTAAGCAAATTGGGTATAGAAGGAACATTTCTCAGCACAATCAAGACAATTTATGACAAACCATGGCCAGCGATGTCCTGAATGAGGAAAAGTTGGAAGCATTCCCACTAAGATCTGGTACCAGACAGGGATGCACACTCTCACCATTGCTATTCAATATACTTCTAGAATTTTTAGGCAGAGCCATTAGGCAAGAAAAAGAAATCAAAGGAATACAAATTGGGAAGGAAGAAGTCAAAGTATCCCTTTTTGCAGATGACATGATTCTATATATAGGGGATCCAAATCACTTCACTAAGAGACTGTTGGAACTCATTGGAGAGTTTGGTAAAGTAGCAGGATGTAAAGTCAATACACAAAAATCAACAGCCTTGTTATACACAGACAATTCCATGTCTGACAAAAAACTTCTAAGATAATTTCATTCACAATAGTTACAAAACAAATCAAATGCCTTGGAATAAATTTAACCAAGGATGTCAAAGATCTCTATGATGAGAATTAAGAACATTAAAGAAAGAAATAGGATTAAGCCAGTCCCAAAGGAACAAATATCATATGTTCTCCCTGATCGGCGACAACTAACTGAGCACCAAAGGGGAAACTTGTTGAAGTGAAATGGACACTATGAGAAACAGTGACTTGATCAGCTCTTGTCCTGACGGTTGATGTACAATGTAATACTTTATCCATTTTAGTATTTTTTTTGTTCTAGTAGCATTGGTTGAACTCTGTAATTAACACACAATTATTCTTAGGTGTTTAAATTTTAACTGAAATGTGATCCCTGTTAGGAATTTGGAAAACATTATGTTGAGTGAAATAAGCCAATCCCAAAGGGACAAATACCACTTGTTCTCCTTGATAGGTGACAACTAACTGAGCACCAAAAAGGAAACCTGTTAAAGTGAAATGAACACTATGAGAAACGGTGACTTGATTAGCCCTCACCCTGACTGTTGATGAGCAGCTTAATATGTTATCCCTCTTAGTATTTATTTTATTTGTTCTACTTAATACTTTTGGTTGAATATTGTAATCAATACACAATTCTTCTTAAGTGCTGAAACTTAACTGAAAAGTGATCACTTTTCAATATAAGAGTGGGAATAAGAGAGGGAAGAGATGTGCAATTCGGGACATGCTCATGCTGACTTACCTCAAATGGTAGAGTTAGAAACATACCAGGGGATTCGAATTCAATCCCATCGAGGTGGCATGTACCAATGCCATCTCACTAGTCCAAGTGATCAATTTCTGTTCACAATTGATCATAATGATAGGACTAAGAACCAAAGGGATCACATAAACAAGACTAGTGTCTGCAAATACTAGCTGATAGAATCAAAAAGGGAGAGAATGATCCAACATGGGAAGTGAGATACACAGCAGACCCATAGAATGGCAAATGTCCTAAACAGCACTCTGGCCTCATAATGAGCCCTTAAGGCATGCGGATCTGGCTGAAAAGCCCATGAGAGTATTTCAGGCATGGAAAGCCAAGACACTCTGGGGGAAAAAAAAACCTAAATGAAAGATCTCCGTGAGTGAGATCCCAGTGGAAAGAATGGGTCATCAAAGAAGGAGGTACCTTTCTCTGAAGGGAGGAGACAACTTCCACTTTGACCATGGCCTTGTCTAAATATGATCAGAGTCAGCGAACTCAGGGAGCTTCCATAGGCTTGGCAGCTCATGACAAGAGCCTCGGGTGATTACTGATGCCATAAACAAGAGTGTCAATTTGTTAAGTCAACAACAGGAGTCACTGTGCACTTACTCCTCATGTAGGATCTTTGTCCTTAGTGTGCTGTACATTGAGATTTAATGCTATAACTAGTACTCAAACAGTATTTTTCACTTTATGTTTCTGTGTGGGAGCAAACTGTTGAAATCTTTACTTAATGTATGCTAAACTGATCTTCTGTATATAAAGAGAATCGAAAATGAATCTTGATGTGAATGGAAGGGGAGAGGAAGTGGATAAGGGGAGGGTTGTGGGTTGGAGGGACATTATGGGGGGGAAGACATTGTAATCCATATTCTGTATTTTGGAAATTTATATTCATTAAGTAAAAGTTAAAAAAATAGTATAAAAAAGGAAAGAAATAGGAAAATATAGAAAAAATGGAAAAATCTTCCATGTTCATATTTTGGAAGAATTAATATCATCAAAATGTCCATTCTTCAGAAAAAAATTTACAGATTCAATGTGATACCAAACTAAACACCAAAGACATTCTTCTCAAATCTAGAAAAAATGATGCTGAAATTCTTATGGAGGCCACAGGAGAACTCAAATAGCTAAAGCAATCTTATAAAACAAAAACAAAACTGAACGTATCACAATACCAGATTTCAAGATACACTACAAAGAAGTTATAATCAAAACAGTCTGGTACTGGTACAAAAATAGATGGATAGACCAATGGAACAGAATAGAAATACCAGAAATCAATCCAAACATCTACAACCAATTTATATTTGATCAAGGAGCTAAAACCAATCCCTGGAGCAAGGACAATATCTTCAAAAAATGGTGCTGGGAAAACTGGATTTCCACATACAGAAGTATGAAACCAGACCCCTACCTCAAACCTTACACAAAAATCCACTCAACATGGATTAAAGATCTAAATATATGGCCTGACACCATCAAATTATTAGAGAACATTTGAAAAACCCTGCAGAATATTGGCACAGGCAGAGACTTCTTGGAAAAAAACCCAGGGGTGCAGGCAAAGCCAAATTTAACAAATGAGATTCCTTCACATTGAGAAGTTTCTGTATGAGAAAAGTAATAGTCAGCAAAGTGAAGAGGCATCTGACAAAATGGGAGAAAGTATTTACAAATGATGCAAATAATAAAGGATAAATAACCAGAATCTACAAAAAGATCAAGAAACTCCACAACAACAAAGCAAATAACCCAGTTAAGAGATGGGCCAAAGACTTAAACAGACGTTTTTCAAAAGAGGAAATGGCCAACAGACACATGAAAAAATGCTCAGGATCATTAGCTGTCAGGGAAATGCAAATCAAAACCACAGTGAGGTTTCACTTCACCCCGGCTAGAATGAATTTCAGACAGAAACCAACAAACAACAAATGCTGGCCAGGATGTGGGGAGAAAGATACCCTAATCCACTGTCAGTGGGAATGCAAACTGCTAAAACTACTATCGAAGATAGTTTGAAGGTACCTCAGAAATCTGAATATAGTCCTACCATATGACCCAGCCATTACACTCCAAAGAATTTATGAAAGGGATATGAAATCAGCAAATAAAAGAGCTATCTGCACCTCCATGTTTATTGTAGCTCAATTCACAATAGCTAAGACATGGAACCAACTAAATGGTCATTAACAGAAGACTGGATAAAGAAATTATTGGATATGTACTCTATGGAATACTACACAGCAGTAAAAAATTAAATCTGGTCATTTTTAACAAAATGGATGAATCTGGAAGACATCATTTTTAGTGATATAAGCCATTCCCAAATGGATAAATGCAATATGTTCTCCATCATCTGGGACAACTAACAGAGCACCTAAAAGGAAACCTGTAGATGTGAAATTGACATTATGAGAAGCAAATGTTTGAATTGCCCTTGTTTTGACTGTTGAGTAACAGTTTATTATCTTATTTTTTTTACTATTTTCTTACTTAATACCATTGGCTGAACTCTTAATGCAGAATTATTCATATGTGCTTAAATCCAATTGAAAATAGATCCCAGTAAAAAACAAGGTGGGAATAAGAGAAGGAGATGTATAGTTTTGCACACATTCAAACAGACTTACCCCTATGGGTAAAGGTAAGAACTTGCCATAGGGCTACAAATCCCATTAAGCTAGGTGGTACTAATGCCATCTTAGGTGTTACAGTGATCATAATAAGTGTGTAATTGATCATATAGATAGGATTAAGTTTCAAAGAGATCACTTAAATAAGACCAAGTGTCTGATAATAATAACAATAGATAGAATTAAAAAGGAGACAATGCTCCAACATGGGAAGTAGTCCACACAGCAGACTCATAGAACGGGCGCTGGTTCAGTCCTGGCTGCTCCACTTCTGATCCAGCTCTCTGCTATGGCCTGGGAAAGCAGTAGATAACAACCCAAGTCCTTGGCCCCCTGCACCCGCATGGGTGACCTGGAAGAAGCTCTAAACAGCACTCTGACCTCAGAATCATCCCTTAAGGCATTTGGATCTGGTGAAAAGCCCATGAGAACCTTTCAGACGTGGAAAGCCAAGATATTGTGGCAAAGAATGATCTACATGAAGGATCTCTGAGAGTGAGATCCCCATAGAAAGAAGGGGCCATCAAAGAAAGATGTACTTATCTCTGAGGGAGAAGAGAACTTCCACTTTGCTATGGCCTTGTCTAAATAGTGATGGAGTTTGTGGACTTAAAAGGCTTCCATAGCCTTGGCAGCTTATGACAAGAGCCTTGGGTGATCACTGAGGTCATAAATATTAATGTCAATGGTATCATTAAATCAACAACAGGAGTCACTGTGTACTTGCTCCCCATGTAGGACATCTGGCCTTAATGAATTGTGCTATGAGAATTAAGTGTAAAACTTGTTTTTAAATAGTACTCTATACTTTGTGTGTCTGTGTGGGTGCAAACTGTGCAAATCTTTACTTAGTATAGAGTTGGTCTTCTGCATATAAAGTTAATTAAAAACTAATCTTGATGAAGATTGGAATGAGAGAGGGAGTAGGATGTGGTATGGGAGCAGGGGTGGGAGGGTGTGTATGGGGGAAGAACTGCTATATTCCTAAAGCTGTACCTGTGAAACTGGTATTCTTTAAAAAAAACTTTCTTTTTTCTTTTTTTGCCAGGCAGAGTTAGACAATGAGAGAGAGAGACATAGAGAGAGTCACAGACAGTGAGAGAGAGAGACAGAAAGGTCTTCCTTCCATTGGTTCACTCCCCCAATGGCCACTACGGCCAGCACGCTGAGCCCATCCAAAGCCAGGAGCTGGGTACTTCCTCCTGGTCTCCCACGTGGATGCAGGGGCCCAAGCAGTTGGGCCATCCTCCACTGCCCTTCCAGGCCACAGCAGAGAGCCAGACTGGAAGAGGAGCAACGAGGACTAGTACCTGACACCCCAACTGGGACTAGAACCCCAGGTGCCAGCGCCATAGGTAGAGGATTAACCATGTGAGTCATGGCGCTGGCCTAAATAAAAGCTTTCTAAAGAAAGAAAGAAAAAAAAAGAAAGCACAGTGCCTGGCTCAGAGTAGTTGTGCAAGGTGTCCTTGTTAAAGGAATGAATGGCATAGAAGAAATGTTGTGTATTATTTCCATAGCTAGCAATAGACCCCTAATTAAATTAATTAACATCTCAATCTCTATTTTGTCACCTGTAAATGAAAATAATGATACTGTTTTAGAGTAAGAACTTTTTGCCTGAGTCTGTGAACCTTAGGAAATTGCAAGTAAACATATTTTGAGGAAGTACATTGTGTGCAAATATGCATGAGTGTGCATTTGAAGTGAGAAGATGTACATGACCTTCTTTAGATTTTCAAAAGGATCAATGACTCAGAAAGTATTAAAAACTATCTTATAGTGTTTTGTGCAGAGAGTGACATTTTTAAAGTTCATATCAATCACACTAATCATTTTATCATTTTAGAATCACTGTATATGGTAGATTGAACATGTTCCATTAACTTCGTCCTCTCCCTGCCATTCTGATCCCTTTGAAACTGTAGGGTTTTTGTTTGTTTGTTTAATTTGAGAGATAGTGAGAGAGAGAGAGGCACAGACAAAGGCGGACAGAGCTCCCATCTACTCCTCAAATGCCTGTAATAGGTGTGGCTGGGTTTGGCCAGAAATAAAACCAGGAAACTGAGAACATAACCCAGGTCTCCCACATGGGTGACAGGAACTCTACTATTTGAGCTATAACTTGCTGCCTTCCAGGTTACACATTAGAAGGATGCTGGAGTCAGGGGTTCAAGCCAGGAATTGAACTCAGATACTTGGGCATCTTGACTGAATAGGCTAAACACGAGTATCTTGCTGCAAGTTTTGAATTACTTTTGTTTCATTATAGACAGAGAAGTCCAACTCCAAAGCTTGTTTTAGTAGGATAAACTTTTCCTTGTAGTTACCTGGAAAGCATCATTGAAGTTATGAATTACTCTGCACATTAAATAGACTTGGATAGGGAAAGAGATAGTGGTAGGGAGAGGACAATAAAGTTGCATTTCATCGTAGTTTTTATTTTGCATTGTTGTTGATAAATTTTCACATTTTTTCTTAAATTGTGAAAGTCAGATTACAAGAGAACACGGGTGAGAATTGTCCCAACTCAGAGTATTATTGGAGGCCCACTTTGATATTTGGATTTTGGACCTCCTTCTGTGATCCACCTGACTAAAACGTAACAGTGAGTACGACACTGGGCAGAGGGATTGAAACATCCTGAATGGCATTTCCAGCAAATGGCTTCTGTGTTTTAGTTTCTGGCTGTGTTGTTTCCATTGTGAAAGGCTGATGTTGAATGTGGAGAAGCCAGAGTAAGGAGGGTGGGGAGCTGAGGGATGCTCACTCATTTCACAATTCTACTTCGGCTGACCCTGTTGTGTAACCCTTGCTGTACTTGTTTCTACTTTCTGGGCTGGTACATTGATTGCTTCCTCCCCTCTGTTCCTTGTGTACTTTGTGCCTTTGTCTGTTATAGCACTCAACAGAGTGTTCAGAAGTTAGCATTTGTGTGTTCTCCCTTTGGGCTGTAATCCCATCCATGGCAAAAGCCATGTCTTAGGCATTGATTTAATCCTAGTGCTATGCAAGTGACTGGACAATAGTTTCTCTTCTCTTTACAAATCCTGGGCTTTTGCATTATTCCGTGAATAAATGGGACCTTAATTATTTAGGATCCATTTTCATTTTTTCTTTCCAAGTGTTCATTTACTCTGAATGAGTGTATTTCTAGTTATTTCTGATCTTTCTTTTAATATTTTAAAATTTTGTTATGATTACCAGTCTCCAATGTCGAAGCATTACATTGTAAATAACCCATATGGAAAACTCTTTTTAAAATGGAGTTTGGTATTTAATAGCTTATTATTGTTTGAAATTAAGGATACATGAAGAATAAATAATGTGATCATGGGCAGGTCTTCAGATACTATTTTGTACTGTCTGTGCCATCATTCCATGCGATTAAGCTGCAATAGTTTCTGTTAACCATACCATCAGATTTTCTTGTTTATGAGATATCTAAATCATTAATAGAAATTGTGATATTAAGAAGTAGATGCTATCATGTATAATTATGTAGATTCAGATATGTATGTAGGGACTTCATAGTAGTAGACAATTTCAAAATAGTAGACAATTTCAAAAATTGTGAAAAATGAAATTAAAAGATGTTTATCTTGGTGCAAAAGATTTTTAAATCCATGCATAATTTTTTTCATGCACTTTCCGTGAACTTTTTGAATACCCCTCATATATGACTTTTGTTACTCAAAACTCAGTTTGTTACTCAAACTTCATGGTGTGAATTACTATCATTTAAAAAATAAATTGTCAGGGCCGGCGCTGTGGCATAGCAGATAAAGCCACCGCCTGCAGTGCCAGCATCCCTTATAGGTGTCAGTTCAAGTCCTGGCAGCTCTTCTAATACAGCTCTCTGCTATGGCCTGGGAAAGCAGTAGAAGATGGCCCAAGTCCTTGGGCCCCTGCACCTGTGTGGGAGACCCGGAAGAAGCTCCTGGCTCCTGGCTTCAGATTGGTGCAGCTCTGGCCGTTGTGGCCAGTTGGAGAGTGAACCAGTGGATGAAAGGCTGTCTCTCTCTCTCTCTTCCTCTCCCTCTCCCTCTCCCTCTCCCTCTCCCTCTCCCTCTCCCTCTCTTTCTCTGTGTAACTCTTTCAAATAAATAAATAAATAAATAAATATTAAAAAAATAGTCATCCTAAACCTGATCCTAAATAAAGAACACAAACAACTTAAACTTTGAAATCTGAAATATAAATAGCACTCATGAGCAAATACTGCAAAATGGAAGTCATTATTCAAACAAGTTGGAGATATCTGCTTCTGAAGAAGACTCCAAAACAACTTGCTTCTAAATAAAAGGCAGGAAAGTAGCTACTATTTTTCTTCACTTATAAGTATGTGTGTGTTTTATTGATTCTCATATTTCAGTAAGGTTCTATTTGAATGGTATGTTAGTCGGTTTCCCCATTTGAGGAAGGGAAAGTATTAGATTATCAACGGGGTTCCTATTTATAAAGTGTAAGAAAAATATTCTGAGCATGTCATTTGATTCATACTAGAGTATAAAACTATTGCTTGGATTTACAAAACAGTGAATAGGTTTTATAGCAATATCATTCATGCATAGCCTATTGGTAAGAATAAAAAGTCATTTTCTGGTAACTGCAGTGCGGGGTGTAAAGGTTTGACTAGGCATTGAAGTGGAAACAATACCAAAACTTAAACTTGCATAGCTGAACATATGGTGGGCATTCTGAGAAGAAACAGGTGATTTTTGAAGGATACCATCTTTTAAAATCTTAATTTCAGTTGGCAGAGAAAATCCAGCAGGAATGTCTGCAACACCCAACCAAGGGGAAGAAAATACCTCTGAGCTGTTAAAACAGAAAGAAACACCACCAGCACCTGAAGATAGAACTTTCTTTCCTTCTTCAACTACAAGTAAGCAGTATCTTCCTCCTCCTCCTCTCCTCCCTCCTCACCTGCATTGCTTATTTCAAGAAGAATGTCATATTACTTTTATAATATGTATTATATTATTATAATGTGTTATACCATGTAAACTGCTTTTCAAATAATATCTTGCTTTTTTGTGCTTTAGTTTTATGTTTCAGGAATACATCTATTTTAAAATGTATAAATGTGTCTTTCAATTTTTTTTCATTTTTATTTTTATCTTACTTGAATGAGTCAGACAGACAGAGGTATTCATTTACTGGTTCACTCCTCAAATGGCTGCAGTAGCCAGGGCTGGGCCAGGCCAAAGCTAGAAGGTAGAACCCAATCTGAGTCTCCCATGTGGGTGACAGAGATCCAAATATTTGAACAACCAGTTTCTGCTTCTCAAGGTATACATTAACAGGAAGGTGGATTTGGAAGTGTAGCCAGGACTTGAACCCAGGCACTCATATATGGGATGTGGGAGTCCCAAGTGGCATGCTATATCAAACATCCATCTTTGCATTTGTCTAAATTAATATTCACTATAGGGGCCAGTGCTGTGGCACAGTGGGTTAAAACCGCATCCTGCAGCGCCAGCATCCTGTATGGGCGCCAGTTCTAGTCTCGGCTGCTCCACTTCTGATCCAGCTCTCTGCTATGGCCTGGGAAAGCAGTGGAAAATGGTGCAAGTGCTTGGGCACTTGTACCTGCTTGGGAGACCTGGAAGAAGCTCCTGGTTTCTGGCTTCGGATCAGCTCAGCTCTGGCCGTTGTGGTCATTTGGGGAGTGAACCAGTAGATGGAAGACCTCTCTCTCTCTCTCTCTCTCTCTCTGGCTCTACCTCTCTCTGTAACTCTGTCTTTCAAATAAATAAAATAAAACAAATCTTGGCCAGTGCCGCAGCTCAATAGGCTAATCCTCCATATGCAGCGCCAGCACACTGGGTTCTAGGTCTGGTTGGGGCGCCGGATTCTGTCCCGGTTGCTCCTCTTCCAGTCCAGCTCTCTGCTGTGGCCTGGGAAGGTAGTGGAGGATGGCCCAAGTCCCTGGGCCCTGCACCCACATGGGAGACCAGGAGAAGCACCTGGATCCTGGCTTAAGATCAGCGCGGTGCACTGGCCGTAGCTCGCTGGCCACAGCTTCATTGAGGGGTGAACCAACGAAAAAAGAAAGACCTTTCTCTCTGACTCTCTCTCTCACTGTCCACTCTGCCTGTCAAAAATAAAATAAAATAAAATAAAATAAAACTTTTAAAAAATGTTCACTACAGAACATTCATTTCCAAAGAAGATAGTATTAAGTTTTTATATTATATTGAACTGTCAGAAAGTTTTTATTCATATATTTTATGAGAAACAAGTAGGTTCTTACTAAAGTCCAAGCAACAGCAAAATAATTACCATATCTCTGATATAGAAACTGAGATATGAATAAAGCACTCTAGTCCCAGAGATTTGAATTTCTGTTTCTGCCTTAGTCTGACTTTCTGACTGCTAAATGTATTACCATCCTCTGAGTGAGAAGTACAATGTAGATATATGACAAATTCTATGCATCAGAATCTAGTCATCTTTGGGTAAAATGAAATAGAGGGTCACTCTCTCTGACTATTTTTTAGACCCATGCTAAGAGACAGATGAATAATAATGTTACCTTTAAATTGTGGTCTTGAAAACTACTGAGTGTACTATCTTTCCTTTCAGATAGTAACAGATAATAGATGATGGTATCACATCAACTATAGGGAAGAGCAATTAGCCTTTTGATTTTTATTGCTATTTCTAGTTCTCCATATCCATATTGTGTCATGGACCCATGGAGCAGTGTGAAGAGTCACACTATAAGAAATATGTACTTAGTTAAAACCTCTCACAGAAGAATTCAGTCTTTTGTGAGATACTAGTGGCACCTATATCAGGGATAGTCAACTCAAGTAAAATTTAACTTCATTGAGAATAGCTTGCTTGCTGAAATCTCTAGTATATAATGAGTGGCAAAATGCCTTAGAGAAAGCTTCAGTATGTCTTAAAAATTTTGTTCTGACAAAACAATATTAAAATATTGCAATTGTTAATTTTTTTTTCAAAAATTGAGTGTGGGTTTGATTGTTTATGAGGCAGATAGAGAGAGCAAGAGAGACAGACAGGGAGAGAGAGTGAGCTTCCATTTGCTGGTTCACTCCACAAATGGCTGTACCAGCTTGGGCTGGAGCATGGTCAAAGTCAGGAACTTGCAACAAAATCCAATATTGGTGGCAGGAACTCAATTACTTGAGTCATCATCTGCTATCTACCTTCCAAGGATGACACTGGCAGGAATTAGGAGTCAGAAGCTGGAGTTGAGAATCAAACTCATGTACTCTAATGTGACATGCAGGCATTTTACCCAATAGAACAAATGCTTGTTTCCCATTGTTAAATTTTTAAGGATTGGAAAGTGGAAATGTTTCAATAAGGCAGTTGTAATAAGTAAGTTGTAAAAATAAAATATTAGGCCTCATGATAAATAAATCACTTTTATATTAAATCAATCATCAAATATACCTGTACCTACTAAATATTGGAAATAAAAATTACAATGATGAGCAAAACAGACTTGGTCTCCACCCTCTTGAAGTTTACAGCTGAATGAGTCAAATAAGCATTAGAGAAATACACAAAAATTTAAGGCTAAAAACTAATAATTGAGATGAAAAGATCCAGGGTGTGCTAGACATAAAATAAAATTAAAATCACTAATTCAGCCTGAAAAATGTGTTATGTTCTTTGTTAGCTTATACAGTGTTTGTTGTAGTTCATGGCAATACAGTAGAAATGGAGGGTGGACCAAAGAAAGAGAGGTTGAGCTGAATTTTTTCATGAGCTACTTAAAACCTTGACATACCACAGACTTTGAACTTCGACATGAAATCCTGGAAATCCCAAGTGATGAAGCTCCTCTAATGCCCATGCCACTTACAAATAAAAACCAATTATTCTTTTAAATTTTGTTGCCTTTGATTGCAGTGGGAATGATATTTAAAGCATCCATGATTTTAGGAAAAATGTCTTCATGTTTTATGAGTATTACAAAAAGGCCCTCATTCATTACTGAATGCATAGAGCATGACTCCTTATAGTTGCCATTTTTCCTACCTCTAACCAACAGCTAGAAGTTGTTTAATGCAAAAAATATCTTGCTCTTGGTTTTGCAATTTAACTGGCATGCTAGGTGGATTTCAGTTACATTAGGCATTCATAAGAAAATACTTGTTAGTTGAAAAATATGTTAAATTATTTATAAAATTAATTAACTTTATTAATATAGTTTTTCTGGCTTTTTAAAAAACATTTATTCTACTTATTTGAAAAAGTTACAGAGAGAGGTAGGGACAAAGAGAGAGAGAAAGGTCTTCTATCCGCTGGTTCACTCTCAAATGGCTGCATGGCCAGTCCGAAGCCAAGAGTTAGGAATTAGGAGCTTCTTCTGGTCTCCTGGGTTCAGAGGCCCAAGTTCTTGGGCCATTCTTCACTGCTTTCCCAGGCACACTATCAGCGAGCTGGATTGAAAGTGGAGCAGCCACAGGCTGGGGATTTAACTTGCTGTGCCACAGTGCCAACCCCTTTAGACAACTTATTTCCTACTTTTCAAGGCATGTAAGAGCAGTAAGGAATATTGTACCTAAACATGTTCATACCAAATACAAAGGATGAAAAGACCTATGATTTGATGCCCTGAACTGAAACTGTCCAGGACATCTTCACTATAACCTCTTATTTAAAAAAAAAAATAGAGTACCAGGAAGAAGAACATGATTAATGTCTCACCTCCAGGCATCGGTCCTGCACACTGGCACTTAAAGAGCCATGAGACAGTCACACCAGTCCTCTTTTTGTCAGGGCTGGTGTGATCAGTGCTGTCGCTGGGCAAGGCCTAATTGTGCCAAAATCTTAGCTATGGATATTCTTTCATAAAACCTATATTGGTGCAAACACTTTAAAAAACAAAGACACCTGGCAAAAAAGAGAAATCTATTATCAAGTTGAAGGCTTCCTTGGAAATCACAGTTACCAGATTGAGTTTATTCTGAAAAAATGTAGAACATTTAAGACATAAAGGAAGATATTAAAATTATATCATCTCATTACCCCCAAAGATCTCAATAAAATTTATTCATATTTGTGTTGTTAGAATACACACACACACACACACAGTTACGTTGGGTATACAGTTTTATTATTTGGTTTTCTGTTAGTAGAAGGTACTAAGCAATATATGCATTTTACAAAAGATGTTTTCTTTTATGAAATAATTGAATAGTTACATATAATTCATGTATTGTTATACCATAACATGTTTACCTAATTCCTTCCTATAGCTTGCTATTAACTTTCATCTATATTTTGTATTATTTCTTTAGAATAATTCCTATCCATGAAATTACTAGGTAATAGAGTACATGAATCATACTTTCTGTTGTTACCTTAGTGACCTTTCTAATATAAAAAAGAGAGCATCCAGACTATAAAGTATATCTTTACTAGTTTCTGCTACCATTGTAATAAATAACAATGTGAAGATGGTATGAATTTTCATTTATCATAGAATGAGAATTTGAAGGGAGCTTTGACATGACAAAGGCAATGCAAAAGTTCAAATGAAGAGAATAGACATAAACCGTTTATTTCAAATAATCTGAATCACTTGAAAGTACTTTTCTATGTTAGAAAACTACTTATAAATTATTTTGACTCATGAATTTCTATGAAGAACCCTTATTTTTTTCCCTAGTAAATTTTCATCTTTTGCTTGTACCAGGGGCCTTTAAAAAGTTCACAGAAAATGTGTACTGTAAAAAAATTATGGATGGATTATAACCTTTTTTAAAATTTTTTATTTATATAAGGTGAACAAATTTTATGTATTTCACATATACAGATTTAAGAGCAGAGTGATACCTCCTACTTTACCCTGCCTCCCACACTCTCCCACTTCCTTCTTTTCTTATTTTTTTTACAATGACATACTTTCCATTTATTTTATAATCATAAGATTAACCTTCCACTAAGTGGAGAATTAAACAAAAATTAAGAAGAAAAACACATTGTTCCTCAACAGTAGAGCCATAAACAATAAATAATCAAATCTCAAAGTATCAATTTTGCTCATATACATTACATTTTTTACTCTGTTACTTATTACAGATCAGGGAAAACATGATTTTTGTTTTTTTGGGAGTGAGTTATTTCACTAAGTATAATGATTTCTAGTTTCATTCATTTTATTGCAAAAGACAGAATTCCATCCTTTTTTATAGCTGAGTAGTATTCTGTAGTGTATACATACACCATAATTTCTTTATCCAGTCATCAGTTGGCAGACATTTGGGTTGATTGCATATTTTAGATATTGTGAATTGAGATGCAATAAACATGGGGTTACAGATAACTCTTTGATATTCATTTGGGTAAATTCCTAAGAGTGAGGTGGCTGGTCATATGGTAGATCTATTTTCAGATTTGTTTTTTGAAAAAAATTATTTTATTTATTTGAAAGGCACAGTTACAGAGAGAGAAGGAAGGATATGTGTATATATATATATTTGTATATATATATACATATATATTTGTGTATATATATATATATATATATATATATGGAGAGAGAGAGAGAGAGAGAGAGAGAGAGATCTTCTATCCACTGGTTCACTCCCAAATGACTGCAATAGCAACGGCTGGGCCAGACCAAAGCAAGGAGCTGGGAGCTTCTTCCAGGTCTCCCACATGGATGGAGACCCGAGCACTTGGGTCATCTTCAGCTGCTTTCTTAGGAGCATTAACAGGAAGTTGGACAGAAAATGGAGCATTTAGGACTTGAACTGGCACCCATGTGAGATGCTGGCACCACAGGTAGTGGCTTTACCCACTATGCCACAAAGCCAGACCCTATTTTCAGATTTCTGAGGGATCTCCATGCTGTCTTTCTTTTTTTTAAAATATATTTATTTATTTATTTGAGAGGTAGAGTTACAGACAGTGGGAGGAAGAGACAGAGAGAAAGGTCTTCTGTCTGCTGGTTCACTCTCCAGATGGCTGCAATGGCCGGAGCTGCACTGATACGAAGCCAGAAGCCAGGAGCTTCTTCCCGGTCTCCCATGCAGGTGCAGGGGCCCAAGGACTCGAGCCATCTTCCACTGCTTTCCCAGGCAACAGTAGAGAGCTGGATGGGAAGAGGAGCAGCCAGGACTAGAACTGGCACCCATATGGGATGCTGGCGCAGCAGGTGGAGGATTAACCTATTGTGCCACACCACCAGCTCCACGCGGTCTTTCATAATGGTTGTACTAGTTTGCGTTCTTACCAATAGTGGATTGAGGTACTTTACCCCTTACATCCTCACCAGCCTTTATTGTTTGTTTATTTCTGTATGAGAGCCATTCTAACTGGGGTGAGTGAAATCTCATTGTGATTATGATTTACCTTTCCCTGGTGGCTCATGATCCTGAGCATTTTTTTCATGTGTCTATTGGCCATTTGAATTTCCTCTTTTGAAAAATACCTTTCCAAGTCCTTTTCCCATTTCATAATTGGATTGTTTATTTTGTTGTTATTGAGTTTCTTGATCTCTTTATAGATTCTGGGTATCAATCCTTTATCAGTTGCATATTTTGCAAAGATTTTCTCCTATTCTGTCAGTTTCCTCTTCACTTTGTTGAGTGATTCCTTTGCATTGCAAAAGCTTCTTAACTTAACATAATCCTATTTGTCTATTTTTGCTTTAATTGCCTGTGCTTCTGGGGTCTTTGCCAAGAAGTCTTTGCCTATGCCAATGTCTTACAGAGTTTCTCCAGTGTTCTCTTCTAGTAATTTGATGGTATCAGCTTGCATATTTAGATCCTTGATCCATTTTGAGTTGATTTTTGTATAAGGTCTAGGGTAGGGATTTTGTTTTATACTTCTGCATGTAGAAGTTCTGGGAAAACTGTTTGTTTGTTTGAAGAGACTGTCTTTTCTCCAGAGGTTGATTTTACCTCTTTTGTTGAAGAGACTGTCTTTTCTCCAGAGGTTGATTTTACCTCTTTTGTTAAAAATTGGTTGTAGATGCATGGATTGATTTCTGGGGTTTCTATTCTGTTTCGTTGGTCTATTTTTGTGCCAGTACCAGGGTGTTTTGACTATAATTGCCCTGCAGTATGTCTTGAAATCTGGTATGTGATGCTTCCGGCTTTGTTTTTGTTGTGTAAAATTGCTTTAGCTATTTGGGGTCTCCTGTGCTTCCATATGAATTTTAGCATCCTTTCTCCAAGATCTGAGAAGACTGTCTTTAGTATTTTGATTGGGATGGCATTGAATCCTTAAGCATCTTTTGTAAGGCTGGATGAGTGGTGACAAATTATGCATTATTTTTCTTCCTGCAGAGCTTCAGTTGACCAATGGCGAAAAGGTAACTTTGCCTTTTCTTTTTATCTGAGTCACCCTGATTAGTGCTTTACTAAATTGTTTTGTCACCTCTGTACAGGACATTTTTGAGTCATCTGAGAATGCTTTAGGTACTGTAGATTCTATTCAGAGAGACCCTGAGGCAATCTGTTGATTAATCCAGCATCTACACCAAATATTCTCCTAGTTTAGACTATTTTTTATGCCTTTTTTTTTAACTTTTATTTAATGAATATAAGTTTCCAAAGTACGAATGATGGATTACTATGGCTTCCCCCCCATACCGTCCCTCCCACCCACAACCCTCCCCTTTCCCACTCCCTCTCCCCTTCCATTCACATCAAGATTCATTTTTGATTATCTTAATATACAGAAGATCAGCTTAGTATACATTAAGTAAGGATTTCAACAGTTTGCTCCCACACAGAAACATAAAGTGAAAAATAATAGATGATTTTTTTAAATGATGATGAAATCAGATCAGACCTATTGTCATGTTTAATCCCAGTGAGAGTCAAGTTGGGAGTTGATAGTTTCTTTTCTTTTCTTTTCTTTTTTCTTTTTTTTTTTTTTACAGAGGATTAGTTTAGTATGCATTAAGTAAAGATTTCAACAGTTTGCACCCCCATAGAAACACAAAGTGAAATATATTGTTTGAGTACTCATTATAGCATTAAATCTCAATGCACAGCACATTAAGGACAGAGATCCTACATGAGGAGTAAGTGCACAGTGACTCCTGTTGTTGACTTTACCAATTGACACTCCTGTCTATGGCATCAGTAATCTCCCTATGCTCCAGTCATGAGTTTCCAAGGCTATGGAAGCCCTCTGAGTTCTCCGACTCTTATCTTGTTTAGACAAGGTCATAGTCAAAGTGGAGGTTCTCTCCTCCCTTCAGAGAAAGGTACCTCCTTCTTTGAAGACCTGTTCTTTCCACTGAGATCTCACTCACAGAGATCTTTTGCCAGAGTGTCTTGGCTTTCCATGCCTGAAATACTCTCATGGGCTTTTCAGCCAGATCCGAATGCCTTTAGGGCTGATTCTGAGGCCAGAGTGCTATTTAGACTATTTTAAACATCTAGTTTACAAAAGCAACTGCTTTTATGGTTCTCAGATGTAGAAATTTATAGTCTGAGACTAATGGACTTTGGTTCACTTCCAAAAGATAAGATGGTATTTATATTTAGTTGAAAGTAACACAAACTTTAATATGTCATTCTATATTACAGATTATACCATAGTAAAACATCAATATTTGTGATATGAGTGCACCCTATGTATTACATTTGTGTAAATGATGTAAGAAAATGTTATCCCAGGAAGGGGCCTTAGAGCCATCAAGTCATTTGTTAATTAAGTCAGGCATAAAAGTTAAATACAAACACACATAAATATGTGTGCACTTGTACATGAACATCACAAAAATTAAAACCATATAACTGGATCTCTGACCCTATTCTACTATTTGTGTGTGTCTTCTATGTTCAATGTTTATTGCTTGTTGATTGACCTTCCCATCTAAGCTCTTCTTGCTTCAACTCATTCTGTTTCAGGCTGATCTTTCTTCTTTTTTTTTTTTTTTTTTTTTGACAGGCAGAGTTAGACAGAGAGAGAGAGAGAAAGGTCTTCCTTCCATTGGTTCACCCACCAAATGGCCGCTACGGCCAGCACGTTGCACCAATCCAAAGCCAGGTGCTTCCTCCTGGTCTCCCATGCAGGTGCAGGGCCCAAGGACCTGGGCCATCCTCCACTGCCTTCCCAGGCCACAGCAGAGAGTTGGACTAGAAGAGGAGCAACCGGGACAGAATCTGGCGCCCCAACCGGGACTAGAACCCCGGGTGCTGGCGCTGCAGGTGGAGGATTAGTCTAGTGAGCTGCGGTGTCAGCCAGGCTGATCTTTCTAATACTTATGTCACATTACCACCATATTTTAAAATCATGACTGGATCTTTGTTGCCTACACAAGGATGTGCCAACTCTCAAATTGCCCAGTGCCTTTTATGATCTCATTTTCCTACCTTCTTCAAACATACTATGTCATGTTATGTTCAACATTATATTATCATCTGTAGTTCCTCCAGCATGCCTCCTGCTTCATGTCACATTCATGACTCATACTGTTCCCTCTGTCTAGAATGCCCTTCCTGTTTTTCTGTAAAATTTGGGTCATTTTCTACATCTGGCACTCAGTTCACCTATGAAGTCTTTCCTGCCCATCCCTGCATATTTAATTACTCTCTGTTGTCTTATTACTTCTGGACTTCGTAGCACTTTTTTTGTCTTCCATTAGTGTATTTATCTACATATATGAATACAAATATTTATATGCCTGTCTTATACACTAGAAGATAAGATTCTCATTATCTATCTTTCAAACTTTAAATCAGTGGCATTTTTATGAGAGCGATGACCCTAATGCTGTGGCCAACAAATATTAAAAAGTAAATAAATTTCTCTTGAATCAAGTGTAACTGATCCTTTCAAATGGCTAAGATAATCATAAGTTATTGAATAAATGTTTAGCATCCAAAAGAAGTACCTGTTGGACTTAGATCCCTAATTGTGCTCTTGCACTCCTGGATGTGCTGTAGAATTGTGATCAGGAAAGAACTGCTTATAACATTCCCTGTTCTCTGGAACCTGTGCAAATGCCAAGAGTACTTGAGTAAGAATGGTAGACTGGGTAGCCAGAGGTTCACAGTAATGCTTGAGTTTTAAAAATTAGAGTGTTCTAAAGTTTTGTTGGATCAATTTTGCCTTTAAATCACCCTGAATGACCTGCAGTTCATATTTGCTGTACCTGGGTTTGAAGCGTACTTGTTTCTGCCTATCTAATTGTGGGAAACTCACTTAACTTCTGAGTCTGAGTTTGTCTACATGCTTAATAGGGGACAATACCTTGTCATAATAGTTTGAGGACTGAATAAGAGTGACATGACAATGAATGTTGTGTATTTAGAACAGTGCTTAGGTCAGAATGAAATCTTAAATGCTAGCAATGCTGCTGCTGTTGTGTCCTGGTGAATTGCATATAGGCAAACATTTAACATTCAACAAACTTGTTTAAAACAGGGATTTTATAGCTACACACTCCATAGTTAAATATTTTTTAAGATTTATTTTATTTATTTGAAAGACAGAGTTACAGAGAGAGGTAAAAACAGAGAGAGAGGTCTTCCATCCACTGGTTCACTCCCTAGATAGCCGCAATGACCAGAGCAGCACCAACCCGAAGCCAGGAGCCAGGAGCTTCCTCCAGGTCTCCCACATAGGTGCAGGGGCCCAAGGACTTGGGCCATCTTCTACTGCTTTCCCAGGCCACAGCAGAGAGCTGGATTGGAAGATGAGCAGCCAGGACTAGAACCGGTGCCCATATGGGATGCCGGCGCTTCAGGTCAGGGCTTTAACCTGCTGTGCCACAGTGCTGGCCCCTCCATAGTTAATTATGTGACTTGACTGTATTATTTAACATCTTTCCTCTTTACCTTATCTTAAAGTGATTAATCCAATGGGTTTGTAATGAAAATTGAATGGGAAATGCATATGACACATTCAGAGAGAGTCCAGCATATAGTAAGAGCTTATTAAATTATGATTATTATTATTGAAGGGAAGACACCTACTATTATAAAGGGACAGTAAAGAGAAAGTAACTTTTAAAAATGAACATCAGGGGCCAGTGTTGAGGTGTAATGGGGAAGCCACTGCCAGCGACGCTAGCATCCATATGTGCACTGGTCCGAGTTCAGCTGCTCCATTTCAGTTCAGCTCCCTCCTAATGAGTCTGGGAAAGCAGCTGAAGATGGCACACATGCTTGGCCCCTACACCCACATGGGAGACCCTGAAGGAGCTCCTGATTCCTGCCTTCCATCTGGCCCAGCCCTGGCCCTTGTGGCCATTTGGGAAGTGAACCAATGGATAGGATATTCTCTCTCTCTCTCTCTGTAACTCTTTCAAATAAATAACATAAATCTTTAAAAAATAGAAATGAATGTCAGTTCTTCCATAGCATTTGTTTCAACTTACGATTATTATTTTGAAATTGGCTCATTATACCTTAGCAGGAAATAACCAGTTATTTGCTGGGTTTGTTGTCATGACTGTTGATGGCTGTATCAATGATATCATAGGTGTTGCCTAGAGCTGCCTGTTTCAAGTCACAGAATGAGAGGAAAGAGAAGAGTTCTGGCTATGTTTTAACCAGTTGACATGAGGAAATTCGCCTCATTACCTTAAGTGTGTAATGTTTCTACATAGAAATATCAATTAAGAATTCAGATTCAGCTGTTGGGGCAATTCCAGACAGCTAATGCAGAGTGGTTCAGAAGATGCTACCAGCCCTGCATGTCTCAGGATCTCTTCAGAGTAGGTGACAGGCTAAAGGGAGTATGGGAACGACAATCACTCCAGTGCTTTCCCTACAAACAGCAGTGGCTGTGTGGGCACTGCTTACTGGCTGCTGAATGCTTGGAGTCTCTGTGTGAAACATTAGTACTACCTATTCTCTGCTCTCAAGGACAACCACTCAGCACCTTGGAACCATTTGGACCTGGGACCAACATTCAATTCTCATTTCCAAATCCTTTCCATTGCCTTTCCCACGAGGGTTTTTTTTTTTTTTTTCCAGAAATACCTTAGAAAAAAATTCTCTGCTCTCAGTTTGCATTTTTATAACTTATCTGAAAACCTTTCTTAATTCCAACTTTTTATTACTTACTATTTCCTAATAGTTCTATTTAAAAACTATAAGGCAAGGCAGGGTGGTTTCTGGAAGACCTATCATCTCATCACAGAACCACAAATTCCTCTTTTGTAGCATTGAGGACATGTGAAAGATTGCTGTGTACTTCAGATATTTATTGTCGTAATTCACTTTACTTCAGTACTTGAGTTTCAGCTGACCAGAACCTTGCTGTGAGGAGACAGCACAAATCAACTCCTGGGAGTCCTCGTAGTTCAGTGCCTGCAACTTCGCCCCAGCTCACCTCCACCCAGTTTTGATGTCCTTGGGCTCTGATGAGACAAAGGACCTGTCAGCCTGATGTTGTACCTGGTTGGCCACTAATGCCTCTTTCTTCCCTTAGAAGAAATCAGACATTCCCAAAGCAGTGAGCATCCTCTGTCAGAAGATGAATGGAAGGTGTTAGTGCTGACGGGAAATATAGGGACTCAAGCCAATGTCACTCTCTGGGTGTATGGAGATGAAGGAGTCACTGGACCAATAAGTCTTAGCAAGGACAGCCCAGAGCAGCTCTTCCTTCCAAGACAGGAGGATGAGTTTCAGGTAAGCAAAATTGGCAGTAGTATTCTTCTGTGAACCTTTCAAAGGCATTTCTGTAATAAAAAAGGAGTGTGATTTTATGTGTGTGTGTGCGACCTGTATAAAATAGATCACTAGGCTATTAGAATCCCCATAAGTTAGTTATCTTAATTCCTGTTGTAATAGTCAAAGGAAACATTTTTGCTTCCATATCTTATACAAAGCAAAAAAAGTTATAAAAGAAAATTGCTTTCTTTAAAGACAGTTTGTTTTAGGCCATTGGTTTGAAACTGGCCTCATAAACCATCAATTTCAATTCAAATTATAACCAGATTATAAGCCATCTGGAGGCTTTTCTGGAAATGAAAATGACTCCTTCATATACTTGCATATACTTTTGGATGTTGCTCAGCTGAATTGTATGGGTATGAAATCACTTTCTTGGCATCTTCATAGGCCATATTTTGAAGGTCTGCTCATGCCCATTTTAATCTCTTTCTCCCTTATTTCTTAGTGTCAGAGAACACTGGCTGCTTTATTTTGCATATGGCTGGTTGCCTCTTCTAGTTCCTTAGACCTCTTTTGGCCAAATTTCAATTAGGACAATTACATTGCATTCCACTAATTCACACCCCTCCCTGAAGTGTGAACGCTATATGGCTCTTTGGTAGATGTAAAACAGCAGGAAAACTCCCTGAACAGTATTTGTTTTGCATCCTAAGGCTGGCTCTCACAGAGAATGATTGAGGCCAACCAGAGTCGCCAGGAAGCTAAGGCTGTCTGGGGCTATAGTACCTAGAAATCACTAATACCCAAATGGTTTCTAGATCTGCAGACTTGAGTCTGTGGCTCCTGGGCTTTGCAATCATTAAATTAAGGTTTAGTGAAGAAAAGTAGTTGTTTACACCTTTGGAGGAGCACTTTGGCTCAATACACAGGCAGCCATATTTTATAAACATATGAGGGTGCTTTAAAAAGTTCATAGAAAATGGAATTAACACACACAATTTTATTTTAGTGCAAACATTTTTGAAATCGATGCAATTTTTTTGTAGTATACATTTTCTATGAACTGTTAGAAAAGCCCTTGCCTATACTTCAAAAGATTTTTTTTGAAGATGATTACTTAGAATTCAGAATGCCTGTGTTATGGTTAGATTCCTAGTTCACCTCACAGAGGCCTATTATTTCCCATTATACACCTTTTGGTATATGTATTTATGTGCTGATAAATACTGTCAATGTTTTTCTGGAAAGTTTTAGCCAGGGTCGAATGTTAGAATGGATGGCATAGATTCACAATCTTGATTGCACATTGGAATCACCTGGGGAGCTTTAAAAACTACTGATGCCTGATTCCTCCTCCGGAGATTCTAGTTTATTTGTGTGAGACGCATCCTGGGTATGGAGGTTTTTAAAAGCTCCCCAAGTGAATCTCAAGTGCATCCAAGTTTGAAAATACCAGTTATAGCACACTAAATTGCAAATCAGGTGGGATTGGAGTCCTGGCTTCCCAAATGTTAGCTGTGTGACCTTGACTATGTCACTTAATTTCTCTAGGCCAGCATTATCTTTATGTATATAATGGAGGCTAGAGCATTCGTTTTTTTTCTCTCTAAATTCGAAGGAGTTCTGCTGACAAGAAGAAAATGTACAAATCCTTAAATATAGTCTCCTGAATTATAGGAAATATAATAAATTGGTAATGGCGACACAGTTCAAATGGAGTTTGACTTCTCACTAGTTCTTGGATAGCTTGCTTATTCTCATGAATACTGTTTCCTTCTTAATTCAAAAGGAGTAATGATACTAACTTACAAGGTTTGCTATGAAGTTTAAAAAAAAAGAAAGAATTTTGGGGACTTTAAGTGCCTTGTACTGTGTCAGATAGGAATTGCTCTAAGGATAACAGATATTACAATAACCAATGACTGTTCCTCTCCTGGTTCATGGTATCAGGATACCTTTTCCATTAGCCTCTGTCATTTACTATGAAGTGAGAGCAGGGATTACTTACCTAACTCCAAGATCTTTCCTCAGTGGTGTAGATTTCAGTTAGGCATCTTTTGGATTCCAGACCAGCTACCTAGGCACTTTGTGGGACCTTGTAGCCATGCAGATTCTCAGACTCACACAGATTTACTGAATCGGAATCTGCATTTTAACAATTTCTCCAGGTAATTTGTGTATGAACTAATGTTTGAGAAGCACTGGCCTAATGGTTACAAGACATTGAGACTGGGGTCTCTTGATAGTCTAAGAACTACAGGGCTAGTTAGCTCATTCCTTCTCAGTCTCTCGGCATTGATTCCCTTGTTCCTCTTCATTGGTATGTTTTACCACTTCTCAATTTGTCTTTTTTTTTTTTTCCTTTGCACTGCTGAAGTGAGCATATGGCCATTTTTTTGTAATAGTATATTTCTGAAAAGACAAATTTGGGTTTAGATTTTGATTTTAGAGCATACTGTGTATTTGTGTATCTTTAGACAAATTACTTAGCCTCTTTGAGTTTCTTCGTCCTTTCTAGTGGACTCTTTAAGAAGTCTTACTCTTCACAAGGTTGCTATGCAGATTAGAAGAGATCCTGCAGGTCAGGCTTGTAGCCCCTGGCTGGCACAGAGCATAGCACACTGCAAAGTAGTTCCCTTCTGTTGCAGCAATAGGAAAGCAGGCCTGAAGTCACATGCACTTGGTGACTTGACTGTTGAGCTGTCCTTTGTTTTTTCTTAGAATGTTGAGAAAGAGGAAATTTACAGTCAAGTGCTAACAGATTCCTGTGACAACAAAAAGATGTCTAAAGTCTTGCTTACCTTTCACAGACAAACCAGGCAAAAATGTGGGATAATGTCCTACTTTCTCAAATGGGAAGAACTAGGCTTTGAGTTCCTCCAGACACTGGCTCTGAGAATAAGGAAGGGGAAGGAAATTGGCTGTGAGGATTAACATTCGTCTTTTCCTTTCTCCCAGTCCATGCCAGCATAATCTTTCTTGACCAGCACTGTTTTAGCTGCTATAGTCTATGGGGGAAGGTGGTAATACGCGCTTAAAAAAGAGAATTTCCAGGAATGGGAAGTGGGTATGAAAGAGGAATAATTATGACTTCTGAGTCATCTGACTATACCAGCTCATAGGTAGGCAATAATATAAAGCCAAATATAATATTCCAGTGCCTACCTAGTATGTAGCAGTAGATGGGTATGAATACTAGAAATGATGATAATGCTTATTAATTAAATCATTAAATAGGGTGGCATATTACATGTTTTAATCCTTATAGTTCAGTGTCCTGCCAGTATGTTATACTGAAAATATCTGTTTATAGATCTGTCTGCTTTGCTGGGCTCAGTTAGGGATTATACCATTATTTTCATGTATGTTTACCTGTGGTTTTGTATAATGTATAGATTCTTTTATTAATAAACATTCATTTAGTTGAACTAAAAATTTTATGCAATGAGAATTATGCCCATGGAGTAGATGAAGAAATTGAGGACTAGATATGTAAAGTACCAATATCTTACTCAATTTACAACAGCCAATATTCTAGCAGACCTCAAAGTGATTCCAAAGCAAGTTCCCCCGCAATACTTACTACCTGAATTAATATATTTCTGATCCATGTTGAAAATCAAGCAAGTATACATACTCCATGGACAGGTCTGTTTCTGTTTCATAAAATGAGAACATCTATATCAGCCTAGGAGTCAAAGAGAGAATTTTCAGAGTAAAATGAAGTTCTAGACTCATAGATACTTTCCTTAAGCTCGTAAAAATAGCTATATTTAGCTTTTCTTTTGTGAAAAAATGCTTTTCTCCCTTCTTAAAATAAAAGCCCATCTTCTGTTGCCGGATTTCAGAAAGCGTTGACTTCCAGTGACAAATGTGTGGCAGTCAGAGAACTGAGCAGATGTATGTTTTTTAGACTATTCTTTCATCTGACTCCTATTGCATATTTTTAGTTGTTTCATGATATTCCTGTCCCATTTTCTGTGTCTTCTAGAGTCACTGATAAATTCTTTTTAAATTTTTAAAATTAATTCAAGTTATTTGAAAAGCAAAGAGACAGAGAAAGAGACAGAGAGTTGGGGAGAAGAGTGAGCTGCTGGCTCACTCTTCAAATGCCCACAAAAGCCAGAGTTTGAAAATCAATCTAGGTCTCCCATGGAGGTACCTTTGATCCAAGTACTTGAGTCAAGTCCCCAAGGACTGCTGCCTTAGGGTATGCATTAGCAGGAAGCTGGAATTGGGAGTGGAGCAGGACGCAAATCCAGGCACACTGGTATCTTGAGCAGCATTATAACCACTTCATCAAATGCTCACTCACAGTGATAGCTGCTTGAGAAAATTTCTTTTCTAGAGCCTGAAATTGTCCCTGAGACTTTTTCAACTATTAAGACCAAAAAAATATATTTAGTAATAAAAAGGGAAAGGAATTTTCATGTACTTAATCTAAAACATTCTGCTAATATTTTTCTTCTCTGCTTGTCATTCAGGTTCAAGTAGGAAGCATTGGAAAAATATATAAGATAAGGATAGGACATGATGGAACTAGTGAGCAACCTGAATGGAACCTGCAGAAGGTGATCATGTTTTGTATTTTGTTCTCCATTGTTGTAGGTAATGTGAATGAAATTTTTGTGAACATAACAATCTAAAAATAAGTTTTATTCTTTAAAATAACACAAATGGTGTCAATAAAGGTGGCTTGGACACTTGCCCCTCAGCATTGCTCCTATGTCCTGTGTGGGATCTAAACTTTGATTCTATTCTTTTCAAAATCTTAAAAAATAAAACTTTTTAACATCAAAAGAATCAACTATATGCACTTATATATGTATATATTACATCTATATGTATACTTTTCATTGAAATTGAATCATAGTATGTATCTACTTTGGGATCTTGTTTTCTAGTTTTTAGTTAGCATGGTAATAATATTAATAAATGACATCTATTGAGTGTTTACTGTATGCCAGCTGACTTACAAATAACTATTGTATTTCTGCTCATCAGTGACTCTTTAGAAAACATATTATTTATTTATTTTTATTTCAAAGACAGAGAAAGACATAGACAGAGATATCTCCTGTCAATTGTTTACTCCCCAAATTCCCACAACAGCCAAACTTGGGCCAGGCCAAAGCTAGGTTTCCAGTCTTCCATGTGAGTGGCTGGGACCCAGGTTCTTGAACCCAGGCACTCCATAGGGCATGCAGATGCCCCAAGTGGTGACTTAAGTTCTGTGTGAAAGTCACCCCAACAGCAACACTTTGATTTAGACATCATTAACATTCCCCTTTTTATAGTTGAGAAAACTGAGCTCAAAAATGTTAAATAATTTTATGAGATTACTTAGTAACAATCTTATTGTATATTGGACACCAGAGACTGAGATCTTACACTGTCATTGGGTCTTAAGTTTGTTTTCAAAAATAGGTGACAATTAAACTCTTAAGATCCTCGAGATTTCCAAATGGAAGCCATAGATTATAGTGAAGTCAGATGATGTGGTTTGAATCTTAGGATATCTCTGATATCTAACTTTAAATACTATGTCTGCCACTGATTCATTTATAGTATATGATGCGTTTGAGTTTTAAAATTTGGAATACCACTGATAGAATATGGCAAAATATGTATTTTTTGTAAATGTTTCTTAATGTTATCTGTGATTTTTATTATTGCCTCTTTAGTTGTATAATGAAGTGAGAAAATGCTGAGATATATGTTGTATGTTTTCTCACCACTACCTAATATAATGAAATATATTTTTCTGGTACAAGAACAGGTAAATACGTTCCATCAGTCAGTCAAGAATATTTTGGAGCATCTAATATAGGACCTGCATTGTGCTAGCTGCTGTGGAAAATGGAAGGAAATCATATGCTGTCTTAAAAGTTTCTCAGTTTGGAAGCATCCAAAGATTTCAAAGGAGAGATAAAGGCTAACTTGAATGTCCATTCTTGTGAATTACTGTGAAAGAAGAGTCAGAGAACATTGTAGAAAAGGCATACCTATGATTATATTAGACCTGTAATCTCTAACATGGCTTGTGCTTTTCTGGGGCCTTGGAGTTACATGAATATTCAAGGGATGCCTTAATCCACTTTCTGTTGCTTTAACAAAATATCTGAAGCTGGATAATTTATTAAGGCAAGTGTTTTATTTAGCTCACAGTTCTGGAGGCTGGAAGTCCAAGATGAGGCAGCTACATCTGGCTAGGGCCTCATATTGCATCATAGCATGATGGCAGAAAGCTCAAGGGCATGAGTGTGCAAAAGAGACTAAACAACCTGTTCTCAAGATAACATATCCACTGGCCTGGCATCTCACAGGGGCACCAGTTCATGTCCCAGCTGCTACACTTCTGTTCTAGCTTTCTGCTAGTGTTCTGGGCAAAGCAGCATAATATGGCCCAAGTAGTTGTGCCCCTGCTACCCACGAGAGAGACCAGGAAGAAGCTCCTGGAGTATGGCTTTGGCTTGGCTCACCCCTGGCTGTTGTGGCCACTGGAGAATGAACCAATGGATGGAAAATCTCTCTCAGTCTCTCCCTTTCTCTCTGTGACTCTGACTCTCCAATAAATAAACAAATTGTAATAAAAGATAACTAATTCAGTCCCATGAGAACTGCATGAATCCCTCTGGATGACTCAATTACCTCTTGAAGGTCTTGCTTCCCAATACGGCCACAGAGGCTATAGAATTTCAGCATGCATTCAGAGAAGACAAATCATATTCAAAACAAGGAAAACAGTTTAGCAACATCACTGTGTTGCAAGATGTTGGAGGTGAGAGCGCTCAGCCCTGGGAGCCATTCTTCTGGTGACAGCAAAGTGCATGGAGCATTATTTGATTCAATAAATGAACTGAGAAACTAGAACTGTAATTAAACCACCAAAGTGTTGTGGAGAAGGAACTTTTCATACAGTTTTTAATTTTGAAGTCATTTCATGATTTTTTTTTCAAAAATTGCTGGACTGGAACAAAGAACTCCAATTTTACCTAGATTCCCTAGTTGCTAGAACTGAAATCCTTTTATTTTATCATTCTCTATTAAAAGTGTTTTAATCACTTGAGAGAGATTTGCTGACATACCCAGTGATTATTTGACTATGTAAATACCTTATCATAAAAGTTTTACTCACTAATTTCAGCATCCATTGGTGATTCTTGCCTGAAGCAGGTATTACTTTGATGGTTGCTGAATGGTGACTTTCTGTTTCTGTTCTTATTTCTCCATTTATTAAGTGCCATTCAATTATAAAGTAGAACTTTCTCCTCTACTACTTAATATTTTAGTTATTTATACAACTGGCCCTCCTATATCCATGGGCTTCACACCCATGGGTTGAACTAACCTCATATTAACATATTTTAAAAAATGCATCTGTTCTGAACATGTGCAGATTTTGTCCTTACTCTTATTCCCTACATAATATAATACAACAATTATTTACATAGCACTTATATTGCTATGAGTATTATAAGTAACTTAAAGTATGTGGGAGGATGTATGCAAAAGATACATCATTTTCTTTCTATAAGGGACTTGAGCATCCATGAGAGACAACTGTACTACCAGGTATTTTCTCATTTTATTTGATAGACTTACTCTGCTTTTATCACCATTTATTTTGGTTCTTAAATCATTCTTGATTTGTTCCTTTAAGCTCCTATATCTTTTTTTTATTTTGATAACAATTTTTAATGTACTTATTAGATGGAAAGATTGGTAGGTTATTTGGGTAATCACCTACAATTAATAGTAACTTTTTACATATCAATCAATTGGGACCCAATACAACCTTGACAGAAATTTAAATACATTTAAGTTTTCCATGTATCAAAAGGGCTAAGAGTCCCAAAAAATGTAGAGATTTCAAATCTACAACACACACCTGGAACTGTTCAACATTCATTTAATTTCAAGAGAAGATGGACACTGCTCAGAAAATGGGCAGAGATTCCCCAGTTATCTTGCTTATCAAAATGGTTCAGATCAACCATGATTTCAGCTAGATGTGCATGGGACAGAAATGTTAACAAGGCTAAAACACTATACAGAATTAGAAATACTAAAACAACTGAAGCTCCTATATCTTTTTGACATGTTGCTATCCAGTCTGTGAGGATTTCTTTATTATCTGAGATAAAAATTTTAGGTTCATTTACAACTTCCTTTTCTTTCCAGCTCTGGAGTCAGCTATTTCTTAGGAAGTTTTCTTTCTTTCTTTCTTTCTTTCTTTCTTTCTTTCTTTCTTTCTTTCTTTCTTTCTTTCTTTCTTTCTTTCTTTCTTTCTAATTTTATGGGTGGAGAATGGTTTCTACAACTCAGTATTTGTGTGAGCCATCCGGAGAAGTTACTTTCCCTCTTAATCCCCACCACCTCAGCCCAGAGACCCCTCTCTCCAAAGTGAGAATCGGGTCATGCCTCTGCTTTCTAAAGGTGCTCTCCAATAAATGTTTCCTTGGTGAAATGAGTTTGTGAAACACTGAGTTTCTCATGCCTCTCTTGGAACATCACAGAACATATAAATACAGTAAAGGCTCTGAGAAGCCCTGTGGCAAAGAGAACTGTTTAACAGCATTTCCAAAACTAAACTCACCACAGGACCATACTTTTCAGATAAAATCTATTAGCATCCTAAGAAATAAACACTGTGCATTACTGTGGGGATTTGAGGCATTTGGCAGCTATCTGGAAACAGGTAACACTGGGAGGCAGAGGCAGTAGCACTCCCAAGTTTTGGATGATGCCTGACAAGTTTGCACTTGTGGAAAATCTCTCCCAGCAGGAGTTTGTCCAGAGGCAACAGTGCAGGCAGATATTCAAAGGAGGATGGCAAGAGAGCTCTCTGGGGAATGAGTCCAGATGAAGTGTCCAGGTGCATAGCTGAGTGTCTGTGTCAGAGGGTTCTGAAGGGCCACCACTGCAGTTTAGGGCTTGTAACTACAATGCCCCATTTCACAAATATGTAATGGTTGTTGGGTTATGTTTTGTGGGATATACAAAATAGCAGTCTAAATGGCTATTTGCTTTTTATGATTGTGAATTCCTTGGGGTATTTCAAAAGTTATTGGATTTGTAAAAACTTGGATTTATTTTTCATGAGATTTTGTCTTAATGTGTCTAAGCTTATAGGAAGAAATAACACAGGAGCTAGTATAATAGCCCATATTTTGCTCATTTAAATAATGTTTATACGTTGGGAAAAATTACTTACATTGTGTGAATTCAATCACAGTTAATAATATGCAGGGGTTATAATTAATGTGATTTAGACAATGACTAGCTAATATGCTAAACTACTCTTTTGAGCTTTGAAAGTCTGTAGAGAGTTCTGGGAAGAGTAATCATTATGAGATCCCAAGGACTACTTCTAGCCTAGAAACAGTAGGTGGGTGAATTATTGGGTTAGGATGGTGCATCTCAGAGGCAGTAATAAGCTTACCATTTGTCTGCCCTTAGCCATTGCAATGATGCAAAATTAGAATGCATATTCTTCTTTTCTTTCCAAGTGGTTGGAGATTTAAGATCAAGGAACATGAAAACTAGAGAGTAGTTAAAATCATGCCTGCATGTTCAGACCTATTTGCAGTAGGTTTCCAATAAGAAAAATAGGCATGTTCCTTAAAAGAACTGGAAAGACTTTGTGGACAAAGATCTTCAAGAGAGGAGAGATACAAGTGAGGGTACAGCAGGGAGATATGGTGAATGGAATGTTATTTGGGGGTTGCCTATTTCACTTACCAATGATGAGTATAGACTGTTGTGAAATACTGTATAGCTATGCAGGCAAGATTATTTGTTCTCCAAAGAGAGGGACAGTACCTAATTTGCAAAACTAGAATAGTTTCCTAGTGTTTGAGTGGTCTTTAGATAGACTGGAATTTGTCAGATATATGGTGCTTGTTTTTGCTTAAGTAGAATCAGTTGGTAAATACATAGATTTACAGATCTTATATTACTGTCTCTTGTGTTCCTCCTCAGGCATGTGGAAAGAATGCTATGTAGGTGACTATCATCTTATATCTGATCATTAAACTTATCTATTCTCTCAGTATTTCAGAATTGCACTTTATTTCTATTTAATACCAAGTTTTATTCATTCATATGCATTTTTTTCCTAGTGGCACAATTCAGTAATCTTTAGGACTTCTATGTAGTCCCCTTGATAGCTATTTCCATTTTTTTAAAATGTATGGATTGTGCTAATCAACTAACTTTATGTTTTAGAACAGTTGAGAACCAAAGTAATTTTTCTTTTCTTCTACATGTCAGGATGGAAGAAAGAGAGCATTTGGCAAGTGCATAAAAGCATACAGAATTATTGTCATGTTCAAAGTATTTAATCAAGCATAGGGAAAAGATAATAGTTCCATCATTAACTTCACTGTAAACCAGATTGTGCTTTAGTTTTCCTTAGAGTTATAATTTTAAATCTCTTTATCCCAGTGAAATTGTTTCTCTCTCTCTCTCTATCTCTCTCTCTCTCTATCTCTCTCTCTTTCTTTCTTTCCTGAAATATTTATGGAGGGAACTAAATTGATTTCTCCCTTTCTCTTAGGTTCTAGAAAGAAAGGTTCGATAACCTGACCAAGGTTTTGTAACCTCAATGTTGAATTCTAATATGTTGAGTCAGATGATGTTAACTATCACCCAATGTCTGTTCCACTCAGCTATTTTTAGGATATGTATTTAACAATTTGGTTGAAATTTCTTACAATAGTTCAGGAATCTTTACTTTCTAAGAAACCTAGAGTGAATTTTTATGGTAATGTTCTCTTGTGAAACAACTAATATTTACTGTTATAAATCAGCAGAGGGAGTTAAGGAAATGAACTTTAATTTCTATTGAGGCCACTCCTAAAATTGTTTCTCTTCATTTAGGAAGTTAAAACATACTGAATATCTTAGGTTACAAAGATACTACTATTTCCTTAGGTATTTATATCTTAGGTTACAAAGATACTACTATTTCCTTAGGTATTTGTTCAAAGGAAAGTTAGTTGTTTATATTTCAATGAAATAATATTTTGGAAAATTCACCTTATTAATTCCCTGTCATCCCAACATAAAGTTTGGCTTTGAAGCTTGAAATCAGCATTTTCCATCAACAATGATGACTTTTTCATAGTCCTCACAGTTGGCCACTCTGTATCATAGGTAAAGTGAAAGTTAGGGGTTTGGGACTTCTTGGTATAAATAGAATAATAGAATAGGCTGAAGCATTATTCTGAAAACAGAGAATGGCTGGTTCTGTAATGATCAAATGTGCCTCTCGTGGACTGAGAACATCTGAAACTATACCATTATTAGGACATACACAGTGAGGGCTCCTTTCCTGTTGATAATGGTGAACTGTGTATATCCAACAGCTCCATGTGATGAACAGTGGGAGTACTTTGGGGACATTATTATTTGGGGTAAATCAGTGCTTCTAACAGGTATTTGTTGGAATTATTCCTAGTGTCCCAGGTTAAAAGGGGTAAAACCTACGTTTTTGTGTAACATTTAGATTTTGATCAGGAAAACTGCTCTATGCATGATATTTGGCAGCTGGTGGCCTTTGGTGTAGGGGTGGATCTGGGATATCATTCAGATTTTAAGCTTTTCTTTTTCCTTGACCAGGCCTTTGCTGCTATCTGACTTGGTATCTTAGCTATATTAATATACATTGAACAACTATACTCTCTATCTTCCAGGATACTGTTATACAATATTAATCCAAGTAACTGAATTGATTGCAATTCAGCTTTTATGTAGTGTTAACCTAAAATAAGAAGGCTATAACTGAAGATGATCATATAGTAAATATCTTTGAATGTTGAAGAAATAAAGATAGGAATATATTTTAGCAAGTGCTGTTATTTCAAGCTAGTCATTGTTTTTTATTTATTTATTTATTTTTTGACAGGCAGAGTGGACAGTGAGAGAGAGAGACAGAGAGAAAGGTCTTCCTTTGCCGTTGCTTAACCCTCCAATGGCCGCCGCGGCCGGCGCGCTGCGGCCGGCGCACTGCGCTGATCCGATGGCAGGAGCCAGGTATTTATCCTGGTCTCCCATGGGGTGCAGGGCCCAAGTACTTGGGCCATCCTCCACTGCACTCCCTGGCCACAGCAGAGAGCTGGCCTGGAAGAGGGGCAACCGGTAGTCATTGTTTCTGATTCTTAGATTTCCTATTTTTTTCTTCTCTTCAATAATCTTTGACTATTCAAATTGAAGAAGTAAACTTTAGAATTGAAGTTAAAAGGCTTGGGGAAAGTTTAAATTCTAATAAGTGGTCTCATCACTTTTTCTTTAAGTCTACTCTATTATAAAGCAGGGCTCAACAACACTTGCCGTATTTCTGAAAAAAAAAAAATGAACAACACTTCATAAGAACTCTTGATTCCTCTACCCAACCTACTTCTCCCTCAATCTAATTCACCTGAGCATGGAGTTATCTAAGCTGGAACCTTGCAAGTTTTCCTAGACTCTTTTGTTTCCCTTACCCCCAAAATTCAATTCCTTAAGAATCCCATTGACTCTGTTCCTGAAACACGTCTTGAGTTGGTCTATTTTTCTGTATCTTATTAACCATTACTTTAGTCTAAGTTTTCATTTTTACTCTCCTCTCTACTGTGAAAGCCTTCCACCTTCTTTTCTGCTCCTCTCTGGGATCTGGGCATCAAAGAGCAGCCACAGCAGTTTCTTATAAACATCAATCAGATCACGTCTTCCTCCTGTCTAATCTGATGCCATTCTGCCCTTGCTCAGGATGCTCCAGTCACGTGCTTTGTCTTGCTATCATTGACCTGGTTTATTTTCTTTAGAACACATCGTTTAGCTTATTTCTTTTCATTTGTTTATTATCTGATCTCTACTTCGTAACATTCAGTGTTATAACCCCAGCTCCTAGATTAGTGCCCCGTATGTTGTATATGTTGACTAAATATTTATAAAATGAGTGAATTGATGTTATATAATTTGTTTAACAAATATAATCTATGTGAAATGCTTTGTGACTTGATAGTGTTAACTCAAGGGAAATCGTATGGTCTTGCTTGGTGTTTAGGGAATGGAATGTAACCTTGCATAGTTGATACTCTGCATGTGGCGGGGGGGCTCTTGACAAAGCATCCTAGGCAGCTTTAGAGAGGCAGCCTATTCAGACAGTTAATAGTGAGACAAGACCATAGCTCCTTCTCCTGATATGATAATCTATTTGATATGAGCTTCAGGCCATCTTGAATTTGGTTGAGCAAGATTAAATTGGCTTTATTTATTTATTTGAAGTTTTAAAAAACCTTTTAAGTATTTCCAGTTCCTTTTCATTTGCAGTTACTTCTTCACTTCAGGATTCTAGAAAGAGCCACTGAAAGGGAAGAGCAAGTTCTGAAATGCAGCAAGAGAAATAGTTTGTTTTTGAGGATTTTCTAGTTCAGTGAACAGCAGGAAGCACCAGCTTCTTCTCACAAAATCTCCAGTCAAATGTTTAATCTCAAAAGACTCCAGCAGTTTATAGAAACATTCTCAAAGTTGCACCAGTTTATTTGAACCAAAGATAAATTCGTGCATTTGATAGTCCCTCAGTCGATTGTAAATACCATAGTTGATCCTGTTTGTGCAGTCCTTGTAACAAATAGGGTGTTAGCACAAGGCACAGATGAGAAATGGGAAGACTTAGAATCAAACTTTGGCTTTGTACCTGATTTACAGGCACACTTCAGGGGTTCTCTGAGAACATAGTTTGTGTTAATATATTTTCATATTTCTGACTCCAACAAGAAAATGTTGACTGGTGTTAGCACTCACTTCCCATCTTCACTACTAGATCTTATAGGGTATGGTAAACACTTTGTGTCCAATAAATGTGTTAGTGACTATTTGCCTTTTATCTTTTAGAAAAACTTTGTATAAATTGGATATATAGTGAGGGTGGAAGTATTGCACAATTTTTTGTTTTATTGAATGAAGGTTTACGATATTTCAGAGTAGGATCTCTAAAAGCATTTTTTTTTCAAACTTTTTCATCCTAATACATCCTTTATCCTATGCGCAGGTGTCCAGCAAACAACTGGCTATGTGTGTGGCTCTCAGAAAATCTTTTTAAACTTTGGTTGTATATCATTTCTCTTCCGAGAAAAGTCTACATTACATTTAGAATTAGATAAAATATGTGAAGGCTATATGATTAAAAAAGTAGGATACAGTAGTAATTAATCTTGGTTATTAATCACATTTGTGCTTAATCCTAATAGAAAGGAAATATGTGGAGCCAGCCAGGCAGGAGGTTAAGCTGGCCCACTCTTCCCTCACCACCTTGAGTGTTCTGGCTGCAGTGACAGCCTCACTCCAACTAGCCTGATCCTTTCTCTACTTGCTGTCTTGGTTGAGATGAAAACAAAACACAACACAATAAAACTGTAAGGAGAGTTAGTAAAAGGCCTCAGGGGAGGGCATTAGCAGAAGAGGTAAAGCCATGGAGAGAAGCTGGGGTGGTGCCAGCACCTGTGGTTGAGAGAGGAATGGACATTGCTTTTCTTTTGGGTTCCTGCCCCAGGTACAAGGGACGAGAATGGGAGCTGCCTTGCAAAAACTGATAAGGAGTGTGCATTTGGATATCTAGGAAGCTAAATGTGCTGGAGAAATTTACTCGGGGGATGAGCTGAGTGGGAGAAAGTGTTCAGAGGATGGTAACTTTGGAATTTCAAAGAGTTTGGAAGTCTCTTTTGGAATTTTTGCCTTTTGTTTATGGACCTCTTGACTGATAAGCTAGAGAATTCTGGAAATTTCCTAGTAAGAGAAGAAGGAAGAGAATCCACTTATTTGCTTAGGGCTACAAGAGGGGAAGAAGCCATTATCTGTCTTCCCAGATAGTCCTGATCAATCCACATAGGGGAAGAGGCAGGGATTTGGAATAAAATTTCTCCTTCTAATTATAGAGAACTGAACATTTGAATGAAGTTTTCCTTGTGCGCTCTCTAGGAGATTGTTAGAGAGTGAAGAATCAGAATTCTAAATAATAGTTAAGAATTCTGGTCTCTAATCTCTATGTTTGCTTTTAAAGGATTTATTATTTTTAAAATTTATTCATTTGTTGTTGGTAGATTTCTGCATGTGAGCCATTCTAACTGGGGTGAGGTGAAACCTCATTGTGGTTTTGATTTGCATTTCCCTGATTGCTAATGACCTTGAACATTTTTTCATGTGCCTGTTGGCCATTTGGATTTCCTCTTTTGAAAAATGTCTATTGAGGTCCTTGGCCCATCTCTTAAGCGGGTTGTTGGTTTTGTTTTTGTGGAGTTTCTTGATCTCTTTGTAGATTCTGGTTATTAACCCTTTATCTGTTGCATAGTTTGCAAATATTTTTTCCCATTCTGTCGGTTGTCTCTTCACTCTCCTGACTGTTTCTTTTGCAGTACAGAAACTTCTCAATTTGATGCAATCCCAATAGTTGATTTTGGCTTTGACTGCCTGTGCCTCCCGGGTCTTTTCTAGAAATTCTTTGCCTGTGCCAATATCTTGAAGGGTTTCTCCAATGTTCTCTAGTAACTTGATGGTGTCAGGTCGTAGATTTAGGTCTTTAATCCATTTTGAGTGGATTTTTGTGTAAGGTGTAAGGTAGGGGTCTTGCTTCATGATTCTGCACGTGGCAATCCAATTTTCCCAGCACCATTTATTGAATAGACTGTCCTTGCTCCAGGAATTAGTTTTAGATCCTTGATCAAATATAAGTTGGCTGTAGATGTTTGGGTTGATTTCTGGTGTTTCAATTCTGTTCCATTGGTCTATTCATCTGTTTCTGTACCAGTACCATGCTGTTTTGATTACAACTGCCCTGTAGTATGTCCTGAAATCAGGTATTGTGATGCCTCCGGCTTTGTTTTTGTTGTACAAGATTGCTTTAGCTATTCGAGGTCTCTTGTGCCTCCATATAAATTTCAGCACCATTTTTTCCAGATCTGAGAAGAAGGTCTTCGGTATCTTGATTGGTATTGCATTGAACCTTTCTCTGAAGGGAGGAGAGAACCTCCACTTTGACTATGACCTTGTCTAAACAAGATAAGAGTCGGAGAACTCAGAGGGCTTCCATAGCCTTGGAAACTCATGACTGGAGCATAGGGAGATTACTGATGCCATAGACAGGAGTGTCAATTGGTAAAGTCAACAACAGGAGTCACTGTGCACTTACTCCTCATGTAGGATCTCTGTCCTTAATGTGCTGTGTATTGAGATTTAATGCTATAACGAGTACCCAAACAATATATTTCACTTTGTGTTTCTATGGGGGTGCAAACTGTTGAAATCTTTACTTAATGTATACTAAACTGATCTTCTGTAAAAAAAAAAAAAAGAAATTATCAATTCCCAACTTGACTCTCACTGGGATTAAACATGACAATAGGTCTGACCTGATTTCATCATCATTTAAAAAAAATCATCTATTATTTTTCACTTTATGTTTCTGTGTGGGAGCAAACTGTTGAAATCCTTACTTAATGTATACTAAGCTGATCTTCTGTATATTAAGATAATCAAAAATGAATCTTGATGTGAATGGAAGGGGAGAGGGAGTGGGAAAGGGGAGGGTAGTGGGTGGAAGGGACGGTATGGGGGGGAAGCCATTGTAATCCATAAGTCGTACTTTGGAAATTTATAATCATTAAATAAAAGTTAAAAAAAATTATTCATTTGATAGGCAGAGAAAGAGAGGGAGAGATCTTCCATATGCTGCTTTACACCCCAAATGACTGCAATAGACAGGGCTGGGCCAGTCTGAAAGCAAAAGCCAGGAACTCCATCTGGATATCCCACGTGGGTGGCAGGAACCCAAGTGTTTGAGCCATCTTCTATGCCTTCCCAGGTGCATCAGCAGAAGCTGGATGTGAAGCAGAACTGCTGGAACTTGGAACGGTGCTTTGATATGGGATGCTGGTTTTGCAAGCAGCGGTTTAATCCATTGTACCACAAACATCAGTCCCACAGTGTTTAATTTTGATACTACTATTAATAACAACACCAGAAAACAGATATTGAAAACCCAGGGTATACATTATCACTTTTAGTGTTTATACTGTAGGAAGGCAGATACTGTTATTATATCAAATTATTAAATCACTTTCAGGAAATAAGCATTTGATATCACATAGCTAACATGTAGACCTAAAAAAAGAAGTGAAACAGGAAAATCAGTGATTATGAAATGAAGCTGCCTTACAGTCTTCCTTGGTATCATGACCCATGCTTGAGAAAACTCCACTTTGGGAAATAACGTTTATGCCTAATCACCTAAACATGCTTTACAAGCTGTTTTCCATAAGACAGCTTGTAAACCATGTAAATGGTTTTTTTAAAGGCAGAGATATAGAGAGAGAAGGAGAGAGAGAATCTTCCATCCACTGGTTCACTCCCCAAATGGCCATAATGGCAGAGCTTGGCCAGGCTGAAGCCTGGAGCTTCTTCAAGGTCACCCATCTGAGTGCAGAGACCCATGTGCTTGGGCCATCTTCCACTGCTTTCTCAGGTTCATTAGTACAGATCGGAAGTAGAGCAGCTTAGACTTGAACTGGTGCCCATATGGGATACTGACAAGGCAGGCAGAGGCTTAACCTTCTACACTCAGTGCCAGCCATTCCATATGGCATTTTTACTTCATTTACTCTTCAGCTTGGTGAGACAAGTTACAGTGCTAATTTTACACATAGGGACCTGATGATCACAGTCATACACCCAGTAAGTAGCCGTGCAAAGCATAAACCAAGATCTTTGATCCAAATCCAAATTTACTCCACTAACCACAACTCTTTTACTGGGTCTGCACTGTTAGCTATAGAATCAGAAATTTTGCCCTCTTTTATTTAACAAGTAGAATATTTCCTGTGAAAATAAAAGCAGAAATAAGCACAATTGGCAATAAGACCCATGTATGCATCTATCCCTTTCTCTCTCTTTATCTGCTAAGGTCACTCTAATGATGCAATTGGGGATTAAGTAATTGTACTTATTTCTAACCATGGTTTCAGTTTTTGTGGTTTCAGTTACCTGCAGTCAACTATGATGTGAAATTATTAAGTGGAATTTTTTTTTTTTTTTTTATGACAGGCAGAGTGGACAGTGAGAGGGAGAGACAGAGAGAAAGGTCTTCCTTTTGCCGCGGCCACCGCGCTGCAGCCAGCGCACCGCGCTGATCTGAAGCCAGGAGCCAGGTGCTTCTCCTGGTCTCCCATGGGGTGCAGGGCCCAAGCACTTGGGCCATCCTCCACTGCACTCCCTGGCCACAGCAGAGAGCTGGCCTGGAAGAGGGGCAACCGGGACAGAACTCGGCGCCCCGACCGGGACTAGAACCCGGTGTGCCGGCGCCGCAAGGTGGAGGATTAGCCTAGTGAGCCGCGGCGCTGGCTATTAAGTGGAAAATTTAAGAGGAAAAACAATTCATAGGTTTTAAATAACTTTTTTACAGTATATTGTAATAATTATTTTATTATTCTTCATTGTTGACTTCCTACTGATTTATAAATTAACACTTATCCTAAGTATATAGTATGTATAGTAAGAAACATAGGATATGTAAGACTCAGCACTATTCGTAGTTCCAGGCATATATGTCCCCTTAAAAAAAAAAGAAGGGACTACCGTATTTAAGATGCTTCAGCTTTGGCACTGCTGGCTTTTGTGGTTAGATGACTCTTTGTTTTGAGGGGGGTGCTGTCCAATGCACAGCTGAATGTTTAGTGTCATCTCTAGTCTCTGTGCAGCAGATGCTAGGGGCTGCTGCACCACCACACAGATAGTAACAACCAAAAATGTCCCCAGACATTGCCACATGTCCAGTAGGGGCAAAAATATCACCTGGTTGAGAAGCACCGCTACATCCCTTTATTGCTTTAAAAAGAACCTACAACTTTGACTCTTTGTCTTCCTGTTTTGAGGCATCGTAACCTTGATGGTAAAAGGAACTCATTCAGAGCCCTCACCTTGGAGGCTGCTGAGTTGGTGTTAATAGATTTGCACCTAAGTAGTCAGTGAGATTCGGTCCTCAGCACATACTTTTAAGGTCAAAGGGATGGTGGTGCCTGAGAAATGAGAGGTTTCTCAACAGTTTCCATGGAGAAGTTAGTATAGAGGAAGAACCCATTGGAGCTTTAGGTAGAATGGCCTTATAAAAACCTTATATTTCATGGGGAAGCCTTCAAGTCCGAAATCTAAAAGACCCCTTCACTTATGACTTCCACTTATCTGAAACTTTGCATTCCATCTGGCCTTTGAATTATTATAAGTCCTCATAGAGCGTGTCTGTGTTAATAAGAGTTTACTGATATGCTGCTTTAATGCAGTCTCATATTATTTAAATATTTTGGGTTTATACATCACAGATCATCTGTAAAGTCTCCTTGATGATAGAAATAGTTTCTTTTTGTTTAACCCCTAAACCTGCTCATCCAGTGTCCATGCACATCTACATCAGAAGTCGTGCCTACATGAGGCCGAGGGTGTGTGTGCCCCTTTTCAGAGCCTTCAGCTTACACGGACAGAGCAGGGCCTGGGAACTCCTCTGGTTAGCTGTTTTGGTTTAGGAATTCTGTTTGTTAGCTCATGAGGAATATGATCCTTTATACAGCTGAAATCTTACCAACAAGCTGGCCCTTAAACTAGGGCCTCAGCAGTTGGGATGGGGATCATTCTTTTCATTCACCCACCTTTGCTTCTACCCCAGTTTTCAAATAAGCAATCCACACCCTGAATTTCTAGCCACTTAGGACAATTGAAGTTTCTTATTTTTTCATTTTTTAAAAGATTTATTTATTTATTTCATAGAGTTACACAGAGAGAGGAGAGGCAGAGAGAGAGAGAGAGAGAGAGAGAGAGAGGTCTTCCATCCGACGGTTCACTCCCCAATTGGCCACAACGGCTGGATCTGCACCGATCCTAAGCCAGGGGCCAGGAGCTTCTTCCAGGTCTCCCTTGTGCATGCAGGGACCCAAGGACTTGGGGCATCTTCTACTGCTTTCCCAGGCCATAGCAGAGAGCTGAATTGAAAGTGGAGCAGCCAAGTCTCAAACCGGCTCCCATATGGGATGCCGGTGCTACAGGCTGCGGCTTTTACCCGCTGCGCCACAGCATCGGCCCTTGAAGTAACTTATGATCAGAAAGTGGGCTGAAAATAATTTTATTTGAGCCTTGTATCTGACTGTATCTTATTGGGACTAGTATGAGTCCTTATAACTAGTCTCTTTGTCTTGGTATTCTGAGTTTTCCATCCCATTGCTATAAAAGTAAAGCATGGAATTCAAAAGGCTTCCATAGCCTTGGCAACTCATGACAAGAGCCTTGGGTGATTACTGATGCCATAAACAAGAGTGTCAATTTGTTAAGTCAACAACAGGAGTCACTGTGCACTTACTCCTCACGTAGGATCTCTCCTTAATGTGCTGTACATTGTGATTTAATGCTATAACTAGTACTCAAACAGTATTTTTCATTTTGTGTTTTTGTGTGGGAGCAAACTGTTGAAATCTTTACTTAATACATACTAAATTGATCTTCTGTATATAAAGAGACTTGAAAATGAATCTTAATGTGAATGAAGGGGAGAGGGAGTGGGAGAGGGGAGGGTTGCGGGTGGGAGGGAAGTTATGGGGGGGAAGCCATTGTAATCCATAAGCTGTACTTTCAAAATTTATATTCATTAAATAAAAGTTAAAAAAAAGTAAAGCACGATACAGTCCATAGAAAGGACATTTCCTAGTGTAGTAGACTATATTACATTAACCTCATATATATACATATGTATATATAAAATATGTATATGTAGCCCCAAATTTGGCTGTTAATAGAATGTGTTAATACAACTTATATAAAGATTTATACATTTCTAACTTATAATGTTACCTAATCTCCATATTGTGCAACTGTGTAAAGTAGTAATTATCCCCCATTTTAAAGATGAGAAAACTGATGAAGGGTAGGCAGATTCATCATAGTAATGTATCACATGGAAGCTATTCTAAGTAGGGAGACAAGTTTATGTGTGAGATGAGAAGTAATGTGGCCAGGAGTGGCACTGAGAACAGATCAGTACAGCTAAAATATAGGATGTGAGAGAAAGTATCTAGCAAGGAGAGCATCAATCATGAATGACACATTATGTTCAGAATTTAAAATTTTATACTATTAGTAGAACTATTGAAAAAGTTGTAAGCAGTGTAAAGAGACATTGGATTTCTGTTTTAGAATAATTTGTCTTGAAAAAAACTAAAGGCATGGATGGAGAGGGGCATGAATGGCAGAGAGTGTGTTACATCGGGGCTCTGACAGTGAGCCCCTGAGAAATGGGAGCAAGCACTTGCTCCAAGGCAAGAAGCAGGTGAAATTGAGGAAGGATGGAGGCTTTTTTAGAAGGTTTACTAATATCTGAAAAGGAGGACAGTTGCAATGAGTTAGGAGGGCTGGCAAATAATTGCGACATTCCTTCCGGAAGTGTTCTGCTCGTCTGATGTGAGGTAGAGGATAAAGGGAAGGAGGCCTTTGTGTAAAAGACCCTGAAAGGAGCAAGAGCTAAGAAAAGGTCTTCTGAGAGCTCACTGGGCAGGGAGGCAATGCAACGGATTGCATGCTGCAAAAGAAGGCACTTGGACTCTGGCAGCCGAGGGCTTATCCTCAGCCTGCAGAAGTTATAAATACACTTAAAAGGTGTTATAAATACACTTGAAGGGCATGAGAAATTTTAAAACATTCTGCTGTGTGGCCTGCTCTGGTGACTAACATGAACACAAAATCTCTTGGATTTTCTCCTGTAGATTAGTTGTTTGGTCACTGCCACAGGCAAGATCGATAGTTTCCTTTCAGACAGAATTCATTTCAATTCTCCATGCCTCCCTTTTCTTATCTGCAAAATTGTAAGAATTTTACCAATGTAGTTGGTGATGATTAAAAGATATTTAAATTAAATCACTTAGCACAATACTTGACAAATAATGATGGCTACAGCCAGTAGCAACATTAATGCTGCTAACCATGCCACCACCATAAGACTTTGCAGTACACTTTAACAACTCAACTTCTATAAGAAATTGGAAATCACACAGTCTGACTATTGTTTCTTCTAATCCCAGGTGACCATGCAACATATGAAGAGCAAGAAGATCCTAGATTTTGTAACAAATGCCTGGCTCTCTCGGATGCAAGCAGATGGGGACATTGTCTGTGAGCTTCCTGTGGTAAAAGAAGGAGAAGCCATTTTCCCATGTGTGTTATTAATCTTCAGTAGCCTATACAAGTGGTTTTGTAGTTGATGAAATAAACTGCCAAATTATTTAGTTATAGATCATTTTTCCTATATCTGAGAGCTGTTTGACCCATTGGGAAGTGAATTTTTCAGTGTCACGGTGGGAGTCTCGTGGATGTCAGGTTCAGTGTATCTCACAGTGGTTTTCATGGTCCAGCTAACAGTCCCAAGGCTGAGGCTGTAAGGGCTAACAAAGGTCAGGGCTGTGCTTTAGTTTTGCTTGGAACTAGCTGTTTACCTGAGGCCATCAGCTTGCTTTTGATTGATTCCTCATCAAACCTTGTATCAATTTAAATTTTAAGCATCATGGCTGGCACCATGGCTCAAATTAGTCTGTCACATGGCCCAGCTATCTCACTTCTGGATCTATATCTGAAGAAAATGAAATGAATCTATAAAATACATATTCACACTCATGTTCATTACAGTACTGACCCACAATGGCCAAGATATTGAGTCAACCTAGGTTTTCATTGGCAGATAAATTGGATAAGTAAAATGTGGCATAAAAACACAATGGAATATTATTCAGCCGCAAAAAGAATGAAATCATGATATTTTCAGCTAAATGAGTAGAAATTGAGATCAAGATATTAAGTGAAATAAGACAAAACACAGGCCAGCGCCGGGGCTCACTAGGCTAATCCTCCACCTGTGGTGCCGGCACCCTGGGTTCTAGTCCTGGTCGGGGCTCCAGATTCTGTCCCGGTTGCTCCTCTTCCAGTCCAGCTCTCTGCTGTGGCCCAGGAAGGCAGTGGAGAATGGCCCAAGTGCTTGGGCCCTGCACCCCATGGGAGACCAGGAGAAGCACCTGGCTCCTGCCTTTGGATCAGCGCGATGCGCCGGCCGCAGTGTGCCAGCCGTGGCAGCCATTGGAGGGTGAACCAACAGCAAAAGGAAGACCTTTCTCTCTCTCTGTCTCTCTCTCACTGTCCACTCTGCCTGTCAAAAAAATAAATAAAATAAATAAAAAAAATTTTAAGCATCATGTACAAAAATACTGTCACTTTTGCCACTGACCACTATGCATAACATTCTCCTATCTCACAAAAATAGGATAGCCTTTAGACAATCTCATATGTCTCTTTTGGAAAAAGCTATAAACGCTCTGCTCTGGACATTTGTTTATGTGTAAACATATTCATTTACAATTAAAATTAATAATTAAAGAATCCAAAGTGTCTCATTAGACACAAAACGTCCAGTTTAGAGAAATATTCACTTGATATTTTGATCATTGAATAAGAGTTTCTCTCTGTTTTTAAGAGTTCCAAGACAATGGATTTCTTTTTTTTTTTTGTTTTCTCTCCCCTTGTTTTTTCAGTAGTGAAATACCAGGTTGATGTCTACACTGGACAACTGAAACAAGCAGAAACAGAGTCTGAGGTTTTGCTGTGTCTCTATGGAGACAGGGGAGATTCCGGCCTTCGACAGCTACATAAATCTAACATGCCAGTCAAATTTCAAAGAGGACAGGTGAGTCTGTGGAAATAACTCCCCAGGTTCCCAGCATCCCCTCTGAAGATGGCCATGTGTGGTTTAAAATCTAAAAAGTACTTGACATTCTTCAAGCTTTAGTTTTTGGAAATCTTTAACATAAATGTCATGGTCTGATTTCCTAAATATGCTTTGTTTAAGAAGTTATTCTTGAAAGAAAAATAGGAAACACTAAACTAAAAATGAATCACATAACAAAGAAAAAATCAGGGTGGGCATTTGGTCTAGCTATTAAGACACCTGCATCCCATATTGGAGCACCTGGGTTCAACTCTCAGTCCCAGCTCCTCTTTCCAGCTTCCTAAACGCAGCAGATGATAGTTCAGGTTGTTAGGTCTTTGCCATTAATGAAAGAAACCTGAATTTAATTCACAGCTCTTGGTTCTGTTTTGGCTCTGTACATTGTGGGCATTTGGGTAATGAACAAGTAGATGGAAGAGCTCTCTCCTCCCTTTGCCTGCTTCTTTAAAAAAAAAAAAAACCATTTATTTGTTTGAAAGTCAGAATTACACAGAGAGAGGAGAGGCGCAGAGAGAGAGAGAGAGAGAGGTCTTCCATCCGATGGTTCACTCCACAATTGGCCGCAACAGCTGGAGCTGTGCCAATCTGAAGCCAGGAACCAGGATCTTCTTCCGGGTCTCCCACGCGGGTACAGGAGACCAAAGACTTGGGCCATCTTCCACTGCTTTCCCAGGCCATAGCAGAGAGCTGGATCAGAAAAGAAGCAGCCGGATCTCAAACCGGCAGCCATATGGGATGCTGGCACTGCAGGCCAGGGCTTTAACCCGCGGCACCACAGCATCAACCCCTCTGCCTGCTTCTTGAATGAATAAAAGAATAGCGATATAATAAAGAAAAAAATAAAATGAATTGAAAAGATGTCAGGTAAAAATAATATTAACGTGCTCTGTCAAGACAAAGTTGGGGCTGGTGCTTTGGCATAGTGGGCTGAACCTCTTCCTGCATCGCCAGCATCCCATATGGGTGCCAGTTTGTGTCCCAGCTGCTCCTCTTCCCATCCAGCTCTCTGCTATGACCTGGAAAAGCAGTGGAAGATGGCCCAAGTGCTTGGACCCCTATACCTGCATGGGAGACCAGGAAGAAGCTCCTGGCTTCTTGTTGTGGTGGATTCGTTTCTGAGAGGAGGAGCGTGGTGGGGGCAAGAGGTGCGGAGTCACCACACAGACCCCAGGAGTCGGGAGAAAGCAGGCCTGATGCAAGCAGCCTGCAGACTCGTTTATTTTAGTTGCTACAGCTGCTTATATAGCCAAGGCAGCCAATCCGGTCTATGCCCTAGCCAATCACAGCCTGTTGCCAGGCAGTTTCCAAAGCCATTCAATCACAGCCTGTTGTCAGTCAGGCTCTGTTGTCATGTGGTTTCCGAAGCCATCCAATCATGACCTGTTGTCAGTCAGGCTCTGTTGTCATGTCGTTTCTGAAGCCATCCAATCACGGCCTGTTGCCAGGCAGTCTCTACTGTCAGTGGCCATCTTGACATGACGTTCTCATTCTACCACAGCTTCTGATCAACCCAGCTCTGTTCATTGGGCAATTTAGGGAGTGAACCAGCAGATGGAAGAACTTTCTCTCTGTCACTCCCTCTCTCTGTCTGTAACTCTGCCTCTCAAATAAATAAATCAAATATTTAAAAAAAAATACTGAAAGTTACAAAGCATTATTCTAAAAGGTCTAGAGCCACTCTAGAATATTTCATATTACACAATAACTTTTCTTTTAAACACCTTTAATGGAACCAAATTATTATTCTCACACCCGAAGCCCCTCATTATTCCCTCCTGCCCTTTATATATAACATGAGTCTTTCCATATGTTAGATGGTTGAGAAGTTGCAGTGGGATATATATTTAACCCAGTTATGTATTAAAGTTACTTTGTTGTATATGGGTTGTATTTGGGTCTCTGAAATTAAGATTGGGGATTAAAAGTACCCAAGTGTGTGTTTTTGAGCAAAAAGCCTTGTTAAATCAGTTTGAAAGTATTGCTTCTCAGACATTTTTGTTGTAGATTGTGAAACTGGAAGCATCAAAGACCTAACAGCTAAACTGTACCTTTTTATTTATCACCGTAGATTACACAAAAGCTGTCTCAGAATAAATAGGAAAGCCAGTTCTGCTTTGGATGACACAAAGACAAAATTATTCCTATTTTTTGCTTTTGCAAGTGAATCACTAATTTTGAGTAGAGACAAAATTTCAGAAAGTGTATTATAATATTATGTTAAGTGATCAGTGAAGTTATCCCTCAGAGGATTCAGCCAGCTCTGCATTAGCCCCAAACTCTTTGCCTCTCCCACTTCATGGTGAATGGTGAGGGCCCCATCTCTTCTGGCTTCCCACTAGTTGGGGCACCAGTATGCAGCATTTTTGTAGCAGTGCAGCATCATGTAAAGTTTCTAAGATGATGCCCTAAGATTACATACTTCTTCTTGATGACTCATCTTCAGTTCAACATTATGTATAGGACTTAACAGAGAACCAGGTGAGTATATTATGTACTGAAATTAAAATTGGATAGGAGATATAATCGGCGTATAAGGAAGAGTAGTAGTGTGATTTTAGTGGCATCAGTTTTGAAGTTTAGAATCAAAGATATCAATATGCTTTGTTTTCCTGGTTCATTTTCTTAATTAAACATTTAAAATTACTTTTTTATTTATTTGAGGGGGGGAGAGAAAGAGAGAGAGGCAGATAGAGCTCTGATCTGCTGGTTCACACTCACTGTTCCTGCAGTGACCAGAAATGCATTCCTAGTCTCCCAGAATGGTGACAAAATCCAGTTATTTAAGCCATCACTACTGAATCAAAGGGTTTGTGTTAGCAGGAAGCTGAACTCAGGAGCTAGAGCTGAACCAAAGTGGGATGGGGTTGTCTTAACTGTTAGGCTAAATGTCTGCTTCTGGTAGATTTTAGATTTTACATTTTCCTACCATTCTTCTCAATCTATGGGATTGTGGGGAGCAACTGGGAGCAACTCGGACTAGACTAAGTTACTGGAATTAAGACTTATTCTATGCATCTGCTCTCCCACAATATGGCGCTGAGAAGGGAGAAACAGCTACACAGCTGCCTCCAGTTCAACCAATAAACTGTAGGACCTGCTCCTGATTGGAGGAGAGCAGCATACTCGGCGTGTGGGTAGCAGAGTTGGGATTGGTGGAAGAGGACTATAAAGGAGGAGAGAGACAACATGCACCAGGAACATCTATCTGAAGGAACACCTGAGCAGCCCCCGAGAGAGCCGGCCCTCCCCCGCGGAAGTGGGGAAAGTGGCCAGGGGGAACCGCCCTTCCACGGAGGTGGAAGGGTCGGTAGCCAACCCAGGAAGAACCAGCAGCAAACCCGGGGAGGGCCGAGCAGACAAAAGAACAGTGCAGGGTCCTGTGTCGTTCCTCCACGAAGAGGGAGAGCGACATAATGGTGCCGTGACTCAGATATGAAGCCTAGGCAGGGTTTAGTGTCGTTCCTCCACGAAGAGGGGGAGCGACATGGGATGAAATGGAAAGATCAGAGAATTTTAAGAGTTTTGCAGGCAAGTAAGTTGTCAGCATGCCTAGAGTGTCTACCACAGCAGCAATGAACCCAGAAATGGACTCAGAAGTCACAGGATAAGAGATCAGTTGCATCTACCAGAACAGGAGGTATGTGTCATGAAATATCCTTGAAATGTCAACAAAGGCACACTTAGAATGAAGAACACTGGACAGTAAGACTGTCCAGGCACACAGAGTGCATGCACACAGAATTATCATCTAGCTAACTAATGACGTTGGTCTGACCAAAATAAGAGAAAATTTACATCATTAACATGGAACCAATAGTGAGGTAGCACATCTTCAAATACTGACATGAAATTTAATGTGGCAACAATGCACCCAACAACTAAGGTAGTCCATCCAACATAGGCAACAAAGGAATACTAGATTCACATTTTTACCTTTAAGCAGAGTAATGGTGGCTAACAGTCAACTGTCACTTCTGAGAACTTCCCAGACTTAATTAAATTCATGAGTCTGTACTCAGATAATTCTAGAATGATTATTCTCTTTATTTATTTATTTATAACTTTTATTTAATAAATATAAATTTCCAAAGTACGGCTTTTGGATTACAGTGGCGTTTTCCCCCCATAACCTCCCTCCCACCCGCAATCATCCCATCTCCCACTCCCTCTCCCATCCCATTCACATTAAGATTCATTTTCAATTATCTTTATATAAAGAAGATCAATTTAGTATATACTAAGTAAAGATTTCAACAGTTTGCACCCACACAGAAACACAAAGTGTAAAGCACTGTTTGAGTACTAGTTATACTGTTAATTTACATAGTACAATACATTAAGGATAGAGATCCTACATAGAGAGTAAGGGCACAATGACTCCTGTTGTTGATTTAACAGTTGACACCCTTGTTTATGGCGTCAGCAATCACCCGAGGCTCTTGTCATGAGTTGCCAAGGCTGTGGAAGCCTTTTGAGTTCGCCAACTCCAATCTTATTTAAACAAGGTCATAGTCAAAGTGGAAGTTCTCTCCTCCCTTCAGAGAAAGGGACCTCCTTCTTTGATGGCCCGTTCTTTTCACTGGTATCTCACTTGCAGAGATCTTTCATTTAGGTCATTTTTTTGCCAGAATGCCTTGGTTTTCCATGCCTGAAATACTCTCATAGGCTTTTTAGCCAGATCCAAATGCCTTAAGGGCTGATTCTGAGGCCAGAGTGCTGTTTAGGACATCTGCCATTCTATGAGTCTGCTGTGTATCCCACTTCCTGTGTTGGATCGTTCTCTAGGATGATTATTCTCAACATCAGCAATCTATGAGGAGGTAATGTGTGAAGGAGTTCTATTTATTCCAATCAGAACTGCATTGACTTCGGGACCTGCACCTCCAAAAAATGCCAGTACAATTTTGACATGATAAACTGATTTTGTTTAGGAGGAAGGATTCCAGAATGCTCCACAGAAAACCTGAGCATGTGTTCTAATTTTATTGGAGAAAGATTCAAGAAAGGTGTTTATTGAAAGAATGAAAAGAAGACAGATAGGAGGGAGGAGGGAGAGAATGGGGAAAGAGAGAGAGGAAGAGAAACTGTCCGTCTTGCCTCATAGTATGTAAGCACTCATGGGAAAGAAATGGGCTGTGCATTATGCCTCATGGCTATTGCCTGGCCACCTCATGCACTGGTTCTCAAGGGCAGGGTCTTAAAGGAGATAAAAACCCTTTGTATTGGAGCTGGTTTGTTTTTGCACTGGATGCTACTGCTAATGGAGAAAATAAATCTGTGTGTGTGTGTGTGTGAGAGAGAGAGAGAGAGAGAGAGAGCACAACCAAAAATATATTTTTAATAGATAAAGGTAATTTGCTTATTTTTCTTCCTTTATTGCTCCTTTTAATGCTAACTGTAGCAACATTCAGTCTTTTAAAGTGTTGTGCTGCTCCTGGCAGCCTTTGGGCTAGTATTATTGCCTCTTTGATCATGTGCTGGGCTGTAGTTATTTCTGTGGGATTTTCTGTCTTCTATACCAGATTGATAAATTTCAAGTCACAGCAGTGTCACTTGGAAAACTGCAGAAGGTGCTGTTGCGCTGTGAGGCCAGTGACAAATCACAGTACTGGTACTGTGAGAAGATTGTCGTCAGAGAGTCTCCTGCCACAGCTGAGTCCATCTTCATCTGCGAAAGGTAATGCAGGTCTCTGGGCACTATACAGCAGTGTGTTGCACTGTGGATAACACTGTGTGTGTGTGTGTGTGTGTGTGCATATGTGTGCTCTGGGTTACAAATCTGTGTCACTTACTCAGGATTCCACATTATGCCCCACCCAGTAAATAATCTTTTGCTAAGCATTGCAAAGAAGTCTTCTCTTGTAATTTCTTATTATCACAACGGTTTGTGTATCACAAAAGGATAAAAAGTTTAACACTGGAAATTATTACATACATAGAATATTTATTTAAATGTCAATGTTTTTGCATCGCTAAAATTTTAACATTAAAACAATTTGATAAAGGAATTAAAGGTGGAGAGTTTTAGAGAGAACAATTTTCAGAACAGAATGTTAGAAAGACAAATATTAGAGTGTAGATAAATTGGGCTTTCCATCTAGCCCTGTAAGATGTAAGTCCCAATATCGTCTCCCTCCATTTTTAACCTGAACATACTGCATTTAAGTTTGAACCCCAGGTCCCATGTATCCTCTCTTCTTAAAATCTATTACAAATTCAACACCTCCTTCAATTCAGCACTTCAGAATGTATCAGTCATTTTCACAGGAAGAAGCCTTACTATTTGGATCTTTGCTGAGTCTTGCAATGTCAAGAATACTCTGTTGCAGCTAGACTGGTGTGATGCTTATTGTTGCTTGATCTCAGTCACGGGCTCATGAATGGGATTGAGGATAAGTAGATTTCTGCATTAAAAATCCAATCTACTAATGGCCAGCGCTGCGGCTCAATAGGCTAATCCTCTGCCTACGGCGCCAGCACACTGGGTTCTAGTCCCTGTCGGGGTGTGGATTCTGTCCCGGTTGCTCTTCTTCCTGTCCAGCTCTCTGCTGTGGCCCAGGAGTGCAGTGGAAGATGGCCCAAGTGCTTGGGCCCTGCACCAGCATGGGAGACCAGTAGAAGCACCTGGCTCCTAGCTTCGGATCAGCGCTGTGCACCAGCCGCAGCACACCAGCCACAGCGGCCATTGGGGGGTGAACCAATGGAAAAGGAAGACCTTTCTCTCTGTCTCTCTCTCTCTCACTGTCCACTCTGCCTGTCAAAAAAAATCCAATCTACTGTGGGTATGGAAATGAGAAACTTCAGGATTTAGTTTGAAATTTTCTATCTTCAATGTTGGGAGCTGCTCTACAGCCTTCTTCTCAAATAGACAACCTGTAGAGAATGAGGCCAAAAAAATACAGGCAAAATGAGGGCATTGGGAAATTCAAGGACAAGGATTTGGAGATGCCAAGACAATTGCAACTTTAAGTACTAAGCAAAAATTGGAACAAAAAATAATAAGGCAATTCATCTAAAAATACTAAAGGCACAACACAAAACTGCAGACATCAAAGATGATTGGGGATGACTGTGGATGAAAAGGGGCAGTGAGAACCACTGTGAGCCCTGTTCCATTTTTACCTGTTCAATCTATTCCTTTTCCAGTGTCTATTTTATTCACCCCTTTATTTCCCTTATTCCCACCTCTGCCTTACTCCATGCCATTGTTTCATCAAAAGTAGATTTTCACAGTGGTTCTGTAGTTGTCTATTCATTGTTTCTTCTCCAGTCTGCCCTGCCAACACTTCCAAGCTAACCATATTATGATACTAACTAGAATTATTCTGACTTCTCTTGATCTTTTCTCCTCTCATTTTCCTTTTGTTATACTTTGAAGTTTATTCTTTAGTATTTTATTTTATAATTTTGCCCTACAATGTTTCAAGAAAAAAGTGTGAGGGAGAATATTGTTCTCTAGATTGTATTTTGGGGCCAACAGTGTGGTGCAGTGGGTTAAGCCACTACCTGCCATGCTGGGATCCCATATGGACACTGATTTGAGTCATGCCTGTTCTGCTTCCCATCCACCTCCGTGCTAAGGCGCCTGGGAAAGCAGTGTGTAATGGCTCAAGGGCTGGGTCCCTGCACCCACATGGAGATCCAGATGAAGTTCCAGGTTCCAAGCTTTGGCCTGGCCCATCCCCTGGCCATTGGGGCCATTTTGGGGAGTAAATCAGTGGATGAAAGATGCCTTTCTCTCTCTGTCTCTCCCTCTCTCTGTTAACCCTGCCTTCAAATAAATAAATAAACCTTTAAAAATGTATTTTAACTAAGCTGTTACCCTGTTTAAAAATCTTCAGAGGTGGGTGTTTGGCACAGCAGTTACCATGCCAATAGTATAACAGAAATGCCTGGATTTAACTTCCAGCTCTACTTCCAGCTACAACTTCCTGTTCCTGTGCACCCTGGGAAATTGCAGGTGATGGCTCAAGTACTTGGGTTTCTTCCATCCACATGGTAAATCCAGGTTGAGTTCCAAGCACTTGATTTCAACTTGGTCTGGCCCTGGCTATGGCGGGCATTTGGAGAGTGAACCAACAGACAGAAGATCTCTCTGTGTCCCTGTCACTATTCTCTCTCTCTCTCTCCTCTCTCTCTCTCCTCTCTCTCTCTCTCTCTCTCTCTGAAGATCTCTACCTTTCAAATAAATAAAAAACAAATAAAAGTTAAAGAACATCTTCAATAATCCATATTGCCTACCAAAGAAAGCAAAAGCAAACAAAAAATAGCTTCCTGATCTTTCTGTTCAAGGTTTTTCCATTTCCCCTATCCAGTTTGCTTTATAACCATCATTTTGCAAGATCTTAGTGAAATTAGACAATCTTTGTCCTGAACAAGTTCTCTTCCTTTTGCCTGTGTCCCTCAAAGTGTGCTATTCTTCAACCAGCGGTGTCCTTCCTTATGCTACTCTCCCTATCACAATTCTGCTATCTTTCAAGTTTCCACTCAAATTCAGCCTTTGTATGAGCTAATTTGCCCAACTAAAAAAGTTTCTGTCTTCTCCCAGTGATTCTTCAGAACTTAGTGTAGCTCAGTCTCCCCATCTGATCGGTGACACGGAGCACTATTGAGGACCAAGCATCACTCCCAGCCTGCTCCTGCCTCACAGGCATCTCAGGCAGGGGGAAGCTATATTTTATTCCCCACTTTTAGAAGAGCTAGGGAGTGCTTTATCCCAAGCTTTCTCTTTGTGTTCCGCTTTGTCACATTAATTCAACTGAGTTTTAACTATAAAATCATCTGCAGAATACTTGAGATTTGTTCATCACCACTTTGCCTGCTTACACACGCACTCCTTACCATCAGTGCTACCTCTACCACCATCACCCTGTTGCTTTCATCCATCCTCTCATGTACTACCTTTCTTTTTCTTGTATGTTCCATGCTCTTTGGCCTTGTCTGGAGGGAAGACATACAAGTGATAGCCTAGTTTAAATGCTTTTTTTTTTTTTTTGACAGGCAGAGTTAGACAGTGAGAGAGAGAGACAGAGAGAAAGGTCTTCCTTCCGTTGGTTCACCCCCAAAAGGCCGCCATGGCCAGCGCTGCGCTGATCTGAAGCCAGGAGCCAGGTGCTTCCTCCTGGTCTCCCATGCAGGTGCAGGGACCAAGCACTTGGGCCATCCTCCACTTCCTTCCTGGGCCACAGCAGAGAGCTGGACTGGAAGAGGAGCAACCAGGACAGAATCCAGCGCCCCGACCGGGACTAGAACCCGGTGTGCTGGCTCCGCAGGCAGAGGATTAGTGAGCTGTGGCGCCAGCCTAGTTTAAATGCTTTGCACATGAAAACAGTTAGTTATGAAATAAATATAATGAGACATCAAAAATAACAGATTTGTACCATCCTGACATATCAAATGCTATTATTTGATGCCCTGCACATAGTAGATTCCAAAGTGGTAGCTAATGCTCATTCATACAATTGAAAAAAGTTATAAAAACCATTCCTTCTTAATTCTGTACATGTAAAGAGATAAGGTAGATCTTGCTTCTGTAATTCTTAAAGAAGCAGAAGAACATGTCACCAAGAAGAAAACACGGGCACAGCAGGTTTCTTTCAGAGAAAAACTACCTGAAGCTACTTAAAATTGCTTTTCTGCCCCAGCACCTTCTCCCTGCATGTGATAGGTCAAGGCCAGCATCCTCTAAGGTGCTTGGTCTTGAAGACTGACTCCAGGAGACCAAAAAAAAAAAAAAAACCCTCAGGGAAGAATTCAGGGGGGGCCTAGGAAGTCTCCTCCAAGTCCTGGTGGGGCAGCTGGTGCTGGGTGTGTTCCTCATGGGTAGTTAGTTCTGCGATGTAGGTGGCAGAAATGCTCAGGTGGATACATCACAGAAAGAAAAAGAAAAACCAGTCGTGGAGCTTCCTCGAAGAACAAGAATTTGTAGCACTGCTGAATTAGGGCAGAGAGAAAGGCCACCAAGTACTCCTTCCTTCTCAGTGCTTAGGAGCCATACAGAGCAGCTCCAGGCGGAGAGCACTCCTGGGCCTCTCTGACACTTCCCATGGGTACCCACATCCTCTGTTTCTCTGTCCCTGCTCAACAGAACACCCACATCCTTATGCTCTTACTTTATTTCTATACCTGAAGATATTATTTTTCTGCCTTCTCTACACTTATTATATATAGAGGTATGTATATACCACTAAGTTTCTGCCATTTCACAGAAGCTCTGGCCATTAAAGGCTTGGAGCAAGCAAACTTTGTATTGAATAAGGCAAACATTCAGCCAACTTTATGCATTCACATAAATATTCTTACTTAGTTTTTATATCAGTTTTCTGTGTCAAATTGCTGTCAACTGGGTTTATTAAAACAGAAATTTCTTCTCTCATAGTTCTGAAAATGAGATGTACAAAATGCAGGTATCCACAGGACCCCACTCCCTGGAGGCTTTATGAAACAGTCCTTCCTTGCCTCTTGTGACTCCTGGTGGTGGCTGGTGATCCTTGGCGTTCCTTGCACTGGGAACTGCCTCACTCCAATCTGTGCCTCTGTTGTCACATAGCTGTCTTTGACCCGTGTGTGTTTGTGTCTCTTCTTTTCTTGCAAGGATACCAACCCTGTACCAGGCATATCCTACATAAGCCTACCAATTATATCCATAAACATCCTATTTCCAAATTTGGTCTAATTCTGAGGTTCTGTGTGGACATAAATTTGGGGGCAACACCATTTAATCCAGTCTACCACTTGAGTGGGTCCCATAATGTATTATGCAATGTAAAATTTTTTAGCATTATATTAGTAAATCTAGACTTTTCTGTGTTACCAAACTTAACATAGTGTTATGTGTGTGTTTGCCTTGACTTTAAGGATGAAATATTTAAAATGTCTTGTAACAGAAACAGCATCTTTTATGATATATATTTGCTAACCTGCTTGACCTAGAAGGATCTAGAAATGCCGGATGTGATAGTCAAACTCTTCAGCCTGAGTCAAGAGTACCAAGAGCACCTCAGTATTGTCTTCCATTACTCCTCTTTTGGGATGTAGCATTGACATGAGCTTCTGGAACAACTTATTTGAAATAAAAGCTCTACTCAGGGCAACTCTAAATAGAAGGAGAATTTATGGATTCAGGAATTGAAACGTTAAATGCAAATAAGTGATATTTTAAAGAGCTTACTTGTCAGGGGAGAGCAGCATGACTAGCTTGGTTCTTGCAAAACCAAATTATGGTGAGATAGCGGAGTGTCCCTGAGGCGTATTAACCTAAGGAGTGAGGACAAGGTGCTGCATCCTGTTCCTTAGAGTCGGTACTGCAGCAACACCTTGAAAGTGTTCCTATCTCATTTCTATTCAGGAGCCTTTTCCTCCTCCCTCCTCCCTTCCGACTCCCTTCTTAAAGAAAGGTTGAGATCATTTTTTTTTTTTGTTTTGCATAAAGTAGAAGAAAAAAAGGACAATGATATCTGCTATGGCTAGAATAGGCTGTTGGAAAATCTTGGATACCTTTGGTAAGGGATAAGACCCCCACTACAGGGCCACACCCCATTCCACAGTCCTCAGTGCCTTCTTACTACTTCTTGAGTAAAGAGTCTGTCATTCCATTAAAATAATTGTAGGCCCTTGTGGGCAGAAGAGTCACCTTGGGCAGGGAAGGCTAGAAGGGGCTTCCTTATACTCATGGTTTTGTTCTATATAGATGCCACACCAGCTGAAGCCAGATTTGCCCACATAGCAGAGCTCTGGTCAGGCTAGGGTCCAGAAGCCTTCCATGCTCCACATTGGCCTTCTGCGTGTTGTCAGCTGGTGCTGCCCTGTTGGAAGTTTTAAGTCTTGGTCCTGCCTAGAATTCTGTAGCTGCTCCTTTCTCTCCTGGTGAATTGACAAAAGATGCATGAACTGTGCCAGGAAGTATTTCCTGAAGCTTCAGGTGGGGAAACTGTCACTTCTTTGAACACCTTTCACAAAGTGCATGCTATTATCTCAATAGTCACTAGAGCAAGTTCTATTTGGGGGTTTGTCTGTCTGTTCCACTTCTCCAGCTCTCAGTAAGCTTTTCCTCAGGGTTGGGCTAATGCTTTAAATTTTACTTTCAGCCACTACTATAGTTCTTGGAATAGAATAGGTTAAACTTTCCTATGTAATAAATTAAATTAAATGATGTGTATTAATCATGAAACCATAAATCCAAGGGAATCATATTAAATGATCGATTTGGAATTAGCACTTTAAATCTAAAAGGTTTACATATGTCTTAATCTAAGATATAAGTAAACAAAATGTTCACTTAATATTCATTTTATGTGTTAATGATAGTGAAGAGAGATGCGTGGAATTAGCACAGGAATTTGAACAGAAAGATGATGGTCTTAGGGGTGTCAATTTTAAGCAGTACATGGCTTACTTGTCTCAGGATAGCTCAGCATTGAAAAAGTGATTTTGGTGGTTGAAAGTGTGGCCTAGTGGATCAAGCTGCTGCCTGCAGTGCCAGGATCCCATGTGGCTGCTGGTTCAAGTTGCAGCTGCTCCACTTCCAATCGAGTTCCCTGCTAATGGCCCCAGGAAAGCAGCACAGGATGGCCCAAGTGCTTATGCCTGTGCATGCATGTGAGAGACCTGGAAGAATCTCCTGGCTCCTTGCTTTGGCCTGGCCTAGCCCCAGCCATTGTGGCCTTTTCAGAAGTGAACCAGTGGATGGAAGACTTCTCTTTGTCTCTGCCACCCCCAACTCTGCTTTTCAAATAAATAAATCCTTAAAAAAATAAAAGCGAAGTTACTTGTTGACCAGCCCAATAGAGATGTCTCCGCCTCACCTGTCTGGTAGGGAGTGACCTGTTTCCCACTGCTCCATCTCTGCTCCCTCAAGCCCCAGCAGGGCAAAGGACTTTTAAACAGATGCAAGGCTGAAGATCATCCCTCTGCCATTCTACTGTTACCATTCACATAGGTTTTCTATGCCTAAGTGCCTTGTGCCAGCTCTGGTAGTTAACGCCAGGAAAATCACATATCACACATGAAACTCTATGCCCTTATGAGGTTGTAATCAAAGAACTTCAGGGTCCACAGGACACACAGATTCTAGCAAGTTCTCAGGAATTGTGTACCAAGTTAGTGAATTTGTGAATGTTTCATAAACCGAGTCCTATACAGAGCAGCGCTGAGAAAAGGAACAGGAAAAGAACCAGGGGCAGCCCTGTCCTAACAGCACCTTTTGAGTCAGTACAGTGAGCAAGGAAACTTTTACACCTAGGCCAGCTCTGTGTGAAGATATTAGTGTGTGGTGGCAGGCCTAAAAGAAATGATCCCCTGGCCCTCTGTGGGCCATTCCCCTTTTTAGGTTTCTCTCCCAGTTCTCTCCGATAGAGTCCATTTTGCTCTCTTCTGAGGAGTTCTCCAGGGACACTGATACTCTGTTAGCTGAAATATCTCAGCTCGTGATACTCTTTTCTCTGCTAATTGAAACACTTACCCTACAAGGCCCAGGACAAAATGCTCTTCAGCCCATGGAGCTTTCTTGGCTTGCCCAACCAGCAGTGAGCTTCTCCTTAGCCTCTCTGCAATCCTGCAGAACTTAAGCCTCCGTGCAGTACTTACCATATGCTGTCATCTACCATCCTTGTTTATGAGCATGGTTAGCTAAGCTTCCAGATGATAAACTTCTTAAGGGTAGGCTCTCATATGTTTCTTGTCATTCATTTATTAAACTAGCTAGGGACTTGGTCAATATTTACAGGAAGGATGGGAAGAAGGGAAGAGCATAAGAAGGGAGGGAGGGAGGGAAGGAAAGAAGGAAGGAAAGAAGAAAGAAAGGAAAGAAGGAAGGAAGGAAAGAAAGAAGGAAGGAAGGAAGGAAGGAAGGAAGGAAGGAAGGAAGGAAGGAATTAACAGTAAACATAATGAAATACTGAGTTGGAAGAAAACACAGCGATCACCCAATCTTTATGTGAGTTTTGTCTATAACATCCTCAGTGTCTCATTAAAAAGTAGTTGTGCACTCAATTAATTTCCAAATAAATCAGCATATGTACAAATTGTTTTATTTTCTTTTTCTGGGAAATAGTTGAAAAGGGTGAATAAGATGTTGTTTTAAAGGATGTTGAAACTTTGATAAAGTACGGAAATATGAAATACTATTTTTATAAGGAGGAAAGAATAATAAAAATTATCATGAGAGAGTGAGCAATCATTTAACTTTACTGATTTTTTTTTCCTGAAAGAGGCCACTATTAATCATTTCTTGCTATTCTGAGCATGTATTTGTGCTGCTGCAGATTTCTGTGCTCTTCTTTGTCAGTTTTTGCCATTCCTTGGTGCGAAAGTGACAAGTAGTGATGGTGGGAAACTGACAGAATGAGGCGCAGGAATGAGTCTTGCTCATTTTTTGAGATGGGGGTGGAGACATAGAACATTCAAGTATATCTTCTGCCATTTTCAATGTGAAGGATTGGTTGCCCTATCTAAACTGCATTTCAAACAAAATCTAATCTGTATCACTCCTTACATTTTTATCCCATTTCCCAGCAGAAGCACCCTGTATGTTTTAAGGCAGTATCACCCAAACACAATCCATAGTTCTCAAATCTTTAAAATCTTTTAGAGAAGGGCTGGCATTTTGGTACAGCACGTTAAGCTATCACTTACAAAGCCAGCATCCCACGTGGGCACCAGTTCGAGTCTGAATTGCCCCACTTCTGATTCAGTTCTCTGCTAATGCATTTGAAAGAGCAGTGGAAGATGGCCCAAGTGATTGGGCCCCTGCATCTATGTAGGAGATATAGATGAAGCTCCAGGCTCTTGGTCAGCCCTGGCTGTAGCAGAAATTTGGGGAGTGAACTAGTTGGTGAAAGATATCTCTCTCTCTCTGTGTGTATGTCTCTTTAACTCTGCCATTCAAATACATACATCTTAAAAAAGCTTATAGAATTTTCATTCCTTGTCTTTGTATTCCTAACTAGGCCAAAGAAACGGAATGTTAGTGATCTGGGGTTATATACAATTTCTTTGGCAACTAGCTGCATGATATGTATGCGCTTTTGGGCAAGCAAGCATCTCCTGGTCACATGTTATTTCACTCCTGTAATATTATCACTGTTCCTGTCAATCAGTAATGTTCCTGTACACCCACCTGTTTAGTGGCTTTGAGGGAATTTTGTTGTCCTGATGCAAAAACAGGGTTCATAGTTCTCTGGTGCTAGCATTGGTTAGTTATCTCCTTTTTGTTTGTTTTCTGTTTTTCTTTTCTGAAGCACAATTTGCTATAGAAATTATAAGAAAAAGAGGGCTAGTGTTGTGGTGAGGCAAGTTAAACCTTTTCCTGTGACATCAACATTGTGGTATAGCAGGTGAAGCCTTCACCTGCAATGTCAGCATCCCGTAAGGGTGCCGGTTCAAGACCCTGCTGCTTCACTTCTCAGCCAGCTCCCTGCTAATGTGCCTAGGAAAGCAACAGAAGATGGTCCAAGTGCTTGGGACCCTACACCTATGTGGGAGTCCCAGAAGAAGCTCCTGGCTCCTGGCTTTGGCCTGACTCAGCTCCAGCCATTATAGCCATTTGGGGAGTGAACCAACGGATGGAAGACCTCTCTTTCTCTCTGTCTCTCCTCCTCTCTCTGTAACTCTGCCTTTCAAATAAATAAGAAATAAATCTTTAACAAGAAATTATAAGAGAAAGAATGGGCTTGATCTCATGCCTCAGCAGGTATTTGGAGGTCTATATACAGAAGAAAATATGTGTGTGTTGTAAATAACTCAGCTAGACCACCTAAAATCCAGCCTGTTTTCTTCATTACAAATAATTGGTGAGTCAAGATCTGATGGCAATATAAAACTTCTTTTTAATTTCATAGAAATGGTGGCCATTGTGGTAGGTGTTTAGCCTGGCTGTCAAGATGACAGTTGGGATATGTGAATCCTATATTAGAGTGCCTGGGTTTTAGTTTTGGCTCTGCTTTTGGTTCTAGCTTCCTGATAATACACACACTGGAAGATAGCAGGTGATGGCCCAAGTAGATGGGTACTTGCTCCACATACGGGAGACCCAGATTGAATTCCTGGCTCCCTCCTTCAGCCTATCCCAAACCTGGTCATTGTGGGCATTGAGGCAAAGATCAAAGGGTGGCAGCTCCATTGTCTGTCATTTTCTCTCAAATAAAATAATAAGTATATAATGGCCACTGAAAGAAATTTTGAGTGAATGTTCTTACTGTTGATGAAAGAAACTGAGAACACAAAGAAATGGAGATATTTATGTTCATGGATTGAAACAAATAGTATTGTTAAAGTGTACATACTAGCCAAAGCAATTTACATATTCAATGCAATCTTTATCAAAACACGACTAATGCTTTTCACAGAACTAGAAAAAAATACTGCTGATATATATATATGTAACCACAAAAGACCCTGAATAGCCAAAGCAATCTTGAGTAAAAAGAATAAAGCAGGAGATATTATAGTGCTTGACTTTAAAATATATTACAATGCTTCAATAATTAAAACAGTATGGTTTTGACATAAAAACAGACATATAGATTAATGGAATAGAACAGAAAACCCTAGAAGTAAATCCATACATCCACCATCAATGAAATTTGACAAAGATACTGGGAAGCTGAATTAGAAAAAGGACAGCCTTTTAAATAAATAATTCTGGAAAAACTGAATGTATTCGTACAAAAGAATAAAACCGCACCCCCCAAAAATCACCATGTACAAATATCAACTAAAATGTATTAAAGACATCAAACTTGGAAACTATTTAAAGAAAACATAGGGGAAATCCTTCAGGATATTGGAGTGGGTAAAAATTTCTTGGCCCCAACCCCAAAAGCACAAGTAACAAAAGCAAAAATAAACAAACAAAATTTATCAAACTAAAGAGCTTCTGCATAGTAAACAAATAATGACAAATAAAGAGATGATCTACGGACTGGGAAAAATATTTGCAAATTATTTGTCTCACAATTTATTTGTCTGGTTAATAACCAGAATATATAAGGAACTCAAATAACTCAATAGTAAAAAAAATTCAACTAAAATGGACATTAGATATGAACAGACATTTTTCAAAAGAACTTACAAGTGGCCAAGACATTCAGAAAAAATATTCAACATTATTAATCATTAGGAAAAGTCAAATCAAAACCACAGCGAAATATCACCTCACTCCAATTTGTCAGAAAGACAAAAGATAACAAGTACTAATGAGGATGTTGAGGAAACAGAATCCTTGTAGTATTGGTGGGAATATAAATTAATGCAGACATTGTGGAAAACAGTATGGAGTTTCCTTAAAGTAACTCAAAATAGAATATCTTAGGATCCAGCAATCCCACTATTTAGGGTATGTCCAAAGGAAATGAAATTGGTCTGTTAAAGAGACATCTACGCTTCCATGTTTATTGCAACACTGTTCACAATTCAAATGGAAATAAATAAAATGTGATACATATATACAATGAAATACTGAGCCATAAAAAGAATGAAATGTTGCCTACTTTTGCAACAGTATAGTGTCAAGTGAAATAAGGCAGGCACAGAAAGACAAATTTCATATGATTTCACTCCTGTGAACTCTAATAAAAAGAGTGATTTCATAATGATGGTCTACAGAGTCTGGGTAGGAATGGAGAGAGGGAAGGATGGAAGAAGATTAATAAACAGGCAGTAAATAATAGATAGGAGTAAGTTCTGGGGTTCTGTTGCACAGTAGGGTGACCACAGATAATTTAACTTATTATATTTTCTATAATTAAAAAACTAGAAGATGCATTTTGAATGTTTTTATACCACATATGAATGTTTAGTGTTTGAAAGTGGTAGATATGGATAGATATGTTTATTATGATTGGACAGTTATGCAAGATATATATTTATTGAAGCAACATCACATTTTTATGTGTTAAAAATTTTAAGTAAAAAAATTAATGACAAAAGAGTGAATTGTCTTGATGATTTTAATTTTTTTTCAGAAACCTGAGTCTAGATTAATCTAGAGGGAATCATTTCTAATAAGTAACCCATACTCAAATGTCTCTGACTTTCAGGTTCATAATATTATGTTTGTCCTGTATCTTATGAAAAAAATTAGAAATCATAGGAGAGACTTTTCAAAATTGGACTGAAGATTAGAGTGTGATTTTTGTACTTCAATTGATCAATCAATAAACGCTTTTTGGTTGCAAGGATGAGAAATTCACTAAAGCTTATCTTAGAAAGGGCAGCTTTGAAGGTGACTGTCATGAATTCCAGCTTTAAGAAATAACACTAGACTTACAAACTATAGTATCACCAAAGAGCTGCTCACTCTTTGGTTTCTCAAGGATTCTTCCCCCTAAATCTCAATTATTTCTGGGAGGTTCTTCTGTCTCGTAACTTTAGTTTTCAGCAGGCTTTGGGTCCCATGGCACCAATGGAACTCAATAGTATGGGTATTGTGAAGCCTCCATGTGCAGTGCTGTCTGATCACAGTTTCTACATTCCTTAGGTCAAGATATTAAGAAAGAACATCTTGCTGACTAAGCCTGGATAAGGTGTTCATTCCTGTTCCAACCAGGCAGGATAAGAGTCAAATCCTCTGGAGCAAATGCAACTGCCCAAGTCCCACCTCTTTATGGCACATTTTACAAAAGAGAAAAGGTTGTTGGTTGACTGGCAGTCACCTCAAATATATTTATAATACACAACTTATGCACAAATATTGAAATGTTGTATTAGGCAGTAAGAACATACAATACTAACTGACATTTATTGGATCCCCTATTCTTAAACATAAAATTGACTTCCTTTATTCTGGCATATAAAGTAAACTCCTTATGGAGGTAGGAATCTGACTGGGAAAATGGGATACATAAATGTAATCAAGATTGTATAACTAGGGGCTAGCTAAATGTGTAAAATAAATCTCATGTGTTGCTAGATTCTGAGAAGGAAGAGAAAGAATACTGTAAGCTTAAGTGGGCAAAAGGAAATGAAATATGGAGAGATGACATTGCCTCACTGCTGAGCAGGAAGGGGTGAGCTTGCAGTTCACCTTTCTGTCCTTGATCTCACCATCCTCTGGTGATTTCAAAGCTGGTGTGGTGGAGTCAGCTCTGCAACTCAACCTCTAAGTTCTTTACCAATCTCAGATCCTATGACCTCCCCTTAAGTAAGCTGACCCCAGTTCCCACCTCACACCTTGTCTTATCTAGAGCTTCAGCCTGTCGTGTATCATTGTATCTCTCTACACCTTTGCAGACATTGTTCTTCTCTTTCTGTGGTGCCTTTCCTGACCTCTTATTTGCCTGTCAAATACCTACTTCTTTTTTTTTTAACTTTTATTTAATGAATATAAATTATCAAAGTACGGCTTATGGATTACAATGGCTTCCCCCCCATAACGTCCCTCCCACCCGCAACCCTCCCCTTTCTCACTCCCTCTCCCTTTCCATTTACATCAAGATTCATTTTCGATTATCTTTCTATACAGAAGATCAGTTTAGTATACATTAAGTAAAGATTTCAACAGTTTGCTCCCACACAGAAACATAAAGTGAAAAATAATAGATGATTTTTTAAATGATGACGAAATCAGATCAGACCTATTGTCATGTTTAATCCCAGTGAGAGTCAAGTTGGGAATTGATAATTTCTTTTTTTTTTTTTTTTTTTTACAGAGGATCAGTTTAGTATGCATTAAGTAAAGATTTCAACAGTTTGCACCCCAAAGAAAAACAAAGTGAAATATACTGTTTGAGTACTTGTTATAGCATTAAGTCTCAATGCACAGCACATTAAGGACAGAGATCCTACATGAGGAGTAAGTGCACAGTGACTCCTGTTGTTGACTTAACAAATTGACACTCCTGTTTATGGCATCAGTAATCTCCCTATGCTCCAGTCATGAGTTTCCAAGGCTATGGAAGCCCCTTGAGTTCTCCGACTCTTATCTTGTTTAGACAAGGTCATAGTCAAAGTGGAGGTTCTCTCCTCCCTTCAGAGAAAGGTACCTCCGTCTTTGAAGACCTGTTCTTTCCACTGGGATCTCATTCACAGAGATCTTTCATTTAGGGTTTGTGTGGTGTTTTTTTTTTTTTTTTTTTTTTTTTGCCAGAGTGTCTTGGCTTTCCATGCCTGAAATACTCTCATGGGCTTTTCAGCCAGATTGGAATGCCTTTAGGGCTGATTCTGAGTTGTTCTCCCTGATTGGCGACAACTAACTGAGCACCAAAGGGGAAACTTGTTGAAGTGAAATGGACACTGTGAGAAACAGTGACTTGATCAGCTCTTGTCCTGACGGTCGATGTACAATGTAATACTTTATCCATTTTAGTATTTTTTTTTTGTTCTAGTACCATTGGTTGAACTCTGTAATTAACACACAATTATTCTTAGGTGTTTAAATTTTAACTGAAAAATGATCCCTGTTAGGAATTTGGAAAACATTATGTTGAGTGAAATAAGCCAATCCCAAAGGGACAAATACCACTTGTTCTCCTTGATAGGTGACAACTAACTGAGCACCAAAAAGGGAACCTGTTAAAGTGAAATTAACACTATGCGAAACAGTGAATTGATCAGCCCTCATCCTGACTGTTGATGAGCAGCTTAATGTGTTCTCCCTCTTAGTATTGTTTTTGTTTGCTCTACTTAATACTTTTGGTTGAATACTGTAATCAATACACAATTCTTCTTAAGTGCTGAAACTTAACTGAAAAGTGATCGCTGTTAAATATAAGAGTGGGAATAAGAGAGGGAAGAGATGTGCAATTCGGGACATGCTCAAGCAGACTTACCTCAAACGGTAGAGTTAGAAACACACCAGGGGATTCGAATTCAATCCCATCAAGGTTGCATGTACCAATGCCATCTCACTAGTCCCAGTGATCAATTTCTGTTCACAATTGATCGTAATGATAGGACTAAGAACCAAAGGGATCACATAAACAAGACTAGTGTCTGCAAATACTAGCTGATAGAATCAAAAAGGGAGAGAATGATCCAACATGGGAAGTGAGATACACAGCAGACCCATAGAATGGCAAATGTCCTAAACAGCACTCTGGCCTCATAATCAGCCCTTAAGGCCTGCGGATCCGGCTGAAATGCCCATGAGAGTATTTCAGGCATGGAAAGCCAAGACACTCTGGGGAAAAAAAAAAAAAAAACCTAAATGAAAGATCTCCATGAGTGAGATCCCAGTGGAAAGAATGGGTCATCAAAGAAGGAGGTACCTTTCTCTGAAGGGAGGAGAGAACTTCCACTTTGACCATGGCCTTGTCTAAAAATGATCAGAGTCAGTGAACTCAGGGGGCTTCCATAGCCTTGGCAGCTCATGACAAGAGCCTAGGGTGATTACTGATGTCATAAACAAGAGTGTCAATTTGTTAAGTCAACAACAGGAATCACTGTGCACTTACTCATGTAGGATCTCTGTCCTTAGTGTGCTGTACATTGAGATTTAATGCTATCACTAGTACTCAAACAGTATTTTTCACTTTATGTTTCTGTGTGGGAGCAAACTGTTGAAATCTTTACTTAATGTATGCTAAACTGATCTTCTGTGTATTAAGAGAATCGAAAATGAAGCTTGATATGAATGGAAGGGGAGAGGGAGTGGGAAAGGGGAGGGTTGCGGGTTGGAGGGACGTTATGGGGGGAAGCCATTATAATCAATATTCTGTACTTTGGAAATTTATATTCATTAAATAAAAGTTAAAAAAAAGAAAAAAAAAAGAAAGAAAAAACTGAGTGCTGTTTAGGACATCTGCCATTCTATGAGTCTGCTGAGTATCTCGCTTCCCATGTTGGATCACTCTCCCCTTTATTTATTCTATCAGTTAGTATTAGCAGGTACTAGACTTGTTTATGTGCTCCCTTTGACTCTTAGTCCTTTCATTATGATCAATTGTGAACTGAAATTGATCACTTGGAATAGTGAGATGGCATTGGTACATGCAACCTTGATGGGATTAAATTGGAGTCCCCTGGTATGTTTCTAACTCTACCATTTGGGCAAGTCAGCTTGAGCATGTCCCAAATTGTACATCTCTTCCCTCTCTTATTCCCACTCTTATGTTTAACAGGGATCACATTTCAGTTAAATTTCAACACTTAAGAATAACTGTCAAATACCTACTTCTTGTCCAGCTTTCAGCTCAACTGTGACCTCTTTGTTGAACTTCCGTTGTCATTTTCATCCCTTTGCACTTACCCATTCCTGCCATTCAGTTTATCAGTCTTCTCTGCTTTTGTCACAAGTGTAGGAATTTCTCACATCAGTCACCACATTGCATTACATTTATGATTCTACATATCAGTTTCCTCCCTTTACACTGGATGGTTCTTCAGATCACTTTCCTTATTGCTGTCATTCTCATTGTAGTCCCAACACTTAGCAAAATGTCTGGCGCTTCTTCTTTTTCCATAATACACATTTTTCATAAATTTTAAAACATTTTGAATAAACATGTAATACTTGTACATTTTTTGGGAGTATCACGCAATATTTAAAGATATGTAAATTGCATAAACTAATCAATTCAGACAATTAGCATTTCCATTTCCTTATATTTTCTTTATGTTTGGAGCCTGGAAGCTCCTCTATTCCAGTTATGTATACAGAATAGAATACATTATTGTTAAGTATAGTCACCCCACTGTGATGCAGAAAGGAAACATACTCCTCTCACTGTGTTTGCTAACCATTATCCAGCTTTACTTTACTCACTCTGACTTCCTAACCTCTAGTAATCACTATTACAGGTTTAGATAGACTTTTTTAACTTGCACATATGAGAGAGAACATGTAGTATTTGCCTTTCTGTATCTGAATTATTTCCCTTAACATAATTACCTCCAGTTCCATCTACTTTGCTGCAAATGTCAAGATTTCCTTTTTTATGACAATAATATTAGTCCATTGCATATGTATATATTTTTTCTTTATTAATTCATCCATAAATGAACTCCCAAGTTGATTCCATATTTAGGATATTATGAATAGTGCTGCAATGCATATGGAAGTATAGGTGTCTCTTTGAAAGGCTGACAGGGGCACTTTCTAAATATTAAGTGAATATATTGTTGGAGAAAATGTGTGGAAGTGTGTTTGAATGTGGCATGGCAATAATGTAGTTTCTGTGGTTTAATAACATTTATGTATAACTTAATAGCACACAAAATATTTTCCCAGGACTTTTAATTTCTTCCTCATTACAGTTCTATGAGGCAGGTAAATTAGTAAAGGAATTTAAGCTTCAAGAGGGTATGATCACAAAACCAGGAAAGGATAAAACTGGTTTTCTGAGTCTAGTTTGAATTTTTATGCAACACAGAAAAATTCCAACAGAGAAGTTTGACTAATTTAGGGGAAACTATCAGGATGAGCCATTACTCCACCGTAAGCACATTTTCCAAATTGGTAAGATATTCACCATGTTTTAAATTTTACCATGATTTCATTTTGCAGACACTGAGGAAAAAGTTTTAGAGATAGCCATGTGAAATCAAGACAGGAACTCCTGTAGAAAATATATTAAAATGCTAAGTTTTCCACAAGCCAACAGGCAAGCTCCACTTCCTAAGCTGGCCAAGGCACCAGGTTCTAAATCTGAAACCTGTCTTTGCTGTTGTTTCAACTTGGTTCTGTGCTAGCACCGCTGAAGCGCTAGTTGGGTTTGCAGGTGCTGGTGACTGGGGGCTGACGAACCTGGAGAGATAAGTGGTTAGCAGGGTTAGCAACTTACATCTTTTAGTCTTAAAGCAAAGTTGTAATTCTTACCAAAGTGATGAATATGTGATAGGTTATATTGTTTTAACTGTATAAAAAGCTATTTTTATAGCTACATTTTTATGTGTAGAATTGAGAAAATAAAAATTAATTTTCTTTTTCTTTCCTTTTCTCAGATGGCTTCCCTTCATGTCTCAGGGTATTATTCATTCAGAAATTGAACTTTATCCTCAAGGTGAGAATTAAGGAATGCACCAGGAGAAGAAAGTACAAGATGATTTCGTTACATCTGGACGTCATGGAACATGATGTTCCAGTTGCCCTTGGAATGTTCCCTTTGATAATTTATCCTTTGTGTTGAATTTATAGTTACTGTTCACAGTGAAAATAAAAACGTATGTAAAGATGTGTCTTGGCAATGTTATATGCCTTACTCTTAAGTTAAAAAAAGAACCTAAGGATTTGCCACCATTAAAGAGTTAAACTCAAGAGTTCTTCCCCACCCCCGCCACTTATAATGTCATCAGACAGAGCTATTATTAACTACACTTCACTTTTATTTTTGCAGAAATGCAAATAAATCATCAACCTAAAATACAAGAGGAAGCAAATGGTAAATGTTGTTGCCACTTTTCATCTTTTAATCATCTAAATAATCTATTTCTGTTTCAAGATTACCTGCCTTGCACATTTTTTGCAGTGCATTCTTGAGTTAAAACTATTGATTGAAAAATACTGAAAATGAATTTAACAATAAGTATTATAGTTTGAATTATAAAGCAAGTAACATGAGCAACTTTAGTCCCAAGTGCCTTTTTCCCGTTTAATTCTTCCCTTCAATAATTTACATAGATGTGGGAAATAATCTTCCAAATGATTAATTTATATTAGTTGTACTTTTTATTCTCATTTGCAGTTTGGTTTTTCAGTTTTCTTTTGGCGTCTTTAGGTGATTAACTTTTTTCTTATTAGATCCTCTTCAAATCAGCATGCAATTGTGTTACCAATATGCTTTCATTTTGCAGTTTTTCTGAATGAGATGGAAAAGTCAGATTACTAATAAGCATAGAGAGGTTAACAAACCTCTCTATATTTTTTATCTTGTTTTGAACTTTAATATAATAAATATAAATTTCCAAAGTACAACTTCTGTACTATAGCGGCTTTTCCCCCCATAATCTCCCTCCCACCCGCAACCATCTCATCTCCCACTCCCTCTCCCATCCCATTCTTCATCAAGATTCATTTTCAATTATGCTTTGGGCAGAGATTCGAATATAGGCAAGAGTTAATACTAACATTATTAGTCTCAACATCCTGGATTAATATAGATGAGCACTGACACACAAACATTTCATGTCTACTCTGACACAACTTACACACATGTGCATTTATTTATATTAGAAATCATGTTTTGGCTTATACGTTATACGTTATTTTTTGTTGTTTTATTTTAAAAGGATAGTTTTATATATGTGCCAGTCTATTACGATGACCTAATTTTACTAATGTTTCTGTCTCTTGGTAATTTCAAAGTGCGGCAAAAGGTCTGTGTCTTACAATAAATCCTTAAGTAATAAGACTTAAGATGACACTCTAAGTAGAAAAATTATCTATTAATTCCAGACCGTTGTGGGGCATATGTGAGTAAAAAGGCTAAGTTTTAAGGTAAAGATTATAATGAAAGGAAACCTGTTGAAGTGAAATGGACACTATGAGAAACAGTGACTTGATCAGCCCTTGTCATCATTGTTGATGTACAATTTAATACTTTATCCCTCTTAGTATTTTTTTTTTGTTCTACTTAATACTATTGGTTAAACTCTGTAATTAACACACAATTATTCTTAGGTGCTTAAATTTAACTGAAAAGTGATCCCTGTTAAATATAAGAGTGGGAATAAGAGAGAGAGGAGATGTACAATTTGGGACATACTCAAGCTGACTTGCCCCAAATGGTGAAGTTAGAAATGTGCCAGGGGATTCCAATACAATCCCATCAAGGTTGCATGTACCAATGCCATCTCACTAGTCCAAGTGATCAATTTCAGTTCACAATTGATCATACTGATAGGTCTAAGAGTCGAAGGGATCACATAAACAAGACTAGTGTCTACTAATACTAACTGATAGAAAATGTCTAAAGTCCTTTTTCAACAACAAAAGGTATGCATTCAGCATAAGTGGTATTGAACATAATGAGATCACATTGTTCAGGGAAGGTGTTGAACTAGGATTTTGTTAGATATTCTTCTTTAAGTGTTATTTTGATTAAAATAAACTTACAAAATGCTTTCTTGTAATTAAGTATTTATTTTTAGTTTATTTTATATGGTCTAATTAAAATGCCTGGATTTTTTTTTAATAGCACAAAAGTGGATTAATCATAGGCCTTAGTTCATAAGACACTATCATTATTTGCCTGTAAATGATCCTCTTTTGGTTCATTTTTAAATTCTATGGAATGTAATATTTATTATTTCTTGGGATATGATTGTGAAAATACATTAAAAGTCTTATAGTTATGTGAATGAGCTAGTTTATGGTTTGGAAAGCACCGTGAGAGCTGAAGTTGCCTAATCTGTTAAGGCAGTGTTACAGTGTGGTTAACAATGCTGAAAAACAAACACAAATCTTAGATTTTGAAAGTATGAATACATGAAGCACGTTTATGCAATTTATGCCTTTCTACATAGCTGCAGTACAGCAAAATGCTACTTCTTTTTAAAAATGGGAAGGAAAAGAGGAATCAATTGAGATGATTTTAATATAATTTTGAGATGATTAACACTAAATACAGGTTTGTCCCATTACTAATTCCTAGTTATGTTTAATTAATTCCCACAATTATTTAAGACATACAGAAAGCAATATATATCCTAGCACTCAGGACCCTCCCCTGGTTCCTCATTGGCTGAGTGCTATGGGGTGTATAATCTTACAGGAAATCATCTAAATTACATAGTCACCTTCCTTATCTAGAATTTCCTCCTGTTAGTTTGCTACTCCACTCCATAACATCCTGTTTGCCAAGTAAGTTTCACTACATCTGCAATTTGGCTGACAGTAATTTTGCAATTTGTGTTGAAAATGGAGCACCAAACATTTTCTTACAATTGTGAGATAATATACATTGCTGGACTGCAATTTTAGCAATGCTTTTTGCTATATCTAGCTACTATGTTAAACCTTATCATTAATTCCAATACATTTATATGAATTGCATAATAATAAATTTAAATGCTAATTCTAGGCCAGCACCACGGCTCACTTGGCTAATCCTCCACTTGAGGCACCAGCACCCCAGGTTCTAGGGCTGGTCGGGGCACCGGATTCTGTCCCAGTTGCTCCTCTTCCAGTCCAGCTCTCTGCTGTGGCCCAGGAGTGCAGTGGAGGATGACCCAAGTGCTTGGACCCTGCACCCGCATGGGAGACCGGGGGAGGTGCCTGGCTCCTGGCTTCGGATCAGCGCAGCACACCGGCTGTGGCGGCCATTTGGGGGGTGAATCAAAGGAAAGGAAGACCTTTCTGTTTGTCTCTCTCTCATTGCCTAACTCTGCCTATCAAAAAAAAATGCTAATTCTAATAAATTTTCTCAAAATACTTCTTAAATGATCTGTGAGGGCAGCTATATCATATGTGAATAATAATACCTTATCTTAGCTAAACGTGCTGTCTTGGACTCTAGTGCAATGTGGAATAGAAGCAGTGACAGTAACATAAATAACAAACATAATGCGTTAGTTACTGTGTTGTAAAAGAGATTTAGGGGGCCGGCGCCATGGATCACTTGGTTAATCCTTCGCCTGCAGCACCCATATGGGCACCAGGTTCTAGTCCCGGTTGCTCCTCTTCCAGTCCAGCTCTCTGCTATGGCCATGGAAGGGAGTGGGGGATGGCCCAAGTGCTTGGGCCCCCGGCACCCACGTGGGAGACCAGGAAGAGGCACCTGGCTCCTGGCTTCGGTTCAGCGCGGTGCCTGGCATGGCAGCCATTTGGGGGGGTGAACCTACGGAAGGAAGGAAGACCTTTCTGTCTCTCTCTCTCTCACTGTCCAACTCTGTCAAATAAAAAAAAAAAAGAGAGATTTAGATAAATTAACTTATTTAACTCACAATAATTATGAGATAGGTAGTATCATTATTCTACTTTATAACTGAGGGAACTAAAAGGCACAGGTTTGTTTGTTTGTTTTATAGCTTGCCTAATGTCACACTGGTGGCAAATGCAAGTGACTCAACTTGAAAGTCTGTACTGTTCTTGCCTTAAAGAAGCAGCTTCCAACTGCCCCCACTAATTTATAATTTGTGCGTATGACTATGTAACATTCTTGTCTTTGCATTGTGCTATTCTACCTTATTTAAAAATCTTGAGCTGTCAGCATTGTTCCAGACCCAAGAGAAAAGAGATTTTGTTAGTGGAGATCACTGTTACTTTCCATATTAACTTTTGTTTCACATAGAACCTTCCTGGAGACACACAGGGTTCTTGCTGATTTCCCTTTACTTTGCCCTTTATTTGGAGCTCCACCATTTGCTGAATGTGCAGCCCCTTTTGCTTACTTCAAAAGTCTTAGGTTCAGTTCCCACCCCTGAGAGAGCTGTAGCCTGCTGTTCTCTTGGCCTGGAGCACTGGCATTTATCACAACTCAACCCTGACCTTCTTGGCTAAATGCATAACACACAGTTTCACTTATGGCCCATTTTCTTCTTCTTCTTCTTTTTTTTTAAAGTTATTTGAAAGGCAGAGTTACATAAAGAGAAAGATACACACATGGAGAGAGATCTTTCATCTACTGGTTCACTTCCCAAATGGCCGCAATGGCGAGGGCTAGGCCAGTCCAAAGCCAGGAGCCAGGAACTTCTTGCAGGTTTTCCAAGCACTTGGACCATCCTGTGCTGCTTTCCCAGATGACTATAATATAATATAATACAATATAATATAATATAATTAGCAGAGAGCTGGATTGGAAATGGAGCAGCTGGAACTTGAACAAGCACTCATAGCAGATGCCGGCACATGAAGTGGCAGCTTTACTTGTTGCACCACAATGCCAGCCCCATGGTCTTCTTCTTAATATTATTTGGCAGTGGGGGATTTTTCTTACTTTCTTATTTGAATTAAGTACCAAAATTGGTACATTCGATCTTACTCATTTCAATCTTATTGAATAATATAACTAAAAGTTAGATTTTTTTGTCAATTTTCTAGATTCTAGTTGTATTACAGTGAGAAATATGTAAAATTATCATCCTAGGAAATTGGTTCAGAAGTGTTAGAACCTTGTCCTAGGGTAAGCAGTTTGTAAGTGAAAGAACTGCTACTGGAATTCAGCTCTTAACCACTATACAAAACTGTGGCATTTAAATGACTCCGCTTTCTACCCAAATGCTTCCAAGGATTTCTGACTTGAGGGTCTTTAAAAACCTTGGAGCACTTACTAGTTTATTTACTGGCAATGTCAATTCTTTGTAATATGATTATTAGCAATTTGGTGGATTATCTGTACTAAAGATTATTAAAATATTTTCTGTCTCATGCTCAGCTGGCCTCACTGCTCAAATAGTATCTGCTCAGGGAAAGAAAATTAAATTTAATGATTAGTCTCAGTTAACCATAATTAGGCACATAAAATATCCTGTAGTATCATCATGCATTCTGAATCAAATGTAGTTGGCTTTGGGCCGCCCCCTGCTCTGATCATGTAGGGCACAATTTTGTCTGGTGGTGTGGATAATGATAGGGTGCTTGCCAGGCCCTGTGCTGTATGGAGCGTCTTCCTGCTGTAGCAATCTGATTTCCCCACAGGAAGACACTCTGATCACCTAAGATCCTGAGCAACTGAGGAGTCAGGGTCTCTAATAAGTGTCCATAATATGTGAAGCTGAGATACCAAAGGAACCAGCTCCACAACTGCTCTGTCGGTATTGATGTACAGGACCTGAAACTGGCTTAGCAGATTCTGATGGGGCTCTGTGGGAAAAGAGGAGTCAGTGTGGACAAGTTTGGAATCAAAAGGAGAGAAGGTGAGCCAGAGAAACTCTCAGCAGAGGCCAGAAGTTGACATAACTGACATTTGGTGCATAGCCCCTTAGGCATGCGTATTCCAGGAAGGGTTAAAGGAGCAACCAGGACAAAACGGTGCTTCCCATTCAATAGTGATATGGAGCAAGCTTTCATGCTTAGGGAGGCTACTGAGTGTCCGGCTTCACAGTGCACATGCATTGCTTACATGGGAGATCACTGTATTTCTTTGTGCCTTGGTTTCTTTCCTATAAAACACAAAACATAGGCAATAATAAGATCTATCTCAGGGTTGCTGTGAGGATTACACAAAATAGTATCTGTAAAGCACCTTGAACAATACTCACCATATCTCGCATCATCAATAAATGTTAATTTCTTAACTCCTTTTTTCCCTTGTAGTAGGTTTTATTCCTATCTTGAGTGTTCTGATCACCATTCCAGCATACATCTCACTGAACTGGCCTTTGGGTTGGAGCAGGCATGTGGTCCACCCCAAATGCTCTCTCTGTCCTTCTTAGTCATCTCCATTCAGTCCTGTATGTGGAGTATCTCTTTTCATATTATACCATGACGAATAGTTAACAGAATCACAGAATGATGAGAGAGTCACTCTAAAACCAGTATTAAGATAAAATGTATATTGGCCGGCGACACGGCTAACTAGGCTAATCCTCCGCCTGCTGTGCTGGCACCCCGGGTTTTAGTCCCGGTTGGGGTGCTGGTCCTGTCTGGGTTGCTCCTCTTCCAGTCCAGTTCTCTGCTGTGTCCCGAGAGTGCAGTAGAGGGTGGCCCAGGTCCTTGGGCCCTGCACCTGCATGGGAGACCAGGAAGAAGCACCTGGCTCCTGGCTTTGGATGGGTGTAGCACGCCGGCTGCAACATGTTGGCCGTAGCGGCCACTTTGGGGGTGAACCAAAGGAAAAAGGAAGACCTTCTCTCTGTCTCTCTCTCTCTCACTGTCTAACTCTGCCTGTCCAAAAAAAAAAAAAAAAAAAAAAAAAGATAAAATGTATAACAGATTTGTTTCTCATAGTGTGTCATGGTTGTTTCCTGAACTTACAGTGGAGAAATTTGAGCATTGTTTGAAACTCTTTTATTCAGGAAGCATAACTGTTTCTAATTCTGTATCAAATTTATCCTGGCTCCTGTGGTAGTCAGCACAAAATTTCTCTATTGCTTTGCATGTATAATAGGATTAATAATATTTGTCTCTTGAAAGAATAAAAATATTTGTAAAGCACTTAAAAACTCAAAAAAATACCTCATGATCCTCTTAGGAGGTTGCATTTTGAAGGACTTGTGAGTTTATATACATAGGATTATTTAGAAGTGAAATTACCACAAAATAGAATAAATAATCACCTGTCTTATTTACAGTCTCTTTACCAAATCTCATTGAAATGTATTTGCATGCCCTTGAAAATGTGGGTGATTCAAGGTCAATATTGTTTCCATTATCTTTGTGCTAATAATAAGACCTATTATGAAGCAAATAACAATGTCCTTGTCCTCTGTATGAAAATGACACTAATGACACATCATCAGAAAGACTTGCTCTTTGTTTATGGAGAAAGTTATATATTGTGCTGAAACATAACTTTACGTTGCACTGAAATAATAATAATATTATTATTAATAATAATAATAATAACACCTTGAATATTCTTGCCACCTTGGCTTTTCAAAATATGTAATGGATTTCAAGATGTTATATAAATGACTCAGTCATTCACTTTTTGAGAGGTTACCACAATTATTGCACTCAACACTGGGGACACAGAAGTACTTAATATCAAAGCTTACCCTACAAGGAGCTTACAATTTGGATGGGTAAAAAGCAGTGCAGAGGATCCTGATAATGTCAGGACACTCACTTGCAAGTCTGAAGCTTGCATGTGTGAGGTGTGTGAGGATCCACCTAAGGTGTGAAAGTGAGTGGTTTGTCCTAGAGTCAGGGAGGCCTGTCTGAACATGCTTCTTGATGGAGGTGACCTCTAAGCTGAGAGATGTAAGGCATTCAGCAACTGGAAGGAGGAGAAGAGAGGGGTTTCAGGCCAAGTCCTGGGGACAGGAGGGACCCTTGAGGACAGCTGATGGACAGTGGAAGGACCTGTGTGAGGAGGCGTCAGAGAGCGCCAGAGGCCACTTTGTGGTGCGTGAATAGTGGGCACCAGTTTTATAGAAAGAGCTCATTTAAACACGAAAGCCATGCCAATCTATAAGTAATGCTCCAACATTGCTGTGGAGGCAAAGTTGAAGTTTTATTTATCCTGACCTCTCTCATGGGTGAAGAGATAGTGATTGATTCATCACTTAGAGGCTGAGAAGCCTGCACAGTGCTTTGGGGAGGAGCAGGGGAATGCATGAATCTGGTCAGCTTTGGAACTTTGGCCCACTAAGTCACCTGTAATCTTTCTCCGTCTTTCCCTTCTGCTTCATCGCAATGCACAGCTTCTCTACCAAGTAAGAGCCAAGCAAACATTTCATTCACAGTGGCCTTTGTCTTTTCGGGCTATCTCAATCTATCCTTAACGGTAATCTGAGGAGGGAGAAGTTGCAGTCTTCAGAGGTCCACTGTGTTTTCTGTTCTGCTGCATATTCCTGGGTCCTGCTCCGTTAAGGTAAACATCACAGAACCATGTTGCTGTCTGCCACACCACCAGGCAAAGCACGGCATCCCATGGTTTTATTTTGCATTGGTGTGACTGAGAGAAGGCAGCTGCAAGGAGTTTTCCCCTCAGTGTGCAGAACTAGCAATCGCATGGTAAGAGCTTAATTTACATTCATCCTCTCTGCATTGCTTTGAGTATTCAGTGGGTAGTTGCCAAGTAACTGAAAATGTGTGTAGACACAGATGTTTCTATATTCAACAATAGGGTTAATTTTCTGAGCTGCAAAGTCAAATGCATGTAATCCCTGTAAAAGAATGCAGAGAAGAAGAGAAAGATAAAAATGTTAAGATCTCAGGAAAGGCTATTGAACTTCACTAGCCACATGGTCTTGCCCAAAATAACTCACGGGTGCCTTTGTGAGAATGAACCCCCAATTGATAAGAAGACATTGGGAAGGAAGCAGATAATGGCAGACCAAACTCTTTTTTTTTTTTTCCTTTACTTGGAGCCTATGAAATAGCTGCCTCAGCCAACTCCAGCTTGCACCCCTGCTAATATTCAAACTTGGTTTAAAAATACACATGGTATTTATAAGTACAAGAAATTGGAGAACCCTTATGTAGGAAATGCTTTCAGCAGCTATTCCACCTATCTGTTGGTCTATGTGCAACTGCCCAAAACCTAGTGGCTTAAAACAAAAATATGTTGTTATCATCTACCTTGTAGGGTTGATGTGGCTCAGAGAGGTGATTTTGTTTAGAGCCTTTCATGTGATTTTAGCTGAATAATGCTGCAGTTTCAGACACTCGAGGTTATGGCTGGGCTGGGCTCTTAGAATGGTTTCTTCATGCTGCCAGTTGAAAATGCTGGGAGCTCAGTGCAAGTTACCAGCCTACGGGAGGTATGTACGTCTTGAGATTTCAAAGCTTGGCTCCTGGGATTCAAGAGACAATGCCTCAAGAGAGAATTTCGAATAGCCTCAGGTACACTTAGACTCTAAATTTGCAGAATGTTGCTTCTGTTGCATGTATTGGCCAATGGCAGCCTGGATTCTTAACGAACCAGTACAATGGTCACGTTGCAAAATAGCCAATAAGTCAGGAGATATCAGTGCAGCCTTTTTTGAATAATGCAGGCTCCCAGTGCAGCATATACCTGATCTGTCTCAGTTACCTATTATAAATAAACCAAGTATTTTTATGGCTTGACGGGGAAATGTCTGGGAAATCAATGTTTAATAGCTCTGCATGTATTGCTTAAATCTTGCATGTTCAGTCTGAACCACTCATTGAGAGGCCATTTTTGAGTTATAGCTAAGGGGAAAGATTCAGCAAATTTTGATGATAAAGGGCTAAATAATAGGCATTTTAGGCTTTACAGAACAGGTGGTTTTTGTTGCAATAGCTTGACTCTGCTTGTGTAGCACCAGAACACCAGTGGCCAGCATATGAAACCTTACAAAAACAGGTGATCAGCTAGATATGGCCCATAGGTCATAGTTTGCCAACCCTGGTCTCTGCGAAGCAGCTTTAATATTTAATCATCCATTATGTAATGTAAATACTTAATGTCTATTAATCAGTAACTTTATCTGTTAATCACTTCCTTGTGGAGAACATCATAGACTGAAGCTTAGGAGTTTCTAGTTCAATAGTATCTATAGTTGTTACACTGAGTTCAATAAGAATGGAACTAGCAAAGCAGCAGAGAAACACTCTTCATTGTGAAAGTAGAAGCTCCTATTAAACTTTAGTTTATTATTGAGAAGAAATCCAAGTTTATTATGGAGTTTTTGAAGATCATAGAGTATTTATGGACCACTTTTTGGAGTATTTTTAACACAAAAGAAATATGGGCCTCCTGAGAATGCAGAATCTAAGAAAAATTTCCTTTTTTTTTCTACAGTAGGTTGTTGTTAGATGGATGCCACTGCTGTGGTATCTCCCCCAATTTCAGTTTGAGAGTGAATGAAGAGAACGAAATGGGGCAGACTAAGGTAGATTGTCAGTAATGGTTATTGCACAAGCAACAAATGTTTTCTTAAACTTTTAGAAATACTGGTAAATGTAAGATAAGTGTTTAGACTTTGATTACATAGTATTTTCTTTCTTCCTTGGAGGGCTCTAACAGAAGTAATTTCTAGAGATTAACAGATGACAGCATTTTTAGAAACGAGTTCTTGAAGTTGAGCAGACAGCACTTATAGGAAAGAAAAAAAGAACTATGTATAGACAAAAGGTCTGAATTCATAGCTTTCTGACTTTTTTGATGAAGAAAACTTTTCAACAGAAAATTACAGGGAAATAATTTTAATTCTGAGACAGTTAAAGCAATGCAAAACTTGTAGATAGATTTTTAGCATTGATACAAACCAACTGTTTTACAGGACAGAGGGAATTTTAATTTCAATACATAATACATAATTTAATTTCAATGCTGTTTTCTACAGATGTTCTTTACTATTTAGTATTTTAGATAGTGAGAACTTCAGAGACAAGTTAAGTGATCAGATTTTTTAAATATTTTGTAGAAAGCATAGGGGAAAGAGTTATTTTTTCCTGGTGGCAGAAGATAAAGTATGCTTAGGGAAACTTGAAAATCAGCACAAATATATGCAGAGTACATTTCATTGGTTTTCTTTTTTTTAAGGATTTATTTATTTATTTATTTGAAGGTCACAACTACACAGAGAGAGAAGGAGAGGCAGAGAGAGAAGGAAAGGTCTTCCATCTGCTGGTTCACTCCCCAGTTGGGCACAACGGCCAGAGCTGTGCAGATCTGAAACCAGAAGCCAGGAGCTTCTTCCAGGTCTCCCACATGGGTGTGGAGACTTGGGCCATCTTCTACTGCTTTCTTAGGCCGTAGCAGAGAGCTGGATCAGAATTGGAGCAGCTGTGACACAAACTGGCGCCCATATTGGATGCCAGCACTGGAGGCTGTGCCTTTACCCACTGCACCACAGCGCTGGCCCCTTCATTGGTTTTCTACTGGTAACATAAATGTCATGGAGACATGTTAACTCCAAAAGGGAGTAACAGAGAGACATATGTGAGTCAGTGGCTCCGGCTATTTGTCTCTGTTTTAAAAAATAAGATAGCCAAGTCTATCCACAAACTCCTTCCTATCTCTCTACCCATGATTGCCTGAGAGGAAAATCCAAGGCAGGCCTAGATGGCATGGAAAGGAAAAAAATAAAAAAGATGGTATAGGAAAGAAAATCTGAAAAGGTGTGTGTTGGGGAAATCATTTAGCCTCAACAAAGCACAGGTTTTCTGTAGGAATTAATATCGTGATAGGATTTTCAGTGGGAGTATGGTTTGACATTTGCATCCTTCCTGTTTTCCCACAGGAGCTGAAGTTCCTCAAAACAAGGTGGCTGAGGCACATCCCTTCTGCTGCTCCTTCACTCTCGGGTCCCAACACTTCATTTCCATCTTTATATCAAATATACATTATGCAAAATTTACTTGATGCAAATTTTGTCAAATTGATTAGAGATGTTCTAGTGATGTTTATACATCTATTGGGGTAGGGAGAAGGGAATCGCATTTCTATGTTGTGAAAAAGAGAACATCTTAGCGGAGTAGTTACTGAGAAGTCAGGTGTCCAGCATGGCGGTGGTAGGTTTTAAGCACATTTTGGAAATGTTAAAAATATTCACAAATAGTATGTGCATATGGAACCTTTGAAAATCCTGAAGACACCTTCAGATTGCTCCTGCACTCTGGGGAAGCCTGTGATGAGGAGAGTCGCATGCTCCACACTGTTTCTACCCTGTAGTTTAGCTTGGCTGTGTGCTGCGACTCAGTGCTGGAGGGGTTCACAGCCGCCTGTCTGATGAGGACAGTTTCCCAAAGAAGTGTACAACATGCTAACACAAATACTGTCTCATGAATACTGTCTCAATTTGTCTATCCTACTAAATCAATGGCAGAACGACCCATAGATTTGTGAAAAGATATTTTCTGTCATACTACTCTTGCTCCCTCCTTCCTGTGCTCCTGGCATCACTGTGGCAGGAAGCTCAATGATCTCTGCTTAAGAGATGCATTGTCTGGCCCAAGCCCAGTTCCATTTGCTGGGCCCTATTTCTCCTATACTGCAGTTCCCCCTTTCCTATTGGTTCATGCAAACTCCAAGTAGACACCGGAAATTTTCACGAGAAACTTTTTGGCTCCTTTTGCTTTGCTATTAGGTCTTCCTCATCATTATCACTCATCTGCTATGAGTACCAACTATGTCACTAACCTCAGTTAGACAGGGCTATTTCCTTGTTTGGATAATGCCTCCAGGCTAGATGATCAATATTTCTGTCTTCCATTCCCAAGGGAAGGTTTGGCAGTGATGCTTCAATGTATTCTTGAATCTTTCAGTCAAATGCATAATGTTCAATGTCTCCAACTGAGGCGTTTTGTTCAAAATATTTATTTTTTTCTCAAAAATCCTTATTTGTTTTGTAATCAAAATTCTATAATATTTTCAAAACATTTTCCTTTGCCAGCTTCCACAAAGGTAGTGCATGACAAGCACTTATTTTGTTACTTTTTGACTTCACAAACCATTCGTTTAATAATTTAGTACATTAAGGAGAATTGCTCATTCTCTTGATATCAATATGATTTTCCTCCATAATTATATATTGATGTCCTTTTCCCTTTTGCAGAAGGAGACTGGAAGGTGACTATCGTCACTGGAGACTTTGAAAATGCTGGCACCACAGCAACAGTGTCTGTGTATGTCTATGGAGAAACAAAATGCTCAGGTCCTATTATTTTGGGATCTGGGAAACACCATCTATTTAACCCCAACACTGCTGATATATTCAAGGTAAAATTGATATGGTTATACCTGGTTTGCTAAGATAAGATGTACTTGTACGTTTCCTAACATGTAACAATGATTATTTTCTGTTTTGGCATTTCACTGGCATCAAATTTTCTTGATATACATGAAACCTTTGATTGTAAGGGAATTTGGAGACTGTAATAACACAAAGAAGAGATTATGGTCTCTTCTCCACTTTTTATTTGTATAAAGGTAAGAAGTTATATGAATTTTAGAAAGTTTAAAAATTAGAAATGATTTATTGCTAATCATACCAGAAAATTGTATTTTAGTTTTTGAATACTTGTTCCAGTCCTTGTTTGTACCGTGACTTTTAACACACAATGCTGTGCTGTGATGGCAAAGCGGAACAGCCTCATGGCTTTCATGTGATCTTAGAAGTCAAATGATGAAATTTAAATGCTAACTTGGCCATTTACAAGCATGGTGACCTGGACATCTTACTGAATCTTTGTGTGCCTAAATTTCCTCGGTAATCTTTGCTTCAAAGTGTTACCATAAGATTAAATGATGTAATCCTTTATGAAGTATCTGAAATGCTGTTAATTTTACAGCACATCAGCACTCCTGTAGCATCCCTTGCACGTCTAATACATACGATCACTTACACAAGAAGCTACGTAGTTTTCTTAGCAATATTTTTATTGATTAACATTGAGTAATATTCTATAGATAAATGAAACATTTTGGTATTATTGGATCTTTAGATGACTTGTAGGTCTTTAATGTTATCAATAATGCTGCAGTAAATCTACTTTTTCCTTTAGTGCTCTCCTTTTTTCTATTTTCACTTTATTTTGAAAGCCAGAGACTCAGAGACAGAAACAAAGAGAGAGAGACAGAGAGAGAGAGAGAGAAATCTTCCATCTGCTAGTTAACTCCCCAAATGTCTGCAACAGCTAGAGCTCGAACAGGAACCTAAAATTCAGTCTGGGTCTTCACATGGCAGACAGGAACCCAAAAACTTGAGCTATTACATACTGCCTCCCTGAATGCACATAAGGTGGAAGCTGGATCAGAAGTGGAGGAGCCAGAATTTGAAGCAGGCACTCTGATATGAGATGCAGGCATCCCACTGCACAACATGCCCATCATTTTTCTACTTTTTTAGACAAAGCTCTCTTATTTTCTTATGACCAATTTTGAGAAGTGAGATTACACCTGATGACAAATTGCTCTGTATAGTCATGTGATTTACACAGCACTGTGTTTTCCAGGACATAGGAAGCAAATGGTAAATTTCAGTCATTAAATGATTACTACATTCTAAATCATGGTATCTGTTTCTGCCACATCTGTATTTTAATTGACATTTCTCAGCTCCTTTTCACATGTTACAGAATATGACTGTGGATGTGTGGGAATTTTCTTCACTTCTATCTTTTTTATTTTTTTAACTTTTATTTAATAAATATAAATTTCCAAAGTACAGTTCATGGATTACAGTGGCTTCCCCCTCCCCATAATTTCCCTCCCACTCACACCCCTCCCATCTCCCACTCACTCTCCTATTCCATTCACATCAAGATTCATTTTCAATTATCTTTATATACAGAAGATAGATTTAGTATATATTAAGTAAAGATTTCATCAGTTTGCACCCACACAGAAACACAAAGTGTAAAATACTGTTTCAGTACTAGTTCTAGCATTACTTCACATTGGACAACACATTAAGGACAGATCCCACATGAGAAATAAGTACACAGTGACTCCTGTTGTTGACTTAAAAATTTGACACTCTTGTTTATGGTGTCAGAAATCTCCCGAGGCTCTAGTCATGAGTTGCCAAGGCTATGGAACTCAAAAAGCTTCACTTCCATCTTTTTGTTAAGAGTTTTGTTGAGACACAGTTCACTTACCGGAGCATTCACTAATTTCAATGTACAGTTCAGTTTTTGTATTCACAGTGTTGTACAACAATCATCACACTGTAATTTTAGAACATTTTCTCATCACCCTAATAGGTAAGCCTGTACTCATTAGCAGTAACTTCCCTACTCTTTTCCCCTAGACACAGGGAGGCGTTCATCCATTTTGTGTCTATGTAAATCTGCCTATTCTGGACATGCCATATAAATGGAATGATACAACGTGGAGGCTTCCCTGTCTGACAGCTTTCACTTAGCTTAAGTTGTAAAGATCAATCTGTGTTTTAAGTCTAGTACCTGCTAATACTAACCGATAGAATAAATAAAGGGGAGAGTGATCCAACATGGGAAGCGAGATACTCAGCAGACTCAGAATGGCGGATGTCCTAAACAGCACTCTGGCCTCAGAATCAGCCCTAAAGGCATTCCGATCTGGCTGAAAAGCCCATGAGAGTATTTCAGGCATGGAAAGCCAAGACACTCTGGCAAAAAAAAAAAAAAAAAAAAAAAAAAAAAAAAAAAAAAAAAAACCCAACAACAACTAAATGAAAGATCTCTGTGAGTGAGATCCCAGTGGAAAGAACAGGTCTTCAAAGAAGGAGGTACCTTTCTCTGAAGGGAGGAGAGAACCTCCACTTTGACTATGACCTTGTCTAAACAAGATAAGAGTCGAGAACTCAAGGGGATTCCATAGCCTTGGAAACTCATGACTGGTGCATGGGGAGATTACTGATGCCATAAACAGGAGTGTCAATTGGTAAAGTCAACAACAGGAGTCACTGTGCACTTACTCCTCATGTAGGATCTCTGTCCTTAATGTGCTGTGCATTGAGATTTAATGCTATAACGAGTACTCAAACAGTATATTTCACTTTGTGTTTCTATGGGGGTGCAAACTGTTGAAATTTTTACTTAATGTATACTAAACTGATCTTCTATTAAAAAAAAAAGAAGAAATTATCAATTCCCAACTTGACTCTCACTGGGATTAAACATGACAATAGGTCTGATCTGATTTCATCATCATTTAAAAAATCATCTATTATCTTTCACTTTATGTTTCTGTGTGGGAGCAAACTGTTGAAATCTTTACTTAATGTATGCTAAACTGATCTTCTGTATATAAAGAGAATTGAAAATGAATCCTCATGTGAATGGAAGGGGAGAGTGAGTGGGAAAGGGGAGGGTTGCGGGTGGGAGGGACGTTAAGGGGGGGAAGCCATTGTAATCCATAAGCCGTACTTTGGAAATTTATATTCATTAAATAAAAGTTAAAAAAAAAAAAGATCAATCTGTGTTTTGACATGTATCAGTACGTTCTGCTTTTTCACGGCTAGATAATATTCCATGTTAAGGATGCACCACTTATTATTTATCCATTTCTTGGTTGATAGACGTTTGGATTCTTTCTATATTTTATTTTTTAAAAAGTATTTATTTACTTATGTAAAAGTCAGAGCTACAAAAAGAGAAGAGACAGAGCGATATTTTCTATCTGCTAATTCACTCCCCAGATGGCCCCAACTACCAGCACTGAGCCAGACTGAAGCCAGGAACTTCATCTGTATCTCCCAAATAGGTATAGGGACCCAAATACTTGGTCCATTTTCCACTACTTGACCCAAGCCATGGGAGCTGGATTGGAGGTGGAACAATTGGAGCATGAACCTGCTACACCATAACACCAGCCCCATTCTTTCCATTTTTCAACTATAAAGAATAATAGCTTCTATGTAGCTCAATGTATGAATTTTTGTGTTGGCATATGTTATTTTACTTGAGTATATACCTAGGAGTAGAATTGCTGGATCACATGATGACACTATGTTTAACATTTTGAGAAACTGTCAAACTGTTTTGTACAGTGGCTGTGCCAATTTTACATTCCTACTAGAAGCGTACAAGGTTTTCTCTTTTTCCACCTCCTCACCCACATTCCTTATTAACTGTATTTTGATTCTACCCATCCAAGTGGGTGTGAAGCAGTATCTCACTGTACTTTTGATAGGCATTTCCCAAAGGACTCATGAGAATAGCCATCTTTGCATGTGCTTATTGGTCATTTGCATATCTTCACAGGAAAAATGACTATTCAAATCCTTGGATCATTTTAAATTGCATTATCATTTTATTACTGAGTTAGAGAGTTCTTTGTGCATTCTGGATGTGTCTGTTAACATATTTGTGAATATTTCCTCCCATTTTCTGGCTTGTCTTTTAACTTTCTTAATAGTATTGATTTTAGTTGCCTTCTAGTGTCCTTTCAAATCAGCACAAAGAATTCCCTTTAGTATTTTTTGTAGGGCAGGTCTGCAAGTGACATCTCTGCATTTCTTTACCTGGGTATGTCTTAATTTGCATATAGAATTCACAGCTGAAAACTTATTTTCTTCGAGGGTGCCGTCCTATTGCTTTCTGGACTTCATGTTTTTTGAGAGAAATCACCTGATAATTCTTTGAGAATCCCTCATACGTGATGAATTATCTTATGTTGCTTTTAAGATTCTTTCCTCGTTTTTGGTGTTTAATTGTTAGACTGTTTGTGTCTAGGTGTGCTGTTGGTTTTCAGAGCTACTGTGATTGCAAGGTTGCTGGTTTCCAAGGATATTGTAAAGCTATGGGTAGAGATTATGTGGATTTATAATGCACAAGCCCTTGTGTTCTTATCAAGGACTGTAGTTTTTGTTGAATAAATACTCCCTAGACTGTTGCAAGCCTCTGGTTAATTTCCAGAGTTCTAGGAAATTTGATTTAAACAATAATTGCCTTTGTGGAGGGAAGGATTTATAGAGGGTCTCAATCTTCTAAATCAGGAGTCTGGCACTACCCCTTCTTTATTATATTTTGTTCCTTTTAAATTCAAGTTAATATTCCTCCATGAAATTTTCCATTTGTGGTTGTGATTTCCATAATTTGATGAGGAAGATTAAGAACTGGACCAATATAAATTTGTCTTTGAATTTATAATATACCATGTGACTGAATCCTTGAAATAGAGAGGCCACCATCCCAGTGGTCAATGACACATTGAGCATCTCATTACTGTTAGAACAGTGAAAAATTACCTTTTATATAACTGGTTCATGTGGTATGCACCAACATGGGATAACTACAATATTTCCCTGATCCAGTCATTAAGTCTTCAATGGGAACTTGATTGCAGCACAGCGTAGAGTAGAGGAAGATTCTAGACTCCGAAAAGGCTTACAAAATAGTGTCAATGGCTTTGTAATAATTTTGATACCTTCCTTCCTGAGATGATATATAATCAGCACTATGCATATACCTGGAATGTCACAGATAGCCAGGATGAAAGAAATAAGATATCTCCAGAAGAAAAAAATCAAGGCAAAAATAAGAATTAAAAGCCCATGTGGCAGAACTTTTGGGGAGAGTAGAAAAGGAAGAGAATCTGGAAAACATTAGCTGGACATCACTCAGTTAACTTTTGAATCTTACCCATTGCCTGACATAAAACTAGAATAAATATACATTGAAAGCATAAAAATGACTGCTGAAACTTGCTAAATATTTTATGCTTCATCATGGGCATCCATTGTGGAATTTCCCATGTAATCATTCTCACCTTGAGGGCTTTGTAAAGGTATCCCATGTACGTTACATGCATATTATTTACTTAAAAACCTGCCTGACTGGTGCGCGGCTCACTAGGCTAATCCTCCGCTTTGTGGCACCGGCACACCAGGTTCTAGTCCCGGTCGGGGCGCCGAATTCTGTCCCGGTTACCCCTCTTCCAGGCCAGCTCTCTGCTGTGGCCAGGGAGTGCAGTGGAGGATGACCCAAGTGCTTGGGCCCTGCACCCCATGGGAGACCAGGAGAAGCACCTGGCTACTGGCTTCGGATCAGCGCGATGCGCTGGCCACAGCGCGCCGGCCGTGGCGGCCATTGGAGGGTGAACCAGCAGCAAAGGAAGACCTTTCTCTCTGTCTCTCTCTCTCACTGTCCACTCTGCCTGTCAAAAAAAAAAAAAACAAAAAAAAACAAAAAAAAAAAAACCAAAAAAAACCCTGCCTGAAGATTTAACTGAGTTTTTATTTCATTTCATTTTTGTAAATTGAAACACTGAATAGTGCTCTCTGTTGCTTGAAAAATGTTGATGTTTGTGTCTTTCACTCAGAGAAAATAGTTTTCTTCTCCTAGTTTCCCATTCTATAAAATCCATTAGTTTTTTAGATGAATATGTTTAATATTTATTATGAGCTCATAGCACACTTGCCTAATCATTTGAGCAGCCATTCTATTCCTTACAACAGAATGCATAATATAAAGATACTATAAAACAATACATGGAAAATGTATATTATGATACTATGATAAAACTACACAGATTTCCAAAAAATTTTTGTACCAAATGGACTTATCTATTAATTATATCTTCCATAAACTTTTTGAAATACCTTGTACATTTTTCCTTAAAAAACAAGTTATATCAGCAGCAGTTATATGATTTATATTTGTTCCAACTCTGTCCTGTACTATCTAAGGAAACATGGCTAAACCGCTTAACATTTCTAAGCTTGAATTTCCCCCAATGCAAAATGGGTACAATAGTACCCAAAATATTACAGTGCAGATTGAAAGAGTTAAAAAATAAAATCCTTTATATAAAGTGTTATGTTCTTGTGGCTGACTCTTATGATCCTACCCACAAATTGGGGTAGGCTTCCTGATGGGGTGGGATTTAAGATAAGTTTTCAGATGAATGAAGGCAGGAATGCAGCTTTGGCAGATGGTTAGTAGGTGGCTATTGCTGGCATGGGGGTCTGTGTAGAAATGTCTGGAGGCTGGAGTAGGAGGATGGAACAGAGGGAGCCAAGACTAGGTTGGCTGAGCGAGAGCAAGTTGATGAGTACATAAGTAATATCAAGAATATTTATCTTGAGCCTTTTCAATGTTTAAAGTTTAGATGTCCATGTGTACCTACAAATTATTAGCCATTAACCAAATTAATACCATGTCATTTTGATTTTTGGAACAACTCTGTATGACTTTCTTTTTATAGACTTTTTTCTCCTCTTCTTCTCCCTCCATCCTCCTTTCTTTTTTTTCTTTTTCTTTCTTCTTCTTTCTGTGAATCTGAAACTTGGAGTGTGGTAATATTTCACATCAACTTCATTCAGCAGTTTAGAAATGGCAGCACTAAGCAATGTCTTGCTGTCACAATTGACTTCCCTGTGGATGGCAGATTCTAGGGACAATATAACTTGATCTTTTCCCTCACTCACAAAATTAAAATATTTTAATGGCATCTTTTACATTGGGACCACCACATTTTTACTTATGAATTTTTATCAAGAAAATTTGATGGAATCATGTACCCTATTAATATAGAATAAACTATAGAGAACAAAACTCCATGCAGGTGACTTTAGCAAGATGACAGAATGTGAAGTCCCCTCATAGAATATATCCACATATGTGAATACCTTTGTTACAATTCCAGAACCTGTGAGTGAAGCTGAAACACTGCCTGGACTATAACCCATCCCCCTCCCAAAAAAAGCTACATTAGGAGGGTGAGGCACAGTTTCACTCTTACTCTGTTGCCCCTCCCTCAGACCAGCACGGGACCACATGGAAGGATTGGCAGAGGTACATCACATGGAGTCATTCTGGAACAGAGAAGAGCACTGTTCACAATAACTAATAAATGGATCTTGGAAGTGTCATTTGATCACTGATGAAATTATCATGCTCAACCAGACAGCTCAGTCCATGGCTCTGCCGACCATGGAGCTGATCCACTGGCATTGTTTGGTCAGGAAACAATCTGTAGTTCTCCCCTGTTTGCATCTCTGCCTGAGTGAGGAGCCAAGTTAAAGGAATGCAGAATATAGCAGATCTCCTTACTTGACCACAAAGTCCAGACAAGGACCCTGCCTAACCATGAGTCCAGTCTAATGTTCTGTTAGGATATAAATGAGTTATTTGGGCCATGGAGTTCAGCCAATGGTCCTATCCTCACTTACAGACCCATGTAACTATGGAGGCTTGCTGATGGTCCTTTCCGGTTGCAGAGCATATCCTATGGCTCTAGTGAGACAGGAAGTCCAGCTAGTAGCTGCACCTAATTGTAGAGCACAGCTTGCAAACCTACCCAACTTTCAGGCACAATTTGCAGATGCTTCCAACCTGAGAGTCCAATAGCAAGCCTGATTGGCTGTGGAGAATACATAGACGCTTCACACAGGCAACAGAACCCACCCATTGATCCCACTTAACTATGGGACAGTCTGCTGCCCCATCTGATTGCAGAGCTTAGTATGTGGCCACGATACCTACAGAATCTAGCCTTCAACTCTACCTGAATATGGAGACCAGCAACAGCAGTACCTGGCTAGGCAGGAAAGCTTAGGGTTCCACTCAAACATGGATGAGTGCAGAGCCCAGTCTGCAGTTTAATTCAATAATGAGTCCAACCAGCAGCGTTATCTGGCCAGTCAATGCTGAGACTATGCTCAACCAGAGAAAATTGTGGGTATTGCAAGTCGTCTTTTCTGACAGCAGAACCCAGCCAACACACCCACTGACTGCAAAACCCAGACAGTGGCTTTACCCAACTTCAGAGCATGGCAAGAAGTCTTCTTGACTGTAGTGCCCACCCTACAGTTGCTACTTGCTGGCTAATCTAGAAACACAAGTTGGGGTTTATGGTGAAGGTCTTTTCCTTCTCATCTGAATCTATAAAAGCTAAGAGAACTAAGGATCGAAAAGAATTAGGAAACATGACACCAACAAAACAAAGAAGTTAAGCTCCAATAATTAGACCCAAAGAAATGGAAATGATGATATCTAAATAAACTAAGAATTCAAAATAATCCTTTTAAAGAAATTCAATGAACATCAATAAATCACAGAAAATGAAAAGAAATTAGGAAAGCAATTCATGATCAAAATGTGAGACATTCAAAAAAGGAATAGAAACCATTGCAAGAATTGAACAGAAATACTACAGCTGAAGAACACATGGATTAAACTGAAAAATTCCATAGGGAACTTAAACAGCCAACTTAATTGCTCAAATAGAAGAAAGGATCAGTGAACTGGAAGACAGAACATGTGAAATCATTCACTCAGAGGAGCAAGAAAAGAAAAGGAAAAAAGTATGACAAAGTGAAGAAAGCCTATGGAAACTATGGGACATTATCAAGTAAAACAATATATGTATTTTGAAAATTCAATGAGAAAACAGAGAGAAAGGAACAAAAAGTTTATTTAAAGAAATAATGGTGAAACCATCACAAATGTGTGAGAGAAGTGGATGTCCAGATTACAAAGTCCACAAAGTCACCAAATAGGTTGAAACCCCCCCCCCCCACCAAACTAAAAACTGTTATATACTGTAATTAAATTGTCAAAATGGAAAGAGAATTCTGAAAGCAGCAAGAGGAAAATGATTCATCACATATAAGGGAGGAGGGGGCTTAAACGGATATGCCACAGCACTAACTCCTCAAAAATAGTCTTTAAGAAAAAAGTATAAAAAGAGATAAAGTCATCACTTCAATAATGTAAAATAATTGCAAATAAGTACTTAACATTAGAACATCTATATGTAAAGCAACTATTAACAGAAATGAAAGGAGAAATGAACAATTATATAATTTTAAATTCCATTATTGACAGTGGTAGATCATTCAGACTAGATCAATAAGGAAACTATAGATTTGAAATGCATTTTAAAGAAAATAAATCTAATAAATATATGCATATAGTACAGAAATTGCATTCACCAGCAGCAGAGTACATGTGGTGACCATATGGAAGTCACCAAAACCAGTCTCAACAAATTCAAGAATATTCAAATCATATATAAATCTTTTCTGATTCAAATCATGTAAAATAGAAACCAAAACAGGAGGTGGACTGGAAAATTCACAAATATGTGAAAATTAAACACACTCCTGAACAACCAGTCAAAGGGAAAGCCAAAAGGGAAATAAAATGTATGAACCCAAAGTGAAAACACAAAATACCAAAATAACAAGGGCAGTTTTAAAGGGAGAGACTACAGCTAAAATATTTACATTGAGAAACAAGAAAGAAATTGTATAGAAATTAAATTTTGCACTTCAAGGAACTAGAAAAATAGAATAAAGTCCAAAGTTAAAAGAAGAAAGGAAAAATATAGATGATTGTTTTAAGTAAATAGAAATAATAAATATAAAGAATAGAAAAGATTAACAAAACTAAGTGTAGATTTTTTAAAATAAGATGATTTTTAAAATAGACAGGGGAAGCATTGTGGTATAGTATGTTAAGTCACTGCTTGGGATGCCACATCCCATATTTGAGTTCTGGTTCAAGTCCCAGCTACTCTGCATTGATTCAGCTTCCTGATAATGCACCTGGGAAGGCAGCAGATAATGCTCCAAGTACTTGAGACCCTGCTACTCACTTGGAAGACTCCTCTGGAGTTCCTGGTTCCTGGCTCCAGCCTGGCCCAGCCTGGGCATTTGGGGAATTATTTAGCAGATGGAAGATCTCCACCCCCACACACCTCTTACTTTGCTTTTCAAATAAAATAAATCATTTTTTTTTGTTACGTGGACAAACCTTAGCTAGAGCATTGAAGGGAAAAATGAGAGGACTCAAAGTTATAGATGAAATAGGAGGAGACATTACAACTGATTCCACAGAAATACAAAAATGAAGAGAGATTATGATGAATACTTATACTTGAAGAAATGAAATAACCTTGAGGAAATGCATTCTTAGATGCTTACAACCTATCAAAACTGAATAATGAAGAAATAGAAAACACTAGCAATCAATAATCAGTAAGAAGATTGAATTCTTAATCAAAAGCCTCCCCACAAAGTAAAGCAAGTACCTCAAGTCCACACTGCTGGACTCTGTCAGACACTTAAAGACTTAGTGGCAAATCCTCAAAACTCTTCCAAAGAATTGAAATAGGAGGGAACACCTCAAAACTTATAAACTCATTTTATGTTCTCTTATATATTATGTAATATATGCTACATATATATTAAATATATATAATATTGACATGTACAATATTTGGTAATCTCTTTTTATATAAGACTAAGATAGCAAAGATGTTACCATTTTTTGTATAATTCAGTGTTTTGGGTTTTTTTCCTATATTCTGATTATATATAAATAAAAATTATTAAAATATCTTTTTCCTTTAAAGGCAGAACCAGGAACTATTTAGGCAAAGTTATTTAATACAGAATATATAAGTAAAATTAGTTATGTAGTGATTGATTTTAATGTTATACAAATTTGATAATAATTTTCATTTTAATTAAGATATAAATCTCACTATTACAAATATATTTATTGAAAAACACATTTGAGACCTAATTTTTTTGAGGGGGAAGAGTGATAGAGTCAGAGAGAGAGAAGAAAGAACAAGCAGAGGAAACAGACAGAGCTCTCAACCGCTGGTTCACTCTCAAATGTCAGCAATGACAAGGCCTGGGCCAGGCTGAAGCTGGAAGGGGGGAACTCGGTTCACGTCTTCCATGAGTAGGAGACACTCATCTGCTTGGGCCATCCTCTGCTGCCTCCCAAGGTCCCTATTTGCAGGAAGATTAAACTGAGAGTGTAGCTTGGACTCAAACTCAACCACTTCGAAATGGAAGGTAGGCATCCCAAGGGGCATCTTAACAAGGAGGCCAAATGGCCGCCCCAAGACCTATTCTTTACCCAAATATCATTCCAAAAGTTTTTTACTTTTCTTTCAAATTTATAGATATTTATAACACATCTATACCTTTATAAAGTATCTGTCTTGCTGTTAGCAAAAATATGAGACTTGCCTTTTTATCTTACCTGGCAAGATGTCATTTAACAATATTTATACCATTCACAGTTAAAGTGATTATTTATGTAATTGGAATAGAATCTCCATCTTGTTAGATGTTTTCTATTTGTTCTATTTGTTTTTACCTTTTTTCCTTTTTATACATTCTCTGAGCAAAGTCGAACTTTTTAAAGGAATCAATTTTATCTCTCCTATTTACATTATTCATATTTCCTTTTTCCTTTTTCTTAAAAACCTTTTAATGGTTACCCTAGAGATTAGATTATCATATTCTTCTGTAAAGACTTTTTTCCCCCCATTTCATCTACTTGAAAAGCAGAGAGAGAGAGAGAGTCTGTGTCTTCAGTTTTCTGTTCACTCTCCATATATCCACAATAGCTGGGGCTGGGTCAGACTGAAGCCAGGCACCTGAAACTTCATCTGAGTCTTCTACATGGGTAACTGGGGCCCAAGTACTTGAGCCATCACCCACTGCCTCCCAGGATAAATGAGCAGTTATTTGGATCAGAAGTGGAACAGCTGGAACTTGAACCAGCACTCTGATGTAGGGTGCATGCACCACATTAGAAGTGATGGCTTGGCCAGAGCTGCGGCTCACTAGGCTAATCCTCCACCTGCGGCACCGGCACCCCGGGTTCTAGTCCCAGTTGGGGCGCCGGTTCTGTCCTGGTTGTTCCTCTTCCAGTCCAGCTCTCTGCTGTAGCCCGGGAAGGCAGTGGAGGATGGCCCAACTGCTTGGGCCCTGCACCTGCATGGAAGACCAGGAAGAAGCACCTGGCTCCTGGTTTCGGATCGGAAAGTGAGAGTTATAGAGAGAAGGGGAAACAGAGACCTTCCATCCTCTGGTTCACTCCCCAGATGTTCACAATGGTGGCGACTGGGCCAGGCTGAAGCCAGGAACCAGCAGCTTCCTCTGGGTCTCCCACGTCAGGTGGCAGGGGTCCAGGCACTTGACCATTTTCTGCTGCTCTTCCCAGGCCATTAGCAGGGAGCTAAATCAGATGTGGAGCAGCTGGGACAGGAACCTGCACCCATATGGGATGCCAGCATCTCAGGCAGTGGCTTTACCCACTATGCCACAAAGCTGGTCCTTACAAAGTCTTTATTTCCCCTTCATTCAAAATGATTTTCACTGAGTATTGCATTATGGAATGCCGGATTTTATCCTTTTAGCACTTTGAAGACATCACTCCGTTGTCTTCTGCTTGCATGTGTTCTGACAAGAAGTCTAATGTAATTATTATTATTATATTTTTTTTTTGACAGGCAGAGTGGACAGTGAGAGAGAGAGAGACAGAGAGGAAGGTCTTCCTTTGCCATTGATTCACCCTCCAATGGCCGCCGCGGCCGGCGCTCCACGCTGATCCAATGGCAGGAGCCAGGTGCTTCTCCTGGTCTCCCATGGGGTGCAGGGCCCAAGCACTTGGGCCATCCTCCACTGCACTCCCTGGCCACAGCAGAGAACTGGCCTGGAAGAGGGGTAACCGGGACAGAATTCGGCGCCCCGACCGGGACTAGAACCCAGGGTGCCGGCACCGCAAGGCAGAGGATTAGCCTAGTGAGCCGCGGCGCTGGCCTCTAATGTAATTATTATCCTTCCCATTCTTCATAATGTGTCTTTTGCGCTAGCTAACTTTAAGATTTTTCTTTTCATCTTTTGTTTATAGCAATTTGAATGTGTCATGTCTAGGGGTGTATATATGTATTTTGGTGTTTATCCTGCTTGGTGTGCTTCTGGGATCTGTGATATGCTTTTTGCATCTAATTTTGCATACTTTTTGCCATTATCTTTCTCAAATATTTTCTCATGCCTGTTATTATTTTCTTTCCAAGACTTCAGGAGTGTGTATATAAGAATTCTTGATCTTGTTCCACAACTCTTAGATGCACTGTTCTATTGTTTTTCCAGTTTTCTTTGTGTTTCTCTTGAATAATCTAAAGCATTATTAAATTCCTTCCTTGCTAATGTTGAATCTACCAGTGAGATTTTCAAGGAGTTTTTCATCTTTGTTACTATATTCTTAAAACTTATTTTGTTTATTTACTTATTTCAGAGGCAGAAAGAGAGAGAGAGAGAGAGAGAGAGAGAGAGAGCTCCCTTTGGCTGATTTACTCTGCAAATGCCTGCAACAGCTAGAGCTGAAGCCAGGAGTAGAAAATTCAATCCAGGTCTCCTATATGTGTGGCAGATCCCTAATTACTTGACCAAGCCTCAAAGTTTCCCAGGGTCTGCATCAGTAAGAAGCTATGTTTGAGTGGAGCTGAGACTTGAACCTAGTTGCTCCAAAATGGGATGCCAGCATGTTAATCACTAGATCAATTGCTTACCCACTTGTTACTGTGTTTTTGATTTGAAGGGTTCTTTTTGATTATTTTTTATAGTTTCCAATTATTTTGCTGAAATTACCTATCTGGTCTTGTGTTACTTGCTTCTTTCATTACAGTCTTTAGCATATTCACCATAGTTATTATACTAAATTTCTTGTATGATAATTTCAACAGCTATGTCACATCTGAGTCTGTTTTTGGTTATTGCTTTGACTCTTCAGATTGTGGCATTCTTGCTTTTTCCAATGCCTTGCAATATTTGTGTTGGAAGTGGATATGTTGTATAGGGCCATGAGATAGTGAGGTCTATAGTATTTATTTATGCTTGGAAATAAGCACACCTTCTTTCAGCTTGGCATTTAGTGAAGGATTTTGAGCTAGTGTAACCAGTGATCGGGCTAGATTTAAAGTATGTGTTTCTATGGCTACCTTCAGAGTATCATAGTCTTCACATTTCTTTGAAAATAGCTTCTGTTTAGAGTGTAGTCTAATTTGTCATGGAGTTTTTCTCAATATTTGTTTTCCAATTGCCTTGGCTCTTTCTACCTGGCTTTGGCCCCTCTGATGTGTTTGTTGCAGGTGTATTCCACTCCTATTTTTATTCAACATATAAATATAGCAGTGAGAAGGTGGAGGAGGGGTGAGTTCTCAGTCCCAGCCAGATACTGGAAATCTAGATCTGGTTCTGTGCCTCTTCCTTTTTTCTCTCATATTACCTTGTCCCAGGTGTGATAGGTTTCCACTAGTGCCCCTAGGCGACTGTGTTGTCGCTTTTCCTTATGCATATTAAATCTTGAGATTCATAGGAGAGATAGGGGAGATAGGTTTCAGGGTTTCAGTGGTGGCTACTGTTCCTCCCCTCCACCAGTTCCAGGAAGGACTCTTTGTTAGTGTTCAAGCCAGTCTATCTTGCAAATGCCTGGCATGGTTCATGGAGAGAAGTCTGCAGGAGACTGCAAAGCCTTCTGCTTGTGCCAGCCCACACCCAGCCCTTAACCATTGTTGAAAGTTTCTAGGTAAATTCTTTTACTGGTTTACATGACATCTGTTGGTTTCTGCCTCAGATAGGCAAATGCTTGGGTCTTGTGTCTGTCCGTGGAAACAAATCTCTACCCAGAGTTTGGGTTAGCTTTTTACTTTGGAAGCTAGTTCCCAAGGAAAATGGTTAATTTGCAGATTGTCCAGGTTTTTTTTTTTTTTCAGGTGATGATGATGATATTCTTTCTGATTCTGCATCTCTGAACTCAAATTATGAATGTTTATATGTGCGTGCAAATTTAATTTTTGAATAGCTTTTTATAGAACTATAGTCACTAAAGAGCTACAGATAATATATAGAACTTAAAAATGTACAAAAATTCAATACAGTCAAGCACATAAGATATTCAGAAATATAAATCCATTGTTTTTAACTTCTCTAAGAATAAATGACATCAACTCTAACAAGATAAATTAAAGTCATATTCAAGAGAGATCTTCTAAATACTACATGTAAAATAGCACAGAAATAATATTGATCATGGTTTCCTTTCCCCTGACAATATTAAATAACAAATGTGGCATTTTCAATATGTCCTGATTTAAATGAAACCAACTTGTAAGTAAGATAATGGATCTATAAGACTTCTTAATGCTGAGAAATAGAATAATAACATAATATGTGTTTGAGAATACAGGCTTTTTAATGAGAGGGAAGAAAAAAACAAAATGATAAATACCATTACAGATTTGGAATATGGAGTTCTTAGAACAGAGAAGATAAAATCTAAACAAAATGCTTTATCTAGCCTCTCAAAAAACATTTTAGGAAGACCAAAGTTGTTACTGATTTCTAAAAGTGGGTTTTCAAAAGGTGTTAATTCATTTCAACGTAGTTCAGCAAGAATACACACAAAATGTTCAACACAACTCAGGTTTCTGGAAAGCACAGAACTATAAACTAAGAAATAATCACATCAAGGAGAAGGGACATATCCAGATGAAACAGGTGTGATGCCAGAAATGTCAGGAGTTAGCGCTTTAGCATTACAGATAAAAATCACTTCCAGGGCTCAGACAAAGGATCTACTGTTCTCTCTTGGGAATGCCTGAAACAAAATCCTCTATAGCTGTTGACTAGTGGACCTTTCAACTGGGATCAGGGTGTGCCGGCACTGTGTTCTTTAGAAGTGAGGTAGTTTACTAAGCTCATAGGAGATAAGAGCTTTGGAATTTTTTTGACTCATCACTCATTTTTTTCTTTATACCTCTTATGCTTCCCACATAAATTTTTCAACCCCAGACTCACACAAGAAGACACAGGGTCCAGAAAAACGTGTGACCAGTAATGGCATCACAGTACCATCATTCAAATGCTATTCAGGAAAGGATGTTGTTGAATTATCTTCTTAAAAAAATTTCTCAGTCTATAAACAAATAAAGTATAGCTTTTTAGACTTTACAAAATGGTATCCAGGATTTATTATTTGTTGAAAAAAACAGGATGGAACCAAATACGTACAGTACTATTTATTTAGGAAAAGGAATTTTAGATGGATATAAACACATCTGTAATTGCAAGTGTAATTCAAAAGTTCATGAAAAATAGAATTAAGACATAATTAATAAACTTATTTGATTTAAAGTTTTTTGAAATTCATTTATTTTTCATAATATGTGATTTTCACAAACTTTAAATATATAATTATATATATGTACTTATATATATTTGAAAGGTTGAGTTACAAAGAGAGAAGAAGAGACACAGACAGAGTGAGAGAGAAAAATCTTCCACCCATTGGTTTGTTCCCCAAGTGGCCTCAAAAACTGGCTTTGGGTCAGGCCAAAACCAGAAGACTAGAACTCCATCCAAGTCTCCCACATGTGTGGCAGGGAGCCCAACCACTTTGGCCATCTTCTGCTGCTTTCCCAGGCACATTAGCTCAGAGCTGGGTGGGAAGTGGAGCAGCTGGGACTCCAACCAGCACTCATATTGAATGGTGATATCACAGGTTTAACCTGTTGGGTCATGGCAATGGACCCTCCATGAACATTTTGAAGCCCTCTTATATATACATATATATACATGGTTTTTGAAATAAACATTGGAAAGGCACATTTGTCAGAGGCTACATTTGAGGAATCAGGAAGAGAAACTAAATTTCTTTAAGTAATCTTGATTTGCACTTTTGATTTACAAACATAAATGTTTTATGTAAATTAATTTAAGCAAGCCATCCCTTAAAAAGAAGTGAAGATGAAATAAATGAACCTGTGTATCATGCTGTAACCATACAACCAGGAGCTATTATTTTGAATGACTTTATGACCCACTAATTTGACTATGTAACAGGATAGACAGTAATCATTTAGTAGGTGGCGGGTTTTTTTTAAGATTTTTATTTATTTATTTGACAGGCAGAGTTATAGACAATGAGAGAGAGAGAGAGACAGAGAGAAAGATCTTCCTTCCATTGGTTCACCCCTCAAAATGGCCACTACGGCCGGCGCACTGCGCAGATCCAAAGCTAGGAGCCAGGTGCTTCCTCCTGGTCTTCCATGTGGGTGCAGGGTCCAAGCAGTTGGGCCATCCTCCACTGCCTTCCTGGGCCACAGCAGAGAGCTGGACTGGAAGAGGAGCAACCAGGACAGAATCTGGCACCCCAACCGGGACAAGAACCGGGGTGCTGGTGCTGCAGGCGGAGGATTAGCCAAGTGAGCCTCAGCGCCGCCCCATTTCTGCTATTTTTAAAAGACGTATTTATTTATTTGAAAGCCATAGTGGTGGAAAGAAAGAGACAGAGACAGAAACAGAGAGAGAAAGATATCTTTCATCTGCTAGTTTACTACCTAAATGGCCACAACGGTTAAAGCTAGGACAGGCCAAAGCCAGGAGCCGAGAGTTTCTACCGGGTCTCTCACATGCATGCAGGGGCCCAAGCACTTTCGTCCTCCACTGCTTTTCCATGAGCATTAGCAGGGAGCTGGATTGGAAGTGGAGCAACCCTGATATGTGAGCAACAGCTTTACCCAGTAGGCCACAATGCTGGCCCCATTTCTCATACTTAAAAAAATATTTCTAGTTATTTTAAACAAACTGTTGCCAGTAATGATTGAGGAGGAACATTTAGTACCTCTAGGGGAGATGATTGATTCTCTTCACCCTGAGAAAATATTGCTGTTAAGGTTACCCAGTTCTGATCATGTTGTGCCCCAAATAAGCTGGGAGTGCATTGATTTAAATTGCCTCTGTCTTTACAGTCTGATTTGCTACAGAATTATGTTTTCAACAGAAAACGAAACAAAATAAGCTGTTCTTGGTGGCAGGGTGTTTCATTCCAGTTGGCATGATGCAATGTGAAAATTAATATTGATCACCTATAAAGGACTAGAATTATTTGAAGTATTCTACACGTGTCATCTAATTAAATATTCTCCATCTTCTGTAATGGAAGATGCAAAGGGGCAGGTAACTTGTCAAGAGCAATGGGCATATACCCTTGGGGGCCTAAGGCTCACCAGTCTTTGATTATGTCATGTTCTACATTCAAGTTAGGGACTGAGGCAGAAGAGAATCACTTGCAAATCCTTCAAACAAAAAACTTGTCTGGAGTGGGAATCATGCATTGCTCTTTTTAGTTAGAAGAAATCATACTAGTTCCATGTTTAGAGTCTTATCTTGCTAAAATATGCCACAATCTAAGTTGGTACCTCATTGGTGCCATTTACTCTTTTGACCACACGAATGTGAATGTATGACGTGTTTGATGTATGTTTCTGATATTTGTCCATTTGTTCATTTGCTTAGAGAGGTACCTGGGTATAGGGATATGTATTAGTCTTGGTTCTCCAAAGAGGAAGAATGAACAGGATGCATGTATCTAGAGATTTACATAAGGAATTGCTTGCAATTCTTTATACTTGCAATTGTAGAGGTATAGGCCCCAAAAGGTATAGGCCCCTGAAGTCCATGTCCAAAAGCAGTGCATTCTTTAATTCCTTCTGGCCTTGGGAAGCTCAGACTTTGTTTTATCAAGGTCTTCAGCTTGTTGTATGAGGCCCCTCACATTGTGGACATCACTTTGTTTTATTGAGGATCTACAGAATTAATACAATTTTATCCAAAAGGCATTTCCACAGAAAGGTCCAGGATAAGATTTGACCAAATATCTGGGCCCCATGGCCCAGTTACAATGATCATCAAAGCCTGGGAACTTTTCTTTCTGAACAAGAATGAAGAGGGGATTCCAGGATGTGGGTTCACTTAGGTGTTCAAAAGTCTGCCTTCTCCCAGATCCTTAGTCAGCTGGAGTCACTCTCCCTTCAACTCTCCTAACTTTCCCACAACTCTTCCAGGATGCCAAGCAAGAATGGCAGCTCACTGACCACAATCCCTGGGCTACTGGAAGTGTAAGGATGGGCATTTTCATATGCCCTGACATCCTCCACAGATTTGCTCTCAGTCTGAACTTGAGTGGTAGTGAGTTTATACTGAGATTGCTAATTTGCAGGGGTAAAGGAAGTGAGGGTTATAATCCTAACCTTCTTGGAATCCTTGAGTACATCTTTTAGACACCCAGATTATTGTTACAGATCATGATACCATCATTAGAATTATTTTTCTAAAATTAATTTATTAAATAAAAAATTTGAAAGAGTTACAGTGAGAGAGAGAGAGAGAGAGAGAGAGAGAGAGAGAAAGTTATGTTCTATATGCTTGTTCAGTCTCCCCTGATGGTTACAACTGCTGGGGCAGGGCCAGACCAAAGCCAAGAGCCAGGAGCTTCATTTGGGTGTCCCACATGGGTACAGATGTCTAAGTGCTTGGGCCATCTTCCATTGCTTTTCCCATGCGAATTAGCAGGGAGCTGATTTGGAAGCAGAATAGCTGGGACTTGAACTGGCACCCATATAGGATTCTGGTGTTGTAGGCACCCACTATGCCACAATGCTTGCCCGTAGCATTCTTAATTAGTCAAGAAGATGTAAGTAAAGCTCTCTTTCCTACCCTTCCTTTTTCACATGACCATTAAGAAAAAAAAACAAACATTTCTTTCTCTAACATGTTGCACTTTCATTGGTGGTAAGAGTCTTCAAGACATTCTTGGGAAATGTATATTATGAGAAAACCATGCATAGATTTTAAAAAAATTAAACCTCAGTAAGTTTTCCTTTTACTTTCATTTGCCATGAGCTTTTTGAGGTATACTTGCATAACCCCACAGAAGTTCAGAGGATCTGGTGAACCAATGTTGGTTATATTTTCTTATCTCTTTGTTTTATCTACCTAGACATTCTGCCCATTATGTTACCAGAATAGCTTTTGATGGCCGCACTCAGTTCTACCTATATCAACTTCACTGGGCAAGGGACATTTGTGAGTACTTTATGCCTACCAATATTATCTCCCCTAAAACATGAACAATTAGTAAATATAAATTTATCACACAAATGAGATTAAAAGCTCCTGTGAAGCTAAAAGCTCTGGTTCCAGCAAATATTTCAATAGACTCAGTATTTATGTAAATGATTTCACTTGGCGCTTCAGCTCTCGTTACTCAAGAATTAACTGACATCTTCCTGCCTTTATTTCCAAACTCTGGACAATAGCATTTGCTTCTTTCACTGTCTTTATCTAGAAAGAATGTGAATCTCAAGAAGATTGAATTTGCTCTTATGAATTTGGAGATATTTCTATATTTTAAATGTACATATACCTTGCTAACATCTTATGCTATCATGAATAACCAACCTCTATTCTTAGTCACACATTTTATTTCTTTATTTTGCAATGCAAAACTTTGTTTAGTGTCAGTGGGAGTTATGTATATGCTTTCAAAAGGGACCTAATTTTCACAGGCTATCAAAATAGCCTGTTGAGATAGTATCAGCAATGGGGATCAAAGGAAAAGATAGAGTCTACTGCAGCATCTGGATTATGGAAAAGTCAAGTTCGTGCAGTATGCAAGTAGTAGGGACTGTGTTGTTCATAAAAGCCTTAAATTCAAACATATTCTCTGTGTTTATTTTAGCCTTATGCCAGAAAGACACACTGTACATAAGATGATTACAGCCATTATGCTGTAAAAGAAATAAAAATGCATTGTGTTTTGTGGCTTTGCTACAAAAACTCCATGCTGTCTCCTAGAGCAACTTATGCAGCATACCTTGGCCCCGAAGTCTGCATGCATGACATTTGCAATGGTGAGGTCAGTGCTGAAAATTAAGTAGCAACTTCAGCTATATTAGTTAAGGTGGGAATAAGAAAGTTATTTGTGATGCCGTGTGACAGTGAGAGCATTTTCTTCTGAACTGCTGTGTAGAAGAGAGAGTTGAAAAACGTTTGACAGCATTCCAGTTGGCAAGCGGTAGCATTTTAATAAGTCAATACTGCTGAGAGTTCAGTGTAAAAGCTGCTCATCTGAAAGTGAAGTAAACTAATGAAAGCTCAAACAGGTGAACACTTTCTGCACTCTAAATAGAGTGTGCGTGTGTGTCCGGAGCACATATGCAAGTACCCTTTCAAATTAATGCACGCACCTGACCATATGTTCTAGCAAATGCCATTAAAACTGCTGTGATTTGCAGAAAGAAATAAACATAATTCACATTTGGAACCAGCATGAACTTCTAGTTATTTTGGATTAAAGAAAGATACTAAGAAATATTTTAAAATTACTTGTATGCCAGAGCACCCTGCTTCTAATTAGGCCATCAGCAAGAGAAGATGGTAACTCCTGTGATTGTTTTGATTCTAGCATAAAGATTTAATTTTTTTATTTTTAATTTAGTAGGCACACACAATGAGAGAGAGAGAGAGGGAGGGAGAGAGAGAGAGAGAGAGAGAGAGAGAGAGAGACTGAATTCTGACCTACTGTGACCTACTGGTTTACTCCATAAATGCCTGCAGCAACTATAGGAGCCAAAGTCAGGAGCCAGGAATTGAATCTAGGTCTCCCACAGGGTGGCAGGAATCTGACCATTTGAGTCATCATCTGCTGCATCCCAGAGTTTGCATTAGCAGAAAAATGGAGTCAGGAGTCAGAGTTGAGACTTGAACCCAGGTACTCCAATGTGAGACATGGATGTTTGGGTGTTTCAACTGGTAACTGCTAGGCCAACACAAAGATTTCAGAAAGAGCATTTCTGAACATTGATAAAACTTAATCCTACAGCACAGCTCTGGCCATTGCAACCAATTGGGGAGTGAACCATAGGATGGAAGACCTCTCTCTTTCTCTTTCTCTCTCTGCCTCTCCTCTCTCTGTGTAACTCTGACTTTCAAATAAATAAATACATCTTTAAAAAAACTTAATTTTATTTTTCAAGAAATTATTTCCTTACATACTTTATATGGTCACTTTTTAAAATTTTTTTAAAAATTTATTCGACATTTATGTCCTGATTGGGAAATATCTATTTTTCCTATAAAATTATCCTGCTGTGTATGTATGTTAAAACATATTTTATTTTTTTCTCCTTTGGCTTAATGTGAAAAGTTCCTGCGGATAAAGTAGACCTGTCATGTGGTTAATATTGTTTAAGCCAATTCATTAACTGTGTACTGATACTGATGCTGTGTTTTTTAAAAAAAAATGTGGATTTTATTCCAGGTGAATTTTTTTATAATAATGTTTATCTAAAATAAAAAGTACATAATGAAAATAAAAAAAAATTATTTGACAGATACAGTTAGACAGTTAGTGAAGACAGAGAGAAAGATCTTCCTTCCGTTGGTTCACCCCCAAATGGCCGCTACGGCCGGAGCTACGCCGATCTGAAGCCGGGAACCAGGTGCTTCCTCCTGGTCTTCCTTGCGGGTACAGGGGCCCAAGCACTTGGGCCATCCTCCACTGCCTTCCTGGGCCACAGCAGAGAGCTGGACTGGAAGAGGAGCAATCGGGACTAGAACCCGGCACCCATATGGGATGCCAGCACCACAGGCGGAGGATTAACCAAGTGAGCCACAGCGCCGGCCCCTATGGTCACTTTTAATAGTTTTTTTTAAAAGTTCTGCCATTCTGATTTTTGCTTCTTGACTATATTATTATTTTTGTTGCTGTTGCTGTTGTTGTTAAAATGTTATTCCCAGAAATTGTTCAAATTCCCTTACCTTCATTAAAACTCCCCATATATTGAGTTATTTTCCCATTCCATTTGGAATCAATTGGAATTAAGTTGGCTGTTAATTAGTGTATCCAAGTACATCACGCCAAGATTCATGTATTCCTTTTTCAGAAAGATAAATTTCACCTCATGGCAACAAATGAAACATGCAATGCTTGTTGTGCTTCTGTGTAAAATTCCTGTTCAAACATTGCACCTGCTTGCTGAAAAATGCTGCTACTGGGGAAGAGGGCAGGATCTTTTCAAGATGACATGGAAGATTCACAATTGTGGTTTACTATGGTAGATCACAGAGAAAAGTGTAAAAGCAGATTTTTAGCCTAGAGGTTAGGACACCTTCTTCCCATATTTCTGGCTCTGTTCTTGACTGCAACTTCCTGCTAGTGTGTACCCTGGTAGGCAGAGGTGATGGCTCAAGTAATTGGCTTCCTACCACCTATATGGGAAATCTGTGCATCCTCATGGCCAGGTCTGGTCATTGCAAGAATTTGGATAGGAGTTTCTCTCTCTCTCTCTCTCTCTCTCCTTCTCGCTCTCTCTCCCCCCCCCCCATTTGTTTATTTGTGTCTCAAATAAATTTTAAATATTAAAAAGTGTAAAAGGTGTCACCACCCAACCATGCTGACTTTGAGGCCAAGTCTTTTTTCTGCCACTCAAACAATAAGAGGTTTAACTTGAACAAATGTAGTAAAAGAGATGAAAAACATGCACACAGAGGGTTAAACTCTGGGTAGGGATCTTTGAATGCTGCAAAGTGTAGCTTTATATAGATAATTATAACAGAATAAATCCTTATGGATTGGTCTCTAGGTCTCTTGTAATCCTGCAACATCCTCCTTGTTGAATATTTTACAATAACAAAATACAACCTGGTTGGAGGAGAATAAGTACCAATCTTGAACAAGCTCAGAATGTGACACCCTACCCTTTTTGCTTTGCTGTGCTGAGCGGAGCAACTATCCTTGCTATTATTCCTACTGCCAACCCCAGCCATGCCATGCCTTCTCACATCTCATTCTGGCAGCATCCTTATCACTGCACCTCCTGCCAGACTTTTTTCTGTCATTGATTATCCCCAAATCCACCTTTTGATATCATCATGAACATTACTTGTAGCTTTAGTAGTAAAATGTAACATTCTCTGACATCCAGAGTATTGCAAGTCAGCATTCTCTATAATCATGCACCTTCCTCTGGCAATACTAATCACACTCATAATTAATGTTTTAAGATCTGTACCCATGTCTGAGATGTGTGTCATATATACTTCTATATATGATGGGACTTGAAAAGATTTGTGGAAAGTTTAATTAAAAGAAAAATTTAGGGGCCAGGGTTGTGGTACAGCAGGATTAAGCCACTACTTGCAATGCTGGCACCCCATACTAGAGTGCTGGTTTGAGTTCTGGCTACTCCACTTCCAACCCAGCTCCCTGCTAAGATGCCTGGGATAGCACTGGATGATGGCTCAAGTAGTTAGAGCCCCTACCACCAACGTGGTTAAATCCAGATGGAGTTCCAGGCTTCTGGTTTGGCCTGTCCCTTTGGGGAGTGAACCAGAGGCTGAAACACCTTTCTCTCTTTCTCTATGTTGCTCTGCCTTTCAAATAAGTAAATAAAGCCTTTTTATTTGGTGCAAACATTTTGCAAGCTATGTATAGTTTTTCTTGATATTCATTACCCTGAATTTTTGAAGATCACTTCTGTGTTTTCAATACATGTTCGCATCAAATAAACTTATGTTTTAATTCATTTCCATAAACGATTTGAAGTGTCATCATATGTTCATATACAAGCATATAACTTTTCTCTCAGTGCTCAGCACTGGCCAGACACCGGAAGTAAATACCTGTGAAAGGAGGAAGCTTGAATGTGGTAGTAACTTCTAATTCATATATCCATGTACAGATTCTATCTCAAGCATGATTTTCTCTTTTTATATTGGTGGAACCCAGTAATTCAAAATGTTGTGTGTAGGAAAGAGCTCTCTACAGTTTCCAGGTGTTAATCAGTTCATATCTGTAGCTTGATTTGACATTTTCACATTTTGACATGTTGCACGGGTACATTCAGATTGAAAGCTCAGTCACAACGTGTGTTCTTCACACCATTTAGTAAGGCTTAGCTTCTGTTTGCTCCTTACTAAAGACCTGAACTATAGTCTTCTGAAGGCAGCTCACTTATAATTAAATAAAAATATTTTGTAAATGGTCAATATTTGTGGACTCATTTTCCAGAACAGTTTGTATCATTTTAAAACCGGTCTGAACATGACAGAATGGGCATGACCATGCTACACCATGCTTAGGAGCAAAACTCACAGGGACATTCAAATATTAAGAGATGAGAACATGTGTCAAATTTTTTATTGCTTTTAAAATCCGTCAATTTCTGTTGACCATATTGGTTCTAATCATCTGATAACACCCAGATTCATGTTCAGACATCTCAGTTTATGCATGGCATCTCAATAATTCACCTCAGAAAGGCCCACAAGATCTTTTAATTTTATCTTAAATGATTGTTTCCAGTCCAGTTTTTCTTTTGCCTAAAATCATGTGTTAATTGTATTCTTCTGAAACTCTACATTATTCTTATACATAATTCTTCTGAAAGCATAAGAATAGGTAATCATTTCATTTATTTGAAGGGCAGAGCAACAGAGAGAGAGGGAGAGACACACACAGAGACCACATATGAATGAGCGAGAGATTCCATCTGTTGATTCACTCCCCAAATGGCAACAACCAGTGTCGGACAAGGTAGAAGCCAGGAGCCAAGAACTCCATTCAAGTCTCCCACATGAGTGACAGGGGTCCAAGCATTTTGACCAGCTTCTGCTGACTTGCCAGGCATGTGCCGGCCCCTCTTTTTAAAAACAAGATTATTTGAAAGGCAGAGAGGGAGGCAGAGATAGAAAGAGAATGAGAGGGAGAGAGAGAGAGAATCTTGTATACACTATTGTATCCACTATGTCACTCTTCCAAATGGCTCTACCAGCCAGGGCTGGGCCAGATCAAAGCCAGGAGCCAAGAACTCCATTCAAGTTTCCTAGGCTGGTGGCATGAGTCAAAGTATCTTCAGCTGCCTTCCCAGATACATGAGCAGGAAGCTGGATCAGAAGCAGAAAAGCTGGAACTGGAACCAGTGCTCTGATATGGAATGCCCACTTTGCATGTGGCAGCCTAACCCACTGCACCACAAGATTGGCTGTAGGAATTATATTATTGATAATTCTCTAGATTCAAGCAGCTTCCTGCTATAAATATTTCAGTTTCTTAAATGCCTGTGGTAACTCATTTTTAAAATGCATTTTTTTCATTTTATGTTAAAGGCAGAGAGACGAAAACAGATTGATAGACAAAGGTCCCCCATCCACTGGTTCACTTCCTAAATGCCTGTGTCAACTGGGGATGGGCCACGCTGAAGCCAGGAATTGTGAACCTAGTCCAGGTCTCCTGCATGCTTGGCAGGGACTGAAGTATGCCTGCTGCCTCCAGGGAATGCATTAGAAGAAGCTGAATAAGAAGCAGAGGACTCAGAAAAAATTTGAAGCAGGCACTGTGAAATGGGTTGAAGGCATTCCCAAGTGGCACTTTAACCACTGCGCCTAACACCTGCCCCATAACTAATCCTTATTAATGTGTTCAATCTACAGATTTTATTGGTATTAATGTGTCCATGTCACAAGTCAAAATTTAGTTTTTACTGTCTTTTATTTTGTGAGAATATTATTGTTGGTAATGGTGAGAAGTGTTGATGGGAAACTCCATCAAACTTTCATAGCCTGCAAGGCTAGCTGGTGAGTTACAGTTGAAGCATGAGAGTGAAACCTTAGGCATTGAACTCTAATTACACCTGAACTTCTCAAGTAGCTCCCTAAGTCTTGTAATAGTAGACAAATGAACCAATACCCTTGTGGTTCCCAAGGAACATTTCCAGTCTACTTTACTTGGATTCAGAGACCAAATTAATTGACAGAACTTAATAAGCTAAGCAGAGATCGCTGGTCTACGGGATCATCAAAGTGTCTTGGGGGACCAAGTTTCTGGATAGCCCACCCAGATGCACAGGGATGACCTTTTTCAGTGTTGTTCTATACCCTCTATGCTGCATACCTCTGTAGGCCTCAGTTCCTCAATGAGCTTGGTCTCTGGCTCAAAACAGAATGCATTTTATTTCACAAATTCATTCTGCATTTGTGTCACAATCCTGAGCTTTACTACTTGAGTGTCCCCTCATGCAGTGTCAGCATTCGCAAAAATGGTTAAATGATTACCCACAATGCAAATAGAAATACAGTGACATGGCAAAATGAGGCACTACCTGGAGAGCGGAGGAGCAGTTAGATAGACATGGTCAAGCTTCTGGAACTTCCACTCAGCTGGTATCAAGGTTATCGTAATTTCATCAGTTGTCATATTAATTCATCATTTGCTCTTGCAAATAAAATATCTCATAATTCCCTGAAAAAACACTATAGGACATTTGAAAGCCAGTCTTCAAATGTGCAGTCACATACACAGGCTCCTGCACACATTCATACACAGTCATGTAATAAGCACAGGCCATGTCCTCACAGGGCTTGATTATGCAGGAAGTGCAGGGCCCAGAGGAAGAACTGAGAAACTGGTTTACAGCCACAGCATATCACCCATGCTTGCTGTTTGCATTTTGTTTGGTTTCCCTTGTGGACAAGCCCCTCCCTCAGGATTGAATTGTCCATGCAATGTAGGGTACTGAAGGGTGGGAAGGACACACACTATGAATTCAGTGTTGTCTTAGTTAAAGTTTCTGCCCTAAAACTTTGAAGAAATTGCATAATCTCTTTGAAACTCAGTTTCTTCTTTGCCAAATAGGGGAGAATTACATGTGGATTATAGGGTTCCTGTATGAGACAAGACTCAAAAAATTCAATAAATCAATAGCAGACTAACTTTTAACTTGATAATTTTGTGTGGCCTGCAAATGACATTATAAATATCCAAATGGCCATTGTCAAGAAAAAAATTCCCCACCTCTGCAAGAATTTAAAATAACATACAAGGGCATTGCAAAAGATTTGTGGGAAAAAAAGGAATGGAAAGATAAGCTTTGTTTGGTGCAAAAATATTTTAAAATCCACGGAGAGCCTTTTTATAATACAACTGTCAATGAACTTTTTGAAGTACCCTCATGTATGAAATGTTTTGTAGAGAATCTCCTTCCCTCAACAACCAATAATGTGCTGGTTTTGACCTTGTTATTGATATTAGATTGAATAAGCATGAGAGCACAGACTTCTGACCACTAAACCACCAGGGAACCTGGGAGAAATGTCTTGGATATTAGTTGTTAAGACTATTTTTAATCGAAAAGTCAAAATTCTTATATATGTTAGGCACGTATCTAAACCATCTTCTTGTTGTATTTCCAAAAATGAATAGACCCATGAAAATCTCCAAGAAATTTATGGAATGCTAATGATTTGAGCACTCATAACTCAAGAAAAAGAAACTCAAAGTAATTCAAAGTTCACTGTACTGTCCCTTGGAAGTATTACAGACTGTAGGATCATATAGCATGGAATGAGTGATGATCTCACAGTCTGCACAAAGGTGCCATGACAGACATCATTAGAACATAGTAAATCTGTTCCATTACTCTGTAACAAACTGGTCCTGTAAATGGGTCTGTATATTAGCAGGAGACACAGGACATAGAATACACTCTTTAATTGCCTTAAGACGCAAAGGTCCTGGCTGCTGTGTTCTCAAAGTTCTCTCATATGTGCTGGGTGCCCAAAGCTTTCATTTAAACTTTGTTAAGCTGACACTTGATGCTGCTCAAATTGCTTCAGCTATTTTCCTCCTCTCTCTGGATGGTTTGCTGCTGATCAAAATGGCAGTGCTTACGGTCCCACAGAAAAAAAGTACAAATTTTGCTGAGAAAAAGAACCTTATCATAAATGCTAGCATTTCCTTTGTAGTTCAGGTAACTTTTTTTAGTTTTTTTTTTAACTTTTATTTAGTAAATATAAATTTCCAAAGTACAGTTTATGGATTATAATGGCTTCCCCCTTCATAACTTCCCTCCCACTCACACCCCTCCAATCTCCTGCTCCCTCTCCCGTTCCATTCACATCAAGATTCATTTTCAATTATCTTTATATACAGAAGATTGATTCAGTATATATTAAGTAAGATTTCATCAGTTTGCACCCACACAGAAACACAAGGTGTAAAATACTGTTTCAGTACTAGTTATAGCATTACTTCACATTGGACAACACATTAAGGACAGGTCCCACATGAGGAGTAAGTACACAGTGACTCCTGTTGTTGACTTAAAAATTTGACACTCTTGTTTATGGTGTCAGTAATCTCCCTAGGCTCTAGTCATGAGTTGCCAAGGCTATGGAAGCCTTTTGAGTTTGCTGACTTCGATCTTATTCAGACAGGGTCTTATTCAAAGTGGAAGTTCTCTCCTCCCTTCAGAGAAAGGTAGTTCCTTCTTTGATGGCCCCGTTCTCTCCACTGGGATCTCACTCATAGAGATCTTTCATTTAGGTCTTCTTTTTTTTCCCCAGAGTGTCTTGGTTTTCCATGCCTAAAATACTCTCATGGGCTCTTCAGCCATATCCGAATGCCTTAAGGGCTGATTCTGAGGCCAGAGTGCTGTTTAGGACATCTGCCATTCTATGAGTCTACTGTGTATCCCGCTTCCCATGTTGGATCATTCTCTCCCTTTTTTATTCTATCAGTTAGTATTAGCAGACACTAGTCTTGTTTGTATGATCCCTTTGACTCTTGGACCTATCAGTGTGATCAATTCTGAACTGAAATTGATCACTTGGACTAGTGAGATGGCATTGGTACATGCCACCTTGATGGGATTGTATTGGAATCCCCTGGCACGTTTCTAACTCCACCATTTGGGGCAGGTAATTTAATGCACACTTTAACTCTTCCAATCCAACTCCACCATGGCCACAGTCATAGAATTCTATCTTCTGTGACTGAGTTGTTCTTTTATAAGTGAAGCAGTTTATAGAAAAACCATTTTTAAAATACTTTCATGAGATGCTTGTTGAATGACTCAGTCTTAGAAAAACTATTTTTCAAGTTAAAATCAGGCTTTAAAATTCCCTTCTTCAAAGGGGCATGAAGAAACTATTGGAGGTGATGGATGTGTTTATTACCATGACTGTGGTAGCAGTTTCAGCGTTGAATGCACATGTCTAAACAGACTAGATTGTGTATTTTCAATATGTGTGGCTTGTGTATATCAATTATACCTCAATAAAGCTCATAAAATATGTAAATTAAAACTCTATTCTTCTAGTTTTACTTAATGAAATACAGAAATTACCTATTATCCAATACTTTATATTTGTACAAACTCAAGAAAAAGGACACTTGAAATATTCTGGCCTGTGAATAGGACCGATATGAATTTGTTATACTTCAGACAATGTAACCATATTCCTCACATAAGACATGAATATTGAAGGAGATTGCTATGGGAGTCTGGAATTTTCTTCATGATCTGGGAAGACCCATTTTTAGACCTCTTAATGGCAGACAAATGGATTGGATAGCATAATAAGATCCTTTTCAGTCCTTTTATTCTTGGAAGATTTTTATAAAAACAAGAATCTGTGTGTATGAGAGAAATAGACATACATACACACACATACATAGAATGAAGAATGGCAATCTCATATTTTAGATTAAAAAATAGATGTCTATTTGAAGGTTCCATTTGCAAATGTTAATATTTTTCAGAAAGAGAGTTCATATTTGGCTTAATTTTATCTAAATATTGTATTGGTGATTAACTTATGTTTAGACATGAACATTTTGCCTTTGATCCCAGTGGTATTATTACTAAAGAAATTTTAATGCAACATGAACCTGAACCTGTAGCACACTGATTTATCCCAATTTGGCCATAACACTGTAGTAGTTACAGAGCTGCTGTCTCTTAGTTTTGTGATGTCTGCTGAGTCCTAATTCTTTCCTTTCACAGGTGTAAATATGAAACCTTGGGGGACTGTCTTACACGAAAGGCAGATGCTTAAAAATGAAACCTTTATTCTCCATTTAGAAATATTCACAATGATAGAAAGGGGGAATAATTTAATAAAGTCACTTTGACTACGTAAATATTTCCTTGATGAGCTAGAATCTTGAAAGCTGTGTCTAAAATGTATAAAGGGCAAATTAAAAACACATAAAAGTGAATTTCATGAGCTTTCAAAAAAAGGTCTTAATAAGGTTAAAACCTTATATAACCAGAGATGAGGAAAATGCTAATAGGCATTGAAGGCAAAGCAGGAAGGGCTGAAGGAGTAGTTCCCCTGCTTATGTTCAATGGATAATGTGAACAAAAGAAAAAACATGGAATTATTGAACTCTTTCTGGACTATCAAGGGATGATCTGGACAGATCAAGGGATGATCTGGACAGATCAAGGGATGATCTGTCATCTGGAAACATAAAGAGGCAAATAAGGTGGAATTTCAGTTCAAGGATGCAATTAGATAAAATATGGGGCATAGAATGGACACAATCGATTCTGAATCTTCTTCCTTCCCTCAATTTCCTTTTCCAACACCCAAGTCAGAGCCTCGATCTTCTCTTGCCTGGTTTAACACACTGGTCTCTGGGCTAGTCCCCTTGCTTTCATGCCTGCTTCCTTTCATTTCTTCTTTTGCAGAACATCTCAGAAATATTTTAAAATCACAAATCAGATGATGTTATCTCATGCTTAAAATTCCTGTGTGGCTTTCGATCCCTGCTTGGCAGTATCGTCTACCTCTTTGTTCTCCACCCATTCTGTGCTTCTCTTGATTCACAGGAGCCTGAAGAATTTCTGTTAGCTCCTAGCTTGAGCACTCTAAACTCATCCCCACTGTAGGGCCTTAAAGATAGTGGCAGCAGGTCCCCTTGCTTGCAGTGTGTTCTTTCCTAATATCTCCTGGCTGAGTCTGTTTCTATTATTCATATCTCATCCTGAATATCATCTTCCTGAAGAGACCTTCTCTGGCATGCTATCTAGAATGACGACTAATTCAGTCTCTGTAGAGGATTGAACACATCATTGCTTTTTGCTCAGTTGTATTGATTGTTTCTCCCACCCCATTGCAAGCCATGTGCTACAAGAGTGTGCAACCTATCTATTTTATTCATTGCTATCTCTTCCCAGAGTCTAGAACAGTGTCTGACACATAATAGGCTCTCAACATGTTTTTGGATGACTGAATGAATAAAGATGGGGGGGAGGGCAGTGAAAGACAAACGTGATCCATGCAGGGTTGGTGTCTTCGGAATGTTTTTGGAGGAGGTGGAATCAAGCTTGAACTTTGCCTAGAGCTTGGGAAGGTGAAGAAGACCTTTGGGCACATGCTTTTGGGTAGCAGTGTGGTAGGATGGAAGGGACTGTTGGGAAAGTTTATTGCTGGGGTGGAACTTGGTGCATCTGGTTGAACACTGCTTGGGACGCCTGTATCCCATATTGGGGTGCTTGAGTTTGAGCCCTGGCTTTATTCCCAATTCTGACTTCCTGGTAATGCACACTGTGGGAAGCAGCAAGTGATAGATCAAGTGGTTAGGTCCTGCCACCCTAATGGGAGACAGGATTGAGAAGGCTCCTAGCTTCAGGTTGTTGTGGGTATTTGAGGATTGAACCACTAGGTGGAAGATTTCATCTATCTGTCTGTCTAATAGTTCAGCCTGTGATTATAAAGTAAGTTGAAAGTATGTTATCACAAAAATTAAAAGAAAAGAAGAAAGAGAGGAAGGAGAAATGGAGAAAAGTAACATTTTCAGAATTGTGTCTATGACATACATGAAATCAGCTCTCTTTATATTAATAACAATAAAGACCATTGCCTTTGGTGATGACACAGTCTAGAGGGCAGGGAGTTGTGGGGAATGAGACTGAACAGGGCAAGGTCAGAGTAATGGCAGAGTCAAACAGACAAATCACATGTGTAAAATAAAGTTATGGCTAATTCAAAGAGAATATCACAATTTTCTAAATAATCTCTTCACTTACATAGGGAATTTTATTTTGTTAAGCTACTCTAGACTGTCTCATTATCCCATCTGTTAAATCTACTGATGTTCACACATACATGATACGCATACAACAAAACATATTTTCTGTAAAAATAATATGCACTCTTCATTTTAATTCATTAGGTTTGTGTTACGGTGTTACAAAATTCCACTGGCAGAGAAAGTCATAACTAAAATGTGGTCTATTTCATTTTATTTTCATAAAAGAAGGCTATTTCTATTTCCATGAAGCTTGACCAAGCTCAACATGCACAACCAGAGATTTTCTATAAGATAAGAAAAAAAAAAGCTACAACAAACAAAAAGTCAAAACATCTTCAACCATTTTTAACATTGCAAAGATGCCATATGTTAACAACTGCTTAAGTCATTTTTTTATGCCAAGGTCATCCTAAGTGCTTTGGCTAAAATGAATTTGACTGACAGTTTTGAACTAAATGTTCACTGAAAGCCAGCACCTTTCATTTGCATGCTTCCTATGCACTCTGGACCTAGCTACTTTAGCTCAATTTCCTCAACTGTGAAATGGATTCAATAAATAGTGTCTTTGCAAAAATGCACACTGTAGCTGAAATAAGCCTTATGCTAACGATAGCCTGTTCTCACAAGAGATTTTCTGTCTTCTCCCTTCCATCAATCCCAAGAGATGCTATTTTGTAAAAACCCATCAGATTTATTTAGGCTGAGCATTTTTATCCAAAATGCATGTATCTCATATCAGACACAAGGAGATTCAATTACAGTGAAAAACCCTAACATTAAAAAAAAAAAAAGCAAGACTAACAACAGACCTCCTGATGGAAAAGGACTTCTAAGTGGGGCCGAGTCAGTATGTCAGGTGTGGCTTTACCGGAGAAGAAAGTGACTGCTTTGGGAAAGGCAAGAAGTAGGCTAGAGCATCTGTCTGTTGGTTTTCTGAACTCTGGTCTCAGGATCTTTGTTCTCCTAGTTTTGCTCCTTGGGACTGCTATGGCAGATAAATTATCTTTGCTCTATTTTCTTATTTGAGGAGGAGGACCTTACTGCCAGAATCTCAGAACAAGCAGATACTGCAAATCCCACAAAACAAAGGGAAAAAATGGGAGGAGATCCAAGTGATGGAGTGCATTTTGGAGAATGAAGTGCTCAAGAGGGGCATAGAGGAGAACTGCACAAACTCACTGCCCCAGGATGCTATGGAGAAAGTGGGGCCTGAGCCGCAGGGGAGGACAGTGAGGTGAGATGCACCACAGGACCCAGAACATACTCAGAGAGGCTTTGGGTGTCCTCAGAGAGTAAAAGAAGACACAGTCTGCAGGAATCCATAGGCACATCCATAAGGAGAGAATATAGTGAGATGAAACAGCAAGATAAGAGATAAAACTGGAAATGGCTTAGCAACAAAACAGAGCAGAACGAAAATTCATATTTAAACCAGACATGTACAGAACAGCAGTGCTGAAGATGGAATCAGCCCTGTAGGATGTGCCAGGAATGAACTCCCAGAATGAAAAATAGAGAGAAAAATAGAGACAAGAAGGCAGGTGTAGAGAATCAAGAACAGAGAGCAAACCAAGGTGTTTTGGAAGAAGAAGCAGGGAATATATAATAATAATAGTTAAAAATATGGTGGAACCAACTGTCTGAAGTTATAGAAAGACCAACATATATGAGGGTACTTCAAAAAGCTTGTGGGAAATGGAATTTAAAGATAAGTTTATTCTGGTTTAAGAAAATCCTTATATACCAGGTGGATCTTCAAACAGTTCATAAAGAATGCTTTTGATGAAAATCTGTGCATGCATTTCAAACTTTTTTGCACAAAAACAAACTTATCTTTAATTCTGTTTTTCACAAATGTTCTGAAATAACCTTGTATAAATGAAAAGGCTTATTAAGTCCCACACAAAATCCATGGAAAGAGACCTACCCATCCAGATATATGATGGTAGGTCTTTGAAAGAGTAAGGATAATCCCATGGGTCTGTCCTAAAATATAGGTGCTGCCGTGGCATGCAAATCTGCATGAGCACATTACACCAATTTCAATGAGTTTATGTTGTCTAAAATAAATTCTGGTCATTATGGTTTGGAGCCTGTCTTCCACCTTCCTGTGTAATGGAGACCAATTCAGCAGTTTCTAAACCTCAGCACTCTGGTGTGTGGAAAGGGGGTACAAATATTTACTTCTGATGTTTGCTGTGAGGATGAAACTACCAGGGCAGGCAGCCTGAGTGGTGGATGAAATCACATACTCCAGAGAAAGCAGGGAGAGCAAATTAATCCGTGACACTGGAAACATTAGCATAAACTCATGGCATCAAACAGATCTATATTTTCTAATCTTTCACCATTAATTGTTCCAATGGCAGCTGCAAGTCCACTGCCCACCAACTCTCATGTGTCTCATAGTGCCCTGATTTCACTGCTAATCATGCATACAGCTATAAAGAGCCGGAGTCCCTGGAAGGGAAATTGATTCTATGCTTTTGAGCAGGAAAAAACAAAATTGGTCTGGAATATCCTTTTGTTGTCTGGAATCCATGAGAGCTTAAAAATGTCAAGGGCAGTGCTAAAGGACAGAAGAGAAAACTTAGAAGGGCTTTCATTGGCTATACTGTAAGTACCATCACCATAATAGTGATAATAATCATAATAGTTAATTGAAACAAGTTGAGTCTGTGAAAAGCCATGAATCAGTAATTGTATAAATATAAAATGTACAAAATGTAGTTGTAATACAAAGAAGGGTGTACATAATAGGATACATTTAATTATTCATTGGTTTTAATAAATAAAGTAGTGTTAATAAATGGAATTCCTGTGAAGCCTATGCCATCTGAAATTTTAATAAATTCATTCCTATAAAAGATGTAAACAATCTGTAAGAGAAAATTTACTCAGAGAGAAGCCTATTTGATTTTAGGAATCTTAGTGTTCATTGCATTCACCATGATTTTGGATAATGATACTGATGTCATTTGGTATGGCATAGTTTTTATTACTTGAAATATACAAGAAATAGGTTAAAAAATGTTGAAAACATTTAGAGTAAATGATGATTAAATTCCATCTCTTGCATTTTGCAAATTATTTATATCTTTTCTAGATGCAAATGTTTTATAATTCAAACTGTACATGTATTTTATGGATATCTTAGATATATGAGTGTTTTACCTTTTATTTTAATTATGTATTTGTTTGTAAGCACAAAAATATACTTTTTTCTCTCTGTGTAGGAGGGAAGGGTGAAATAGAATTGTGAGTAATCCAAGGAGCCCAGGAATAAGTAGGGACTATACAAAGACAGGGAAGCATTGGCTCAGCCCTTGGATATCTGCAGTGGCCAAATGCAGAGGGGGTTCACTATGGGCTCCAGAGTTGACCCGCAGAGGCTCAACTCTACAGATGCATTTCCTCCTCCTAGGAGAGGCCTTCTAGATGGCTCAGCCAATCATAATAAAATACAAATGAGTACTTCCTGTAATGTCTATTTTAAAATGACTATATACTCCCAGGAAGTTGTAAGACTACTACAAAGGGGTCTGATGTACCCTTCAACCAGTTTCCCACAGTGGTTTCAGCCTACATAGAGTTTAGCCTCAAAATGAAGACTTTTAATTTTATTTTATTAATTTTATTAATATAGGCCAGCACCGTGGCTCAATAGGCTAATCCTCCTTCTGTGGCGCTGGCACACCGGGTTCTAGTCCTGATCGGGTCACCGGATTCTGTCCCAGTTGCCCCTCTTGCAGGCCAGCTCTCTGCTGTGGCCAGGGAGTGCAGTGGAGGATGGCCCAAGTGCTTGGGCCCCTGTACCCACGTGGGAAACTGGGAAGAAGTTCCTGGTTCCTGGCTTTGGCCTGGTTGAGTCCTGGTCATTGCAGCAATTTGAGGTGTGAACTAGCTGATTGAAGACTTCTCTCTCTGTCTCTCCTTCTCTCTCTGTAACTCTGCCTTTCAAATAAATAAATAAATAAATAAATCTTTTAAAAAATAAATAAGAAATCTGAAATGCTTTTTAAAAAAGATGAAACAAAATTAAAAATAAAAGTTCAAGAAAACATGGAATTAAAAGATAAGTTTATTTTGATACAAAAATTTTTGAAATCTAAAAACGCTTGTTTTTAAGGTTTTTATTTATTTATTTATTTGAGAGTCAGAGTTACAGACAGAGAGAGGGAAAGACAGAGAGAATGGTCTTCCATCTGCTGGTTCACTCCCCAAATGGCCACAACTGCTAGAGCTGAGCAGATCAGAAGCCAGGAGCCAGGAATTATTCCAGGTCTCCCACATGGGTGCAAAGGCACAAGCACTTGGGCCATCATCTACTGCTTTCCCAGGCCATAAGCAGAGAACTGGATTGGAAGAGGAGCAGCCAGGATACAAACTGGCATCCATATGGAATGCCAGTGCTGCAGGCGTAGGTTTAGCCTACAGCACCAGCCCCTAAGCAGTTTTTATAATACGCATTTTCCATAAACTTTTTGAAGACTCTCTTATATACAATTTCATTTTTACACCAGAATAAACTTATCTTTTAATTCCATTTTCCTGTGAACCCCCAGATGTCAGCGTGCATATACTACTTATTAAAAAACGTTGAAATGCTGAAATTTCCTATGAAATTAGTGTATCTGAATTACAGAAATCTAAACAGGCAGTCATTAAAAATGCAAAAGTGTCTGATTTGAGAGTTACATCTAAAATTACAGACCTAAGAGGGAATATTTTTCTCCTACACTGTTTGAATGTTCACAGATCATGTTGTCTACCTTAGAAATAAAGGTTATTCCTTCATTCTGAGTATGCCCATCTTCTGGTGTGCTATGGGAATTTGGGGTTAAAAAAGACCTCAGGTTTTGTGTTGTAGCCAGTAGCTTAAGCCAGTGCTTGTAATGTGAGTATCCCATATTGGATCCCTGATTGGAGTCCCAGTTGCTCTGCTTCTGATTCAGCTCCCTGATAATGCCCCTGGGAAAGCAATGGAGCTATCCCTGTGGGAGCCCAGATGCAGTTCCTGGCTTCTGGCTTATCTAGTCTTGGCAATTGCAACCATTTGGGAAGTGAACAAACGGGTGGAAGATCTCTCTCAATCTCTCCCCATCCTTAAATAAGTAAATGTATGTTTTTAAAAGCCTCTATTTTTGAAAATGTGATATATAGGCTGGCGCCATGGCTCAATAGGCTAATCCTCCACTTGTGGCACCGGCACACCGGGTTCTAGTCCCGGTCAGGGCGCCGGATTCTGTCCCGCTTGCCCCTCTTCCAGGCCAGCTCTCTGATGTGGCCAGGGAGTGCAGTGGAGGATGGCCCAAGTCCTTGGACCCTGCACCCCATGGGAGACCAGGAGAAGCACCTGGCTCCTGCCATCAGATCAGCGCGGTGCGCCGGCTGCGTCGGCCATTGGAGGGTGAACCAACGGCAAAGGAAGACCTTTCTGTCTCTCTCTCTCACTGTCCACTCTGCCTGTCAAGAAAAAAAAAAAAAAAGGAAAAAAGAAAGAAAAGAAAAGGGAAAAAGAAAATGTGATATATACATTACACTGTGGAATTGGAAAAGGGAGTGCATTTTGTTGAAGTGCATTTTTCAACTTTGAAAATCTTTTCTATTATTTTTCACATTAATATTTCCATTTTCATTAACAAATGAAAATGTCTTTTTCTGTGATAATCTTTGATTTCTTTTTTTTTTTTTGAGTAGCCCTCAAATTACTATCTGATTTTCTCATTGTTTCAATCAAGTAAACTCTGAGGAAAGGGGTATATTGGTCTCAATACAAGCAGCCAAGGCTGAGTCCTTCCAATTCTGGAGCATCTGCCCTTCCTCCCTATCCTGAGACCTGCAGCCAGTCTGTGCATTGCCGTGTAGTTTCACAAAATTGTCTTATTTGGTTGGTCCTTGTTTTTGCAAACAGGGACTTGAGACTTAGGGAAACTGAGATGAGAAGACTTGGACTTGCAGCCAGATTTTCCTATGTAAAGCTTGGTGTTCTTCCTGCCTCCCAGAACAGGACTCCAGTCCAGTTAGGGCTGCACCATCCACAGGAACCCTAGCACCATAGACAGATGCTGCAGAAAGCCCTGGCCAAGATGCTGGGCAGCAAGGGCACAGTGGATGGCTGGGATGGGTCTCCCTTATCTCACCTCCAGATCCCATCCCAACACCCAGCTCAGTGTTGCAGGGTCAAAGGCATTCAAACACGAATCAAATCCCCATCCCCTACTAACCACCCCCACCCCATTATATTCATTGGTTGCTTCCTTCTGATCCTCATTAGTAATAATACAAATTACTTTACTTCAATCATTACTATTAATGAAATACCTAGTATGTGTTGATTTGTCCAGTTTTTCAAATGAGTATAATATTCTTCATCCTTTCAACCTCCCAGCAGAGTGGTTCTCCATTAACTGCTTATATAAATCAGGAAACTGAAGTTTAGGCAACATCTATTGCCAGAGGGGCTCAGTGCCTGGGTTTTCAGACAGCAGCCTCTGTCCCTAAATCTGCTCCATTAAGTGTTAGGCTAGGAACTCCCACACCCATAGTTGCTAAGTCTCTGTTCATACCTGAACACACACTAGATTCTGTTCAAAGAGAAAAAATAAAACTTAGAATTTGAAAAGTTCAAGAACAACTAACTCAGCACCAGAAAGCACTTTCTTATGTTCATATAATTTCCTGTGTCCCCTGCTGCATGGGCACACGCATACTCCTCAAAGTGCAGACACCTTAGATCACTGCTACTTGCACTGGGACATCTCACTACGTTTTTCTTGATCTCTTGTTTGTTTCTCTCTCTGTACATACTGAATTTGTTGTTCACGTCTCTGTCTTCAGACTGTGAGATCTGTTTTACCCATGTTTATATGTGTTCTTAGAGCAGGGTTTGTATGTAAGAACATGTGGAATGTTTAAATGCTTTAAACTAGTCACTATACATTGAAAATGTTCTTGGAGTAGTGTGTGTAATAAGCAGATGCATCCAAAAATGTTACAGATACACAAGTTACTTTCTGCCTTAAATTCTGGGTAGATCTAAGCTTTTTCTGTTAATAATTTCAACTACTCAGATCAGACATCCTCAGACAACATTTTTAGAATCTACATGTTCTGTAATGGAAGTTTATTGGTACACTACAGTTTTCAATATCTGATATTTAAACAATGGAAATGGACTGTATTTCCAGATTTCTCTGCCTCTTTCTTCCCGACCTGGTGAATCACAATCCATATGCCTTTGGTCTTCACGTTGAAACAATTTTATTTTTGTTTGTAACCATATACTATTTAAAGCATATTATTTTTTAAGGACAGCTGAGCCAGGATGAGGCTCATCTTTGTGATGAAAGCCTTCCCATATTTTAGAATCACTATACTTTGTATTTTCAAATGTAGGGTGTTAGAAAAGCTAAAGTCAGTTATGTGGAAGAACAATTTCTTGGCATATTACATTTTTATAAATTGAAACTGTGGTGACCAAGGTTGACTACATTAAACCAGAATTAACCTTTCCAGTTATTAAACATGCTAGAAGTAATTTGGGAGTAATCCATAACATTAATTAGTATATGGCTTGGTTACTTTGTTTGTGGTTTTAATTGACTAACCCAGGCATGCAGGGTATATGAGTAGTTTACTTTCTTTACCATGATACCATTCAGCTATTATTTATAAACACTTACATTTATCAGAAGTTATACATAGGATTATCAATATCAATTTAACTTATGATGGTCAAAAACTAACTTCAGTTTCCTTCTGTGAGTATTGGGCCTCTCTCCTGTCCTACCTCTAGATTAAGTAGATTTAGATATGTTTCTTTTTATTAGCAAAAAACTCTGGTTGATAAATAATAGCTTCTTATACAGTTTGTAGGTTAGCTTTGCTGTTGAATGGCTTTCAAGGGCACGTATGTTAAAGGCTTGGTTCCCAAGGTGGGGCTGGTGGCAGGTTGGTAGAGCCTTGAGGAAGCGGGGCGTGTGGGATGTCTCTAAGTCACTGGGGCGTGTCCTCAGAAGAGAAGGCAGCTGCAAAAGCATGAGTTGGGCCCAGCCTTTCTCCGCTTCCTGGCTCATCAGGTGATTCCTTGCGCAAGCAAGCTCCGCCATTGCCATCTGCCTGCCTCTGCCTCACCAGGCACCCAATCAATAGGGAAGCCCAATCTTGGATATGAATTTCCAAAGCTGAGAGCTAAATAAACTTTTTCTGTTCATAACATTAGTGGCTTTAGGTATTTCATTTTAGTAATTCAAGAAGCTAACACATCTAATATTATCTACTGAGGGCTATAGTACTTTTTAAGATTTAGACTATCTCAGTGTTCAGATGGGGGCACGGAGGCATAGCGAGGTTGAGAAACTTGCTGGAGTGTGCACATCCCGCAAGTACAGAAGAACTTTCAAACCCAGATCAGCTGGATTTCAAAAACTGAGGTTTTTAGCCATTGTGCTATTGTGTCTTAGGGTAATGTTGGAAGGTGGCTAATGCTTTCAATATTTTCTGCTGCTTCAGCATTGGGGATGATTTTAGGAGTTCATTTGCCTATACTATTAAGATTTCCTTGTGATAGAGTTTCTATAACCATATTGTTCTCAAAATAATGGGAAGGGCCTAAGTATTTAGCTTCAATCTGTTGGATTCTGTTCCTATGTAGCCTAACAGATATTTTGATTACATGAAAGAATTCATTCAGAGCTTTCACCACAAACACAGAAATGCAAGATTATATTTCTAATAAATGTGTTTTAGTAGAAAATGGTGAGTAGATCTTCATTAACCCTAAAGTCATTTCTTATGGTAATATGAATGTTCATAGCAATATACAAGGGAGAAAAAATGTGGGTGATGATTGTGGTGGTAATAGTAAGGAGACAAAATACCATGATGCAGAGAAAATTGTTTTTGATTTTAAATTTTAATTGTTTTCAATTTACTTACTCTTTAAAAGGCAGAGACACCTACATGGGAGGAAGCTCCTTGTTCCTGGATTTATCCTGGCCCCACCCTTGTTGTTGTGGCCATTTGGGGAGTGAACCAGCAAACGGAAGACCTCTGGAAGATTTCTCTCTCTGTGTGTCTCTCTCTAAAAACAGAAAAAGAAAAAAAAAAGAAAAAGTAGAGAGAAAGAGAGAGAAAATCTATCCACTGATTCATTCCCAAATGCTTTCAATGGCTGGGGCTGGGTAAGGCTATAGCCAGGAGCTGGGAACTCATTCTAGATATCTGACATGGGTGACAGAGACCAAAGTACTTAAGCCATCACCTGATGCTTTCCAGGGTGCACATTAGTAAGATGCTGGAATTGAGAGCAGAGCCAGAACTCAAATCCATGCACTCTGATATGGGATTTAGGTGTCCCAAGCAGTGTCTTAACCCCGATACAAATTCTGCTACTGTTTATAACATAAATTCTGCTACTGTTTCTAATATTATTATTTGGCTATTATTATTTGGCTGCCAGAATTTTTTCCCAATGATCGTTGGCTCTACTGTAACCCTTATGAATGTTATGTCCCACAGCAAAAGAATTTTGCAGATGTAATGAAGATTACTCATTAATGGAACTGGAGGAGATTAGCCTAGTTTATCAAGGTGTGCCTCATCTAAACACTTGCCTCCTGCTGTTAGCAGAGTGAAAGCCAGAGATTTGAAGCATGAGAAGGATTTAATGTGCCCTTGTTAACGTAGAGATGAAGAGGGCCATGTGTGAAGAAAACGATGACCTCAGTCCTACAACCAAAAGGACCTATAGTCTTAAGGAATTGGATTCTGAGCCCCTTAACACCATGAATAAGCTTGGAAGCTGAATCTTCCCCCAGAGCCTCCAGAGAAAGGCCCAACCCCATCAACCCTTTATCTGGGCTTGTGAGGACTTAAACAGAGGGCTTAGCTCAGCTACACAGACTCTGGCCTCATGGAATTAGGAGACATAACTGGATCGTGTTTTCAGTTTCTGTTTGTGGTAATTTGTTAGGGCAGAAATGGAAAACTAGACTCATATGTAATTGATCAGTTTCTTTTTTGTATGATCCATGTGTGAATTTTCAGAAGAAAAATATTGCTTATTTTTAATAATGACTTATATGTTATAATATTTATTGTGCCAATTAATTAGATATTTGGGTGCAGTGAGGATGCAAAGGATATAGAATCATGTTGCCAAAATTGTTGAAAAATCTCAGTCTTTCCTATACAAATTCAGTCTGCCTCAAGCTCTGTCTTGTTAACTCTCACTTAAATCTAGGTGTGCATATGGTGCCCATTCCTTAGGATCTCCCTTTAATGGGAAAATCCAATGCATTATAAACACCAGAGAATGAATTATGCATATCAATAATCACAATAAAACATTTGTTTTAAAAGAAAGAAATGATAAGTTGCTAAACAAAGATGTTATGAAAATTAGCTAGATTTAATGTACCAGTTTGTGGTCAGTGACCATGTGCTTCACCAGACAAAGCAGCATTTCATGATGTTCTGTTACTAGATCTATAGGAAATTAGTAGGGGGTTTAAAAAAGTAGGTGCTGAGTTCAAAATAGAATATGAATTTGGATGTGAAAAATCAAATCGGAGATGTAAGGAGTTTATTTCTCTCTTCCTTTTTGTTGCAGATAAATCTTAAAGATATTGGTGAAATCTATAAAATACGCATTGGACATGACAATGGTGGGAAGGATCCCAGATGGTACCTGGAGGAGATCAGATTGGAAAACATGGGCACGTGTGAGCTGTTTTGTTTGATTGTTGATTCCTGGATAGCCGAGAATGACTCTGATGGAGATACATGGAAAGAAATGCCCATTGTGAGAGCTGGGAAAGAGTCTTTGCCAGGTACAGAATTTCAGTTCCTTTGTGAAATGCAGTCAAAATTAAAAAGTGAGATGATTTAGAACAGGGACTGGGTTCTTTTTTTTTGAGAAGGACCAGTCTTTGGCACCTTATACTCAGTAAGTTGTGAAGTTGAAAGTACTCACTTCTCTTGAATTTGCTTACCTCTGCCAGCCCATGAGCCAGCTGCTCTGGACAGTCTGCCAGAAGGTGACATGGCATGAGCCACTAAAAGTTAATTTGTGGACACTGAGATTGGAATTGGACATCATTTTCATTTGTTAGAAATAGTATTGTTCTATTTTTTAAACAATGAAGAAAGAGAATAAGCATTCTTAACCCACAGACTGTAGAAAAACATGCAGCTAGCAGAGGTGATCCATAATATGTAATTTCCTACCCCTGGTTTGGAACATTAGGCTTTAAGAATAATACCTGCATGTCTGTTCAAAAGTGAAAATGAGTGCAAGGGTGTGTGTGTAGGCAGTCAACTCATCTCCCAATAAGCTGTATTACTACTCAGCGAATGTGACTTTCTTCTAATCTCCACTGTTTCAGCAAAAGTTTCTCTCCATCCATCCTCTGCATCTCTGATGTCCACCTTGTTTTTGCCTCCACCCACCCAGTGAAAAAAATTCTCTCTCATTGGATACTAATGGCCTCTTTGTTAGAGATTAAACAGCAATGTGTGTATGTGTGCATGTGTGTGTGTGTGAGAGAGTATGTGTTCTGTCAATCTCCATGCAATAGTTAGCCTCCCTTAACCAACTCTGTTTCATCTATAAAACAGGGATAAAAATACTGCCGATGTCACAAGACTGTTTTTAGTACATTTATAGTGTTTAGGATAATGTCCTCCAGACTTAGCAGTGCTTCTGGCACATAGTACTTCTGGCACACAGGAAGTACTAGCTATTCTCATTAAATCTCTCTCCAACTCGGACCCCCAACATGTGATACCAGCCTTGTTATTCGACAGTTTCATTCAATTTTATATATTTTTATCTCTGTCTCAACTTGATTTTCTTCCCTTGAGAATGTGGATTTAAATGCTTGATCCTTCCCTGGCCTCTGAACATCTCCCTAATGTCTATTGTTAACCTGAGAGTACACATTTTCATCGTTGGTCCTATTCTTTAAAAAAAAAAAAAATTGAGAGAGAAAGGGAGAAAGAGAGAGAGAGAGAGAGTGCACAAGATAGTGCTCCCACCCATTGGTTCAGTCTCCAAATGCTCGCTATAACTAGGCTTGAAGCTGGGAGACTGAAATTCCATCCAGGACGCCCACATTGGTGGCAGGGACACAATTACTTGAGCCATCACCTGCTGTCTCCCTGGGTGTCCATTAGAAGGAAGCTGGGTTGGAAGCAGATTAGGGACTTAAACTCAGGCACCTTGATATAGGATATAGGCATCCAAAGTGACATCTTAACCACTATGCCAAATGCCACCCCTCAGTACTGCCCTCTTTTTGGTTTAAGGATCCAGTATCCTATTGGATGGCTTATCCTCTCATCATCTCTACTACCCAATCTTTAACTATTTCACATGCATATGTGTGCCAACAGGTATTAAGGTGCCAAGTATGTGCCAGGAGTACTGAGAACCAGAGGAAATACAGGTGATTCAGATAGGGTACCTCTTCTCTGGAAGCTATTCTGCTATCATGGCAGTAGTTATCACCAGTGGTCCAGTGACTCCTCTCTTTCTGCCCCCTCATCAGTTTCTTCTTTTTAGCTTCCCCTGGAAGTCTTGCTTAGCAGCTCATAGATGCTTTGAAACCACCACATCCCAAACTGAAGTCACCTTCCCTGCTCTTCCGTTTCTTGCTGAGTTCTTCTAAACTTACATGGAGAGTCTGGTCTTCTCCCCACCAGCCTTATCTCCCATCAGGGACCTCATGTTTTATCTTCCCAATTCCTGTTAGAATGACACATGGCACAGAGCCCAGAGGCTGTGTGCCATGAAAAATACCTGTTGATTAACTCAGATATGGCAGAAGGCCAACTTAATGAAAGGAGGAATAATGCTAATTATTTATATTGATATACTCATGTATTTTGACAGTTTGCCCTCATAAAACCCCATTTATAAAATACAGCTCCAGATCCTACCGCTTGTTCTGCAGTCATGTGAGCATAGGAGTGGTATCCATAGGGATGCCCATAAGAAGTATAAAAAATATAAGGAGAGTAAGATATTTGTAATCCTGGTTTCCACCCTGCAGAACCTAGGATCTACTTATTCTATTCACCCAATTTCTAACATCTGTCAAGAATTTATGCTGCTTTTAAACAATGGTGTTTAGAAAATTTTTAAATCCACAGTATTAATAAGAAACAGAAGAAATCTCACTGGTTTATTCTATTAGTTTTTTTTTTTCATTTTGCAGTGTTTTTAAGTGCTGCACTGTTTTAACAATGAACTTTATTTAAACTGTATTAGACAACAATTTTATAATTCTTCCAATGGCCACTGACTTGATATACGAACAGTTTATTACATGGAAAAAAATACAAAAGGCAATTGTATGAGCTTTGTAAAAAAAAATCCAGATACCAAAGAAACAGCATTGTACTTGAAATGAACTATTGATTTTGGGTTCATTTACTGGAGCAGCAATAAAGGCTCAGCATGTCTCCCCTGCATCTTTCTGTTCATCCTTTCTTCCAACCAGCTAATGAAACTTATCCATTAGCATTTCCCATTTAAAGAGGTAATTTCTTAGCTGAAGCACACCAACCATTTCTTAAGACATTTTCTCCAACCAAATAGTGCAATGTAATAGTGAAACTTACAGCTGATCTGATTCAGTCTTCTCATGTTTTTTGGGGGAGGGGTTCTCACAGATCAATCCAGCCACCCCTTTCCCAGAGAGAATATTTGCTCACTTAGAGAAAAATCATTAAAATAAGAAAATGGAAAAATTATGACACCTCAGTGTTCAGAAATTAATGAGGGACCTAGCCTTTTTGGTGAGCAAGGAGCCGCCTAGGCATGATGAGTGCCACCTTTTGGAAAGTCATTCTCCATGCCACCTGGAGGTTCAGTTACCATTCCTATGATACTAAGAAAGCCCACAGCAGATTCAACCATTAAATTGATGCTTCTCTGGTTTGAGTTTGAGAGGAGGAGTAAAGTGAGCTTGACCTTCAGTATTAGGGGATTGTCTGTCCATGTGTCAAAGCATCCTGAAGCTAGCTGGAGGAAGAATACAGGAATGATGATGAGAACTTTTTCCTTTTTGTTAAGCTTTTAATACTTGTCTTAAAGTTCCCAGGCTGGAAAAGCCTTATGGACACTCTTGAGGAGTCTATATATATATTTTAATTTAGTAGCACAGAAAGAGTGATTTTTCCATGCAGTTGGCATTTACACTCTGAGCCAATTAATTTTGTGGCTTTGCCTCTTCTTTTAAAAAGATTACTGGAATGTTTTCAAAAGAAAAGGGTCTTTGAGATGATTAGCCTATAAATCACCATTCTTTGGGGGCTGAGCTAGCTTGCCAGTGGGATCAGAGCAAGCCCCTCCCAGGGGCTAGCACTGCCAAGTTGAGCTTGTTCCTCATCTTCCTTGGATTTATTCACAGTCTGCCATGCTGGTACAGAGAGGCACTGAGGAGCTGATCACCCACCCAGGGTTGGCCATCCTTAAGAATCTCTGGTAAATGGTCTGGCAGGGATGCCCAGGGATGATAAGAGAGCTGACTCAGCTCTCTTCAGCTCATGCAGCCTCCTCCCACGTTCTGGCTTCAGACACCCTTCAGGAGGGATGGATGATAATGGGAGGTGAAGTTTGAGGCCACAACTGTGGGTGAAGAAATGTTTCATGCTTGACTTCAGCAAGTCAACAAGAGGCGTGCTTGGTGGTTTTCTTCAAATCAAGAAATAACAGGGAATGCAGGAGAGTATCATGATAATTGCAAAATATTTGCATTGATCAGACTTCCAGTGAGAAAATAAGCATCTTTCTGAAACATTTGCTGACAACCTACAGCAAGTTTTCAGTAACAGCTGAGATAAGTAAAAAAAAATTATTTCTTTTTTTCTTTTAAAAACTAGACCACCTTTAAAAATATCCTAATTCAAAAGAATATATTTTCATAGAATGATAATTAAACATATTTCAAGTTTATAAAATAAATATGGACAGAATTTTAATTTTTTTCCTTTCATGCCACTCTTTAGTTGATATGAAACAAATATGATCATCAAAACACAGAAAAGAACATTCTTCTGCATTATTATACAGATATAGACAAAAGTGGATGCTAATGTTTAAAGGGCTCCTTTTATTTTTTTTTTTAACTTTTATTTAATGAATATAAGTTTCCAAAGTACGAATAATGGATTACTATGGCTTCCCCCCCATACCGTCCCTCCCACCCACAACCCTCCCCTTTCCCACTCCCTCTCCCCTTCCATTCACATGAGGATTCATTTTCAATTATCTTAATATACAGAAGATCAGCTTAGTATACCTTAAGTAAGGATTTCAACAGTTTGCTTCCACACAGAAACATAAAGTGAAAAATAATAGATGATTTTTTTTAAATGATGATGAAATCAGATCAGACCTATTGTCATGTTTAATCCCAGTGAGAGTCAAGTTGGGAGTTGATAGTTTCTTTTCTTTTCTTTTTCTTTTTTTTTTTTTTTTTTTTAACAGAGGATCAGTTTAGTATGCATTAAGTAAAGATTTCAACAGTTTGCACCCCCATAGAAACACAAAGTGAAATATATTGTTTGAGTACTCGTTATAGCATTAAATCTCAATGCACAGCACATTAAGGACAGAGATCCTACATGAGGAGTAAGTGCACAGTGACTCCTGTTGTTGACTTTACCAATTGACACTCCTGTCTATGGCATCAGCAATCCCCCTATGCTCCAGTCATGAGTTTCCAAGGCTATGGAAGCCCCTTGAGTTCTCCGACTCTTATCTTGTTTAGACAAGGTCATAGTCAAAGTGGAGGTTCTCTCCTCCCTTCAGAGAAAGGTACCTCCTTCTTTGAAGACCTATTTTTTCCACTGAGATCTCACTCACAGAGATCTTTTGCCAGAGTGTCTTGGCTTTCCATGCCTGAAATACTCTCATGGGCTTTTCAGCCAGATCCGAATGCCTTTAGGGCTGATTCTGAGGCCAGAGTGCTATTTAGGACATCTGCCATTCTATGAGTCTGCTGAGTATCTCACTTCCCATGTTGGATCACTCTCCCCTTTATTTATTCTATCGGCTAGTGTTAGCAGGTACTAGACTTGCTTATGTGCTCCTAAAGGGCTCCTTTTAAAGTCCTTAGTGAGTGACTTTCTAGCTAATTGACTATGTGACCTTGGGCGACATTTATAAACCCAAACCAAGCACTCTGCAACACTTTAGCCTTCATCACTTTGCCCATCTACATTTCAGGGGAAGATGCAGAGTGAGACAGAGCCTCACCCACAAGTCAACTGTAGCTCAGATGAGTAAAGTCTGGCTTCAAGCACTTGTTTGCATCCCTGGCTTTGTGAATGGTGCCAGGTGATACAAGTTTTCCGAGTCTTACCTGTGGTAAGGAATAGCGTGTGTAGTATCTATTACTGGAGTGATCACCCTGCCCTCTACCATCCCAACCAGGGCTTTTTGAAAGCGAAAATCCTCTGTGAATTATTATGCCTGGACAGCAGATGTTAGTGGGGCTACACCAGGCAGATCAGAACCATGGTTATCTTGTGGAGTGTCCACGGGAGGACACAAGACATGTGTATAAGGCATTTGTCACGTGGCAGGCACACGCTACACAGTTCCTGTGCTCTCTCCCATCCGACTTGTCTTTCCCTCATAGCATCGAGCTGCTGTCAGGAGAACTTTGATATCACAAAGAACACTTTGGGATTAGTACAGGCTATTCTCAACCCTGCAGCCAGAGTGACCTGCTTAAAATATCAAACAGATTATGTCATTCCTTTGCTTATAGCTCTCTAAAGTTTTCCTAACTTATTATAAGTAAAAAGCAAAGTCATCACAAGGTCCTACAAGGCCCTACTTATGTCCTGGCTTCTGCACATGCGGCCTCTGCCACTTCTATTCTGTGTGCTGTCTACACTGCCCACAGGCCTCTGCATGACCAGCTCTCTGATCCAAGGGGCTTCTTACAGATGGCTCCCTGCTGACCTATGAAATAGCAAGAAATTCTGCTCCCTTCCCCATCCCCAACCCCTTTTCTCTCTACAAGCCAGAAATGCTTCTTTTGCAAGAATAAAGTAAATATTTCAACCAAGAGGTATATGAAGATTCAGCCCCAAACCGCCACCGTAGACAATCTTGGCCCACAGCCCTTCAGTGCAGACTGGAACTGAACTGTGAGCACATGTTTAACGCTGAATCTCATTGACCATCTGCTTCCCAGATCTGATTTCTTTGGGCCGTTTGTTGCAACATGATCGCACCACAATGAGTGCTGAGAAGGCTTAATTCTTGGAGACCTGAGAGAAAGCACTAAAACAGTCCATTAATTAAACCAAACGAAAGATTCCACGGCAGAGCTCCCCAGGTGCCCAACCAATCCATCCCAGCAGCTCTCACAGCACATAGCTGTGCAGGTATGCATGTGCACAGTGGTGCAGGCTCCCCACAGGGAGGCGCTTACACATAGAGTCCTGCAAAGTTGTTCAATATTACCTCGGTACATTTGAGCTTCATGACAAAAAACGAGAGACTAGGGAAGTACCTTTTTTATTTTTTATTTTATTTATTTATTTTTTTATTTTTTGACAGGCAGAGTAGACAGTGAGAGAGAGAGACAGAGAGAAAGGTTTTCCTTTGCCGTTGGTTCACCCTCCAATGGCCACTGCGGCCGGCGCGCTGCGGCCGGCGCACCACACTGATCCAATGGCAGGAGCCAGGTGCTTTTCCTGGTCTCCCATGGGGTGCAGGGCCCAAGGACTTGGGCCATCCTCCACTGCACTCCCGGGCCATAGCAGAGAGCTGGCCTGGAAGAGGGGCAACCGGGACAGAATGCGGCGCCCCGACCGGGACTAGAACCCGGTGTGCCGGCACCACATGTGGAGGATTAGCCTGGTGAGCCGCAGCGCCAGCCTGGGAAGTACCTTAAATACAAACAATTACATTTCTGTTTCTGATTAGTTGAGTTCCAGAAAAATGAATATTTGCATTCATGAAAAATACTTTATGCGCTGTGACAAGACTGTGGGTATACCTAAGAAGTATATGACCTAGCCTTCCCCTGGTACTTCTCGATTATTTGAGTATGTCATTTGAGGTTGGTAGAGCCTGAAATGTGTCCACAGCTTGTCTCCTGAGAAGAGGCAAAAAAGGCATAGAGATCATGGCCCAGAGTGTTTGCTCTCTGGAGAGAGTTGGGAGACTGATTGCTCTAGAGAAACTTCTATCCAATTATCTCTAAATTGCAGAATTAATATTTGAAGAAGAATATTCCAGTTAGGGCCCTACTTAAAATACCAGGTCCCATGTTCTTCACTAAGGTGTAATGGTGTTTGCCCCTAGCACATGGCAGGGTGTGTGTGTGTGTGTGTGTGTGTATACGCACACCTGCCCACAGGTTCTCATAGGAAACATCTGTCTAGGGTAAGTCCCATGGCTCATTTCCTAATGAAATATGAACTATATCCCTAAGCAGGAGAATGGTGGCGTGCAACATTAGGGGGAAAGCTGGAAAAAATGTTTTTGTGTGACCTTATTTGTTCAAATGTTTATTTATTTGAAGGGCAGAGCAACAGAGAGGGAAAGACAGAGGAGAGAGAGAGAGACAAAGGAGCCAACACTGTGGTGTAGTGAACCGGTAAAGCCACCACCTGCAATGCCAACATTCCATATGGGTGCTGGTTTGAGTCCTGACTGTTCCACTTCCGATCCAGCGCCCTGCTATGGCCTGGGAAAGCAGTAGAAGATGGCACAAATTCTTTGGCCCCTGCACCCACATGTGAGACCTGGCAGAAGCTCCTGACTCCTGGCTTTGGAACGACGAAGCTCCAGCCATTGCGACCATCTGGGGAGAGAACCAGCAGGTGGAAGATCCCCCCTCCCTCTGCCTCTCTGTAACTGCCTTTCAAATAAGAAAGAGAGAGAGAGAGAGAGAGAGAGAGAGAGAGAGAGAGAGAGAGAATCTTTTATCTACTGGTTCACTCCTCCAAAAGGCCACAATAGCCAGAGATGGCTGAGACTGAAGCCAGGAGCCAAGGACTCCTTCTTGGTCTCCTACATGGGTGGCAGGGCCCCCAAGCACCTGGCCCATCCCTCACCTCCTTCCCAGATGCATTAGCAGGAAACTGGATTGAAAGTAGGGCAGCCAGGACTCCAAGTGACTCTCCAGTGTGGGGTGCAGGCATCACAAGCAGAGGCTTCCCTTGCTGTGTCACAGTGCCAGCTCCTGCCCTTATTGTTTATATAATAAATCAAGACTGTTTTCAGAGCAGGTTGAGAAATTTTGGTGGTTTACCAAAAGAGAATGAATGATACCACTGGCTTGTACTATGTGAAGAGGATGGGGAAGCATTGAACATGGGCTCCCTCAGGAGGAACCTCAGGACAGCATCTGGCATGGAGGGCTAATGATGTCAATGCCCTGCCCACTGCCCTTCTCAGTCACTCCATAGGCAGAGGGTCACCAGAGTCTGGGAAGCCAGACTCACCTCTCTGCTCCACTGACACATGTGGACCTACAAGGTGGAGACAAAACAAAAAGGCTAGAGCTCCATGGACCCTAAAGTGAGCTGAGAAATGAAGCAACGTTGGAAACAAAGAGGCAAGTTCCAATGATCACAAGAAGGGAGCAAGTTTCTGTGCTGGGGTTGCACAGTGCCTGGCTAGAGGCACAGCTCTGGGTGAACTAAAGTCAACAATACTCTAAAGAGATTCATACCAGAGCTGTTCTTCAGACAACCAGTAGAGAGCAGTAGACAACACTTCTTGGTGGATGGGTGAGTAAGCATTCACTTATTCACTAGATATTTACCTGTGCAAGGATCTAAGGCCCCTGCCCTTAGGAATCACGGGGTTTAAGGGAAGGAGTCCAGTGTCTCCCAGGCAGAGAAGCACTCTCCTGCAGGAGATGCTCTCTCAAGGGGTAGGAGCTTGGGCTGCAGACATCCCTGCCCACAGAGTTGTGGGTTCACAGATCATCGATCATTTCAGGCGACTTTTAATATCAGAATGACCAAACATTCTTTCATGTTTTATTCAAAATCATACTAAATTGGGAGGTTACTTCCTTTTAGAGTGTTTCTTTGACAATAACTGTCTTAATCTAGAAGAAAATTGTTCAGCTCAACCGACTTATTATCCCATTCTAGTACTGATAACTGGCAGACCGTGGTGGAGGCGGCAGTCTGTGCCTTTCCATAGTACTTACTAATTTCCTTCTAGGCTGACATTACTTGGCCCTCAGTACTTCTTTGCTAATGTTCCATGTTGATACCATAGATTGGTAAGCAGTGGCCATTTCCACCTACTCCTTAATTCTGTCTACACATAAACTTGTGATGTCCTCATATTTAAATCACTCCATTCCATGCAGCTGTTTGAAGGCTAATCTTGACACCCCAAGCCTGCAGCCTTCACTTTACCTTGAGTATAATTGAGAAATGGGTCACCAAGGGAATGAAAATCTTCCTGACATGAAAGAATATCAGGAGTTAATCCCTCAAATGGAATTCAGATGAAAACCATGGAACAACACTAGATAGAGTACAGTTTATAGTTATGAATTTATTTATGAATTCATTTTATTTATGAATTCATTTAATATGCATTATGCATTAGTATCATTTGCAAGACAGTCTTTCTTTCTTTTCTTTTCTTTTTTTTTTGACAGGCAGAGTGGACAGTGAGACAGAGAGACAGAGAGAAAGGTCTTCCTTTGCCGTTGGTTCACCCTCCAATGGCCGCCGCGGCCGGCGCACTGCAGCCAGCTCACCGCGCTGATCCGACGGCAGGAGCCAGGTACTTTTCCTGGTCTCCCATGGGGTGTAGGGCCCAAGGACTTGGGCCATCCTCCACTGCACTCCCTGGCCACAGCAGAGAGCTGGCCTGGAAGAGGGGCAACCGGGACAGAATCCAGGGCCCGGACCGGGACTAGAACCCGGTGTGCCAGCGCCACAAGGTGGAGGATTAGCCTAGGTGAGCCACGGCGCCGGCCACAAGACAGTCTTTCTAGATAAGATGCAGGTTATTACTATATAAGGGGTCTTTAAAAAGTTCATGGAAAATGCATATTATGAAAAAATGATGCATGGATTTTCTAAAACTCCTCCAGAATAAACTTATTTTTTAACCCCATTTTCCCACAAGCCTTTTTTTTTTTGACAGGCAGAGTTAGATAGTGAGAGAGAGAGAGAGAGAAAGGTCTTCCTTCCATTGGTTCACGCCCCCAAATGGCCGCAATGGCCTGTGCACTGCGCCAATCTGAAGCCAGGAGCCAGGTGCTTCCTCCTGGTCTCCCATGCGGGTGCAGGGCCCAAGTAATTGGGCCATCCTCCACTGCCTTCCTGGGCCACAGCAGAGAGCTGGACTGGGTGGGAGAGGAGCAACCAGGACAGAATCCAGTGCCCTGACCGGGACTAGAACCTGGGGTGCCGGGGCCGCAGGCAGAGGATGAGCCTAGTGAGCCATGGCGCCAGCCACCCACAAGCCTTTTGAAGTGCATCACTTTTATCACCCTGTAGTGGATTTGAATTGTCACAACTAACTTTGAGAATATAAAGTTTTCTCATTTTCCATAACTGATCAAAATCCACTTTCCTCATGAGGAAACTATTCAGAATGTGGAAAAACTTCTCTCTCTTGGTTGTGGAGGTAGTTTCTGTCAAAAGTCATCAAAGTGTATACTTTCAAAGAGTGAATTTCACTGCATGTCAATTAGACTTCACCAAATGTGATTTAAAAATAATGCAAACCCCCATCCCCACTGATGGGGCAAGTCTACATTGTTGTAACCCAGAATAAGCCTAGCTATCTCCAGGATAAAGTTGAGTTTCCTTTGGTCTAAACCTGGCCCATTCAGGATGCTTCTCGTTCTGTCTCCTTTCCTGATCCTTGTGGGTGTCTTGGTTCTTGGATGTCACCCCTCACTGAGAGGGATGCCTGGGATGAGGGCCACCTTCCATTCTTTCTGTCCTTGGGTGTCTCCTCCCCCCTCACCATCTGCTGAAGGAAACCCACATCCCACCAAGGCTTTAGTTTCTAGGCCCACAAACTCTGGTCCATGCCTGTTAGAACCAAATTCGTGTCCTTTTGGGACCATCACCCGATCACGGACATTGCCACATGTCTCTGGGCAACACTGTGAGAGGGAGCTTTGCCACTTTCCTCTGGGAAGCCTCTGGGCTTCCCCCAGCAGATGCAGGTTCCATCACTCAGGCCTGAGTCACAGGCACAGAGGGAGGGAGGGAGGGAAGGAAGGAGAGGAGATATAAAGGATAGGAAAGAAATTTTAAAATCCTTCTTTAAAAAAAAAACAAGACTTTTTCAAAAGCTCTTAGAATTCCAAGTCATGGCTCTCATAAACAATGTCTCTCCTACAATTCTGCTCCAGAAATCAGTGAACTTCTTGTGTTAGGCCTTACCCAGAACGACCTTCCCCCAAGCAGTAAGCATCACTCCAGGGAGGCCCCAAGCCCTCAGCACACAACGGAAAACTATAAGAAAGAAAAGTCTAAGTTACAATCTCATTGTACTGTTCCGATATGTTTGCCAAAATTATGATGCATTGAATTCCACTTCTGACTTGTAGAAAGCAGGGCTTTGTCCAGGCTGCCTTCCTACCAGATGACAACGCTCCCATGGCTCCTTCAGAGGAGACCATCAGGGTCATGGATACCAGGCACAGGGTTTTTGATTCAAGAGTTGCACTTGGTGGCCCCTGGGCTCTTGAGGGACCTCTAGTATCTTGTGTGACTCCCAAAGGCCCCCATAGGCCGGTGGCCTTATTCAGCTGCCATTATCATATGATAATGTTCCTTAACACTTTTTTTTCTTAAAGATTTTATTTATTTATTTGAGAGGTAGAGTTACAGACAGTGAGAGGGAGAGACAGAGAGAAAGGTCTTCTGTCAGGTGGTTCACCCCCAAAATGGCCACTACGGCTGGTGTGCTGTGGCCGGCGTGCTGCACCGATCCGAAGCCAGGAGCCAGGTGCTTCTTCCTGGTCTCCAATGCAGGTACAGGGGCCCAAGTATTTTGGCCACCTTCTACTACTTTCCCTGGCCACAGCAGAGAGCTGGATTGGAAGAGGAACAGCCAGGACTAGAACTGGCACCCATATGGGATGCTGGTGCTACAGGCAGAGGATTAACCTACTGTGCCAAGGTGCTGGCCCCTCCTTAACACTTTCTCTCCTTAACACTTTATAGCTACTTCTGCCTCTGCCTTCCAGTGCCCTGACCTGGGTGAGTGTGTGTGGTCAGCTATCTGAGGGTAGTGTGCTACCTGCACTCTTTGCAGCTGTGCCTCAGCGTCTGCAGGGTGCTTGGCTCTTAGGAAGCAGTTGCAGAATGTATTGAATGCTGCTGCTTTTCTTCTTTGCTCATCTACCCTCACTTCTGCTACTTCTGTGTCTTTGGCCACTAGTCATGTAAAATATCTGGCGCTGTGGCTCAGCGGGTTAAAGCCCTGTCTTGAAGCACCAGAATTCCATATGGACACTGGTTCTAGTCCCGGCTGCTCCTCTTCTGATCCAGCTCTCTGCTATGGCCTGGGAAGGCAGTAGAAGATGGCCCGAGTCCTTGGGCCCCTGCACCCATGTGGGAGACCCGGAAGAAGCTCCTGGCTCCTGGTTTTGGATCAGCGCAGCTCAGGCCATTGCACCATCTGGGGAGTAACTGGTGGATGGAAGACCTCTCTCTCTGTCTCTACCTCTCTCTGTAACTCTGTCTTTCAAATAAATAAAATAAATCTTAAAAAAAAATCTAACTTTTGATTCAATCTGCTCTTAATTTTAACATTTTCTGCCACAACATGAAAATACATGTGACTGCTCCCTTCTTTTTCACTCCTTTCTCATCTCCTATTGCAGTTTTGCCCTTTTTTCTCCCTGTCCCTCACATGTGAGGGCTTAGGTACCAGACACAGGCATCATTAGAGTTGAGACAGAGCAGGTGTCTTACATGTGCAGATTTGAACCAGGTAGAACCGAGGTGTCTCGGACAATTTTTATCTGCTTCTGCCCCTTCTCCTTTGAGGCCCCAGAGCCAGTGAGCTGTTTGGTTCCCAGTGAGCACCTCCTCCTGGCCTTCTTCTTCCTGGGGCTGAGGACAAGTCCTGGGGGGAGTGCTTGTGGGGATCATCAGGCGAGGTGAACTGTGCTTCATTGGTCCTTGGCCTATGCTGCTGGAAGCTGAGCTCTTCACCCCCAATGCCTTTGACATTTCTTTTATTGAGCCCCAGTATCTCTTCCTTAGCTTGCAGTTCCTCTGTAAAGATTAACTCATTGAGGTAAGGGAGTGACAAGGTAAGAGACCCTAAATCACACAGTTAGCATCTCAATACCAGCCTCCATTATGAGAGCTTTGGCAGGAACTCAGAGGCCTCCATTAAAGAAAGCAACACTCAGGCTATCTTTCGACCCAGATGTACTGGAGTCTACCTTTACCATTTCGAAGGAAACCTTCTGACCCCTACTGCTAACTAGTCAAAAGAAGGCCATTGACACTGTGGACCAGTCAGAGGTCCATTCAGGAGCTGACCACCCACTGGCCCTTCTCAACTTTGACCTGTGAGATTCACAGCTGTTATTCTCTCGGGGGTCCGGGACTGGAGCCTTGGCCGCTTGGCTCCTTTCTCTGCACCTGGCAATAACACCTGCTTTGTTCTGCCACCCCAGTGTCAGTGATTGGCTTGCTGGGAATCAGGTGAGTGGGCCCAGTTTTGGAGTTCTATGGCAACTCTTCCAAACAGTTTTTGGTGTTTGATAGCATGCCAGAGCTCCTGCTTCAGCCTTTCCTGGTGTTGATCAGGCCCAGTGATACAGCTGCAGAAGACAGATGGTGTCTGGTTTAGATTCTTTCCCCAAGCACATTGCTGGACGGAGAATGCTCTACCATTAGGAACACATGAATTCATAGTGAAAATAATGTTAACTTCTACTTGACACAATTGTTTCAAAAGAAAACCAAGAAATTGGATCATGGATTCAGTGGCATTGCTGCAAAGAACATTTTGAAGACTTATAATGAATATTACAAATGAGATGCTAGGAACAAGGATAGTTCTTTCCCAGCACTGTTTTTTTTTTTTTTTTTTTTTTTTTTTTTTTCAGAAACTTCATAATGAGGGATAAGGGGTCCAAAAGGCTCTGAGGATGTTCAACCAAGGCTACCTGTAAAACAGGCAGAGGGGAAGTGCCGATCTCTGGTACTCTGCAAGGCGGATGCAATATACCTGTGCATCACTGTATCAACAAGAAAACCCAATTGTGCTTTCTTTTTCTTTTATTTTGTTGATTTTACAACCCATCTGGAGGCTAAGGAGTGAATTCATTCATTACAGTAAAACTGTACTAGATGAAAAATTTTAAATTGTTGTTCTTGGACAAGTGCTTTGCATATCTCTCATCTGAACTTCAAGTGAGAATCATATTAGGTGAATTTATTTCAGACCCCTCTCCACCAGCCATGTGACATTTTTAATATATCTTCATGGCTAAAGAATTGTTTGTTCCAGTGAAGAACAAGTGTCCTTTTTTAAAAAAAAAATAAAAATTCTGGTTGTTGCAATTAGCAAAGATAAAGAATCCAAGAACTCAGGATACTATTTATGGAGATGTTAATGCTTGGAGCTGATGCAGATAAATCATCATTAACAAACACTTGGCAAAGACTTTGGTCTGCAATGATGTCTGAAAATAAACGTGCAGGTGAAGATTTTAAGTTTTGTGTCATGAATAAGAAGATATTAAGTCTCCTTATTTAGGCTAGAAATTAATAAGCCTAAAGAATAAATAAGCCAAATAGAACAGACATCAAAAAATGCTGAATTTTGATGGTGATAATTGTACTATGAAATATGGGGAAATTGTTGAAATAATGACAACTAGTAAGTAAATATAAGAACAGGAGAGTTGGAGATGCTATTTCAGAAAAATGAAAAAATAGTGAAAGTATATAATGTAGCTATCAACCAAGTTAGATGGCAGTTGTGACAAACAGGAAGATAAGCATTTTATTCTGTACTCTAGCAGACTGTCAAAATGAGTAAGGTATGCATAGGCAATGGAAGCTACTAACTAATTGGCAGAAAGGAAAATTTATCACTGAAGTTGGTATAAAAAAAACATTAAAATTTCTTTTGGCAAAAATGTCCAATATATATGGATAACCTTAACCAACAAGTCAACTCTTTCCTAAACTTTCAGCTGAACAATGGTGAAGGTTATATGTATTAGCTACTTCTAAACACTAGTGTTTTAAAAATGATAATTTGTAATTAGAATAACTGGTTTTACCTCTCTTTGAATATATTCAGCCAAAAGGTTCTCTTCCATGCTGTAAAACATCAATGTCTTGAAACACATCCTTGCATTTTTCAAGCATTTGAGCTAATTTCAAGTTCTCTTATAACATATTTTGGAGTTCATTTTGCCTTGTGGGATGTCTCTGTCTTGGAGTAAAGCTAATTTATTGACCTTATTCATTTTACCACAAGGACAAATTTCTGTTAACAGAATGATGAGACCTCAAATAGTTCATGGAATAAAGTATTAAAACATAAGTTTAATTCAGTGCAAAAATTGTTGAAATCCATGCATACAAGGAGACATCAACAAGTTCATGGAAAAAACATATTATGAAAAACGTATGCATAGGTTAAAAAAAACTTAAAAGGCACAGAAACACAGAGAGAGACAAATCTTCAATCTGTTAGTTCACTGCCCAAATGTCTGCAATACTGTTGGGCCAGGCCAAAACCAGGAGCCAGAAATGCAATTCGTGTCTCCCGTATGGGTGGCAGGGATTCTAGTACTTGATACATTATCTGCTGCCTTCAAGGGTGTGCATTAGCAGGAAGCTGGAGATCTGAACAGAGCTGGGACTTGAACCCTAGGTGTGTTATTTGGGATGCAGGCATCTTAATTGATGTCTTAACCTCTAGGCCAAGCACCTTCCCCAATCTTATCTTCTGATTCCATTTTCTGTGAACTTTTTGAAGCCTCCTTGTACATGACTCTCCTTTTCAATCAATAACAGTGAGTTTTGACATTTCATGCACAAGAAGAAGGACTGCAGAAAGGATCCGTGGCAATCTTCATTTGCAAAGACTCATTTAACACACATGATGCTCTAGGGGAGCATCTAAGTGAAATGTTAACTAAGAATTCCTTAAATTCTCCCTTTGGGTTAAGTTAGATAAGAAAGAATTTTATGTTGCCCTAAAGATGATGAAGAAATCCAGAGTTAGAATTTATGGTTATGAATTTAGCATTTTAAAAAAGAATCTGCATGCTTTTGTGGCAGAACTGTAGCAAATGCTTAGTGAAATATATCCTCTAGTACAATCAAAATAGAGTCTATGTGACAGATTCCAACAAAATGTCTGCTTCTCTGGGTGGGATTGTGTTTTCTTTCAACCTCCATTTGAAATTATATAACTCTTTTTAATGTAGCTTGAGAATAAAATTTAGTGCTCAATTGTAATAACCACTATGCCCTTAATTTCTGATACCTTTATTTCTCTTTATTTGAATTTTAGGTAGAAAGTGAGAGCTTTTTTTGATGCATATGTGTTTAACCTAATTAATTCATAGCAGCTTCTGAGACTGCTGTGTTGTAACTGAGCCATGTGCGGGTTCACAGGCAAGCCTTGTGATTTCCTCAGGCGCTGTGTACAATGGCTGAGAGAGACTGAATGTTGTTCTTTGTCCCGTACATATCTGTTTTGTGTCCTACATAATTTTGATATGTACTTTTCTAAACTATTAACTATCTCTTTTTGTCTTACTTAATTTGTGTTTTAATATTTTAAATGTTTCCCCCTCTTAAAAAGTTGTTACCAAGTTCTCGCTGCCTGAAATAGAAAAAGTTCTCGGCCAACAGCAGATTGGTTTCTCTATAAAGACAGCAAATCGTGCTTCTCCTCATCCTCATTTTCAGGGTGAATTCTAGCAGAAATTTTGACTTAATTCCGCTCAGGCAGTCCTGGAGGCTGTATGTAAGACCAGCTGTTCTTCATAGGCAGCTTTGAAGATTTCTTTGGTTGTCCTAAATTCACAAGAGGTGTTCTAATTTTCAGTTAAGCTCTGCTGGGTTTCACTCTGGGGTATTTTGGAGTATGTAAGACTGCACAAAGAAACTGATTTATCTTCCCTGCTTATACCATTTCCCAATATACCACATTTGTCTTTTTAAAGGTCAGGCATGATAGAAACAGGCAATATTTCTCACTTACCTTGTTTTCTTACTTGTTGGATTTTCATGTCTGAGTTCTTTGGAAAATGTTAATGTGGATTTCTATAAATGCAACTGCTCAATTGCACAGAGTATGATTTATAAACAGTTCTAAGATCTTGGAATAAAAAGTGCTCTTTGTATCCAAGATGTTATTCATATTAGTAGTATCAGCAAGAGCAATCTCTTTTCTAATTAGTGACTCCTACCAGTGTCTCAGAAATTGCCTTAATTCTAAGGTCAAATATGGTGGGTTATAATTTGCTGTTATCTCACTGGGCTGTATTTAAAAATTATATTTAAATTTGCATCTCTCTAGGATCTTTGTGTCTTTTTCTTTCTCAAGAGGGCTATTAAAAATCTCCATTATTGGAAAAGTGATCTGCAAGAAGTAGCAGCATGAGTGACCAGCTGCGATTAGCACAGCCAAACTTCAGGGTAAAAGTTGCCACTTTCATCTAATTAACAGAGAGGAGATTTTTTTAAACAGAATTTCACATAATAGTGGTTAATGAAAGTACATAATTGCTGAAATAATTATTTTGAAATGGCAGTTCTGGGAATAGTCAAATATCTGAATGGGGTAAACATGAAGTAGCTAGGAGTATGTTTGAATGGGGGAGGGCACATAAAACATACAGTTAGAGCCAAAGCCATAGAGAAACTCATGCCAACTATGTTAACAAACACGTGAATTCCTTTGTAAGTATCTGTTTCTGGAAAATAAAAATTAGAAAGATCATACAAAATTTCTGTCTTCTCAGTGGTGGTTTATGAGATTCACATACACACGGGTACAAAGCCAGACGCAGAAACAGAGTCTAATGTATTTATCAACCTCATCGGCACCAGAGGAGACTCTGGAAAACGAAACCTTCATCAATCCAAGAACAACAAGGTCAAGTTCCTGCGTGGGCAGGTAACAGAAAGATCTTCATTCATTCCTACCCAGAAACCTTACTTGATTTCTTTAACTTAAAAGACAGACCCCGAGATGCTCATTTGGCCTATATTAGGAAGGGCAAAGAGGTGTGCTCATTTCCTGATGTGTTTTTACTATGCCGGAATTGGGTAGAGGTTAGACTTAACCCAGGAACAATGCAACCATAAGCCCCAATCTTCTCAATTAAACAACAACAAAATTCCCAGGATTCTACTTCCAGCTAGGGTAGACTAGCTCCAAACAAAACTAGCATGCTGCTGAGCAAAACTGTGGGACATTTGCTAAAATACCTTTTAAATTTATTTTAAAGGCATTGAAATCTACACAGGCAGTTAGGGCTTGAGTGTCCCAGATGCTGGAGGTAAGGGAAGTGCAGAGGAGAATCTAGGATGACTGGAGCTTCCTGCCACTTGCAAGTGGAAGTTTAGCAGCAAGAAGCCAGTCAGAAAGTGACAGCAGAGACATGGAATTGCTGTGTGGAGGTTTGGGAGGTCTCATGGGGAGGGGATCCTGCCCAACAGTGAAGAGAGACCTTTATAACCCACTGCATCCTTTGTGTGAGCCCTGCCTAAGCAGGACTAGCAAATCATCAGTAGGAAGAGGTGATTCCAGGAAGCAGGAGTGACAGGATGAGAGAATGAGAGAAGGAAAGAAAAAGAACCAGTAAAGTGTGCATTCTGGAGGCCACTGCAGTTAGCAGAAGTGAATGGCTACCGCCAGGACGTCAACCCTCAGACTGGACGTTGACAGCATCAGTGTCTGGAGCAGCTTAGGGGAAGGAACCTCTGTCCTGGTGCCATGCCCAGTCTCTTCCCTGTTGCCATGGTTACTCCATCTACTGGCACAGCAGGCGCTGTGGTAGCTAAGGCAAGACCTCTATATGAAACTTAAAAAACATTATTGAAAAAAATTTTGAAAGATGTAAATTGATAGAGAAATGTATTATATCCCTGGGTTAGAAGACTCAATATCATAAAGTTCTCACTTCTGCCCAATGATGCACAGTTTTAAAGAAATACCAATCAAACTCTCAGGAAGAGTTCTTTCATGGAAATTGGCAGTCTAATTATAAAAATTATAGAAAGTCAAATGTATTTAAAATAATCTTGAAGGAGAAAAACGAAGTTGGAGGACATACAGTGCAAGGTATCAAGATTTACTGGGAAGTTAAGATAAGTTAAGACAGCATCAATTTGTACAAGACAAGACAAATAGAGTACAAAAACAGAGCTCAGGAACAGAGGCACATGTCCTGATACACAACATCAGGAAAAGGTAGTCCTTTCAATAGAATTTATAGTAACTGGATGCTATTATGGGGAAAAAAGAAGAAATTATGACCTCTGTTTTACCCAAACTCCACCACCACCAATGCACCTACCCCATATAAGCTCAATGCAAATTTACATCTAAATGTGAAAGGTAAAATAGTAAAATATCTATAAAAGAGAAAATCTATGATTTTGATGGTAGACTACTACTAAAAAAATAGAGATTATTTATTTGAAGGCAGAGTGACAGAGATAAGGAGAGAGACATTCACTCCCCAAGAGCCCACAACCACCAGGACTGGACCAGGTTGCAACCAGGAGCCAGGAACTCCATCTAGGTCTCCCACATGGTGGCAGGGATCCAAGAACATGGGCCATCTTCTGCTTCCTTCCCAGGTGCATTAGGAGGAAGCTGGATCAGAAGTGGAGGAGCCCTTGGATTATGAGATGCTGGTGTTGCAGGTGGTGGCTTAACCCACCATACAACAACACTAGCCCCTAGACTATGACTTAATTTTTTTTAATTGTGGGAAAAATAATACATAAAATTTTTCGTTTTAACTATTTTAAGTGTATAGTTCGATAGTGTTAAGTATACTTATGTAGTTGTTCTATCATTACTGTCATCCATTTCCATAACTCTTTTCATTTTGCAAAACTGAAACTCTAACCACTAAACAACATTTTTTCTTCCCTCCCCCAGCCTGTAGCAACCACCATTTCTACTTTCTGTCTTAGACTTTTCTAGGAATATCATATAAATGGAATCACAGAGTATTTGTCATTTTTGACAGCCTCACTTTAATCTAATGTCTTCAAAGTTCTTAACTGTGGTAGCATGTGTCAAAACTTCCTTCTTAAAGGCTGGATAATATTCCATTGCTTGTATATACACTATGTTTTGTTTATCTGTTCATTTGTTGATGGACACTTGGGCTGCTTTCATATCTTTGTTATTGTGAATAATGCTGCTATGAACATAACTAGAAAACTATAAGATTTTTAACAACAAAGCAGGGAACATACTAAACCTAAAGAAAAAAAAACTTACAATTTTCACTCTTTTCTTTCAAAACTATTTGTCTGTTTATTTGAAAGACAAAATAACAGAGAAAGAAAGGGAGAGAGAGACAGATCTTCCATCTGCTGGTTCGCTCCCTCAAATGGCCACAACAGCCAGGGCTGGGGCATGCTGAAGCCAGGAGCCAGGAACTTAATCTGGGTCTCCCATGTGGGTGGCAGGCACCCCAGCACTTGTGTCATCATCCATGGCCTTCCCAGGTACTTCAGCAAGATGCTGGTTCAGAAACACAACAGCTGAGACTAGAACCACACTCTTAAATGTGATGCTGTTGTTGCGAGTGGTGGCTTAACCTGCTGTGCTACACCATCAGCCCCCATTTAATTCTTTTAATATTAAAGTCTTGTGTTCCTCAAGACATCATTAAAACAATGAAAGGGCAAATCACAAAGTGTGAAATGATTTTGTAAAAACATATACTTTTCAAAAGACTTGTTTATAGGCTGTATATGGAAAACCCATAGATCAACAAGAAAAAGACAGATAGCCCAATCTAAAACATGAGGAGGACACTTAAAGATGTACTTGACATAAAAGGATATCCAATTTACCAATAAATGTGAAACATGCACCCAGCCTTAATTGTCATCAGGAAAACAGAATGAAAATCATTAAGTGTTATTGTGTACAGTCAGATGGCTAAATGTAACGAGAATGATGATAGCAAGTATTTATTAGCCCATGGAGCACTGTGAATCCTCATACACTGTGCATATAGCTCATGGTATATATGGGTACAAGTATTTTAGAAAATTGAGACTATCTGTGATAGCCAAACATATGAACATCCTTTAATCCAGCTGTATGTCAACAGATATGTAGACAAATATCGTGAAAAAACGTGTACAGGAATGTTCTGAGAAACACGATTCTAGGAACAATGATTTTCCATAAATAGTAGGATAGATTAATTTGGAATGAAGGTAATGAATTTGAACAAAATAGTGTGAATGAACTTTACATATGTTGAGTGAAACAAGTGATGCAGAAAGAGAACTGACCATAGGATTCTGTTTACATATATCCCCACACCAGGAAAAACTAATTAACAGTGCAGTAAGCCAGGGAGTAGGTATCATTTTAGGGAGGCAGCAACTGGAAAGAGGCATGATGGGATCTCAGAGTGTGGTTTGGGTGTTTTCATTGAATGTGCCTTTGGAATTTGTATTCTGCATCCACTCCATATTTCGAGGCCTATTATGTGTGTAAGTCACCCCTCAATATCCCTGGATGAGGGTTCCAGGAACCCTCTCAAGGACTAAAATCTAAGGATGCTCAAACTGTACATGCACTCCAACAGGCAGGCCAATGATGTGGTATTTGCATGTAACCCATATCATTCTCCCATATACTTTAAGTCATCTCCATATCACTTACAAGTATGATAGAAGGTAAATGCTATGTAAGCATTTGCTATACTGTATTGTTTAGGAAATGCTGACCTGAAAAAGAAGTCTGCACATTGCAGCAGAGACATTCTTTTTCTCCAGTCTTAACGATCTGTGGTTGGTTTCTATCCCTGGATGTGGAACCCTCAGCAGGTAGGGGACACTGTATATGTCTGTGTACATATTTCCATTCAAAGTTTATTTAAAAAAAACAAACAATACCTAAAAACAGAACAGCGGTGGAAAGCACCTGATCTGGAGGTGGCCTCCCAGGATTGAGTCCTGGCTCTGTCCTCCTTAGGCTTTGGCCTGGGATAAGTCATTTAACTCGTGAGCCTTAGTCTCTTTAGCTGTAAAGCGAGGAAGAAATTGTACTTATCTCATGGATTGCTTTGAGGATTAAATAAGTTAATATAAAAAAAGCACTTGAAGGAATTTGGCACATAGGAAGGACTGTACAGGATGTTATTATTATTGGTAGTAGATTTCAGTAAATGCCATGATTACATACACCAAGTGTCATGATTTACATGGTTAACATTATTTGAACTCAACTGTATGAGGAGAGCAAAACTTGCATGCTATATGATCATGTGACACCTTAGGCCTTGGCACAAAAGCTAGTAAGTGGTGGGTGGGTGATGCAGTACATTAAATCACCATTTCAGACATGTGCTATCCATATTGGAGTGTTGCTTCCAGTACTGGCCCCTCTGCTTCTGATCTAGTCTCATGCTAATGTATCCAGGTAGGCATTGGATAATGACTCAAGTGCTTGGGCCCTTGCCGCCCATGTAGGAGACCTGGATAGAGTTCCTGGTTGCTGGTTTCAGTTTGGCCTGCCTGTTGGAGTGCATGTACAGGGTAAATCAATGGATGGAAGATCTCTCACTCTCTCTGTTGCTCTGCTTTTCAAGTAGCTGAAACATAAACAACAAAAATGGACTAAAAATTGTAAGTGGCAATTTCCATGGTATTGGTAATAGTAGTACAGTTATGGTGATGTATAGCCATACCATAGCAATAATAATGCCGTTTTTTCCTCTAGAGAAAGGAAATATCCTAGTAGTCATTCAGTTTATTTCTTTATTGTACAGGTTGATATTTTTTCCATTAAGGCTGTATCTCTTGGGAAACTGAAGAAAGTTCTGATTAGTCATGATGGGACAGGTCCAGGTAAGACTTGGTTTCTTTACAGGAAGTTTGTTTTACAGTTTTATTGAATATAGTATAAAAGACTAGTAAAAAATAAGATAGACACATATTGAGATGAGAAAATTATTTTCTTTCCAGAAATTATGCCTAAGTGAAGTTTTGTCAGGTTAGGTATATAGAACTTACAAAAGCATTCTGTTAGGTTAATATGAAAGCAAATTCCTAGGAATATGTAAGGGAAGCATGTCTTCTGTGTGTGCATGTGTGTGCATGCATGTGTGTGTGCGTGTATGTGATGGTCACTTCTATGAGGCAGTGTTCACAGTGCCATCTCCTGTGTGCCCTTGCAGATGTGTTTCTCCTATTTCCCACATTCTACACTCAGCAAATCAACAACTTGTGGATCTTCCTTGCTCCTGTCTTCTGTCTTTCCCTCCCTGTCTCCCATCCCTGCCACAACTGTTACTCAAGTTCTGTCAATTCTACTTCATTGACTCCTGTTTTGTTTTGTTTTTTTTCTTGCTTTGTTGTACAATCTCTCTTAGAGCTATTGAATTCAAGCCTAAGTTTGCTTGGCTCCAGAACCTGTATTCTTTACAGCTAAAATGCAGTATTGTATTTTAATTTACACTACAGAAGCCACTGATTATACTTTTATTCTCCTTTTTTCTTTCTACTAGATTTTGAATTTTTTGAAACTTGAAAATAGATATATGCATCCTTATTCCTCCTGAATGGTGCAATGCTTGGCAGTATAGATAGTTTAATTAGTGGCCATCTATTGAACAAAAGGATTTAGATTAGTGGCATTACTGTAGGGCTGTTTCACTGTAGAGTGGCATGCCTGTAGAAGCGTGTTGCTATAGAATGCAACACTGAAGAGCTGTATCACTGGTGAGTGCTCAGCCTTTAGATTATTTTCCACACAGGATGGAAATTTACCTTGAGACTTCCTGCACCTGCCCCAGTATCCCCTGAACATCATGAGCCAATTTGCATAATAGCTGATTAGTATAAGCACTGTGACTTTGGCAAGGATCAGTACGCAGCGGTTAGTCAAAATCCCAGGCTTTGCAAGGATCTAGCTTTTTAAAAAATTTTTTTTTAATTTGAAAGTCAGAGTTACACAGAGAGAAGAGAGGCAGAGAGAGAGGAAGAGAGAGAGAGAGAGAGAGAGAGAGAGGTCTTCCATCCAATGGTTCACTCCCCAATTGGCCACAACGGCTGGAGCTGTGCCGATCAGAAGCCAGGAGCCAAGAACTACTTCTGGGTCTCCCATGCGGATGCAGGGGTCCAAGGACTTGGGCCATTTTCTACTGCTTTCCCAGGCCATAGCAGAGAGCTGGATCTAGAACTGGTACCCATATGGGATGCTGGTGCTTCAGGCCAGGGTGTTAAAACGCTGAGCCACAGCGTCGGCCCCAAGGATCTAGCTTTTAAAAATGATTCTGAGCTATCCTGCTGGTGTTATCAGGTCTAACTGAGACCCCCAGAAAGTCAAAGTGGAAGTGTTCTGGAGACAGTGGAAAGGCAACCACAGAGTAGTTACTTTTTTAGGTAAAAGAAGAAGAGTTAGGAATTTATTGGAAGATGTAGGCTTGGACACTTTTTGGAAAGATGCATTCAAAAAAAAGTTGTGTGATACAAAGAATGAAAATGGTAGAAGGAAAATTGAAAGGACCATTGATTTTAAATAGCCTGATGGAACTAAATTTCTAATTTAGAAAATATTTTAGATGGAAAGAGCAACACATTTCTAAAATACTGATTTTTTTAAAAAAATCAATCAAACTCTCATTAACAAAAACCTGTACAGGCATGGGAAAATTCAGCAAAATTCTCAAGGTTCTTTTCTTTCCATTTTAAAAAGAGAGACCACATACAATATGATTATTTCAAACCAAATATGTTTGAAACATATTTTCAAACATATAACCACAAATAAAATGAACAGGAGGCTTAATAAAAGTCTCAGATTTGCAGCAAACTTTGTAAAACTTCAGAATAAGGGGCTGGTGCTGTGGTGTAGTAGGTTAAGCCTCCACCCGTGGCACCAGCATTCTATATGGATCTGGTTCTTGTCCCGGCTGCTACTCTTCCAATCCAGCTCTCTGTGGTTGGTCTGGGAAAGCAGTGGAAGTGCTTGGGCCCCTGCACCCACATGGGAGACCCAGAAGCTCCTGGCTCCTGCCTTCGGATTGGCCCAGCTCCAGCCATTGCGGTCATTTGGGGAGTGAACCAGGGGATTGAAGATCTCTCTCTATGTGTATCAGTAACACTGCCTCTCAAATAAATAAATAAATAAATCTTAAAAGAAACTTCAGAATAAATAGGAACTAACTAAGTGTAGTGACAAAAATAAAATAAACACACTCATGGGCCCAATTGCAGAGATTCTGACCAGTGGGTCTTGAGTAATCAGAAACATACAGATTTTTTTCATTTGTTTCAATACAAGCCCTTTGGGGGATTCCAAGTATATGACGCTCAGATTGCTGCCCAGTGTAAGTGTTCTTGGCTGAGAGCCTGCTCATTGCTTGGCACTTTCCAGAGGTGGACAAGGTGCAAGTGTTTTCTGCCTTTACAGAGTCTAGAGAAAGAAGACACATATAAAATATTTTTTTAAATTGTAGTGAAGTATGAGAATGGTTCTGAAAGTGACCCTCAGTCTGCTATTATGCCATTTAGTAAGGGGACCTACTAAGTCCAGAAGAACATGAAGTTTTCCCTGGGAAAGGCAGACACATAGTGTATAGTTGGGAGTGACAGGATTTACCTGGATAGTCAAGGATTTTGGTGGACTTCCCTGACTGATGGGATTAGGCTATTTGAAATTCAGTTAAGGAAGGTCAAAAGTAACTAGCATAATGGGATTCCAAAGTTCCTTATCTCAACTATTCTTCCAACTTTCTGCTTAATCTTTTCATTAAATGGAAAAATTACCGTAATAGTCAAAATATCTAGGCTGTGTTTTCCCTTTTATTTTTCAAAATGTATACTAAGTCTGATGACCTAACATTTGCTGAGAACATCAATAATATTAATGATTCTACCTGTATTTCACCTTTATTACCTTCTCTTCCAAAATACTTATCCTGAATGTTTTGTTCATCATTTCATACTTTATAATCCTTGCATTCAAGAGGAATTTGCTAGTAATGTACACTTCTTTGAAAATACTTTCGATGGTCTTTGTGCTGGTCACTGCACATACAAAAGAAAGCTCTGACAACAATGTCTTTTAAGACAGTGATATTAGTACTGAACACAGGACTTTTGGCCACATTTCATTACTGAGAAAGTACTCGTGTAATTTATGTACAGCAGCAAAGACATCTGGGAAATGTGGGCTCTAGCACTACAGAGATGTCAGAAAGGAGAAAGCAAGCAGCAATGGTTGGTACATTTTCTCCAGTTGTAGATGTTGAAGACTGAATTTCTTAATTTTAATGTAATTGAATTTAACACACTTTTCAATAATCAGCACATTTTGTGTCTTACTTTGGACAGTCTTCTCTACCTCTAGAATATTCTAGATGATAGCTAAATAGACAGATATTCATATATATATATATATATATATATGCATGGGTATTATGTCTTTAAGATTTAAATATTTACTCTAACTGTAACTAATTTTGTGTTTGACATGAGGATTGAATCCAATGTTAATTCTTTCTGTGTGGATAACTAGTTGTACTGCCAGTGTTTATCAACTCTCCTAACTTTGCCTGAGTATTCTACAAAGTCAATTTTATCTTAAACAGATAGTCCTTGCTTTGCACAATTCCTATATGGACAAGCTTTGGTTATAATGATGTAATTAAATAGCATAAGTCCTCCAGTAACATGATTCAAATTCCAGTTACCATGCTCCATTAACAGTAAGTGCATAAAATAAAACTTTACTATCAGCTTCTCAGTCCACAAATCACTACATGAATAACATTACACAGCCTGATCAGCAACTAATCACATCATTGTTTTCAATGTCTACCTGTCAGTGATGTGCCACTGTCTGTCTGTTAGTAAGTGCATGCACAGACAGCAAAGCATGTAGTTGTGTTGCCTCCTTGTTTACCAGGGATGAACAAATAGGACAGTTTGTAACATAATTGCAAGATAAAACTGTGTCAATAAAATGAAAAGTGATGATGCTGGAAGTAAAATTTAAGTGTAAGATAAGTGGAATTGTAGAAAGAATTTGCAACGGTGAGAATGTTGATATTGCTACCAATTCTGTATCATCTGAAGTAGAATCAACTTATAATAAATTTTGATAACTGCTAGGGCAAATTCCCTACCTTATAATAATTCAAAAATGCCTGAGATAGTCTTGGGCCTTCATCATCTATATAAATTCCATCATCAGTTTGTTCATTTTCATGAAAAATATTATGGTGAATTTGATTTAATTTTACTGGAGTCTTAGATTAGTCTGGGTGAAAGTGACATCTTTACAGTGTTTTCCACTCCTGAATGTGGGCTGGTTCTCCCTTTGTTTATGCCTTATTTGCTGTAATTTCTTAAATTTAGGTAATTTTCTATAATTATAGTATATCTGGTTTTACATTTACTCTATATTTATAGTTTTATGGCACTGTAACATTATAATTTTCATTGAATTACATTTTTAACTGTTCCATCCTGGCCAATAGAAATGTACTGGATTTTTATGCATTCATTGTGTATCTAACCATTTCCTCAAGTATTAATCCTACTATTTTCTGTGATGGCTTTGGATTTTAATGTAGTAAGCCACACAAACTGTGAAATAATGGTTCTGTTATTTTCACCAATACATCACTTTTCTATTGCCTTCCTTCTCTTTTTCTCTTCTTTCCTTCTCCATTCCTTTCCTCCCAGCCTCTTTCCCTTCCTCTTTACTTACTTTATTCATTTTATTTTCCTTTAATTGCATTGACCTGTGCAATAATCAGTGATAATTTAAAAATTTTTACTCTTAAGAATGATTGATTGTGACTCTCCATGATTACTTAAAAGTATCAATTTTTTCTAACTTAACCTAATTAAATGCATTTATGTAATTTGCTTATCTCTTTATTCTTGGTTCATGTACTTAAAAAGATTAAGAATTTTTTGGAGACTTTATGTCCCTAATAGTGAAACTTCTCTTTTTCTCTGCTTCTACAACTCCGAGTAATTAGGTCACTCACTCATGCTTTCATTTCTCTACTGATGTAAGTTGGATGTGCATATTTTTGTAACCAAATTACCTGACAAGTGTACTTAAAAAAAAACATTTGGAGAGTCTATGAATAAAATAGACTATGCTAGTGTATTCTTTTTAGCTAAAGATAAAATAAACAATGCTAGTATATTTTTGGCTAATCTCTTTTGTCAATTTATGCAGGTAATGGATGGTTTCTTGAGAGTGTTGTTGTTAAGTCTGAAGAGGAAGATGGCATTCAAGAGGTGCTGTTCCCTTGTGACAGGTAGGTGGTCCCTTAATACCTCAATATGCAAATTATGCTCCCCTTTGTCCAACTCACTCCAGCTGTCACCCAGTGGGCCTCCTCGCAGCTATAGGACCACATCCTTTCTTCCTTTAACCACAGCTGAAGGCCTTCTCGCCCCTGGAGCGAGTAGTAATTCTTAGGAGCACTAGTAATTTTGTCATTCTTCATAACAGCTAATTTTTCTCTTCAGAAATAAGTATGCTGAAATGGAAAGGAAATCAGATTAGAAGTAGAAAACGTGTTGTTGCTCAGATACTTGCTAACTTCCCAGCTAGTTCTGATAAGTTGGATACTACCTTCAACACCTGTGAAATTCCATGTCTCCAAATTTAATTAAGACAAGAACAATACCTTTTCTCCCAGTTCACTTGAATCATTTAAACTCATTGAAGTTAGGTGTGAAACTGTGAACTCTAGCACATTATGCTAACATGGTATAGGTATAATAGGAGAATGTGCGTAACACACTTTAAACTGATGCTTAGTTTTTAAAATATTATGATGAGAATAGTTAAATAATTTCTACCTATTTTATAGAGTTGTTGTGAGCAGAATATCAAATGTACCTTGAAAAAAGTACAATAAAAATAGAAATTATAAGATCAATTTTCCTCCATTAGTAATTAATCTATAGAATACATTGATTCATTCATTCAGTTATTGTACAAAATAGCAGTCAACCACCTCCCATATTAAGAAGTGGAGCAAACGATGGAGAGCCACCAACAAAGCAATGCAGTGCCAGTTGTCAAGAGCCCTGGGTTACCGCCTTGGTGTTCTAAGGCACGTGACGAGGATGTGTGCATGCTGTGAGGACCCAGCTGTCAGGTGTTATGTCTATGTGATTTCCTGACCCTTAAATCTAGATGACTGCATAAACTGATTCACCTATTTATTCATGCAGAAATGTTGCATGCCCGCTAGATATCATGAATTATCCCTCCTGAATATACAGATAGAAAATTAAGGACTTCTATCTTCAAATTGTCCCCATTTGATGGAAGATAAGGGAGGGGACCATAGTTCTCAGCTCTGAGTTCAGTAAGTGTTTGGACGTTATTCTTCCCCAGAAGAATGTGCATTCTTCCAGACATACAGAGACTCACATTAGTTGACTGAAATAATTTTCCCCTATCATAGTTTTGATTCTAGGAAATATTTTTTCTTTTAAAATTTAGTAAGAAATTGCATGATGTATGAACAAAATTTATATCACTTCTGTAGTCTTCAGTTTGTTTTCTTCCCCAATACACGTTCATTTAAAATGAGTGTGTATCTTAGTGTTTATTGCCATTTTAAAAATTCAAGTTCCAGGATGAGACCTTGTATCTTTATTTTCCAAGAAATCTTTTTATTAATTAATGGGGGTGCAAGGATCAAAGATTAAGGTTTTTTAGACTAGATTTGAACTACACCTCCCTTACTATGTACCTCTGAAAAGCGCAGTTTACTCTTATATCAAATTGCAGCAATGACACATGTTTTGCAGGTTGTTTGAGACTTTCAGATATGAAGAACTTGTAAAATGCCTTGCAATTATTAGAAGTTCCATGATGGTAAACAAGACCACACCCACAAGTGAGGGGGAAGCATACCTTTATTTCTGGATAATATGTTAAGTATTTAGAACTCTCCACATAATTTTGTAACTTATATTTTTTATCTACACAGCCTAATATGGTAGCCACTAGCCACATATGGCTAATTAATTTAAATTAATTAAAATCAAATCAAATTTAAAAATCAGTTTTCTTAGTTACACTAGCTACATTTCAAGTGCTCAATAGACACAGATGGTTAGTGACTACTACATTGGCTAGCTTATATACAACATTTGGTTCTATATCACAGCAAGATATTCAATAGCATCTGAAGCTATGTTTAATATTGTACAATAGAGTGTTATTGCTCTGTATATGACAGTAACTACGAAATAATGTAAGTAATAAGTAAGAGATAATTACTTTTCTAAACATAACACATTGAACAAAATGAAGAGCCACCCAGGGCAGGTGATGATAGTCATACTCTCTTTAGAGGCAAAATTGATTTTACTGGCAAAATGAAGGAATGAAAGTCAAGATGGAGGTGACTTATCCCTAATGTTAGAATAATTACAAACTTGGAAATTGGATTTATGGGAGCAAAATGATGCAAATAAAAATATTTCAGATGTTTGATTGTATTGTTACTCCAGCACATTAAATATTGCACACAGGCAAATTATTATACTGCTATCGTGTATTGTTGGTCTATGGCAATGTTGACAGTTTTCCTTGCTCATTCTCTCTGAGGACCCAGAGGTACCTAAAGAAAAAACAAGAATATTTTTCATGTATTCTGCTAAACGTGGAAGAATCCATAGATAATGACTTTTAATCTCATATCTCATTTAACATATGAAAAACTTACACCTAAAGAGATTAATGATATGCATGATGCATGCCCAGGTGAATCAGAGAGCAGGTTCTCTTAGTCTCTTGACACTGGAGAATTTTAATTTCATGTCTGTCATCTGCTGTTTCCATTATATTACTATCCTCTAAGGAAAAGATCCCTGCACAAAATGCTGAGTTTTTGGAAAACTCTACTTAGATTTTGGAGAGTTTAGAAGACGTAGATTTTGTATCTTCCCTAGCATGATTTCTTAGCTGTTTAAACTCCAGTCTCTTGTAGGTGTTTGGCACAGAACTTAATCTGCCTCTTTGTACACCCAAATTCCATATCAGAGTTCCTGGGTGCTGATATTCACCCTGGAAGGAAGCAGTGATGGCCCAAGTGCTTTGATCTCCATCAACCAGATAGGAGACCTGGGCTGAGTTCCTAGCTTTCTACTTCTGCCTGGTCCAGTCCTGGCTGTTACAGATATTTGAGGAGTGAATCAGTGGATGGGAGCCCTGTTTGTCTCTCTGTCTTATAAATAGATAGATAGATTAAAAAAAAAAAAACCTTCAAGTTCATTTCTTTCTTTTCTTTTTTTTCTTTTTTCTTTTTTTTGACAGGCAGAGTTAGACAGTGAGAGAGAGATAGAGAAAGGTCTTCCTTCCATTGGTTCACCCCCCAAATGGCTGCTATGGCTGGCACACTGCGCAGATCTGAAGCCAGGAGCCAGGTGCTTACTCCCAGTCTCCCACGTGGGTGCATGGCCCAAGCACTTGGGCCATCCTCCATTGCCCTCCTGGGCCACAGCAGAGAGCTGGACTGGAAGAAGAACAACTGGGACTAGAACCCGGCGCCCCAAGTTCATTTCTAATGGTGAAAAAAGAAACGATCCCTGAAGAAAATTATTTATAACTTTATTGTTGAGTTAAAAAGAAAAACCGAGAGAGATCTATTCTGTTGTGGGACTCTAAAGGTTATCTATCTGTCTTCTTAACTGTCAGAGAGAAAATCAGGAGAATTTTCATAACTGGCATTTACTGACCTCTTATCAAGGAATAGGCTTTCTGGTAATGGTAATATCACACATGAGCTATTTTGATCTTCACAGCAAACCCATAAGCTAAACTTTGCAATGTTTCTTATGTATAGACAAGAAACCTGAGACACAAAAAGGGTTGCATTTCTTGCCCTCATATAATTGGTGTTCAGGATACAAATCAACATGTATCTGACTCCAGAAATGCACCTTCTCACTTAGTAACCCCAAGCCACATGTATAGTGTGTGTCTACTCTGAATGGAGATGTGCCGTAGGTATAGAATGCATATCCAATCCAAAGATGTAGCACAAAAAAAGAATGTAATATGATTTTATACTGATTATGTGTTATAATAATAATCTCTTGAATTTCGAAAATGAATATTAAAATTAATTTTATCTTTTTACATACATATCTTCAAAAATTCACGGAAAATAAGTATTAAAGGATGACTGTGTACAGATTTCAAAAGATTTTGTACCAAAATAAGCTTCTTCTTATCTCTTAATTCTATTTTCCATGAACTTTTTGATATTCCTTCATATGTAGTTTGTGTCTTTCTCTTGAAGAATGCTCTTCCAGTGTCCAAGGGTTTAGCCACTGTGTACACCTCCCAGTCACATGATAGAAAAGGAATAAACTCCCAACAAGAAGTGATTATTGATATTAAGATATATAATAAAGATTTTTATCCATACGGATTTTTTAAAATTCAAAATTTTATGATGAACCAGTGTGATTTTGCAATTGGAATGCAGGACAAAGATTTGCTGAAGTTGGAAACCTAAAGATAAATTGGTGTGGCAAGAAATCTTAGATCCTTCTTAAAAATTCTGAGCTTTTCTCCTAAAGCTTCTTTTTTCATTTCCATATTTCATCTTCTTTTCTGAGTATCATACCTCCTTTCAGTGCTCTCTCCTCTGAATTATCCTCTCTCTTTCCATGGTAGATGGCTAGATGAGTACCGAGATGATGGCCAGACTGAGCTGGAACTCTGTGCAGAAGACAGCCACAGTGGAGGAGGAGAGACTGGGTCTGTAGCCTCCTGAGAGAGCTCCTTGGGGTTGTGGTTCCACTGTGCTTCAAAGGACTATTGATCGGATTGTGGAGGTACCTTTGCTCTTTGCTTGGAACAGAGCACACACCTGGGAAGGATCACTTTGGGCTGGAATGTTGCCTGCTTCTCAGAGTCTCCCAAGTTGGGAGAGTGCACTGAGTACATCAGCCAACCACTGGCCAAGGGTGCACGAGGTGAGCTCGTACCTGCTGCTCTTCTAGACCTCCTCCTCCCCTTCCTTGACCTCCTCCTTCTTTCTTCTTTCAGAAGACCTAAGAGAACTGCTAAGTTTACTGAAATGTTTAATGAGATCACCTGTGTACAAAGTAACTGAAGGGGTACATAAATGACATTTGATAAATGTAAAATACTTTCATACAACATTTGTTAATTTTGAAATGAAAGACTTTTTCTTGGATAATGGTATGTCTCTCTCAGCATTGGTGGCAATATCAATAAGAAATGTAAAAAGAAACCAACTTTATTGGATCATCTTGCAACCCATTGCCCTTCACGCTGGTTCACAAGGACAACTGCTTCTATGAGCTGGAGACTCCACCCTGCAGGTAGACAGCTCCAGAGCATTGTGCAGATGATCTGCATTGAGGCAGACATTTGACACCTCTTGCTCACTATTCTCCTCAATGCCACGAATTTCTGCAACTGTGTTCCATGGGCAGCTTTTTCCAGTCCTTCACATGGGCACATGAGATAAAGCCCAGGAGGGGGGCTGGTGCTGTTGTGGATTAAGCCATTGCCTGTGGCACTGGCATCCCATACGGGCACCAGTTCAAGTCCCTGATGCTCCATTTCCGATCTAGCTCTCTGCTAATGTGCCTGGAAAGCAGATGAAGATGACCCAAAAGTTTGGGCCCCTGCACCCATGTGGGAAAACCAAAAGGCTCCTGGCTTCAGATTCGCTGAGTCCTAGCTGTTGCAGCCATTTGGGGAGTGGACCAGTGGATGGAAGATATCTCTCTCTCTGTCTCCCTCTCTCTCTGCAACTCTGCCTTTCAAATAAGTAAATAAAGCTTAAAAAAAATCCCATAAGGTTCATGGTATGTTCTTTGGTTTCAAAGCTGGGTACATTTTATTTGCATATTGATTCTGCCATGTGATGTAGATGCTATCATGATCTACATTTGCAGATGAGGAAACCAAGACTTGGAATAGCAAAGACTTATTCAAGCTCCCGAAATGGAATAAAGAGGAGAGCCAGGATTTGAACCCAGCTTGTGGTCACAGCACCCCTTTGCCCTCCTGCCCTGCTAGACTCCCAAGAGATTATGCAGAGGGGCCCCAAGGATCAAATATCACACACCACCTTCATGTGTTTTCTCTTATGTAGCTACTGTCTGTGCTGTTATTATCTATTTCACAGGTTTTTTTTCTTTAAGCTGTTTAAACCAGGTTATTTGAGTGTGGGGAGAGCTTAACCTCATTTCAAACCATCTTCACAATATCCATGAAATTGCTGATTTAACACATTATTATATATTTTCCTAAAACACATAAAAAGGAACCTATGTCTAACAAAAATTTTAGGTTAGTCACATAGTACATAAAATTATCTTAGAAACATCCAGAGTTACACATTTCACAATTTAGAAAAGCACTGAGTGTGTGTGTGTGTATATATTGACTTATATATATATATATGAGTGTATATATATATATACACACTTATATATAAGAGTATACATATACATATACATACACACACACACACACATATATATATATACATAAAAGAGGGGACTTCAATAGGTTCATAGGAAAACAGAAAAAAAAAGGGATAAGTTTATTTTGATGCAAAAAGACGTTGAAATCCATGCACCATTTCTTTGGAATACACATTTTTCACCAACTTTTGAGTATACTTATATGCTTTACTTAACTTTGGGCCTGGTATCTAATGATGAGTAAATAAGAGCTCACTAGATAGAAACCATTGTTATCATAGCTTACCTTCTACCAGCTCAAGACAAATGATTGATATAGACCTTATCAATGGTACATTTTAAATCTTAAGGCAGAGCTATTGAGAATAGAACCAGCACTGTGCTGTTATGGGATGCGGCATCACAACGCCCCCACGGGGGATGTTTGAGTAGGGACCTGCATAGATGATGTGTTTTGCAACACAGAGCAGACAGAGGATTCCTTGCTGAATGGCAAGCCCTTTGGAGGCAGATTATTTTCGTGCCCCACTTTGCATATCTAGTTCTTGGCATTCCGTCTGACTCAGTAAGTGCTCTGTGTCTATTGCACATGAATCATCCCTGCCTTACAACACAGTTTCAGTGATGAGAGTATCAGTTACACCTGATTCAGCTAATATTTGTATAAACACTCACAAATAATCACACTCAATGCCTCTAATTTTACAAACTCTCCTACAAAAATATGTTTTAATTTTGAATATACTCTTCCCCTTTCTCCTCCACTGTACAGATTGCTTTGAGATGTTCCCAATACTGTACAGCAGCACATTACAATCTTTATCTCTTCTTAAAAATGTCACATTAGAGGTGTGAGTTGTGCTGGAGGTTAGACCACCACTTGGGATATCTGCATCCCATATTGGAGTGCCAGTTGAAGTCTCAGCTGTTCCCAGTCCCATTCAGCTTCCTGTTAATGTGCCTGTGAAGTCAGTGGATGATGGTTCAAGTACTTGGCTCCAGTCACCTATATGGGAGACCTGGGTGAATTTCCTGGCTCCTGGTTTCATCCTGGCCGAGCCCTGGCTATTGTGAGTATTTTGGCAATGAACCAAATGGGTGATTTCTCTCTTTCTCTCTCCCCATTGCTCTGCATTTCAAGTAAATGAACATAAACAAATAAACATTTTGAAAGTTCAAAAGGATATGTTTTAAAAATAACATTAATTTTAATAATATTTGTATCTAACCCAGTAAGTACAAAATATTATTTCAACATATAATAAAATATTACTATATTGTTTACTTTTTTTACTAGAATCTTTGAAATCCTGTGTGTATGTCACACTTACAATCTCACATCAACTCAGAAGAACCATATTTAAGGCCTCAATAGTTGCATGTGTTGGAGAGAAAAGATCTAGACCGGTGTTCAAGAGTCTGAATTTATTTTTTTATTTTTTTATTTTTTGACAGGCAGATTGGACAGTGAGAGAGAGACACACAGAGAAAGGTCTTCCTTTGCCGTTGGTTCACCCCCCAATGGCCACTGCAGCCGGAGCACCATGCTGATCAGAAGCCAGGAGCCAGGTGCTTCCTCCTGGTCTCCCATGCAGGTGCAGGGCCCAAGCACTTGGGCCATCCTCCACTGCACTCCCGGGCCATAGCAGAGATCTGGACTGGAAGAGGAGCAACCGGGACAGAATCCAGCACCCCGACCGAGTGTGCTGGCGACTGGGTGTGCCGGCGCCACAGGTGGAAGATTATCCTATTGAGCCGCGGCACCTGCTGAGAGTCTGAATATTAATAAAGTACCCACAGGATCTGCCCCACATAAGGAAGTTAAGGTAATCCCCCCTCCTTCTTTCCTTCCATTCCAGTATCTAAATCATGCCAGCTCGAGGTCCTTCTTTTCTGGGAAGCACGGTCTGTGCCTTTTATCTGGCACTATTCATTCATTATTCTGTGTTCCTATTAATTTTTTTCCTGTGACCTTCATTTACCCTTTCTTAGTCAAGAGCATTTGTTGAACAAGAGCAACAAACTATATTTCTGGAGCAGCCACTTATGGATAAGAGGAAGGTTGAGGCCAGGCAGAAGCTGTAGAACAGGTTCAATAGAGAATGTCCCTTTTGTTAAGTCTCAAAGAGTCCCCACAAATAATTTTCCGAGGAAAATTAACAGAAAATGGTAAAAAAAAAAAAAAACAAAGTGAAATCCTGAGCACAATGAAGAAGCATTTATCAATTTCTGAGAAATAGCAGCAGTCAGAGTGCTGAAGCTTTAGGGTATTGAAATTGTCAAAAACATCGTGATATCACATTAAAAAAACAACAGATTTAGAAATATCTGTTAGAGTGGAAAACTATATAAATAATCTAGCATTTTGAAAAACAACAATAATAACAGCCAAACAGTACTTGTAGAAATACAATGCTTAAATGATTGTTTGTGTTTAACAGCAAACTAGGTTCAGTTGAAAAGAGAATTTATTCATTGAAATGTAGGTTAGAAGGAATTTTCTAGAATATAATAGAGAAAGAAAAATGAATTACATATATTCACGAGAGCTTAAGAAACTTTGAGGATGGAACAATAGGTTCTATTATGTCTAGATGAATTATTAGAGAGAACATAAAGAATGGTATGGAGGAGCTAGCATTGTGGTGCAGTGGGTTAATAACTGCTTATGACACTTTCAGCCCAAATTGGAGTGTTGATTTGAGTCCTGGTTGCTCTGCTGCCAATCCAGCTGCCTGCCCAAGCTCTCCTTGGGAGGCAGCAGATGATGACTCAAATACTTGGGTTCCTGCCACCCATGTGGGAGACTTGGATTAAGTTCCTGGCTCCTGGCTTTGGCCTATCCCAGCCCTAACCATTGCAGCTTCTCTGTCCCCCTCTCCTCCCATCATTTTGCCATTCAAACAAACAAACAAATAAATAAATAAATCTAATTTTAAAATTGTATTAGGCAATATTTGAAAAGAGAATGATTGAGGAGTTTCCAAAAGTATTGGAAGATTTTACATATTTCTAAATTTTCACAAGACCTATAAAATTTGAGCTGTATACAGGAAACAAAATCCACATCTTATCACGAATGTAGCTAAATTTCCAAATACCAGAAACTTAACAGAATATTTAACACACAGCCTGAGATAGAAGTTAGTTATTTTAAAGAAGCTGAATATGCAGGTGCAGGTGGTATCTCAAATGTGATAGCAGAAATCAGAGACTGAAGTCCTCAGAATGCTGAAGGCTTAACCCCATAATCTAGAATTCTCCAGTATGGGAAACATATTGCCAGAAGGAGGCCAAAATGAAGCTATTTTCAAACACAGAAAAACCCACAGACATACAGAAGTTCTGAGTGTTTGTCATTAGCCTGTTACTGAAGGAAATTCTGATGCAGGCACTGTGGCAGAAAGGCAGTGATCCTAGATGGACAGACTGAGAGGTAAGAAACAACAGGGATCACAGAAACCAATTATGGAAAAATGGAGGAATGTCTAAACCATATTGATTACTTAAAAATAATAATACTGAGTTAAAACAAAATAAGATAGAGTTAAGGTGGAAAGCAACAAAGGCATCTGTTAATCAGTTGGGGGATACATAAAGAGCTGTATTCTAAAACTTTGTGTCTTTTAAAAGGGAAGGAAGATACTAGGTTAAGTAGGAGCATGTACGTGTGAATTTCTAGATAAGCACTGAGAGAATAAAAAGGAGAACAAAATTCCAAAAAGTATTAGTGAGGTTAAAAGGTTTAATCTGCCAGGAAGATATTATAATTTTAAATTAATGCTACTAATAATATAAGCTCAAATGATCTGAAACAAAAAGAAATTTAAGGTTCAAGCAAGCATTGACAAATATATAACAATATTAAGGGATTTTTACATATACTTATCTTGGTAACTGAGAAAATACTCAGAAAACAAGAGTTCAGAATATAGAAAATTTATGTTTTTTTTTTATTTATTTTATTTATTTGAAAGACAGAGTTACAGAGAGAGGTAGAGACAGAGAGAGATCTTCCATCCACTGATTCACTCCCCAGATGGCAGCAATGGCTGGAGCTGTACTGATCTGAAGCCAGGAGCCAGGGGCTTCTTCTAGGTCTCCTGCATAGGTGCAGGGGCCCAAGGACTAGGGCCATCCTCTGTTTCCTAGGCCATAGTAGAGAGCTGGATTGGAAGAGAAGCAGCCAGGACTAGAACTGGCACCCATATGGGATGCCAGAGCTTCAGGTCAGGGCTTTAACCCGCTGCACCACAGCGCCAGCCCAGAATATAGAAAATTTAAAGGACACACTTAACAAAGGACCTAATGGATGCATATGAAACACTGCATCTGGTAAATGACCAATGTGCATATATTATTTGCATATATATACCCAAATAAACACACACATACATTGTTTGCATATATATACACACATACAAAAATTGGCATTTGTTGGAACATAAAGCATTAATAAAACTGAGTGAACTACAGCTGTTTCGATACTAATATTAATATATTTCATAAATGTAATGTTGAACAAAAGAAGCCAAAAAACACAAATATATAAAAGCAATTTCATTTATAAAAATGTCAAAATCTGGGCCAGCGCCGTGGCTCAGTAGGCTAATCCTCTGCCTAGCAGCGCCGGCACACCGGGTTCTAGTCCCAGTCGGGGCGCCGGATTCTGTCCCGGTTGCTCCTCTTCCAGGCCAGCTCTCTGCTGTGGTCCGGGAGTGCAGTGGAGGATGGCCCAAGTGCTTGGACCCTGCACCCCATGGGAGACCAGGAGAAGCACCTGGCTCCTGCCTTTGGATCAGCGTGGAGCGCCGGCCGCGGCGGCCATTGGAGGGTGAACCAACGGCAAAGGAAGACCTTCCTCTCCGTCTCTCTCTCTCACTGTCCTCTCTGCCTGTCAAAAAAAAAAAAATGTCAAAATCTGGCCAAGATTTCATAGCAATGTTTTTTTGAACAATTTTTTGAGATGTCTCGAAGTAATTACCAATCACATCAGGAAGACTGGGATCTAGGAGAGAGAGGCCGTGGCTCAGCGAGAGTCACAGCAGGGCTTCTAGGCAGCCAACCATGCACTTCCTATGACCTCCTTTTGATATATACAAGGTTGCTGATTTTAGAGTTATTATACATACTATTTTTTTTTTTTGGAGTACAATTCTCTTTTTTTTTTTTTTAAACTTTTATTTAATGCATATAAATTTCCAAAGTACGACTTATGGATTACAATGGCTTCCCCCCCATACCGTCCCTCCCACCCACAACCCTCCCCTTTCCCACTCCCTCTCCCCTTCCATTCACATCAAGATTCATTTTCGATTATCTTAATATACAGAAGATCAGCTTAGTATACATTAAGTATGGATTTCAACAGTTTGCTCTCACACAGAAACATAAAGTGAAAAATAATAGATGATTTTTTTAAATGATGATGAAATCAGAGCAGACCTATTGTCATGTTTAATCCCAGTGAGAGTCAAGTTGGGAATTGACAATTTCTTTTTTTTTTTTTTTTTTTTTTTACAGAGGATCAGTTTAGTATGCATTAAGTAAGGATTTCAACAGTTTGCACCCCCATAGAAACACAAAGTGAAATATATTGTTTGAGTACTCGTTATAGCATTAAATCTCAATGTACAGCACATTAAGGATAGAGATCCTACATGAGGAGTAAGTGCACAGTGACTCCTGTTGTTGACTTTACCAATTGACACTCCTGTCTATGGCATCAGTAATCTCCCTATGCTCCAGTCATGAGTTTCCAAGGCTATGGAAGCCCTCTGAGTTCTCCGACTCTTATCTTGTTTAGACAAGGTCATAGTCAAAGTGGAGGTTCTCTCCTCCCTTCAGAGAAAGGTACCTCCTTCTTTGATGACCTGTTCTTTCCACTGGGATCTCACTCACAGAGATCTTTTGCCAGAGTGTCTTGGCTTTCCATGCCTGAAATACTCTCATGAGCTTTTCAGCCAGCTCCGAATGCCTTTAGGGCTGATTCTGAGGCCAGAGTGCTATTTAGGACATCTGCCATTCTATGAGTCTGCTGAGTATCTCACTTCCCATGTTGGATCACTCTCCCCTTTATTTACTCCATCAGTTAGCGTTAGCAGGTACTAGACTTGTTTATGTGCTCCCTTTGACTCCCAGTCCCTTCACCATGACCAACTGTGAACTGAAACTGATCACCTGGAACACTGAGATGGCATTGGTACATGCCACCTCGATGGGATTGAATTGGAATCCCCTGGTATGCTTCCAACTCCACCACTTGGGGCAAGTCAGCCTGAGCATGTCCCAAATTATACATCTCTTCCCTCTCCCATTCCCACCACCATGTTCAACAGGGATCACATTTCAGTTAATTTTTAACACTTAAGAATAACTGTGCATCAATTACAGATCTAAACCAGTCATATTAAGTAGAACAGATAAAAAAACTACTAAGAGGGATAATGTATTTAGTTGTTCATTAACAGTCAGGGCTATGCTGATCAAGCCACCATTTCCCATAGTGTCCACCTCACTCCAACAGGTTTCCCTCTTGGTGTTCAGTCAGTCGTCACCGATCAGGGAGAACATATGGTATTTGTCCCTTTGGGACTGGCTTATTTCACTCAGCATGATGTGTTCCAGATTCCTCCATTTTGTTGCAAATGACTGGATTTCGTTGTTTCTTACTGCGGTATAGTATTCTAAAGAGTACGTATCCCATAATTTCTTTATCCAGTCTACCGTTGATGGGCAATCAAGATACCGAAGACCTTCTTCTCAGATCTGGAAAAAATGGTGCTGAAATTTATATGGAGGCACAAGAGACCTCGAATAGCTAAAGCAATCTTGTACAACAAAAACAAAGCCGGAGGCATCACAATACCAGATTTCAGGACATACTACAGGGCAGTTGTAATTAAAACAGCATGGTACTGGTACAGAAACAGATGGATAGACCAATGGAACAGAATTGAAACACCAGAAATCAACCCAAACATCTACAGCCAACTTATATTTGATCAAGGATCTAAAACTAATTCCTGGAGCAAGGACAGTCTATTCAATAAATGGTGCTGGGAAAATTGGATTTCCACGTGCAGAATCATGAAGCAAGACCCCTACCTTACACCTTACACAAAAATCCACTCAACATGGATTAAAGACCTAAATCTACGACCTGACACCATCAAGTTACTAGAGAACATTGGAGAAACCCTTCAAGATATTGGCACAGGCAAAGAATTTCTGGAAAAGACCCGGGAGGCACAGGCAGTCAAAGCCAAAATCAACTATTGGGATTGCATCAAATTGAGAAGTTTCTGTACTGCAAAAGAAACAGTCAGGAGAGTGAAAAGACAACCGACAGAATGGGAAAAAATATTTGCAAACTATGCAACAGACAAAGGGTTAATAACCAGAATCTACAAAGAGATCAAGAAACTCCACAAAAACAAAACCAACAACCCACTTAAGAGATGGGCCAAGGACCTCAATAGACATTTTTCAAAAGAGGAAATCCAAATGGCCAACAGGCACATGAAAAAATGTTCAAGGTCATTAGCAATCAGGGAAATGCAAATCAAAACCACAATGAGGTTTCACCTCACCCCGGTTAGAATGGCTCACATGCAGAAATCTACCAACAACAGATGCTGGCGAGGATGTGGGGAAAAAGGGACACTAACCCACTGTTGGTGGGAATGCAAACTGGTCAAGCCACTATGGAAGTCAGTCTGGAGATTCCTCAGAAACCTGAAGATAACCCTACCGTTCGACCCAGCCATCCCACTCCTTGGAATTTACCCAAAGGAATTTAAATTGGCAAACAAAAAAGAGGTCTGCACCCTAATGTTTATTGCAGCTCAATTCACAATAGCTAAGACCTGGAACCAACCTAAATGCCTATTATACATACTATTAATATGTGTTTTGTGGCAAAAATGCATAACATAAAATTTATTATTTTAACCATTTTAGGGTGTACAAATTGTTAATATTAAGTAAATCACAATGTTGTTAGCCATGCCTGTCATCTAGCTCCAGGACTTTTTCAAAATCCCAAACAAAATTCTGTGCCCATTGAACAATAATTCCCTGTTCCACCCTTTGCCTCATTCCCTGGTAACCTCTCATTTACTTTCTGTCTGGTCAGTCTGCATAATTCTAGACATTTAATATAACTGAAATCCTATACTGTTTGCCTTTTTGTGACTGGGTTGATATCTTCAAGATTCATTCATGCTTTGGTGTCTGTCTGAATTTTCTTCCTTTTTAGAAGCTGGGTAATATTCTATTATGTGAATATGCCACATTTGGTTTATCATCATGTGTTTTATGTATTTCTTTGTCTAAGTGACATTTATATTTCACAGGTAAACAGAAAGGGAACTGAAGAACGACATAAAGGAAACTAGTGAAAGAAAAGAAGAGAAAAAGAAAGAAAGAAAGAAAGAAAGAAAGAAAGAAAGAAAGAAAGAAAGAAAGAAAGAAAGAAAGAAAGAGAGAGAGAGAAAGAAAGAAAGAGGAAGGAAGGAAGGAAGGAAGGAAGGAAGGAAGGAAGGAAGGAAGTTACTTGTGACAGCAAAAAGATTGAAATGGGGGAGGATAGAAGAGGTAGAAAAAAGTCTTTTTACACCAATTGACTGTTTTGAATCACTGAGTTTATCATCCATTAAAAAATAAGAATGAAAGAATGAACAATTAAAAATGAATGAGGGGCCGGCGCCGCGGCTCAATAGGCTAATCCTCCACCTAGCGGCGCTGGCACACCGGGTTCTAGTCCCGGTCGGGGTGCCGGATTCTGTCCGGGTTGCTCCTCTTCCAGGCCAGCTCTCCTCTATGGCCCGGGAGTGCAGTGGAGGATGGCCCAGGTGCTTGGGCCCTGCACCCCATGGGAGACCAGGAGAAGCACCTGGCTCCTGGCTTCGGATCAGCACGATGTGCCGGCCATAGTGCGCCGGCTGCGGCGGCCATTGGAGGGTGAACCAACGGCAAAGGAAGACCTTTCTCTCTGTCTCTCTCTCTCTCACTGTCCACTCTGCCTGTCAAAAAAAAAAAAAAAAAAAAAAAAAAAAAAAAAAAAAAAAAAGAATGAGGAGTATCTTAACCACCAAAACACTTAAGCAATAAGTTTTGAACTCTCTTCTGTATCCAACTTATAAGAAGTGAGATTTCCCTAACCTGACCTCATACCTGAAAAGAAGGGCAGGAGAAGGAGGAAGAAAACAGACAAAAGTCAGGGATAAATAGCTCAAAATACCTTGCTATCAAATGGACAAAAGACAGCAAGTGCTGGAAAAAAGGCAACCCTTGAACACTGTTAGTGGGAATGTAAATTAGTTCAGTTATTGCAGAAAACAATAGTCATTCCTCATTAAGCTAAAAGTAGAACTACCATAGGCTTTGGGCATTCCATTCTGGGGTATATATTCAAAGGGAATGAATTCAGTCTGTCAGAGAAATCTGTACTGCCATGTTTATCGCAGCACTATTCACCCCAACCAGGAGACAGAAATAAACTAATCCGTTTATTTATAATTATTAATGGTTATATATAATCTGTTATTTATAATAAAATAGTCCATCCATTGATGAAAGTATAAAAATGCCCATATACACAATGAAATAGTATTCAGCCATAATAAAAGATGAAATCTTGTCATTTGCAACCACGTGGATGGAAATGGAGGTCATTATGTTAAGTGAAATAAGACAGGCACAGAAAGAGCACATGATCTCAGTCACTTGTGGGGTATTAAAATTTCATCTTATAGAAGTTGAGAATAATGGTGGTTACCAGAAGCTGGGGAGAATGAAGGGGAGAGAGCGGTGGGGAAATGCTTACTAAAGCTTACCAAGTTGCAGTTACAGAGGAATAAAAAGTTCTGGGGTTTATTGCACAGTTGGTTGACTGTAGATAATGACAATGCAGTGTGTATTTCTCTTAACTAGAAGAAAGGATTTGAAATGTCTACATCATAAGGAAATGTTAAATGTTTAAGCAGAGAGATATTCTTTTGTTGATTTGAACATTATATGTATATGTCCATTGAACATCACATGTACTCCATAATTCTGTATGATTTTATGTCAGTTAAAAATAAAAATAAAAATTGAAAAATCCCTGATTGTCTTCTTCATGTCAGTTTTCTCAAGCACAATGTTCGGCTTGGTACAGGTACACACACACACTTACACATATATACATACACAGGCTACTGTATTTTGCTATTAGAAAAAAAAAGTACATTTAGGAGTAGCAAGATCAATAGGAAGACTGAGAAGATGGAGCCACTTTTGGAATACTTTTTTCCCAACAATGTTTGAGATTCTGCCTTAACCCAGTGAGATATCTAGAAAAGAGATTTCAGAATGCTCTCTTTAGCCCAGTGTCACTGGCAGTTAGTATACAGGGACAGATTTCTCAGAAAGACTTAGGAGGATAAAAATGTACCATGATGTGACAATCTCAGTACAGGGGCGGGTCAGAGGGCATCAACAGTGCACAAGGGTTTTCTCTGAGAGCTGTGAAACTGTGAAATTGGTTGGTGAAGCTCATGGTAGAATCTGATTTGAGGCAATTGGCTCACATAGACTCCATGAAAATGCAATCTGACTTCTTGAAGCTATCCACCTATTGGTAGTATTACACTGAATGCTCTATTGAGGAAAAGACTGAGTGGGCTTATACAGTGCCCATTTTTGTAAATTTTCTGGCTAAGTTATTTGACACCTGTCTCTCCATTGTTATAGCTTTTGTGACTCTCTCCATCAGAGTTGATGATTACAGGCTTCTTTAATGTCAACAATAAAATAGATGACTGTTAGAGGGGAGGCAAATGAGCAGCACAGAATTATTCAAAAGTTTCATGTGCACTGAACATTTCAGCAGACCCCCTAGCACTTAAAAATGTGCATTCTCCTTTTAATTTTATTTTAGCAATATGACTAGGGGATAATGAGTTACACTAAATTCTAGAAATCCTTTATCATCACTTACTGTGTTTCAGCTGCCCAGCAGCCCACTTCCCTTTCAAAGAACACTCTCACTTTCCTTTTGAGGACACAACTTTTCCTAAGATCTGTGTTCTTGGGCAGGCGATGTAGCCAAATGGATTAAGCTGCCATCCCCATTCCTTATCAGTGTGCCTGATTCAAATCCCACCCACTTCTCCTCTAATCCAACTTCTTATAATGCATTCTGGAAGGAAATGGATGATAACCCAAGTTCTTGAGTTCTTGCCACCCACAAAGGACACCTGGATGGCATTCTAGGATTCTGATTGCTGGTGTTTTGGGAGTGAACCAACAGAAGAAAGATCTTTCTCTCCCTCTCTCTCTCTCACCTATATTTATCTATCTGCCTATCATAATCTAATCTCTGCCTTTCAAGTAAATGAAAATAAACATCTT